>NC_088604.1:85129635-86332135 GCF_036013475.1 Columba livia | reverse complement strand
TTGTGGAGTAAAATCGGGGGTCATACAAACACAGCACAACACAACTTAAAGTGTTACAAGGCTGGCAGCAAGCCGGGGTTTGGGGAGAAAAGACAGCAAGTAGCCTGGTGACAAAAAAGATGCCATGATCCAAAATGGTCCCCGTACTGCCACTCAGTCCTCTCCCAGCTGGTTTTGTCCTCTGTAGCTGCACGGAAAAACATGCCCCACCACACACACATAAAATTAGCATCACTTCTTTGAAATAGTCGCAGCTGCATGAACGGTTTATTGCCATTGTATCATTGCTTTATCTTCATGCTTTGTATTATTTATTCTTGTATTGTACATTACAGGTCATCTGTTCCCAGTATATCCCTATTTCTGTACCAACAGGCATGACCAAAACCTCCGAACTCCAACCGAACTAAAGTAATTATGCTTTGTGTCTGTATCTTCAACAATTGCAGGTTAAAACAAAATGAAAAATGTAACAGTTTTACAGCTCCCTCATAAACAATTCAATTTAAAACTCAAAGCAAGACTATAAGCATACATACACTTTAAAAACCTCAGTATGACTCAAATTTTCCACTTAACCAGCAGAATTACATCTGTTGTTAAGTTTTAGTAACAAAAAGTCATCTACACTAAATCACCTTTGATGAGAGCTGAGAAAAGATCAAGAGGCCTACACAGGAGCTCCCATAACCTGCACTCTCACTGCTCTCCCTTACAAGCAGGAGGAGCCGCTCACATTTTTCCCCTTTGAACCGCCCTCTTGCCCAACTCCTTCTTGCACCTAAGTGGACCAGGATACTACCAAAGGCAGAAGACTGGTCACAAGACTGGTGTATGAGAACTGCAGTAAAGGCAATACTTAAATGTAATGTTTGGGGTGAAAACAGGATTTGGACAGCTGGAAACAAGTACTTCTTGCTGTCCAAGGGCAGACAACCTTTCCAGGAAAGAAACTAGTAGAATGACAGCAGAATTTGAGCATAGCTCAACCCAGACAAACCACAAATGAGAAAAATTCCAAGAGTTCACACGATAAGCTTAATTTATCAACAGCAACTGCACTGCTTGAACTACAGAGGGCATCAGTTTCACTGTGTGCAATGGAGATCTGTCGACTACATGTTTTTTGCAGTTTTATTAACTTTAAGGCAATTTTACATACTATATGGGAAGCTCAGTGTCAGCACAGCTACCTGTTTTTCCCTGCCTGCCACACTTACACAAAAGGTGGTTTTTTGTATCAGGAACTGCTAAAGTGTTACACTTGTATGTAACCAGTGACAGACATACAGGAACTACAGAACTCCAACTTCAGGCAGCAAAAAAGTAGAAAGCAGCATGCTATTAATTCACTCAAAATCATCTTAATATGCAACTTCTAAAAACGACAAAAGCTTTTTTACCTACGAGACATTTAAACACATGGAATTTACCTGTAATGCCTGGACTAGAAGGGTTAGATAAGGGCTTGGTGCCTTCTGATGACTGTTCTACACTTTTGGAAAGGGATCCATCTACAAGTATATCAGCTTCATCTATGTCATCGCAGGTCCCTCCAATCTGAAGGAAATGAAGTTCTCCACCTAAAATCATCAGACAACAAAAGAAGAAAGTTTAGACAGGCATACTGCTAAACTGAACTCAGAAGACAGACTTGAAGTGCCATACAATTATGACAGTAATTATGCAGAACCTGAAACCAGTAAGATTATACAGGAACACTCAATTTGCTTCACTACTAGAATTTTTTTCAGGGTAAATGCAAAACAAATACAATAATACTGACTCCAATTGTAAATGGCATCAAAGAAAAAACATACTATGGGGAAGGGGTGTTAAAAGGGAATTAACTAACGAAACTTCAATAGAAACCCAAAATCACAACCATTATGACACTTTCCATAATCCAAATCATGCTTTTAAACAGAAAATATTCCATCATGTCAACTGAAGGCCTACACTACCTCATTTGTACATGTCCCATAAATTTCCTTTTAAAGTTCAATATTTGAGAATTGAAAAATCACTTCCCCACTGAACTCACCTAAGGCACTTTTCACATTATTTCATCAAACCCGGAATTACAACACTGAAGAGGTCAACAGACAAAAGAGCAGGTACAAAACTTTCAATGGACACAATGTCTTGATGGAAGCTTGAAATCATCCAAGAAAGTTGCTCATTATTCACCACTACAGATATACCTACAGGACTTCTGCCATTTCAAGAGAAGTCACCAAGAAGGAATGCTCAATTTTACATAAAGTTAGGGGAAGGGCTGTTAACAGTTTCAGAAGTTGCAAAAATCCTAATCAGTAGAATTTAGGTAGAGAAGAAAATCCTAAGGTAGGCCTTCCATAGTTTTTCTGCAAATTGATTACAGACTGTCTGTCCTTCAGCATCCAGCATTAATTCAAACCCTGTTATGCAAATTATCCAGGTAATCTGAAACAAACAAATTTGAGATAATATATGTAATAAAAACCCAAGATACAAGCATAACCAGGAGGTACATGTCCTGAATTGTGAGGGGAGTGAAACATAGAGCAACAGAGAGGCGCAAGCGTAGCAGAGAGCGAGCGTGTGAGAGGCACAGAGAGAAGAAGATGTGTGAGAGACACAGAGAGAGCTGGCATGTTTTTTTCTGGATCTCAGTAGGAAAGGACAGACAACAAATGGCATAATAAAATAGTTGTTTCCACAAGACAGAATAAAAAGAGGAAAATAATAGCTCAAATGACCAACAGGTAAAAACCTCTCCATGGACAGGGTCTGTGAAGTGTGCTGTGGGAAAATCCACCTGGGGTCTGGGTGATGCTGCACAACAGCAGGGCTCCCAGCATCTGACGGGATGTGAGATTTTGTCACTATCTATATTTGTCTTCTTATTCTATCTTATTCAAACAGCTATTTCATTAAGTCATTAACCCATTTGTTGGTGGGGCCATTCTCACTAAGATCCAGTAAGAAGCCTTCACCACCCATCTCTCAGCCCCAACCCAGCCACTCCTAGTGCAAAACAGCACATCCCAAGTAAATACCAAGAGTGGAGGGGAAAAAAAAATAGTTCTAGCAAATAACACTTGAAATTAAACAGCTCACAAAGAAGCAAACCCTCACGCAATGGAAGTTCAACATGCTGACTTGCACTATCTGCCAGTTTTACAGCTCACAGCAGGAGAAACCCTGAAGAACTTCAGAAAGTTGTAGGTTTTTCTAAGGGAAAGTTATGCCGAGTTCTCACTTATTCTGTAGATGGTTGGGTACAGTTAAGTTTTAAAGAAACAAAACCTTGCTTCTCATACCAAGTCTGTGAACTTCCATCACTAATTAACAGCAGTAAAAAACATCCTTACCGCTTTACCCATACTACAAGAGAGAATCACAATTCCTGCTTTCCTGAAAGACTCCATCCAGCACTTTTCCAAGAAAAATACTGTGCTAAACTTGAGATATCTCAATTCCTTCACAATTTGTTTTTAAAAAGCTTCTATAAAGAAGTTTATAATGAACTTCAGTTATACAGTATAAGCCTACAAAATTATTAGTCCATATGCACGCTTTTCAAAACCTGTCGGGTGGCTTTCCTTCTGTATCACAAAGGTGGAATTTGTTCTCCTAGAACATCCAAAGATGACCTTCTAAAGATGCATGCTTAATTATTTGTTTCACAGATACCACAGTTGCCATAGTCAAGTGCCAGAAGAAAAAAAAAAAAACAACAACAAACAAACAAACAAACAAACAAAAAAAAACCAAACGTGCAAAAGTCAATGCTGCCCTTTTATTTTGTTTGGGGATACTACTGGTGCATGGTATGCACTACTAGGCTGAAACAATGACCACTGACTTTGTGATCACTAAGTCACAGTATCACAGTATGTTTGGGATTGGAAGGGACCTCAAAAGATCATCCAGTCCAATCCCCCTGCTGGAGCAGGAACACCTAGGTGAGGTCGCACAGGAACATGTCCAGGCAGGTTTTGAATGTCTCCAGAGAAGGAGACTCCACAACCTCCCTGGGCAGCCTGTTCCAGTGTCTGTCACCCTCACTGAGAAGAAGTGTTTTCTCAAATTTAAGTGGAACCTCTTGTGTTCCAGCTTGATCCCATTACCCCTTGTCCTATCATTGTTTGCCACCGAGAAGAGCCTGGCTCCATCCTCATGGCACTCACCCTTTATATATTTATAAACAGTAATAAGGTCCACCCTTTAGTCTCCTCTTCTCCAAACTAAAGAGCCCCAGCTCCCTCAGCCTTTCTTCATAAGGGAGATGCTCCACTTCCTTAATCATCTTTGTTGCCCTACGCTGGACCCTCTCCAGCAGTTCCCTGTCCTACTGGAACTGAGGGGCCCAGAACTGGACACAATATTCCAGATGTGGTCTCACCAGGGTGGAGTAGAGGGGAAAGAGGACCTCTCTCGATCTACTAACCATCCCCCTTGTAATACACCCCAGGATGCCATTGGCCTTCCTGGCCACACAGGCAAGTCAGTCAGAAGTCAGAAGAGAACTGGAAACAAGCATCATTATACTTCCAGAAGTCAACAGGTAACCCACAAAAAACACTGTTACTTTAATTCTGAATTGTATTCAAAATCTGTAATTCATTTGAACTCAAGAACCTGGTGGGTTATACAAACAGAACATAAGAATCATAAACCCATCCAAATATATCCCAATCTTCCTTCTGGCAAAACAGTCACTGATTCCCGGAAAGCAGCATTTGCACAAGTTAGGGAACATGACAGAGACTTGGCCTCTGCAGTGAAAGCCAACCTGTTGAAATGTTCAGTACTCTGGCAGGAGTCAGAAAGAGTGACAGACACAATTGTGAACAGCAAATCACAACACAAGGACACAGCTGAACAATACCTGAATAGTCAAAGCAATTAAGAAAACAAAGCCATACCAGAAGAAACTAAACAACTTGCAGTCCGGGGTTGCACAGAAAGGGTTAGCTCTAAACATACTAGTTCAGAACACTTGGAAAATGTCCTCAAGAAAGCTCCCCCAAAACCTCACTCCAGCAGAATTGAGACTATTCTTGGAGATTTCAGCTGTAAAATTCCATCCCAGCTTATGAAAAAATAGAATGCAATTGAATGCAATTGACAAGTGAAAGTTACTATGCCTAGCAAGAAATAATTAAATGCACTATTATGGGATGAAGAAAAATCAGTTAGCTAGCAGTTCTGTAAAAGAGGTTCTTGTGAGTCAGAAGATAAACCAGATTCAATTTCCTGCTCAGAAGTGCAAACATCCCACTGTGTATACACACACATGGTATGCAGAGACTGCAGAGCTGCTAAAGAATTCTTCTGTTCCATTCAAAGATGTCTGTAGGATTACTGTACCGGGTTTTGAGTATCCCATTAAGAAACATGTGTACTAACTTGAGCAGGTCTTTTGGGAGGGGAGAGGAAGGGTTTTTTTTCTTCAAAAGCTCCTGAGGAAAGTTTAAAAGGACTGGAAATACTCAGCTAAAGAAAATAAATGGTTGGAGGAGGACAGTACGTAAATAAACTCTGTCTTCCCCTCCTCTTTTGAAGCAATCTCTTTGCCATGTTATAAAGGATAGTAATGACTCCAATCTGCAAAGATGATACAGGCTAAACACTAGGGAAAAAAGATCATCATTAAGGACAACAGGTAGTATAAAAAAGTGCATGAATAGGCTGTTAAATCTCCATGTTGAAGATCTTCAAAAACAGGCTGATCTCTTAGCATGACCTCCAGCACTAACTGTGATGTGGAAAAAACTAGAGCTCTCCCCAATCCCATCAGATGCCATTGCCTATGAAGGCAGAAAACTGAAAATACTGATTTCTGAACTTCAAATACACCAGTATGCAAGGCTGATAAGGCCTAATGGCATGGAAGAGACAAGAAAGATATCCAAACAAAACCAGAAAAAAAGCTACAGAGAGTAATTAATACAGTATGTACAACTCAAGAGCAAGAAATCTGTTATAATTAAACGATAGTAGATTTAGGAGAATCAATTCTCAAATGTATGAAAGTGCCATCCAGTTCTGCCAGCTTGCAACATGAAATATTAGCATAGACAATTCACTTTCAACATATCAAACTCCAGTCTGAAAAAAACAAACACCACCAAAAAAACCCTACAACATTTTCGCCAGCAAAGGGGAGTGACTAGAAAAACTCCTGGTACAATGTTAACACTGCAGGTAAGAATTTAAGAGAATCATGTATATAGAAAAGATCATTAAAAGAAAAAATAATCACATACAGACACCTAAGGAAAAAAATGCTTATAAATGAAAATGTAAAACAATCAGTAAGCTACAAATGCACATTCAGTGTTGGTTGTCTTCTTTTACAGCTTCCAACTATGACTAATTCAAAAACAGGTAATATCCAGAAGAAGTCATCTACTGTGATTTTGGAATTGTTACGTGTGAGAAGCTGATTACAGAACTTCAATTGGAGCTGGGTCTTTTTGTCTGTTGGCTCTGAAGCAATGTAGGCAGAAAAGAGAACTGCTAGAGCAAAAAAGCACTAGGGTTCTTCTTATGGTGAAAACAAATAGAAAACCTTCTTTCCCCCCCTGCTTCTACCCAAACTACTTCCAAATAATAATTAAACTGAAAATACAACTAAATCAATTTAAGGAACTACAGTTCCAGGTGAGCACAATCCAGGAATTCTTCACTCACTAGAAGGAACTCAAGCACTCAAACAGATCACACAAATCTAACACCTGCTCAATCAGTTTGGCAGGGAAGTACCTGCTTCACCACACCACCATCAACATTTCCACTTCTTGTAGCATTTGTTTAAAAGACCACCTCACTTTCCTACTCGATTATATTTCTTCAGAGAGCTTCAGACACTGACGTTTGTAACTTGACAAGGGAGAAGATCAGCAGCAGTGGACAGAAAACTGTCAATTCTTAATGATCTTTTAAAAAAATACTCCTAGAAACACAAGTATGCACAATTTGCAAGAATGCCAAAATAAAATACAAGCAGAGATTTACACCTTTATGTAAGATAAAAAGAAACACTTCAGATACAACACTTTTTCCACCTCATTCCATATTATAAAGCAAAGTTCAACTATATTGCTCGACTGGCAAATGCAGCTGAGCAGCTAAACTACAGAAGGATGCAATCAAAACAAACCCAACAAAAGAAAAAGGTAGAATGTGTACTATTGCCCATTTTCTTAAGTAATATTTGGTAGGGCTGTAATTTAAAAAAAGAAATACAATTACATGAAAACTGATATAAGGAAGGCAGTGACAAATATAGCTCTGGAAACTTATGTATCCAAAATAAACTATATCCAGTCCTCTTAAACACCAAATAATGGATTTCAACTACCAAAAAACCAACCTAGAGTTGTAACCCTATATCTGTCAGTTTACTGTATAGTTTTATAATAAAGAATTTACTTATTTTGGATGCTACAAAAGCAGAATCTAAGCTATTTTATACTATTGACGCAAGACAAAATGTTTAAAACTCACACACAAAGCACTACTAAGAAGGTTATTAACTATAGTCTACCTTGGCCAAGGGGAAGAGAGGAAAGCAAAATACAGAGATTAAACTCCACTTTGTTTGCTTAACAGAACAAAACTTCCAGACATCAAAGTATCTTTTTGCCTACTCCCACCACACAAGCCAGTAAACAGGTAAGAATTTACTGCTCAGCTAATATTCTTTGATAGTTTTCCAACCATATCCGAGCATTTCCAGGGCATGTAGGTTCCAAATATTCTACTTAACATTTTCACTCATCTTTGCACTAGAAGCTACCTCCTAGGAGGAATAATGTTGAATACGTCAGTGATTAATAGCTGTTCTACTTTCAACACCTATCTTCCTAATGCTGTCAGACTACAGGCACCATCTCTTATGTGGTAGTAAATAGAGAGGAGCAAAGACCTGAAAACAATTTTGGAAGAAGCCTAAGAACAGTGCATTTAAGAAAAAAAAAAAAAAAAAAAGAAAAATCTTCAGCCACCTAGCAGACAAGCAAGCAATTCTGCCCACTTAAAGCAGAAAGATTAAAGGATGATTACGATTAAGCAAAATCTATTCCTTACATCAAGTTATTCAAATGTACAATAAGACATAGGATTAAAAAAGTCAGGCTTTTTGATTTGCTTTTTCTTTTAGCATTCCTGAATTTTATGCAGTACAGTTATTTATAAACATTGAAGATCAAGTCATTCTTTACAAAGCCTCATATTTTGGCATTAACTTTAGGACTCTGAGGCTTCAGATGTATGTAGTATCAAATCCTGAAATCCAGACTTCTAAGGGACATCGGTCCCTAAATATTTATTATGGCTTTAGACTTAATTTCACAAAGGTAAGAAAAACTATACCAAAAGAAATAACTGAAATGTTCAAAAAGAGACAGAAATTGAAAGCTTCTAAAGACATTTTAACAATGAAAATGAATTCTGGAGTTCATTCTAATTTGGTTGCAGAGCAGAAAAATCAAGATCCAAATAGAGATGCAGTGGGTGTAAATTAAAAGTAAGAATAACCAATAGATAAAAAAAACCCCGAATAGTTATCAAAGTACCATAATCAAAAGACTTGATGGTAGAGGGATACCTGAGGCATGCAGGACTACAGAAAAAAAAATCCCAGTCACCTTAAAGGCAGCGAGAACAAAAGAAGTCACAGCAAAGATATTTATAAATTACTACATGGGTATTTTAACACTCTCAGAGAGAAAAAAAATACAGAGATATTTACTGAAAAAGTAGAATGATGTGTTTGTGTATTATGAGGAAGATGAAGTATTCTCCAGTCAGTAGCACAGGTGCTGGTTATCTAGGCAGAAGAGACAAATACTCCTACACACACAGCATAAACGCTCCCAACTCAATAGACCAGCATATCTTACACTCAAAGTCCCAAAACATGTTTAGATAACACTAAATGCTACAAAGCACATAGTGACCATACACACAAACACTGGATAGGAAAGTACTGCGTACAGTAACAAGATGCCCTGTAGTTTTTATCATCAATCTTAAAACACAAGAAAGACAAAAGAGATTTGATGTTACAAAGAAATCAGTAGCAATATAATTCTGTAGAAAAACACCTTAGCGAGGCTTGGGTTTTTTTAAATGAGATTGCAGTTTGATCAGCGAAGTCTAAGTAAAAACATTATGACATGGATATGATATACTAACAGTTTTCAAAGGCAATTAACCTCACGGCTGGAGTTCTGTTTTTACTAGGAAAAAGCATGCACTATTTATAAATAAAGCTAAACCAGTGTAATAGACACCCTCTTGAATATTACCGATTACATACAGGAGACATTTTTCTGACCTGTGGCTCTCTAGCACAGAAATAACTACATACAAGAACTACTTTTATTTGGTTTGGATTTAAGGAAATCTCTGCCTCTACAAGAAAAAAAATTGTCAGTATACTGGACATACCCAAGAATTATTCCCATTTTAGAAATTAAAATCTACATTTAAGATGAGGAATGAACATGAGTCCATGTTCCCTAGAACAGAATTAAACTATACATAACTTCAATGGAATCTACCTATTTTGAAACACAGATTCTAACACTCTATAATATAATCAAAATACAGTCAAATCAAGCATTAAAAAAACTTTTTTTAAAGGAAAGTCTTACCTTTGGTGCATGCACATAATCTGTCTGTGCCCGAACAGTATATCACAGAGACAAACATATCTGGTTCCTCAGTGCCCTCTTTTTTAGGTGGCTCCACTTTGGCCAGAATTTCAAAGTTCGAAAGATCTAGTATTTTTACATATCCTCCCTGAGTAGTTATCACCAGGTGCCCAAGAGTAGAGATCTCAGATCTTCTCTCTCTCCCACTGCCATTTTTAGAAGTTAACTGTATTTCCTCTACAGGCTCCTCACAGTCATCCTCTCGGTTATCCAATATATCTGGTGGGAGCAAAATCATTGAGGTAATTGTGTCTTGAGGGTCTTTGATATGCTGGATTTTTACTGGTTCCTCCTCTAGAGTAACTATTCTAGTGGCATAATTCATCTTATAAAGCACTAGGTATCCACCGCTAACGCTTCTCTGTTCAGGTTGAATTATTAAAGGTGTTGGTACATCTGCTGGTGAGTCATGTTGGATTACATCAACACTTGTGCCATTCATTACAGCAAGACTTGATTCTAGTTCCCCCTTCCTTCTATTACATAGTGCCGAGTTTAATTTATTTAAATTATTCAAGGCCTCTACTTGATTTATTGCACTCAGAGATTCGACAGGACAAGTCCTCAGTCCTACTAACAAATGAACTCCATCTGCACAAGGAGTGATCGAATCTACACACAAGTTCTCCTCCTCTGCAAACTTTGGCAGACGCAGGCACTGAACCAAAGTCCCAGGCTTGGGAACCATCGAGCTCCACTTGTCCGAGTCCGGAGAAGTCAGGGTGGCTGCAGCATCTGCAAACTGTTGAATGTAAGTCACAGGAGGATCCTGTAACAGCAACTGCTCCTGACTGTCCAGCTCCATTTCAATGATCTGTGGAACTGTGAAACCATCATCGTGTATACTTTTGCTCATAATATTGTTCATCTGTGAAAAGAGTTTTCCTGCTTTTTCATCAGACTCCTTAATGCTGTATAGCAGCAATACAGGTAAAGTCCTCCTTACCAGAGGGGAATTCAGTTCTGAATTAGTGCAGGATTCATTGTCAGTTGATCCCTGTTCCGAGACACTCTCACCTCGAGTCCTACTTAAGCCATCCAGTGACCTCTGAGAGTTAGTGCTAACAGGAGAGGTAGCAGGTGATTTGTAGGTTAACAGACCTCCAGCTAATAAACAAGGAAAGGGAATGTTGTGTTGTTCTAGATGTTTTTCCTTCATCTTTTCACTCTTACAGTTGGCCAAACAGGGATTTGCCCCAAGTTCTTCTAGATCCTTAACCGTGTCTTCCAGAACGTTTGCAACAATTTCCCACTGAAGCTTTTCAGGTTGCTGAAGAATACTGAGAGCTGTTATATCAAGGCTGACTTCCATGGTTTCTTTTTGTGATGTATGCCCTTTAAAACAAAAATGTTTAACATTACATATGTTCAAAAAAAAAGGAATTATATTGCATTTTTTATGGACTTACCCTTATATTCAGCAAAAAGTCCCTGCACTACCATTTCAACACGTTAAAACATTCCATGTATTTCAGATTTGATGGTCAAGAAACAATAAGAGGCCCAGAAACATCCCTTCCACAGAGACTTCAGTTCTCCTAATTTTATCATCAACAGTAAAAGTAGCGAGAACAGGACAATAGCCTCTGTAACTAATTTCCCAGTAAACAGCATCATCTTTCTACCAATTATTCTAATTAGGCTAGACCACCATACTGAAATCCAAACAATCTAATCAACTCAATTAACGTTCTGCCATATTTTATTCCCCTTCCTTCCTAGACAATCCAGTACCACCAAAAATCTGCAATTCTGCACATTTGTTCTCCAATCTTAGTTGAAAAACACATCATTTTTCTCTAAAACTTGATACTCCCCACCATTAATACACCACCTAACGGAAAGAACTCCAAGCTATTATAAAACAAAACCCAGTAAAAGCTTGAAGGATGTAGCCTGATCCAATTAAACAGGACTGCAAGAATAACAATGAATCAGAAGACTTCAGCTAAGTAACGTACATTTAAAAGATTACAAAGGACATCATCCAAACCCAGATGTTTATTCACATCAACATGTTCTTTTTTTCCTAACTTGCTCATCTTTACTCAAAGATGTAAGATGGATTATGGAAAATAAGCATGATATCCTCCCTCCCATTAAAAATTCTGATTCAACCTCTAAGAAAACAATCAAGATACAGGAACTCTCTCTGGCAATCCCCTGAATTTAAAGGGTTTTGTACACCTCTAATTTGCTCCTGTTCTCAGTAAGTTCCTTTAACTTGGTTTGCATGTTTTATTGACAGCAAAACAAGCAATGCTTGTTGTCAAATAAGACATTAAAACACTACTTTGTTGGTTATTAACTTTTCTCCTGTTTGCAATTTCTCCACCACACGGTGACTTAAATATCAACATTGCTTTCAAGATCAATTGTTTTCTTTTATTCTAATACAGTGAATATAATATCAGTGGTTTTGACAGAACTTTTTTACAAGTCTAAGAACAATTACCCTCCTGTCCTCTAAACTATTACACGGAGCAGATATAACACACCTGTCACAGATTCTGATCTGGAATGCTCTTCACTGTCTGAATCCTCCAGTAGGTCATCACTGAAAAAAAAATACTGCATGAATGATACATGTACACTGTAGCTGTATTTGTATTTTTAATGACTTTTTTTTATTATAGTAAAAAATGCAATGTGTATTGTAATGGCATTTCTTTCAGTCAGCATTGTACATCCATTGATGAGTTGGTCACACACACTAACAAAATAAAGACATTTTCCTCCATCATCAAAAACAGTAGACCAGCTTTCCATTTACCTCATTCTATAGACATAAATGGAATTAAAATGAAAGCCAGTTCTCAGAATCTTTCCAAGTAAAACAATACCAACCAAAGCCTCTTAACCTGAAGCCATCCTCTTCAAAGTGCCTCAAAGTAGCATTTGAAAGGTGGAGCTGCCAGACTGGTCTTCAGCTCTACCAAGGAGATTTTGTAGCTAGTACACAAAGGGTCTACAAACCCTAACATGTGTTGCTTCGAAAAATACTATGAGATGAATCATTTTTTCATAAAAGCAGATTCTGTTCAAGATACTTCTTCAAGAGAAGTAGGCCCTTTAGTAGTTTTAAGAACACGTGAAGATTTTACACACCTGGCCTTTCCAATAAGAAAAAATTTCCTATTACAGGCACTTTACAGACAGGAAGGACAGTACTGCCTTTGCAGCTTCACGTATAACTACCCACAGTACCAAGTCGGATCCCCAAATTTCATCAAACTGGATGCTTCCTCCTCATGCCCAAGAAACAGATCTTTTTTTGTCTCAAACCTGATCAACCTTCACAACAATTCAATACTTGGATTCTCAGTCAGCTTCCCCTTGAGTGGGAAAGTGAAAGTAAATTTCATATAGATTAAGGAAAGTGAAAAATGCCTAGTCTGAGCAGTTTGATCATACTGATGGTACTGACTCTTAACCAGAGCTTAAAATTGGCTTAATTATTTAACTCTCAAGGAGTTTACAGCCCTAAAGCTACAGTAGAAGTCCAGGCCCCAACAGCTGTTAGGTCCCACACTCTGTTGCTCTTTGTTTCTATGCGGCCTCTTCAGAAGAGCAAGCTTCATATTTGCTCTGCAGCGCTGTGGAAATCACATCAAGCTTAAAACCAAATACTTACTTTCCTGTGCATGTAGCAGTACTGTTATTTTCTGTGATGCTGAGCTTTAAAAAGAAACATTCAGAAAACTAGCAAGACTCCCCAAACACCTTTGTGGTGAGTTTTCCAACAATTATTCACTCTTTCTTTTGCTTGAGTTTCAGTAATATGAGAAAGAAGCAGCATAAATGAAAGAATACTGCTTTTTCTCACATGGCACTTTCTAAGCTTTAGCTTATTTAAAAGCTTGTGACAGGACTGTTTAATTGCTTAGAGTCTGTATGCATGTGTTAAAGGTAAAAAATGAAAGCAATTCCTAGCACACCTACATAATTTATTTTCAGAGACTCACAGAATCACAGAATAGTTTGGGTTGGAAGGGACCTTCAAAGATCATGTAGTCCAGAAATTACAGAGAAGCAATCAAAGAAAAGCATGTTCCATAAGTCCAGGAGCAGCTTTTACTTTCAAAACCTGAAATGCATAATTCATCACTAAAATGAAAAGCTATTCCAAAATTTATATTGCTTTCTCTTTTCTTTCTCTGCCTCTGTAACATCAGGTCAGGGCAGCAATGAGAGTTAGTATCTCTCTGTTAGTGAAGTATAAAAACTGAAACAGCAGGAATAAAATGGAATTGGCTTTAAAGACCAAGATTTAGATTATTGGTTTTTTAAGTGAATTGTGCACAGACACAGAGTGATTAAAAGAATTATCTTCATTAAAAAAAGTAAACCTCACCAATCTTATGTTTCACAAAGCATGATTTAACTAAATGGCTTCTACCGCTTACACAGCAGCATTTCATATTTCTAATTTTGTAGACTGGCATACCTGTCTCCTTCTAATTTGGGTATATCTGAGCAGCTAGATGAATCTTCTAGCCATGCTAGTGTTGGTCTCCTTGAGTCAACCCCTGAGCTCTGTTCTCCTGACAACATAAGTTGCTGCACAATAGCCGGATCATACGCATTGATCTCAAATTTTAAGTGGACCTGAAAAATAACAACAACAGCAAAAAGCAGTCTTTGATTTACATTGAGATATGCTTAATCAGTAATAAATTGATAGAAACTGGTTGTTTATATCGTATACCTTCATAAGTTTGGAAACATCCCATATGCAGATCTTTCCTCGTTTTGTTGCAGCAGCTAGAAAATGAGGGCAACTTCCCGATCCAAAGCAGGCTATTCTGTCAGTGCCATCTGTGCAGGGAAACTGTGCTGGACTCGTTGCCAGTGTGACTGAGAGAGGTACATTCTGAGTGTGCTCACCCTTGACAAATGGGCAGTTTGGGGAATGTCTCTCATGTTCAGACCTTTTCATATTAAAAACAAACATGGCAAATATTGATTTCTCACTGTGAAAAATATACACATTATACAAAAACTCAGCCCTTGAAGTGAAGGTGAAGCTGAACTCTTTGAGCTGTATTGTATTCAACCACACAAGAGAGTTCTGCAGCTTCCCCTGCCCTTGCTCAACAGTATACTGTATTAAAGCCTTTGACCACTTAACAGATATTCATATTCAAACGAAACAATCTATACACAGTGCTCATAATATCATTAGTCTATTTAAAAGAAAATTGTTCTATAGGCAGCAGGCCATCATGTCCTCATGAAGAAAAGTGCAGACTAAGTTCTATAGAATGTACTTTAGAATTTGAAAGTTATATTATTATAAATAAACTTAATAAGATGAAGCGATGTCCTGTCTTCAGTTCTACATCCACACTTACAAAAAAATCAAAATTGAAAACAGTCCTGAATGACACATTGACCAAGAAGTATGAAAAAAACCTTCTACTCTGAACATACATCTAAAGAAGAGACATGGCAAAGGGCAATTACGCTATCACAAAATATCTGGAAACTATCAAGGGAAAGCAGGAGACAAGGACTACAAAGATAATACTACAAAGGAAAGTGCCCAGCAAGTCAGGAATTTGATGTGTTCAAATAATGATTTAAAATTACCAAATAATCAAGACAAAAAATGTTAAGATCCCTTTTAAAATCAAGATAAGGTCCCACATTTCTGCCACTATGTGCAATTTTAGCTGATTCAGAAAACTAGAAATGCATCTCGCAGCTTCACATAAAAGGCAAATATGCACTGTATGGCGACTGAAGTTTACAAATTACAAAACCCCCACACGTGTTTTATTCACAATCACACAGAAGATGGAGTTTAGATCCCTGCAAAGAAACGTTTGCTGCCATCTTTGCCATGGAACAATTTGAAACCAGAATTAAGAAATACAACCAAGTACAATTTTGGAGGTTTAGTATTATACAGAAATTTGACAGAGTACGGGGAATGATTTTGTGATTTGTTCCATGTAATCACTGGTGGAAATTCATCCTGGTCAGTTACACTCCCTAAACTCACCAGAAATCCCACTGAAATAGTGTTGATCTTTGTCCTCCAAAGATTTCTAACCTCTTCAGCACAAAAATTAATCTATTACAAAGATCACTAAACTTACCAAGGTTCATCTGTAGGCTCCCAGCACACCAAACACACACTACAGGTAAAGCACATGGCTCTGTCATCTCCTGATGAAGCAGGCTACAAAAATAAGAAGAAACACTTCACATTTATATAGCTATGTACTATGAAACACTTTAACTAGGTGATGAAGTCCTCTCCTTCTTCTAGTGGCATAACAAAGCACCACATCAAATATATAAAAGGCCAAAAATACATACAAAAAAGTGGCAGTATTCCACATGAAAAAAAATAAAATTAAGAAGATATTTAGAACCAACACCTGTGCAAGCCACTGGATAAAAACCACACAGACATAGAATAGAACTCAGCATCACTGCTAAGGTTCAAAAAGTTTGGCACCTCAGAAGAATAACTGTACATCTACATGCTTGGAAGAACAAATTAAACAAATATTTGCTATTATGCCTTCAATCTGCTAGAATATAAAGCATTCTATATTATATCCCTCCTCTGCAAAGAACATTTGTTACTAACTGAATTGACAGAGGAAAAAGAATGCAAATGTCCATTATCTTACAATTTAGCATGTGCATGACCACATTTCAAGTCACTGAGACATAGCTAGGAACGTGCAGATGCAATCCTAACATATTAATTCCCTGCATTTCTTTTCCTGAGCAAGTTTAAGAAATCCTCTATAAACTTTATTTACTTGCACCTATCAGGCTTTGCAGTTCATATAATGAGATAGACAATATTGATGCCAGTGATATGCACTGTCTAGCCATCGTTATGTAACTCCATAACATAAGTACTTTGAGTACAGTAGAAATAATTTCAAAAAATGAAAAATGGTAATAAGCAAAAGTAGTGGAATAAAACGGTGAGGCTGTATTTATTAACTGAGATCAATAATTGAGTAATGTGATCTAGGACCATTGTTTGTTACAATACAGTTTAAGTACCACTAGGAAAGTATGATTAGAAAACTCCGATGTCAAGTTTGCCTTTCTTTTTTGCTTTACTTCCAATATAAAAAGGATATTTATTCAGCAATCTAACAAGGAGAAAGAGAGACTCTGTAACAAACAACTTCTTGTTTACAATTGTTGTTTAACTCAGAACAATTTGATACTTCAAAGTATTTCCTATGCTGAAGTTCAGAACAGTATTTTCTGTGATCTGTATAAAAAAAGAAGCAAACTCAGCGCACGGAAAAAATATGAAACTTGAAAGAAGAAAGAGCTGAATGACAAAACTTTTTCATTATGGTTTTTGCATAATCGAAGGAGTCTATTAAAGAAAAAAAAAAAAAAGTTACCTTTTCCCCTGCTCCCCAAACCTTTGCCTAGGGAACAAATACCAAGAACAACTAAACCTTTTACCTGGTGATAGAACCCAGCTTGAGCCATAGGATCTGGCTGTGCCCACCTATAACCCACATGAGGCCATGAAGTGAATGTCTCTCGTCTGTTGGCTTCACTATACATCAAAGACCTAGAAAGGTGAAAAATTCTACATTAGAATTAAAGAAGCAAACTATTTATGAGATATTTCCAATGCTTTAGTAACAGTTAGCAATATTACAGCTGGTTATCATTAACAATTACAGAAAATTTACAAATTTCTCTCACTTGTGTGCCTTAAGTACAACCTCAGCAAAAGACCAAATTGCCTGGCATAATCCAAACAAAACAGTCTTGTGGCACCTCTAAAGGTTTCTCTAAGTTTAGCAACATGTACATAATATCGTGCATTAAACAGTTCATTAGCGGTATGTGAAACAGCAAGAAAATAGAGAATAGGATTAACTCTGGCAAATAAATGAAAACCATCTAAGAGCTTATTCTGATATAACTAAGAGGTCAAATTCATCAAGTATTTTGTCTTAATATACCTGTCCACAGATCGACCAGGTCCCACACCAAGTTCTGGTCGTGCGCTGGGTAAGAGGTAAGACAACCTATCCATCACAGAGGATGCTACAGGTAAGGCAGCAATATTTTGATTTATCTTCTTGAGTTCATTTACAATGGCACTGGCGACAGACTTCAAAACATGATGAGGAAGGTGGAACGTAACCGTTGCCCACTAAATTAAGAAAAAAAGTGCCTAGTTTATATTTTAAAATCTAAACAACAAATAGATCACAAAAGCGTCAACAGCAAAACCAAACACATATCTTGCACCCTCTCGTGATTTCAAGAAATAATACAAGGACACACAAAAGCAACCTGAACATAATGCAAGGAAAGTCAATAACTTCAGGTTTTAAGCTCAGTTCAGTTTATTAGTTGGGTTTCATCAGCAAGAAACTGACCTTGTTTGTTCTCTTAACAAGTGAAACTTCACACAGAGGAACTAAGGAACACATAATACATTCTTTAAACAAAATCCACCACACTAAGTCAAGCATTTTTTATACTTCAATAATGGTAGCCAAGCAAATTAGACTTGGGAATCCATGTTAGTACAGAGACAAATTCTTACCTTCGCAACTTTATGATTTGCTGCTGTTTCATGTGAGGTATTTTTTAAACCATCCTTCAGTTGTGTGATGAATAAGTCATATCCCTCTGTGCTAGAAACATCTACTTTTTCTATGCAAGCAGATAACAGCTGCTGAGCCTAAAATGCAGATGTGCAAGAAAAGTTAGCATGAACATTAAATAACTACAGACAAGAATTACATCTGTTTTGTTACTCTGGGAAATGTAATTTGTCATGTCCTACTTTATTATACCTTATATCAGCATAATTCCTGTAAAAGACTCAGAGTTGAGTAAGCATTTCCAAATTTTACTTTGTAGGCCAATCAATGGATAAACTTCAGCAATAGTGCCAGTAATTACTAGAAGTTCCCTCAAGGGTCATATTATAATACCAATGTTAAACAAGCTAGTCACATAATTAAAACACAACATATAGTAAAGCCAAGCAAAAAGAAGACATTTGTTGCTCAATGTTTTCCCTTCAAAAGGATTCATTCAGCTTTAGGGACAAAAAGTACGAACAAGAACAAAGTCTTGACATTTTTCTGAGTAGCTTTGTACCTTAAAAAAACCAAACCAAACCAAAAACAAAACAAAAAAAACACAGATGAAAAAAGTTGTAACAAACTTAGAGATAAATTACTTAAAATGCTAGTATAATGAAGCTGAAAAATGAGGCAGAAAAAAAAAGGCTAGTTTAGAACCTAGAAATTCTTAAAATTCGCAAATAATGCATCTAGAATGAACGCTATAAACATCAATTTAAAGTCTCTTTTTTTTTCCAAGCTGCATGTATTTCTAGCTTGTCCCTCTGTTTGTCAACTACATGTCAAAAGGTAAGAGTTAAAGGTACACTTTATGAGCAAAGCACAGAGTATTCTGTATCAGTTGTTAGGTGGGCTAACATCTGTAAAACATTTTATGAAATCTTTCAAGTTACAAGCACAAGGAAATATTTCACAAGGGCAACAGCCAGACAGGTCTTTAAAAAGCTGCAAATTGCTCCAAATGGAATGGGTCAAACAACCACTCAGTTATGTCCTTGGGGAGGTCACGGAAAGACAGATAGAAAGAAGGCAAATCAGTCCTCTAGCTAAGGCTGAATCTGTTTCTCACAATTCAATAAAAAGACAATTACAATTCTTGTAATATCTCATTTTTCCCAAGTCTGTTGTGGATGACAGAACAACACAACAGATAGATTGTGGAAGTTCATAAATTTATAGTGTTCTACAGGGAAGTAAAACCAGCATAGAGTATGCATCATAACTTGTCAATTCTGCTGATTAGAAATGCATAAAGATGCACTGCATTACCAGCAGATCTATCACATTAAAAGACAAATTAAGTGCAAAAACTTGCAGAAAAGTTCTAGAAACTAACAAAAAAATAACGGTTCTTGCTTGGATAAAGGTTTTTGACCTTCCTATAATGAAAGAGGTGGGCTGATGCAATTGTATAGTATTTGCCTACTATTTACTAAAATTTTCTGAGGTCTAAGTATGTCCGCTTTAAAATTCAAAGAACTGAAGGCTGCTAATGTTTTTCCTCCCACCTCACTGATTTGACCACGGACTCCCCAAATCTGTTCCTACTGAACTATAACATTTTCCATTTTTTTTCTACAGGAAGGACCTTTACAGAGAAGTGCCCTATTTTAACCTTGAAATAAAGGTCTGTAAACTCTTTAGAACAAAAGAACCTTCAGTTAAAACTGACACAAACTTGCAGGTTGTATTGAGCTATGTGAGACTGCAAATCAGTGACAGCAAAACTTATGAAGGGAAATGCTGACCTATCGGTCTCTTCACACTCAGCCACACACACCGAGATTTTGTAACTACACCCACGAAGGGTGTAAAAATGATGCCAGGGGCAGCAAGCTTGAAGAATCTGGAAAGCTCTTATTGGAGACCTCTATGAAGCAACATTTTATTGCTGTTACTCCTACTCGAGATGTTAAAAACCTCACATATAACACACATTCTTCATTCATCGTAATCACCTATAATTCAATACTCCAATAGCACTTAAATATTTTAAATCAACACTCAGGATAAGTTCATGTTCTTGGTGCATCACTCAATATAAATTTATTTCACAGAGAGATGAGTGGGAAGTGTTCTTTCCTCAGAGTGCTTTAGAGATTCAGAATCTGGATCGAATAGTCCAGTTTTGTTTTTTAAACTGTAAGCACTACTATAAATATTACCATTGGCAGATGCTCTATGCTTTACCCAAACAAAGAATTCATTTCGCTTGTAATTAAAACTGTTGTACAGATTTACTTCCCAGGTCTATTACTTCATGAGCATTACAAAGGTGAAAGCTACTTTCCTCATCACCAAATGCTTTAGAATAGAAACATTCGTTAGCTATCTTGTATCAGGCTACATTTGAAAATAAGAATGCATGCCCTACCTCACCTAACAAACGCTATGCTAGCTGAAGGTAAACCAATACAACAAAATCCTAAGCATTGCACTCTGAGGAAAAATGTATACACTAGATTCCCCCAAAGTTATACTAAATGCTTGGTTATATCGTCTTATGCCAGGAGGAACTGCATTAAAAAGGGAAGCCAGGTTTGCAGAGAAAAAAGCCTTTCATCAGAACACTGACCTTGGTAGAAAAGTTAGATTCCAACACTAAAACGTCACATGTAGCGACACCCTATTAGCTGATTTTAATTGACTTTTTTTCCCTGAAAGCCTAAAACAAAAACAAAACAAAAAAAAAAAACCCACAGCAAAACAAAAAAAAAAAAAAAATCAAGGATGTATAGCAGCCAAGATAGACTTCTAGAAGTGCATATAAATTCCATACATAACCACTGACAAAGCTCTGGAAATGAGTCCTTATTTCTGGTCACTAAAAAAGTTCTTCCATCTGAAATAACATGCTCTTGATGAGGCAATCTCTTATTTGTTTGAGATACAGGTAACTGCAAAAGGCTATTGCCCTATGACAGCTAACAACTATGAAAATTTTCCATTACATGCTGTTAATAGCACAGGAGAAACTCAGGGTCAAACGTCTGGTTTCAATATTTCTGACAGAGTTATTTATAAACTTTTTTTTTCCCCTTTCCACATCTTACCTCTGTAACTGGCAATTCAAGCTGAACCACATCATCTTGTTTTGAAACAGGCGTTTGCAGAGCTGTGTCTAACAGTAAGATACCATTGAGATCTTTCCTACATCCTACTGCATAATCATCCACAAAGATCACTTTATCCACAGCAGAGATATACTGACATTTCACCCGTCCACCTGGTTTAGCTATGAAGAGAAAGACAAAAAGCAAAATCCGATTAGAAAACAGCTTTTGTAAAAGACCTTTAATATCTGTTCTGGAAAGTAATGTAACACTTAAGCAAAATCTTTACTTCTAGAGATAATAAAAAAAGTAGTGTTTTAGCTACAACGGCTTTCAAACTTTTATATTCCCTATATTAACAAACAAACAAACAAAATCTATACAACCCATCGACAACTACAACCATTTTATTCCCATAATGGAAGCCATCATTCAATTCCTGCTCCTATGAGGGGGCCTAAAAAAGCGTTTTCAAGCCTAATGTGATAAACACCATTTCATCAGTCCAAACATACTCAAACTTCTGAAAACTAAGTACAGCATATAACGTGTGTCAACGCTACAGGCACTCCTTGAGAAACCAAGGTAATTTGCAGTGCTGCACACATGATGTCAGTAACAGGTTCGAGAAGCTTGTTGGGGGTGCAAGACAACTGTCAGCAGACAAACAAGGAAAGGCTGTGGCAATGGATATTATCCCCAGAAATGTTTAATGTTACTCGGAATTATTATGTGTATGACATGTCTAAGGCTGGATGGATTTTAAAATTAAATCCATGTAATATGCTACCTGTGTAGAAGGCAAATTGCTTTAATTCACAGGAAGTGCAAGCTGCTGCTACAGAAGAAGACTGTATGTATAAGTGTATGGACACACCATGCAAAGGACAAAGCTGAAATCACTGCATCATCAACACAGAGCTCTACTTGGTGCACAGGAACAGGAGTTTCATTACATTTTATATTAATCAAGTCCCATCCCTGTTCTGCTCTTTCCTCAGACACTGGGTACTGGTTTTATTACAAATAATTTAAAATCACCATTTAGCATACAGACAAATCATTCAGATAAAGACAGCTACATAATTCTGTTGTCTTCACACTTTTATACAGTTAAATACATATTTAAACTTCTCCAAATATAGGGCACATCAGTCTGAGCACACTGCATTTGTTGTATCCTCTCTTGAAAGCTCAGGTCAAGAATAGTTGTCAGCTGCCCTTCTCACCAAAATGTTGGAAACAATGACTCATATACTCTCAAAATATAGGACATACGCCTTTGCCTGCATGAAGTATACTGCAATTGCAATCATTGCTGTAACAGTTAGAAACACTTCAAGAGGCCTGGAATCACTTGATAGTTGTGAAGTTGTTAGTCCTAGCTCAACAAAAAAAGGTCCTCTGAATGGCAAATCAACTAGTTTCAAACTGTATTTTTGCCAATACGTTGGAGTTCCTCACACAAGACTTTCTAAAGACAACACAGCTGCAGGCAAGAGGGTAAGTCACTCTACAGAAAAATAACTGTTCAACAAAAATTCAAACACAAGTTTTAACATCTTCATTAGTTTCAACAATGTACAGTATCTATTACGCAAATAAACGGAAAGGTATCTGATGCCCTAAATTAGAAACCTCAGTAGATTCACATGGTGATTGCAGTCTATTCAGTGTGATTCAAGTGATGGATCGCCTCAGGATACTTTTTTCTCCTTCCCAGAGAAGACGGGAGAAGCAGCTCACCTTTTCTCGCAGTGCCAACCACCCTTATTTTATCATTTCTGTAGTGAAGTTAGGGAAATTTCATGTCTAAACCATAAAATGGCTAACTAATATCCTCTGTGTAAGTAGTCACAAGTTTTAGGTGCCAATGAAGATTACTAATGAGGTAGATAACAAAATAATTCTGGTCCGTTAAGAAAGAAAACAAAAAGTTATAACTACAGCACAAAATACATTGCCTAGCAGCTGTGATTCTCACTGTGCTGGTTAATACTTTGGTTGGTTACATTAACAGAAAGACTTTGGCCAAACTATCTCTAGAAAGTTATTTACAGTTGCCAGCTGTATTTTATTCAAAGCATGATGGAGCTTCAAGGCAATGACTGAATCAACATTTAGTGTCATTCCAACACCCTGGGAAACACAGCTGACTGGTTTACACTTTGAATAGCCTCTGAACTGTTCACAAGCTATTTTGCAAACTTAGGAGTTTAATTTTGAAGTTCAGAAAACACATTTCAAGATGGTTCTGCAGCTAGTAACAAATGATATTATACTTTACATATGGCTGGCCACATGATTAAAACAGTAGGTTGAGAACCGGGAAACTGAAGAATTTAGAAGTCACCGCTATAGAAGAAGTCACCACTTTAGAAGAAATGCCTAAAAAGTTTAATCATCCTCAAAGCACTGTCAAAAGGGTCCTTTCTAACTCAGGATCAAGGTTTTACAATGTGCAAAATTACTCAGACTGGTATCCTTTGAAAAAATCTACTGGTGGCATTAGAACATTATGTCCTGGCTATCCAGCTTGGCTAAGTTTACTAGCAATAAGTAGAGATCTACAACTTCATAAGTCACAGTTCAAAAGTTTCACATAAACTCACTAAATGACTTAAGCCAGATCATTAAAATCCAATTTTTATCCCCATTTTAGCCCTAGTTCCTTCAGTTGTAATTTATTTTGGGTGCTGGAAGGAGAAACAATCAAAGTTTTTAACAATTTTGCTTTTCAGTGTTGGCGCAAGTGGATCCTAACTTCTCCCAATATCTCCAGTGTATCTGTCCAGGATTAAAACCAAAACAACTCGCAAGGAAGTCATTAAGCGTTTTGTAAGTTCCTATAAGAAAACCTGACAGGCTGCCAGCTTGCTAGAAGTGCAAGCCCAATAGCATACTACAATATGGCATGTCACCTATAGCAATCTTAGAACGAGCAACCTGAAAACTTAAACCAAAAGCAAATAAACATCAGATTGCAGAAATTAAGAATTTGAGAATTTGAACATCCTCCTTCCGTCTTTGTTTCAAAGAATACAGAACAGAGATTAGCAGTTTCCTGTGATCAAAATTTGACCTACAAAAAATATTACAAAAAAAAAAGCTTATCTGGAGAATATATAACAGTCTAAGCAGCATCTATTGGGCCCCCTTTTCTGCAGTCATTAAGATGAAACAAACTAATTAGAGAATTAGCCTCCCATTTCAAGAAGTAGACAAATGGAAAAGTTTGTCTCCGTTTCTCTACTATAGATAGCTTTAGCCTAAAAGCTTTAGAGCTGAAGAGAAAGTGGCTGTCACCTGAATATACATGGCCACCATCATAAAGAAATGTAGGTTAATGTTGATAGTAACACCTTTGATCTTTTCAATTACTGAAAAAAAAGATAATTTGCCTTGAAAACTGCTAGCCAGTAATGGTACTAAAACATATCATAAAGTCAGCAATTCTCTTGACAAGAAGCTCCCAATGCACAGCACACAAAAAAAACCCCAAATAGTTTCTAGATGATGGTGAATTAATACTTTTATCTTCAGCTATAAAGTGAGAGTGGTACACACGCGCATCATAGCACTAATTCCATAATGCTAAGATCCAAGACCAAGCAAATACCTAAAGGAACAACCATAACTTTGACCTGTGAATGCAACTAGGTCTTTAGATTAAGAATTAAGGTAAGATTTTTTTGAGAAACAGAAATCCCATCAGCCCAGCAAAATGCACACATGATGTGCACTGATACAAGTTTTTGCACTTTCAATTTAAATGAGAATATCCAAACAGTATCTCAGCACCCATTTCAAACCATGAGAAGATAAATGGAAGAAGTTTCAGGAGATTAAAAGCTCTATCTATTCTATTAACTTTGTATCATTAGATTTGAACAGCAAGATATTTAAAGGCAAGAGAATCCCAAAACTCAAGAAAAGAGAGGGGTACAACTGTAGAAATCCTTAATATTCACTGTTAAAATTAAAAATAAATTCTTAATTTTCCCCTTTCTATTGTGAAGTGTGGGTACAAAGCTTGAAGTTTAGGAGACATCATCATGTATGGTAATATGCTGTGTGAAATTCTCCTTCCAGAAGTCAGGCTAGCAGACAGAAAAACTATCCTTGCCATTAAGACAAAAATGCTTCTTGCCAGGACATTGCTCAGCTACTTCTCACACATTTTTCACATGTACCTGGGATTAAAAAAACACATGTACCAGTTGTCCTCATTTGTTGTAAGGTAAGTACCTTTCCTATTGCTACGGTTTCACATAATCATAAAAACAACTAAAAAATGCAGCTAGGAAGCATAATATCTCATTATATGCTACCTAAGTAACACAAGTTTGCCAAGGCAAGTATATCAGAACACTTGCAGCTTGAGGAAATTCACACTACAAATAAACACCTATCTTAAATTTTAACTTGCTGTCATAACTTGCTGTACTTGCAGGAAACTACTTTGAACTAATACTACACAAAATCACAACTATGGATTAGTTGCAAAGGGTAACATTTTCACAGAGAAGAGGACAAAAAGCAACGACTGCAAGTTCTGGTTTAAAAATTACAAAGTTGTCTCTAAATTGTTTTACATCAGTGGCTCCCAAAGGAAACAAAGACATGGTGGTTATGACCGTTTGGGAACACAAGATGGCTATGACATGGCCAAACCAGGCCATGACTGCTCATCATTGCTGAATTTATCAGGTACAGATTCTCTCTTGTTCCTCCTCTTCTCCTCCTCACCTACATTTTCAGAGGAAACTTCAGCAGTGCAGTTTCATCTTCCAAGTCCAGGCCAAGCCCCTTCTTAGCTCTAAACATCACCTCAGCAAAGCACTCTGCTGCCACCAGGAAGACACTCCAAGGGTCCCTCCTTTCCTAAAACAAGAGCACTCTCAGACTTGAGGAAAAGATGGAAAGGAATTCATTGGATGAAAACAAGTTCAAGTTGTTTCTTTAGATGAATGATACAGACCGGCCTAAACCAGCTATACACAAGCAACATTTTCTCTTCTAGATTTCACTACACACACACACCTCCATCTGACATATCACCTGGACAAGCAGTCCAAAATGACTGAATAAAGCATAGACACATCCAGAGCTGAAACAGGAAAGAAAATGAGAACTGTTCTCCAAACAGAAAAAATGCTAAAGGCAGCAGAAATACCCAGCTTAACATAACAAAGCACCTTGAAACTCCCTTATTTGCCAAAACCGGATATAGGTAATCAAGACATACGATCCACAGTTTATCTTTTCCTTTAGCAACAAACACAACAGAATTGTTTCAGAATCAGTTTCATTATATGATAGCTGGTTCTAACAATCCTTATTAGAGTAGGAAGATGCATTATCTGGGCCAAAGCATTGGAGACTGCCACATGAATATTAACTAGATGTGTCTGATCAAGCAACTAAGAACAGAAGCTGACATTAACACTTAAAAGGTTCCAGGATATAAACAAAAACTGACTAAGATCAGGGGAGTTCATATCTCACTAGCTTTGCAGGCACAGGGTCATCTTCCACTCTACAGACTTAAACCAAGACTGAATCAGCAGGAAGACACTGGTGAGCTCTTTGTGCCCACGCTCTTTCTGTTGTTTCAGATCTCCATGTATCTAACCTCACTGTTGCCTTGCACACTGTACAGAACACAATGGCTCACAGAACTTTATACCATTATCCCAAGAACAAATTATGAAAGCTTTCACAAGGTATTCTACAATCCTTCTGGCAAACTCAGGTAAATTGTGAAAATTTAAATCCCTGCAATTCTCTTGTAAACACCTCAGGGAGAACAGTGTCTTCTTCAAAATTTTTCTCAAAGTGAAAAACTATGATTAAAAGTGTTTAGGAAAGATGTCTCTCAGAAATTGCAGACAGATTCCATAGCATCCACCCAGAAGCAGAGGCAGGCAAGGAATACCTCACAGCTCACCAACAGGAAGTTCCCGCTCTTCAAGAGAAATTCCCATCACAGCATTTGACAACAAAGAAACTTTGCCAGATGAAATTTTACCAACAGTTCCTCTTTTTGTCAGTAAAGTGGGTAAAGCACCTGTGTCCACCCACTATGTATCCTGCAGTCTCTGTAACAGGAGAAAACATCTCCAGTTATGGCACTTTTTAAACTCCCAAGACTGTTTGGCAGGAAATGGTTTAGCTTCCCCCTGCTGCCACCAAGCCCCAATATTATAAGAAGCTTCCAAAATATCAAGCTGGGAGAAGCAGAAAGTTCTCAAAAGCAGACGGGTGGGCTACAAGGCAAGTGAAAAACTGGCTAGACTTTCATGTGTCAAGTTCAACACCTACCTGGCAGACAGTTATGAATGGCATTCAGCAAAGCTTGGTACAGTTTATTGTCTTCATCAATGGCTTGAATGATGGGACAGACTGCACCTTTTGCAAGACTGGATGACACCAATCGGGAGGCGACTGAGGGCAACCGATGTATTAAATGGCAGGGCTGTCTTTTAAAAGGATCTCAAAAAGTCAAAGAAATAGCTTGACACAAATCTCCTGGAGTTCAAAGACATGCAAAGTCCTGCATCTGGTACAGAATATAACCCCATACATGAACAGAAGCTGGGGACCAACTGTCTAGATGGCAACCGGAAAGAAAAAACTCAGGAATCCTGATGGACAGGCTGAACAAGAGGCAGCAATGCATCCCTGCAGCAACAATCTGCTACCATGCAGGGAATCACCCAGGCAGTACATCAGGGAGCAGCCTTGTCTCCTCCACTCAGGAATTTTGAGCCCACATCCAGAATACCAAGTCTGGCTTTGGTCCTCAATCTGAGATACCAGCACATATATAAAAGTCCCACAAAGGGGTAATAATTAAAGGGCTGGAGCATACAACAGGAAAATAAATACTGAGATAACTGGGCTTGTTTGAAATGCAGAAAAAAGGGTTTAGGAGGAAATCTAACAGCAGGCTTCCATTACTGTAGCAGTAGTTTGACAGCTATGTTAAAACTGCTGAGTTACTACCTATCTTTCTCTTTTTGACAGTACTTTGAAGGATATACAACCCTGAACACAGAAGCAACCAAACCAGATTCAGAGGAAAACCTGCACAAGCCCACATTTTGTCCAAGACAGTGGTCTAAATCAAGTGGTTAGTGAAGAATTTAAGAAAGGCTATGTATACAATGGTACTTTCCTGCAACACTCAGCCCCTGCTAGTTCATGCTCAGGGACCTTCAGAGCTAAAAGTGATTCTTTTTATGTATAATTATCTTTGATAGGTTGTTCTTCCATTAGTTTGTCCAACACTGTTGTACTTCCACAAGCCTGTACTTCCAACATGTGTACTTCCTCAATGTTCTGTAGCCAGGACCTCCATACTTTTACTGTTTCTCAGTTACTTCTTCTGATGCCCTCAGCTCTTATACTAGAAGAGACAATCAACTCCAAATTTACATTTTTTACACATTCAGAATTTGCCTCTCTCACTGTCTTACCTCTCCATTCCAAATCATCCCCACCACCATCTTTAACAAGTTGAATGCTGTCTCACATACATTAACAATCCACACCTTCTGTTTCTACTTCTTTTATACTTTTTTTGAGATGGAAATATCAAAATTACACACATAGAGGCACTGAAATGGACTTATATTCTCAGCTGGGTTCTTGACAACTTCTCTAGTAACTGCTTATACGACAACTCCTGAGACTTTAGCTGGTATTTCACCTTTCTAGCACAACTCCAAGATCTCATTCTGGTATTATGAGTCAGTTAAGAGCCCAGTACAGCAGGCTCCAAATCCTCTAAGTTCTTATGAGTACTTCAGATGAATTAAATGCATCCTGATGTTCTGCTAACAACTGCTTCTACACAGGAAAGCTGAAGTAGAACAGACTAGATCCATTAATGCTTGTTTTGTTTAAAAGTGAAACTATTCTTTAGGACACCTTTTCAAATTCTTTAGAGAAGGTGGCAAAACTAAAGGACCTTGCATGTTTAAGACATCTATCTGCAGCACAGGAATACTTGAACATGGTGACTATATTAAGTTTAACTTTAGTTCTGTCACTAAAAGTGGACATTCAGAAAAGCTCACTTAAGCCTTATATAAGACTGGTCTTGCCAGGCTCCTTCTATAGGTAACGGGAAGCAGGTTCCTCCAAAAGTTCAGAGTAAGGACTCTTCCTTTCTCTGTACTGAATGGATAGGGAACCTAAGATTAGTTGTTGACAAAACTAATCTTGTTAATTTTGACTTATAAAAGCTACAGAAAACTGAAAAACAAACAGACAAAACAGCCACACTATTAAAAAAAGCCTATCAAGCAGTGTTGCATGTCATCAGTTACATCACAACATGAATCTAGGATCTTGTAGAAGGCAGGTCAACTAAGTCTGCCACAGCATCTCCACAATAGCCACAGCGCCTTCTTGCTCGCCAGTAAAACACTCCCTATCTTCCCACTCTTCACTGCTACCTCCCCAGCTCCCCACTTCCCTAATCCTTTCTAACCCTTTCCCCATTGTCATCCAGCTACTCCATCATAGCTCTCAGTCCCATCCTCACTCTCACAGCTCTTCCTTCTCATAAGGAGTTTTTCATGATAGAGTCTCTGTGACCTCTCACCCAATAAACAGTTTATCAAACTCTTTTCCTACAGCTGCCAAATGCTCAGATGAGGTCCTATTTGCTTCACACTCAGGTCAGGAGAGTGCAGTGGATCAGATTCCCTCCATAAACTGTGCAGGGGCCTCAAGAACTGCCAACACACTGTATACCATGCAAGCCTTCATTAACCGGCACTTCAGACTGGATATGTGTTTTCACTAATGTTACTAATTTTCAAGACTACTTAACTGATACAGAAATTCCCTCCTAAGTTACACCTTAAAAAAATTATCAATAAAATAGTGTTTACATTAATGTGACAGTGATTATTTCCATGATTTTACACTTTTAACGCAAGCTGTAAAACAAAAGCTGCTTTTTCTCCCCTGCTTCTTGTGCAGCATCCTTATCTGCTCCTTCCCCTACCATACATGCAAATCTTCAAAATAAATGTTTTGCATATACGGGACTTCCTGCCTAATTTTTGACTAGCAGCGTGCACTAGATCCTTAACAAATCTTCATACCCTTCCCAAAGCCAAGGCAGCAAAGAAATTGGGCAAATACACAATCCACTATTTGACTCCACAAAAAAAACCAAAAGAAGCTGCAAGTTTTGGTATCCAGATGCACTTCACAAATGGAAGAAATAAGGACAACTGGCTGTTCTTTCCTGAACTGTCTACTCAGTAATAAGCACTCACCTGGTGACTGCAAGCAGCCATTGTAATTAAGTGAGCATTAACTATTTAAAGGACAGCTTTCCAACAGCAGAAAGCAATACTGCAGCATCACTTAGGAACCATCAGGACAGTGAATGGATCCATGTGTACATTTTTAAATTAAATTATGTCAAGGAGCTACTGATTCCAGTGGAATAGGCAACATCCAACAAGCTATCTCATAACATGACCTAGGACAGACTGAGATGCTCAAAAGTTGTCCACGAGTCCACATGGTTGTAAGCCTAATCACCACCTCCAAGACAGTCTAAGAAGCATTTTTGAAGTATGTCATGCTGTTCAGGGGAAACTAAAGAATCCTTGTAACAGCAAGGATGTGCAGCTTTGTTTCCTGATTTGAAAGAAACTCAGAAATACAACCTGAAATAACAGATCAGGACCACATTAAAAAAACCCAGACATAATAGCTATTAAAAGCTTGAAAGAAACAACTAAGGTGAATCTTCAGCCTAGGACAGATTTTTCTTATACTCTGCCTCATAAAATCCTAGATGTTTAATTTCACTTAAGCTCAAGTTATGGAGATTAATGCAATAGTAAGCATAAAAATATTTTATAAACACTATAACTAAAGACTCAGAAAGAGGTTCTACTGAGACAGCTAACATTACTGTTGGCTGCTAGAAAAGACCAATTATAGGACAGCAGAGCACACTAAATCCAAACCATTGATGACCATGATGTTCAGAATAGTAAAAAGATTGGAGCTTCTGAAGATTACTAAGCTGGGCAATCCAAAGCAAAAATGTTCTCCATGTTTGCATTACTTCAAGTCCATCTGAGATTTACCTGCTTTTTCTCATAATGTTCTGGACTTGAACTAATCAATTCTATCTGCCAGAACATATTTCTGCCAAGTTTCTTCTAAATTTTATGTGATGCAGTACGCAACATGATTGGTAGCTGAGCTGAAGGGTTTATCACATAAACATATTAAAAGCTGTATTGACCAAAGCTGGACCACAATCAGCACTGAAGCTAAAAGTTAGTATTTTCCTGAGGATTCTTCATATCAATTATGAATACCTTAGCTACTTGTGAGGTGGAACAGGGGAGGAAGTCAAGGTTCAAATCCCTGATGCAGAGCACAGTAATTCCTCTTCGGGACAGTAAGAAACATTTCAAGATAAATCTTCCTGCAGAAGACCTTTTTCAGAGTCCATTTGCAGAGAGCTAGACAATTTCTGATTATCTGACCTTAAAGAATTCTGCAGCCTTTAATAATACAGCACTACTGTTCCATTGACAACCATGAATCCATCAGTCCAAATATGAATGATCTGGCAATAAAATAAAAAAATATTGTGGTATCTTGCCTTGCAACTTAACATATGCCTGCCTTGCTTTCTATTGTTACTTCTGGGATCCCTGCAATAAGCACAGTAATGCAAACAACCCTTTAAACGCATGCAAAGAGATCTCTATTCTTACTCTTTTTTTAGCTTCTGCAGAAGATAATCCAGATGTGCTTCCAAAGAGCCTGGAAATAGCAATTAACAGCATCTTGACAGCCTGGCAAGATGCATAACAAGTAAGAAGGGATATCTGACATACTCTGATTAGCAGAACAAATGGAGTACACAGAGATCTAGAGTCCTTATTAGTATCAAATACTGAGCTCAAATCTAACAATTGTCCTATTTTGTTTTTTCCAGTGCTTAAGGCTCCTCATGAATGACCTTAAAATCACATAAATCAATAGAACGATCTCTTTGAGAAGCATTTTACCCAGATTAGCATTGTCAACCACGTATACTCAAGGGCAAGGGGGGCTGTAGCAGATCACTAGATGTTTGACAGTACTCCCCATGCAATGAGAAAAAAAAAAACAAGGATAAAATTCCATTAATAGCAACGACCTTCATAATTAATATTTTTGTATCTCATAATTGAACAAATTAAAATATGAGCCAAGAAGACAAAGAAACTTGCCTCAATTCTGAGGAATGAAGAAGACAACTTGAGCAGTATTACCACAGTGAGCTTGAAACAGTTGAAATTGATGATGATGATGATGTCTTCAAATAATTCAAGCCTAGAACTGGATGTGAGAGTACCTCAACAGTTTCTTCCTAGAGATTATGAGAAGTGTACACTCCCTCTACAACTTCCAAGCTACAAAAAAGCATCTTTTCTTCTTGTTTTGCCTCCTGCATCACATGGAAAGGAGTCAAAGAGAAACAGAACCGGACATCCATTGATAGATTTCCAAGTCTCCGTAATTCAAAATGATCCAGCTGAAGACAAACAGGACTTCCCAAAAGGGAACACTGACAAGTAGACAATGGTGTTGAACTTGCTGGCATAGGTGAGCCCCCTCGGCTGGGATCTATTTCCTTCTACATTCTTCTCTTGGAGGAACAGCAGTTTAGGGCCTCTGGTGATAATGCAGACTCTGTTTCCCCTACAGGAACTCGTACATACATGCAATGAACACATCCTTCCCTCTATGGATTCAGAAGTCTGTATTTTAATTACTGTTAGGGCCTCTCTAGAAATTTAGAAGGCTTTAGCTATGAAACAGTATGCATTTTCACAAACAAGACTCTGAAGCTATTGCTATGCCAAGTTAATCTAGAAAAACGTACAGAAACATTCAAGATGGTCACTTTCCACCTGACAGTACATTTCAGTTTCTTATTGTGTTCCTGGCCAAGCTTCTCTGGGAATTACAGCACTCTCCCAGTTCAAGGAGTTTTCTTATTTTACTTGTAAATAGAAGGAACTGATAAATCAAACATCGCTAGGAACACTAAGAGAGTCACTCCATATTCTGAAAATTTGGTTTGATTCTCTGGATTTTTTCTGTTTATTTTTTTAGGCAAAAGCTTATTCCTTAGTGCTGTGTTTGGAGATTGATCATTCATACTCTTTGGCTACCAGTGTTCAACTTGAAACTGAACGTATAGAAATATTTAAATGCCTAAGAAGGAAAATAAAGTACTTGATGACAGATTCAAAACTTGTCCTGACCTACTACTACTAGCAAACACAGAGAAATACATAATATCCAGTAATCACAAGAATTGTCCTTGCACTTCCAGTCTGGCTCTCTGAAGTGCATGGTGTGTATGCAACAGCCGTAGCAGAATAAAAATCTCATGACCAGGTAAAACAAATATCAGTCTTAAAGGGCCACCTCATTTTCCCCATACCAACGGTGCTCTTACTACCATGCTCTGGGCTGTTGCAAATGACCACCTGGCCCTCTTGAATAGGCCTACAGTGCCCACACAAGATACACATTAAACACAAACACACACTTTGAAGAGATAGATCTGATGAAGATTCAGCATGGTACAATAATAATCATAACCCACAGTGGATTCCTACAGTTTGGGCTCAGAAGAACAATCCCTGGATAAGGACGTACATCACACCAATGATGCTCACACGAAAAACTGAAGCATACAGACCAGAGACAACATGCTCACATTTGGACCTGATCTATAACCGCACTGTCTTTTGGCTGTGAATCCTTTGTCTTGCTCTTTTACACAACACAGCAAGCAATCTGCATTTACATTCTAAGGAAGGCAGGCAGCCTCCACTGCTCTACCAGATTCAGTATTCCACAGGTTCAGTCTTTTCACTGAGAAAGAGCTCAAAGCTTAACGTATTGCTGCAGTGAACTGCAAATAAAAGCGACACTGAGGCTTGGTGGTGTTTCCCTCTCTCCCCCCTCTCCATCCCTTGACAAGGGATCTGCTCTGCTTTCTAGAAAGTGAGGCCTGCAATGTTTTGTTTTCCCTTGGGTAATGAGCAACAGCATTTCTGTCCAATACAAATCTTTTGGCAGGGCTAAAGACCTGCAGCCCCAGTTACCAAAGAGGACAAGCAGTCTCCCAAGAGAAGCAGTTTTAATTCCTAGGGACTCTACTTTTAGTCATAGCACCAGAACTCCTTGAAGTAACAATATCCTTTGACCTGTCATTTATGGCAGGGGAGGGAGCAGGGACAGAGTTGATCTACAGGTCTGAGCGTCCAACTGTTACTCTGCTACATTAAAAGAGCTCACACTGTACAAAGCAGGCAGATACCAGAGAACAGTTGAATTCCCTCTTCCTCATCTTCTCAAAGGGCTGAAGAGGGAGAGAACAACAGTGAACACGGTTGCTAACAGCCCAAACAGACACCAGCTGCTGAGATGAACCAGACTTCTGACACATCAGTCTGAATCAGGAAACTGATTTAAAGTTTATTAAAACTAAACTAAGGTTATATTTTTTTCCCCAGTAATGTAATCATCAGCTATATTACACAGATAAAATCTGGGTAGATTACAAGCAATTTTGTTGTTTCATGTGAGGAGGAGTAGAATCCACCTTTTACAGTCATGCAGCCACAGAGAAGGCTGACACTGAAGGAAGTATACGTGACTGTACATGGCAGCGGCAAAGCAATACATTATTTTTAAATAGTTACTATTTAGGGGAGAACTACCATGAGCGTTTTGAATACTAAATCAAATCCCTTGCAAGTATTATATCACAGAAAAGTGTAAAACAACAGCTTAGGCTTTGATTCACCACTCACTTCTTTTTCTGTTCATGGGAATTAAATATCTCCTACACAGACAACCAATTACAAATTAAGTCCTCAATTTATGCCCAATTCACTTACAACTTAAAAGCAACTCTCAAAATTCTGGAAATAGCTTGAAGAAAAGTACAAAATGAAGTTATTAATTTTAAAAAAAAAGCACTTTAGGAGATAACAGTAGAATAAAGGGAATTATAAAAGCAGAGTGATCTGAATTCTGAACAAAGCAGGAAACACCACACAGGAGTCTCATTTTCAATAAAAACAACTGACAACAAAAGCAGCTGACTCCTTCTTAATAATTCCACAACACTTTTTTTTATATTGTCCCAAACACTTAACCTTTGCACTTTACAATGTACCAACTTTGATTTATGAAAGGAAATCACTGTTTTTTGTCCTGTTCTCTTCAGTTTGACATTGTAATACAGTTGCTCGTTTTCAAGGTGAAAGTATCCATGTTGCCCAGACTATGGCATCTCCGTACATTTCTCGACATTACTATACCACATGCAGGTGGCAAACATCAACCTTTCACTACCACCACTCAGCAAAGCTAGATCTTATCAGCAACACATAACTGTAAGGAGAACCTGAACATGGAAATGCACAACTAGCAAGAGGCGTATCTTGCTGTGCCAAGGGCTGGTCTCACCACATACCAAATAACCCTTCCTACCCCTTGGCAATATTCTGACCAGTACCACAGTTTAAGAACCATTCATGAAGGAGAGACAGAAGCTGTTAATGGCATATAGACCTTTTTCTACAGAGCTAGTTTGTTAGGAGCGTAAAAACATTAACGGGCAACAAAGAAAGTTGCTTCACAGTTTCAGTTATAGAGATGCTACAGTCTCAGCCTCCACGAAGTCAGTATGCAGTCATGCCTCTTTAACATAATAGCAAGGATCCTGTTACTAGCATCAGTCAAGATACTCAGGAGCCTGAAGAACTACACAAGTAATTGTGAAAATGTACTATCAACTAACTTTATGACGGATACTGATCTTAAATAATTCTGAGCTAGAAGATAAATGACACTATTAAGAAATAAGCCTTCTTAACAAACGCATTGATTAAGGCTCAATAAATAAATTACTACAGTATCACATATCAATAAGAACTAGAACTATGCCTATTGTTCATAGCATGGTTTTCTAACATTTAGAAGGTTCAGCGTTATGTCATTCACAAGAACACCTGAGAAAATCAAATAAAAAAAATGCAAGCGTATACATCATAGTCTTCCATCCCCATTTAATCTTTCAGCAGCCACAGAAATACATTTTACCAAGGAAAATCACCTCAGTGCTGCCTACATGAGCGTGTCGTGGGAACCGTTGAGGCTTGAAGAACAAGAAGGGGTGAAGAGCAGCCAGAGGCAGCCCCGCGGCAGCGAGAGCCCGAACCAAGCCCGGCCTCTCCCCGCAGAAACCCCTCGCCCGCCATGACACCTGTTTTGAGGCGAGCCTCCGGCCCGCCCCCCCCCGCGGCTCCGCAGCGCCGCGATCGTGACCCGCAGCCGCCCTGGGCGCTGCCACGGCCCGCTTCTCCCGCCGCCCGGGCCGCGGCCGCGGGGCCCGGCAGGCCGCGGGGGCCCCGCGCTCACCGTTGAGAGCCGAGGCCTGCAGCGTGGCCCCCGAGGTGCCGTCGATGACTTTGATGGCGCCGCGAGCGGTCACGGCCAGGATGGCGTTGAGCGCCGGGTGGTAGCACAGGCTGCAGAGCCCGTCGGCGTCGCAGCGCAGGCAGCCGTCCCGCAGCAGCAGCCACTCGCAGGAGCCCGGCCCGGCCGACACCGGCCCGGGCCCGGGCCCAGCCGGCGGCGCCGCCGCCGAAGAGCAGGAGGCCGCCGCAGCCATCTTGCCGGCCGCTGCCGCCGCCGCCCTCAGGACAAGAGGCCCGGGGGGAGCCGCTCACTGACAGTCCCTAGAGCCGCCGCCGCCGCCAGTCACCATCCGGGTCCGGGGAGAGGGGGAAAGGGAGAGCGCCAGCGTGAGCAGGAAGTGACACAACCGCGCCGGATGCGGAACGGCCCGCCGGCCTGACAGTGTGTGTGGGGGAGGGGGGAGGAGAAGCCAGGGCCGCTCCTCACGGAGAAGGGCGGGGCGCCAGGGACGGGGGCGGGGCTCCGCTGCGCGCGCGCGGCCGCGTCTTCTCCCTCCCTCCGCCACGCGCGTGCGGCGGCGGGTACCCGCCCCCTTGCGCGCGGCCCGGGCGGCGCGGCGGCCCCTCCGTGCGCGCTCGGGCACGGCCCCGCGGGTGCCGGCGCAACAAGCGGGGCCGGAGCGGGCCGCCCCGCGCGGGCTCGGCCTCGGCCGTGCCGGCAGAGAGGTGGCGGCGGTGCCGGGCCCGGCCCGAGGCCGGCGGCGGAAGGTGTCAGCCGCAGGGCGGGCGGCCGGTCCTGGGAGGAGTCGGCGTCGTTTCTCTGTTCTGGCTGCGTTCCCTGCAGGGCCCGAGCGCGCCCAGCCGGCCCTCCCGCCTCGGGGGCACCGGAGCGGGGATTTCATTTGCCTGCCCCGGCTCTGAGGCTCTTCTGTGCTTTGTGAGTCATGTGGGAGACCCCTTGATGAAGTTGCCTCCAGCTTTGGTACCAAGTGGAAAAGCGCTTGTCTGCTGCAGCCTGCCTTCGGAACCAACTCGGCCCCTGGAGAGGGTGTCCCGGCCGGGGCTCCGTCATTCCGGCGGGGCGGGGTTGACGTGGGGGGTCCCCTGTGTAAATACCACGGCTCAAGAATGAGTTGTTCACCCCAAATAGAAGAGAGGTGGTTGTTCTACTGATGAGAGCATTCTTGGTGTGAAGCAGTATTCACTATGCTTCAAAATGACATAACTATGATAAAACCTTTTGTATTGTTCCTTTTCACCCACTAGAATAACAACTTGTATACCCAAGACCACCTGTAGGCATTCTTTAAGTAGCGCGTTCTGCAAAAATATTTGAGAAAGCTTTTAGGTAACTGATGGTCTTAAATATAACGAAGTTTCAAATACAACGTTTCTTACAGAAGAGTATTTTTATTAGGACAGGCTGCTGTAGCAGGGAAATAATTTCAGCGATAGTGTCTCTGTGAAGAAAACACACACAGCAAAACAACCACACCAAAAGCGTGTGGGTATGAATACCACCCAGGCTATATCAAAATTGTCCTGAGGGCAAAATAAGCAAGCTTTTAAGCTTGCTTCACCACTTCAAGCGAAACATTAAAGACCAAAAAGGGTAGTGACAAAACTTAAAGCAGATCTGAAGCTCTATGTCTTCTCCACTTCAAAGCAATTGATTTCATATACTCTTCAAGCAGGTGCAACTTTTCTGATAGGCAGCAGAGTAGGTCTGATGGGTAGGAGATGGAAAAAGCCACGTGCACACACATGGATTTAGCTATTCTATACAGAAAATTGTTCAAAGACCGTGACTTACTAAGGTATGATATCCATGTCTCTACCTTGAAATGAGGTGTTGCACCTTGTAAAGGGAACTTTTTGCTAGATGAATGTGCTTCAAATTTCCAGCTTTGACAGACAAAAATAGTGTATATATATATATAAAATCACAAAAACTTATAGGCTCACAGCTTGAGATTGATGACATATATAGAAATAGAGATGTGTCTAAATTCAGTGAATATAAATGAGCTTCATACATTCTGTAAACAAGTTTAATTCAAAATTTTTATAAAATACATCTTGTATTTACACACATACCTCATCTAAAAATGTTTGTTAAATGCAAAGTTATTACAAATTATCAGAACCATTTGAGAGCTGTTTGTACATATTCCTTGCACAGCATATGCAAAAGGTGACCCTAGAGATACTAAGATTAAAAGGTGCAAATCTGCAGTTGTGTACAAAATATGTACTATGTTAAGTGCATATCTACATTGCATATTACATGTGCCAGGTCTGTGGAAATGAACCATTAAAATTGCAACTATGAATTTCACAGAACAATAGTACAGAGAAATTTGGAGATTAAATAGAACATTCTTGCATCCTTTGAATACTCAGTCATTTCAGATGCACAGGATCCATTATGGACATCTAATGAGCAGCTATGCTAAGAGGAACTAGCTTAAAGCTCTCTGACAGCCTCGTAACCTAAATGGTTGTGGTGATGTTAGTTAAACGTGTATTCATAGGGTCTGGACTGAGTCTTCTAATGCTAGTTGGATATTCCTGTTTAAAAAGAAATATAAGCCATGAAAAAGAGTGAGACCAGGTTATCATGCAAGATTTCAAAGCTAACATGCTTTTTTTTAAAAAAAAAATAAATTGTAATTGCCTTTTTTTTTTTTTTTTAGAATGTGGTATGAATGCTCAGCAAAACACTTGCAGATAAGTACTAAGCTGCTAGTGTAATTGGTTTAGTACAATTGTGCAGTAATTCCACCAGAACTTCTGCAGCACTCAAAAATTACGTGAAAAGTTGATCACTCTACCAGTTTTTCTCCTTTAATATATTACAAGCTAAGTATTACATTAGAGTTGATGCTGGACATAAAGTGTAAGTAGTTCCATTTAAAGTCAACACAAGTATTAGCCAGAAAAGCAGACAGAATAAGCTAAAGGTTTATGGTAAAGCTGGAATTTAAATATAGATTCTGTATCACTAACAACTGGTAAGTTACTAAAATGGCAAGTTACACAGTCTAAAAAGCTGAAAAAACAGTTCTGATAAGGAAGCAGGTCCATCATGGATCAAAGACAGCCCTGGCTATTACCTTGTCATGGTTGATTTTTATTTGCAGCATCAAAACAAAAAACCAAAACAAGACATGGGGAATGTTTTTTTTTTCTGTTACCAAAAAGAAACTTAAGATGCATTTGGCAATGCTAAATACTGAAGACTCCAAATGCGTAACTCAGTACCATGCAAAGCGAGCTTCCCTGGACTTCCCTTGTGAGGAAACATTACCATAAGGACCATTACATAAGCAATCAACACAGCACACAGGAAATATTTAACATGTCATCACGCTATTACATAATCCTTGGATAGTCAAAATTAGCAAGACCGTAACCGTTACTAAGGCTGTAATTCTGCCTCATTTAGTGGAGGGAAAATCTGGCCTTACAAATCTTCTTTTATTTCTCTTTACAAGAGATTAATAGTACTGGGGGGGAAAAAAATGGATGCGTGTTAAATACCGTGCTATTAAAAGCAAGACAGAGCAAGATGTTGTAAAACATAGTTAGGGAAGCATTATTTTTATTTTGTCATCATAAAATAACATTGTTTAAAGATCACACAAATTAGATAGATGGTCTTTTTTTCTCCAATGTTAAGCCAGCACTACAGATGAGAAAGGTGTTCGCCCGTTTCTCTGTAAATTTATATTTTTAAGTAAAATAATTTGATTCTCTAAATATGCATTTTAATTATGTCACACAGTAAATATCTTGCTCCTTTGGTCAGAGATAGGAAGTGAAGACTTCAAATACTTTTATCTCCAATTTTTAAAAACCCAATATACATCCTTAACCAAGGAGTATTTATGTTACACACAAGCCATAGATACAAAATACACAGTATATACATGTTTTGAAAACAAATTGGAATTTATAAAAAAACTCAATAGCCAATTCAAAGTAATTGAGGCACTAAATTAAAAGTAGTATCTTCATGTCTTGATTATACAGACTATTCTGTGAACAATCAGGACTGTTTCATAAATATATATTATCTACAGAATTTGCTGCGCCAAGAAAAGCCAGCTGTGTTTAAGCTCAAAAGAAAAATTGCACTTTGAGATTGTTACAGTTAACTTCTCATTTTTCTCCTTGAATATAGTAATCTGGTCCTAGTGCTTTTGGCACAGGTATCGAGTTGTGGGTTTGCTACACTTTCTTATAAAACACAAGGTTATTTTATTTTGTTCATTAAAATCTGAAGAGTCTTAAACAAACCTAGAACTTTGATACAAATCTATATAGCTACAATTGCTTCATTAAATAATATACACAAATATGCTCTTCAATCTTAAAACATCTTGACAACTGGATACAAAACAGTCACTTGTATTATCTCCAGCCTCTTTAATCTTATGCATTATCAGCCTGCAAGTCAATAAAATATGGTTTCTGGCCACATCTTGCACTAGATCACACCCCAGTATACAAGGACAGAAAATAAATGTATAATAAAAAGATTGGATAAATTAGAAGGGGTTTCTTGGTCTTGAATTCTTCTCCGACTAGTAATGATGCAGCGCTGTATGCAGCCCAAAAGACTCCAAATAACTGAAAAAGAAAATGAAAAGTCTTAGCTGACACCATAAGAAAAATCTCTCAAAATACCAAAATAAAAATCAGTTTTTCTCTCAATGTAATGGAAAAGAAATCCCCTCAAGAAGATTTTTGGGTGAAGAACTCCACACACATTAAAAACAAATACACTATGCATTGTCATCTAAGTTTAAAGAAATATTTAGCAAATAGGCATGTTATTTTCATTTGAGACATTTGTACTGAAGTGAGCAGCTAAGGATGTCCAGTAAGTTTTCTCTAACGTAAGACATACAGATACCACAGAGCAAACCATAAGCTTACAGGCACCGATAGCTTCAAACTTCACTGTATCAATAACTTTTCTTTCTACCTTGACTGTCCCCAACCTTTCTTTAACTCCTCCCTTTCTTTAAGTGAAAGAAGTTAATATAATTGACTCTTCGTCCTACAATATAGACCAGAAGGTTAAATCAGCATTTTAAATTTCAGGATTCCTCTGGCTTATAAGTTTTTCTTTAATTATGGTGCCCCCACTACAGGGTAACTAAACCTCACATTCCTATTCCTTTCAGGTGCAGTCAGAAGGCTGCCAAACTACAATCTGTGTCAAAAACTGTATTGCTTACTAAGTTATCAAAGAACCAGCTTATAAAGATGGGTAGAAGATAACATTACATATGAATAAGCACTATGTTATATGAAGTTAGCATGCATACTTAAAAAAAAGTCTCGAGGTCGGTAAACTTGACTCAAACCAACAAGGTTATAGCAAAGAGTAATATGACATTATTATCCTCTAGCAGCACCTTTGGTATTGATTTTTAAAAAAAGGAAAAATAAGGAAAAACACTTAAAACTGAGTGGCATGCAAGTTCTCTCCAGCAGAGAACTTTTTCCACAGTTCTGTCAGAGGACCTGAAGCCCCTTCAGGGATTATGTGGCCCAGTCAACTGCCATCATAATAACAAAATAACACAACCAAATGCTCCCCCCGCCTCCCACATGCAAAAAAAACAAAAAAAAAAAAACACACCACACTCAAATCCAACAAAAAAAATTGCATGTGATTGCATACTTTTGGTTTTGCAGGTCTGCAGAGATGGACAAGATCATGACCGAATTCTCTTACACACATGAAAAAAATTGCAGCAATTAAAGTAATTGAGATGCATTGCTCAAGTAGTTTACTTTGCTGATTGCAACTGGAAGAGAACTGACTGGAGTTTCACTATTTCACTGCAAGTTCCACAACTTTAGGACTGTGAAATATTTCCCCAAACACAAAGCTCTCAAGCCAGAAGCTGCAGAACTTATCACACTATCAGTAGTTTTGGTCATATGGGGCTTGTCCTGCATTTTCACACTAATGATGCAAAGACCTTGCACAGAATCGCCCTAAGTTAATGTGAAACTGTTAGTACTAGCCAAGTAACACAGGTTTCATTAACATATATTTATTTTCAAGTTATATATTAGTTAACTGGCAAGTTAATGATTGGCTTTCTGACCGTATCACTTAACAGTAATGGCAAGTTATCAAATCACAAACAGCAATTTTGTTATTAATCATACACTTTAGTTGTACTTCAATTATACTGTTTACCAGCAAGCTAAAAGGATAGAAATCAACCAAATCAACAGAACAAGAACTCCAAAAGTGTGCAGCTTAGCTATTAAAAGAATTTTCTCAGTCAACCCTTCCAAAAGTCCAGCAATAACTTGAAAGGCTACCTAAAGTGTTTTTAGAAGTACTGTAAGTGTTCAAGAATGTTATGTAGTTCTGGGATCTATCAGGGAACATTACGACTTTCATAAAAGGTGTCCAACAGCAGGTGGTATCAGACACGTTATTCTTGCTTTGTGCCTTATGTTCCACATCCGTAAAATCAGAACAATACTTACCTTCTCTGCAAAGGGTTTTAAAAACTTGGTACTGCTACCACCATGGGAAGCTCTCAGACCAATGACTAACGTCATACTCAGGCTGCAGAAACTAAAAATAAACTGGATGATGGGGGAAGGGACAAAACAGCTGATTTACAGATTCATCATCTTGAGGTTTAATTAAACATCCTCTTCTCAAAATTATAATCCTATGTATTTTATAGCATAGCAAATTACTTAAACAGAAGCTAACCTGATAACAACAGGTGTTATAGAAACAGCACTGTAAATCTCCGGGTACTCCAAAGAAACATTTAAACCAGATTTTGCTTGGCAGTCATGTCCACCATGCTAACCAAAAGGAAGACAGAGCTCACATTATAGCTCTGAATATTTTGACACATCACCATGTTGTCCTGAAACAGATGAATACCTGAAGTCTTAGACACGTAACTTAAGAAAATAACTGTAAACAATTCTCAATACATGATACTGAACTTACTTTTATTAGGGTAGAAACAACTTCAAATGATCCAACCACCAAAAGTACAGGTGCTATGACAATAAGGGGAAGTAGGGAATATCCTATCACACCCAGGACTTGGCCATAAGCAACCTGAAATTTTCAAGCACATAAAAACAAGCCTTTTAGTACTTAACCTTTGTCACCAAACACGATTTGATCTTGTTATAACAGTATGAACAGTGACAACAATGTGTTAGGTATTTATGAAATTTAAGCTAAAGGAATCTTGCTAGTATAAAATTGTTTTTTTATGCTATCCCTTAGAATTTTGCAAATAATAATTCAGTTTTCTTGAAAATATGTTGTCTTTTTTTAAAAAAAAAAACCCACAATAAAATTACAATTTTATCACTTCCAAGGTAAGTATTTACACAGGATCAAATATGTCATTCCACCCACTCCTCATATTTTCAAGTTCTGCCTTAAGTGATTCTCAACTACTACTCTCCATGGAGTGCATAAATCATACCCAGGAGCAAAGAACTACAACAGACCTCTCAGTCACCAGATGCCATCCTGCCTGTCACAAGCAGCAAAGAAACAGTTTTCTGCATTAACATACTCATATCCATTATACATAAACTCAAAGTACATTAATGCTTTTGGCGTCAGCGGAAGACCGAGAACCTGATCCCTTTAAGGCACAGAAATACTCTGATTTCCAGTTTAAATTTATTATGACTATCTTAAATGGATTTATTTGAAGTAACATAACTGGTTTTAGCTTTATAGGGATTAAAATGTCTGACGTTCCCCTATGGCTTGAAATGTTCCTGGGCATAGCTAGACTTCTTGGATTTAACAGGAAGAACAGTGCTGAAACAAGTGCCCATCCTGCAAGCAATCTCTTGTGGCCAATGATCCTTCACAGTGAACTGTGCAGACCTATACTTTCTCCCCAGTTCACACATTCTGGTAGCTTCACATTTTGAACCACAAAACAGATTGATTTAAGGGCATCTGGAATTAGGCTAGTATGCAGAAAAAACACAAAATCACATTTATAAAAGCTTTTTCTTTCGAAACAACTGTTCACACAAAGACTCCAGCGATTATGATTTAAAGGAAAATCTAAAAAATATTAAAGTAAATTTAAATAACGTAGGAATTCTTCAACACTAGTTCATCATTAATACAAGATGTGTAGTAAAAATATAAAAATCAAATATCACTGAATATTAAGTTCTTCACAATACAGTTCAACGCAATTTATGCTGCAGAGCTATTTTAAGAAGTTTCTACCCTCCTGAATCTTCCAGTTGTAGCTGTCTGTGGGCCTTGCTGCAAGTCGTTTTTTTGTTTACAACTGAATCACTTAGTGACTCAATTTGTAAACAGCTCAAACAACTATTCCAACCCTGCTGGTGCAAGTGGCTGGCGGGAGGGATGAAGGCCAGAATTTCCATTGGCTTTGCAGCTGAAGAACATGCGCTGACTTTCACCCTTTAACGGCTTCGAACTGCAACAGGCCAAGGATGAAAACAAACACTGGTAGGTGCTCTACCCACAAGGACATTATACAACTGCTGTTAGCCTCATTTATAACAAACAAACAAAAGATTAAATAAAGGGCAGTACGAGAGCAGTGCAAAGAAGGAGAAAGAGTCCCACCTAGCTCAGTGACCAAAAAAATAGAAAGCACTTGTCCCTCAAGAATGGACTTAAGCTCTGGAACACAGGCAGCTGGGTGAATTTCTGGGATTCATAATGTGAATTTCCAGATTGTTTATCACACCCAGCCGTGCCTCTGTAGCACAGAAAGATTAGCTGGCCACCTCTGTATTTTAGATTTTATTCTACAGGTCAAGAACCTGAAATGAAGATGTTAAACTTACCAACTGCATCCATTCATAGTTGGCTACAAGGTCTAAAGCCAAGCACCAAGAAAACCCAACTATTACTGAAAAATGTAGCCAAGAGACTTTACATTACCTCCCTCTATATCCTTTTTGCATACAGGTACTTACTTCTCCTCCAAGAACCCTGGCCAGTAAAAAAATTGTCAAGGATCCAAATATCCAAATAGTTATAATCCAAGAAACAACCTTAAGAGATAAAGAACAATTCATTTATATTAATCATTTTTATTGTAAGAAAGAAAAACTCATTTCTATTAATCCCTTTCACTGCAGTCAAGGATTTTATTATGCAAAACTGAATTCTAAATTGCGACAAGAATAGTTTTACTTAGTACCGCAATGCAACTTGAGAATAAAATTCAGAGGTTACATGTACAGAATCACATTAACGGTAAGTTTGGTGAACATGGAATGCACATGCAATGTGTTTTGTAAGTATTGTAATATTGTATCAGAGTAGGAAGAGTTCAGTTAAAACTAAAGCTAAGACCACCCTAGCTAAATGTCTTCATATCCCACCTATTAAAAATGCAGGCTCTGAGTTTTTAAAAGGCAGCCCAACCAAAACAAGGAGTTGAATTCTGTTTCTTTCATCCATAAAGATGCCACTTTATTCTTTACACAAACTGAGAACAGTCAGAAGATGTAGGGCTTTAACTTTCAGAAGAACTTGTAGGTGATTACAAATTAAGAAACCGCCCCAGACTCCTGGGACAAAGTCTAATTATTTTTTTCTAGTTTCTTTCATTGCTCTGCTCATAAACTGAAGAAGAAATCTTAAAATAATTCTCTGTCTTAACAGAACCTTCAGAGTAACTTAACTATTCTTGGAGTTGAGCCACTGGGAGGATTATAAGTGAAGCTCTCCCTTCTGAAATACCTTTTCAGAGGGAAACAACAAAATCAGCTCAGTATCTGTATTTCCAAATGTACAATGGCTGCACTTAAAAATTAAGTTAGTACTCAATTCAGTTTTATTGCATAATTAAAAGTTCCAGTTTCACAGAAGACTCAAATAGGGAATGATTTTTCTTTAAATTTAAAACCAGCTAAAAATCACAGCACCACTTCAAAAATTAAGGTAAATATAATAGCTTTATGCTATTTGTGAAAATAGTGCATGGTCTCCTTTTAATTCCTGCCTTCTTCCTCTGTCTAGAAGAAGAGGACCACACTGAATTCTCAGAGCAGGAATGCTTGTCTCCCTCCAGCTTTCAGCCCACCCATTCAATTCATAGAATCATTTTGGTTGAAAGAGACACTTAAGATCATCAAGTCCAGCCGTAACCTAACTCTGGCACTAAACCATGCCCCTAAGAACCTTGTCTGCACATCCTTGAAACACCTCCAGGGATGGTGACTCCACCACTTCCCTGGGCAGCCTGTTCCAGTGCTTCACAAGCCTTTCCATGAATAAGTTTTTCCTAATATCCAATCTGAACCTTCCTTGGTGCAACTTGAGGCCATTTCCTCTTATCCTATCACTTGCTACTCTAGTCTAGCTGCTGTCATCCTGTCGCTAGCTACTAGCTTTCCGTCCTCACACATAAACAGCACTCTCATATCTGTATGGTAAATGCACCATTTCTAAGAATCATTACACCTGTTGTTGATGTACAGCAGGTACTTGAACTGCAGGAGGTAGTTTATCTGTGATGGGATCAAGGAATGGTTCTTGCTTTGCCTGGGAGACAGCTCAGTGGTCTGTTTGAGTAACACAGTGGTTTAGTCCACTCGCTTCAAGTCTCATAGAAACAATATACTCAGAGTGAATTCTCAGTTGGCATTTGGTACACCATATGGAAGCCACAGGTCACAAAGCGAATTATTTTATCTCACCATTCACAAAAATCCTTGCATAAGCACATTCTGTTCATTTCCATATGGCTTATTGCTATGCTACGCTGCATTTAAAACACCTGTAACTACACATATAGTCAAAGATTTCTGCGGCAGGTTCACGTAGGCTCACATTCAAATTGTGACTATAAATGATACCACTTTTCTGTTTCAATCTGAAAGTAAAGGAAAAAAGCTAACAGTGTTCATAGAGGCCAATTAAATCTGCACAATGCCTCTGAATAGCTATTCATTCTGGAGTTCAAAAGGAATTATGAAAAAAGTCTATTGATCAAAGGAAAGTTAAGTGATAGTAATTGAGCAGAGAGGACAAAACAGCAAATGGCACTAATGAAGATTAAATACACCAGATAATGGCAATGATATAGTATGAATTAAACAAGTAGCTTTATTTGTCAGGAAATTAAAATTCATGACAACCAAATATATGTTCTTTGGTAACATTTTTTAGTAAGAAAAGCAAGTTAACAAAAGGTCACAATTAGATACACTAATATGACTCTAAATCCATTAGTATCAATCTGTTCCCTCTAAAAACCACATCTTTCCTTTGTTTTACTGCATAAGAAACTTGACGTTTCATCATGATTAACTTATCTGTGGGCTACTTAATACATTCCTTACTGCTGTCTTTCTACATATTAACTTGAGAAACAGCATTTGAAATTCTCCTCATTAGTATGTGAAGAAAATACTTTCTACCTACGTAAGAATGCAAATTGCTTAGCAATCATGTCCCTAAAGTTTTGATTTTTTTTAGGTAGAAGGCTTATACCTACCTTAAATTGTCCATATAATGAAATCATTGAGAAGAAGAGGACAACTGCCAGAGGACCCCAAAAGTCTGGATTGTCTCTGACTACCTGTCTATTAAACCCAAGAGATGGCATAGGCATCAACACACATCGAATTTTGTAGTAAATATCCTTCAGATCAATGTCAAGTTCTTCCCTGAAATTGTAAAGCAAGGGAGCGTTATTATACACCACAGTAATGAAATAGAGCTTAAAAAGTAAGTTCCAGGCAAACAGTACGTTTATAGACCAAATCTCCTGTCACCCATAAGGCTTTCCGAAGCCATGACTAACAAAGGAACTGTTCATCCATAACAAAGAAACACTACATCTTCATCCTACTTTCAGTAATTGGCGTGACACAGTTACATATATTTAATTATTCAAAAATCAATTACATGACTGAGAACAGAGAACATACACAATATACCATTAGGATCATTTTCTGACATGCAAGAACACATAACATTCATACCATTGTAACTACTCAAAAAAATAAAAACCATGCATAGGCAGAAGTACACAGTTGTGTATTCTGATGCTGAGTAGTTTGCCATGAGCACAGCTATTATGGAAAAATCTTATTTCGAATGCTACAAGAAAAAATACCTTTACATTCACTAATCAAACCATTCAAAATATATCAGGTAAAAGCAAGTTTTTAAAATAAAACGGGCTTTCACTTGCTTCACCAACAGCAGCTTTTAGCGGACCAGTTTATGCCAATTGTTTAATTAGTAGTTTCTTTCCAACATGGGTAAAAATAAACAAAAGTAAATTAAATCAGCAATAAATTCTATCAACAGATCTTGTTCTTCTATAATTGCCTTTGCCAGTCCCTGCTACAAACTATCTGCAAGCAGCTATAAATTGACCAGAAGACTCTTCTGCTTTGGAGGCTCTCAACAGGTCCATCTTGCCCTGATGGTGCTAGCATAACAGGAAGGAGGCAGACTTTCTTTCCAAGTCTACCTCTTTAACATTATGTGCAGAACCTTAAGACAGAACTGTAGGCCAGTGTTTTCCTTATGCAGCCATGACTGAAGAGCTCTGAAGAGTTGTAAGAGACTTGCAGAAGATAACCCTCTCATCTATATTTAAGACCACAGTGGAGAAAGATGTAAGATAGTATCTTAAGTCTGTTTTTTTACAACGCTTTGATTTATAACTTTTTCCTCAGAAAAGCTGAAGCAAGAAATAAATTCAAAGACATGATTCACCATAATTTCTCTTAAAAAAAAAAATAGCCTCTCAAGGCAATTTCAAGATTGCTATTACTGAAGCTATTTCAGAATTGATATTACTAACCTGTGACTTAACAACAGAAATTGTTCTTTAACTCAACCCTGAATCTAAAGAGTATACTAGAAGCACATTTTCCTCCATTTATCTAAACGGGAGGTAGCATTCCTATATTTTACTCTTACAACTATGTAAGACAAATATTTCCTTCCTGGAAATAATTATTTCTCATTGCCTAGGGCTTCTGACAGTTTCTCACATGAACTGTCTTTCGCATAAAGCTGAGAACTACCTCACCTAAGAAGTGATGGCAGCTGTAGCAGGAAACAAGGGTCTGGCATAAGGCTCTCCAATGAGACAGAAAAAAAAGTCACTCTATTGAATGAAATGCTGGCACAGTAGCACCACATCAGTGAACTCCCCTTAGCTGGCTGGTATTGTTCAAATCTATGGTAGGATTCAGGTTACCAGGCTTTACAGTGTTTGTTCTGGGAATAATCAGAACTGCACAAGAAGTGCTACATGAAAATGAGATTAAGGTCATCTCTGTTAGGATTATTATAGTCATCCTGTTTGCCACAAACTTATCACTTCCATGGCATGCTCTCCTCGCTTCTAGCAATCAGCAGCTATGAACACTCGGCTGTCTTTGAATCACAAACTTGGTTTTCGCAGTATAAAAAGTTACACAGAAGAGGGAATTAATATGTTGTCACCTCAGTACATCATTCTGTTTCTTAATTAGAAGTTGGAGGTTTACAGAACAGACTTATTCACACAAGGAGCTACTTTTGCACACTTAAAGTTCTTTTCAAGTAGCAGTTTCATCATTAAGCTGTTCAGACGCCTGTTCTCTCCCAACACTCTAATTTCAGTTCTCCAGAGTACTCTCCTGCTCACTGAAGTTTTTTAGAGCATCATTATATTTAATTTGCACAGGAAAACTGTGAGACACTGCCAATGAAGTTGCTTATGTGCAGAACAAGGACTAAGACTCAGGCTGCCTGACGTACAGTGCAGTAACCATAAGATACAAGCTTTCTTCAGCCAACAACCCCTCTGTGAACAGAACAAGGGATGCAGAGATTTTCAGTTTTAACGACATTTTCATCTTTCGACACTAGCACCGTTTTAATCTATCTTTATACAATAAGATAGCATCAAAGATTATAAAGTTTGTACTGCCTTGCTTCTAGCATCCCTATTGTAATAAGCATGATTCACAATGCATTTACTTCAGAGTAAATGACAGAATTTACTAGATTTACTCACACAAATCTTTCCACAGGATTGTCTTAGCCTCTGATTCTTTTACAGCATTAAGAAACTCACAACATCAGTGTCAAAGATAGAAAGAATGTAATCTAATTTTTTAAACCATTACAAGATAAACAGATAAGAGCGGAAAAGACATAAAAGCTTTATACTTATAGAGATTAATAAAATTGGATTTTACTTCCTCCTTCCTTCCTCCCCCAGTGAATAACAAGCCTCTCTTATACACTAAAAGTCAAACCCATAATGAAAAACATAATATTTTCATTGCTGCACCAGAAAACACTCATTGGTCAAGTACTTTGCCAGACAGAATTCCAGTCACAGCAAAAGGCTGTGGGACAACTTAAGAGGCTACAAGTTGTTTGTTTTTTTCCTACACAGCTAATATAGATAGATATCAAAAAACAATGATGACATACAGGAGTGGCTTGTTATCTTCTGGGTCATCATCTTCTACTTCCAGAAGCCAGCCATAACCTCTCTGTCTTAGGAATGTAGTTGCAGTAGATTCTTTGATGAATTCTCCTCCAAGATTTAGCTTAACATCTGGAGTTGTTATGGAGCCACTAAGATCTTAGAGAAAAAGGGAGAAAAATGTCTTTTAATGTCTTGCCAAAAGCCATTTGATTTCAAAAGTACTGGAAGATAAACAATGGATATATAAAGCTGCATGTGCTGGTCATGATCATGAAATATTCAAAATTATAGACTAAAATTATACATTAGCAGATATGTAATTTGAAAGGGTATTTCTGGTTTGAATGCGGTAGTAATAATCTGGGACATAAACCAACGTTGTTAAGTTTTAGCTTCTAGATGGAACTCCTGTTTTGATTACACAGTATTAAGGTATGACAAAAAGGCTTTGATTTGTTCTTTATCATTAAGCATTAAAAAGGCACAATAGGAGTTAACTAATGAAAGCCTAACAATACAGTAAGTTATGGATTATTTACCTTTTTTTTGCTGGCCATACTATACCTCTTTTGGAGCCCATTCCTGCACAGTGGCATTATTTCAGCCAAAACCATTCTCTGCTTTTATGTCAAATTTTTCATGAAAGAGAAGCATTTGTATATGCTTTTATTTGTAGCCTGCCTTCAACACAGGTTAAAAAAATGGTTGAGAAAGAATAATATCAGAGAACCCTAGGCTCCAGCCAATAAAAGGAAATACAAGGAGTTCTCTTCAATATGCTATGATCTTGCTCTGCCACAGTACTAAACAAAACAAAACGAAGAGCAATTTATGTATGTTCTGGCTGTATCAAAGTCACCAATAAATACTAATTTTATTTGCTCATTGTATTCAGTTATATACAGATGAAAATACAATATAGTAACTGAAAATATATGAATCAACTTGAAGAAAGAAAAATATAGAATAATAATTATTGCTTTAGGAAATCATGCATTTCCATTATTTGCTGAAAAAGAAAAATCCAAACAGAAACATGTACAGTTTTCGTACAAACCTTATCACAAATATACTGGAACCCAAAAACTCTCTTCTCATCCAATGTCTTTTCACTTCAAAGAAAATCTTATTTTGCTTTTTCATTATCATGTGTTCTTCACATAAAAAGTTCCTAGGCACAAATTTCCCAAAACACCTAGCTATAGCAAGTATCTCTGAAACACATACTCAGTCAAGTCAGGCCACATCTGTAGATTAAATTTGTGACATCTTCTATCAAAATTCAATATAGTTTTATAGAAACAAGATGCATACAGTGACGGAATGTCACAGTCTTCAGCCAGCATGTTTGAAGCGTTCACTGATCATTCAGTATCGCAATTAATTTAACAGAATAATCCTTCCCAAATCAGCTTTTGCTAGGCCACTCAAGCTTAAATTCAAGCTTCTCCATAAACGCTTTTCAGCTGTTTCATAATCATGAGTTAATAATCCATTGCTTTGATTTTTCCAACAGCACCTGCACAGGATCCTTATAAAGATGACCGTAAGCTAAAGAAGGAATTTCACTTTGCTCCTGTAAGTATCGGCACACATACACCATTCTCACCAGACACAAGTAAGCCTTCCTCTGCTGCTTACGAAGGCAGGAAAAAAGAAAAATGTATTCTTAATGGCTGCACGTCAAGGCAGAGAAAGCCTCACCAGTTTTCTGTTGTCACTGGGACCCTTTTGTGATTTAAAAATATTTGTTTATGCTACAACATAACACTGCATCCCAAGGAGAGGTTCTTGCTATTCTTCGTGCACAAATGTGGCTGTCAAAATAAGCAAATGTAACAGTCCAACCAGCCAATTATTTCTCCTTTCTCAGTGACAGCTGAAGATCCATCCTGAGGCAGAGGAACTTCTACACAAGTCTTATTTACCAAGGCTCCTTTTAGCAGTTGATGACTGGTAAACACCTACAATCACACTTTTTAATCGTGAAACCTATTAACATGATCTTAAGTCTATTTTGCAAGATATCTCAGGTGGGACATAAAGCTGCAGAAAACAATGAAAAAAAAAATATGCTACCTCCACTTCTACAGACTGCTTTGAATGAGATGGTTAACTGCAAGCCAATGGAGAGGAGATGAATCTGCCAAGAACTGATGGTTCTGATGCCCACTAACAAGAGTTAAGGTGCCTTCACTGCTACTGGCTCAGGCAGAACAGCACAGAAGCAATGCTGAGGTACCTCACATGCCTCATTTCAACCACACATTGTGGAAATGTGTCTCTGGTTTCAGTTTTGAAAAAGCAATACAAGAGGTAAACAAAAACAAGCTAGTTTGTTCATTATGCCGTCTGTCCACTTAATTGAGAATACCTCTTCTGCATTCTTCCCCACAAACAGTTCCTACCTCTCGTGGAAATAAGATGGGAAAATAAAACCTTATAATTCTATTTTTCATATGGACGAGGATTTGGAAAACAAATAGAAATTAGAGAGCCATGTGTTTAATTTTGCTTGGTTTTCCTTGTTAGGGAACGCCTACACAGCACTTTGCAGACAGGACTACACTTGAACAGGTAATGCCTTGCTTGTGTTCATAAAGAACACAGAGCTGAATACAATTCAACACATCCTACTGGAAAGGTGGCTGTATTAGACTGGGTTCAGCATTGCTCAACAAATACTTCCAGAGGCAATCCAGAGAGTTTCCATTCAGAGGTACATGGATCCTTTTTCAGGCCAAGGTGGATAAGAAATACAAAACAAACAAAAGAAAAAACACAGCCAAGATCGTAGCTGTTGATTAGCATTCCTTGTCAGAAGGACTGGGAAGTTCCCCAAAGTACAGGTATTCTACAGCAAGTTTTCCATTTCAGTAGTTCTTTACCAGGGTGGGGCACCTACGGATTTATACAGTTTCCTGCCCCTGTCCGCAATTACAACAGTAATTAAACATATATATAAAGCAGAATGCTTATTGTTTAAATGGGTAGAGCCCAAAAGGTCATTCTCCATCAAAACAAGGTAGTACTATGTTGACTCTTATGTGTTCATTTTTGCAGACTTAAGGCTTCATGGCACATTCAGGCAGAACACCACAGCCATTAATGCAGCAGTAAGGCAGCTGGCCACACTTCATCCCCTAAACTACACACAGGGCTCCTTCCCGCCCCTGCTCGCTACTGTGCTGAAATGAGACACAGCACAGAGCCTTTTGCACAGCACTACAGCGAACGTGAACATCCAGTACGAGGTCCAGTAGACACCAAACTGCACTCCCAGCAGGGCCGGAAAGAAGAACCGTCAGTGACAGCGCCTGTCACAGTGATGTCAGGTCGCCGGGCGCAACCTCGGTTACGGCTTCAGCAAACACAGGGAACGGAGCGGCTCGGCCGGCTCTGCCGCGCTGGTGCTTCCGCCACACGGACGGCGCAGCTGCTCGCACGGGCACTCAGCCCCGCTCCCGGCAGCCTGCGACGGCACAGTCCCGCAGCCTGAGGGCAGCGGCCACCTCAGCCACCCGCTCCGCCTCCAGCCACGCCATCAGCCCGGAGGGGGAGGGGGGAAGAGGGGAAGGGAGGCACCTCTCGCCTCAGCGGCACGGGAGCCGCGCGCTCCCCCGGGGCCTGGCTGAGCCCTTCTCCCGGGAGAGCGAGAGCGGCCCCAGCCGCGGCGCCGCGCTCACCTTCGGCGTCTGCTGAGGAGACAAAGGTGAAGTCCCCGTTGCTGGGCGCATAGAGCGGCGGCTGCTGAGGGCCCGGGGGCTGCATCTCCCCGCCCTCCGCGGGGCCGCTGGGGGCAGCGAGAGGCGAGTGGGCACCGGGGCCTTCGGCCTCCGCGATCCCTCCTGCGGCGGCGGCAGGTACCGAAGCACAGCGCGCAGCCGCCTCACAGGGCAACAACAAGCGACACCTCCCCTCCCATTGGCTGCTTGCAAGGCGCGCCGTGATTAGCCGCCGCAGGGCCAATACTGGTTCTGTCTCGGGGAGTGCGGTCACTTCCACTCCTGTATAAAGCTTCTCCTGATTGGACGAGGCGTGACCCGGCGGTGGGAGGGCGCAGGTTGCTGCGGGCGCTGTCTCTGTGGCTCTCGCCGCACCGTCCGGCCAACAGCCGCTGCAGCTTCCCGAGCCGCTTCCTTCTTCCCCCTCACCTCCGCCTTCGAGGGCGTCTCGCCGCTGCCGGCTCAGCGCCCGGTGCCGCCAGCACCTACCTCCGCGGCCGCAGGGGCGGCGCCGAGATGCGGCGGTGGGGACGGTGGGCGGGGGGCTGAGGCTGCAGCGCGGGGGTCAGCCCCGCCGGCTGCTGAACGTGCCCCCGTTGTAGTGCCCGGTGCTGTCACCTTCTGAGACCCGCGGGTGAGCGGATCGGGACGGCGCTTGGGCGTCGAGGCAATGCGCTGCAGCCGCCCCCTTCCCTCCCCCGAAACACAAGTGTTCTTCCAGCGAGCGCGTCGGGGGCAGCCCGGCCGGCGGGGCCCCGCGCACGGTGGGAAGCAGCCCCCGTACCCCGGGGGCTCTGGGGGCGGCGGGGGCGGCTCGGCCTGCAGGCTGCTGCCGGGCGGGACCCGCTCGCTTCGCCACGGGCCGTGCTGGGGACGCGAGGGGTGGTGTCCGACCTCCCAGAACGGATTGGAAAGCTCACAGCAGAAATTCGGCGTTTGGAGGACCCCGGGATGGCAGCTTCACCCCCTCGCTGCCACCTGCAGCGGTATTCCTGGTTTTCTTCTACAAGTCGTTCATAGGGAGATATTTTCGTCTTATCTTTCTATATGCTGCTTGACCCATGTAATCAGCTTCCTGCATACTACTAAAAATAGTATTTTGAACTTACAGTATCAAAAAGATTGTGAATACTTATCCTTTCAAATACAACTCTGGGCTTCTTATTTTTCTTTCTTTGTTGAATAAAAGCATCATCCCAAGTATTTTCCTTCCATGATAGATATGAAAAAATGCATACTTCCTTTTGACTATTCAGAAAGATTTGCCTCCATTTTTACTATCTAGTGACATTTTGTGTGGCTCTACCTTCCAGTATTGTCATGATCATCTGCAACCCGTTTACTAATTGTTTTCCATATATGATCCTAAATCTGTTCTGTTACCCTACACAATTTTTTTTCTCCCCCATTGTTTTGGATTTGCCTCCTCTCAGTATCTAGATGCAGTTTTCGTGGTACTTCTAAAGCTATGCCTGGTCCCCGTATATTAGTGGTATCCTTTGTAGTCCAGTGCAGTTCTGAGGTTTCTGGACTGCTCTCCTGCAATTCCCTTGTCTAGAAGGAAATCTGGCACAGTCACAAATCAGACATAGAATACTCTCCAGAATGGCTGCCTTTTCAGTTCATAATCAAAATGCATTTGCATATCTAAACAGTTCTCCCAAAGTTTAATTTGCTATATCCAATGTGGCCCTTGTACCAGGCCTTGCCAGCAGCAACTGATGAACACAACAGGATAGATTTCAGTTGGAAGGGACCTATGAGGATCATCTAGTCCAGCTACCTGACCACTTCAGGGCTGGCCAAAAATTAAAGCATATTATTGAAGGCATTGTCCAAATGCCTCTTAAACATGGACAGGCTTGGGGCATCGACCACCTCTCTAGAGAGCCTGTTCCAGTGTTTGACCACTGACTCACTAGAGAAATGCTGCCTCATGTCCAGTTTGATAACCTGCAAAGCTTCATAAAATGGTCCGTTCATGATCTGACCAATGATCGTGCTGTGAAACTTGTTTTTGACTGGCCTGCAAAGAGACCTGTGTAGTACTAAAGAAGCTGTAAAATAATATGATTGAGATCCGGTTGCCAGTCCTTGTTATAGTAGGATGACGAGGACAATGGCTCTGGTTGTGATCTATGTGAACCGGACTTTTTACGTGTTCAATGACTGCTAGATTTAGCAGAAAAGCTGCCAGATAACTCTGCTTAGACTTAGCCATGAGCTCCTTCCCTCCTCTCCCTGCTAAATAACAGCACATTTTTTCTCAGAGGACCCGTTTTTTTTCTGATACCTCAGGGAAACAGGCTGAAATTTGGTATTCATTCTACATGTATTTAATTCTACTTCATACATAGAATTAATTAATTATCATGGAGTATAAATATGGATGTATTTTAAATTTAAAAAGCTACAAGATTATAAATTGCGTTAGAGCAGTGGTTTGATTTGGAGAAGGAACCTCCTTTCTCCTATATATCCCATTAAAGGAAATCACTGTGAGTTCCATCTCAAATAATTTTGAACAAGTAAAAGCCAATCTGGTTTTTATGGGGAGAGCATACTTTGCCATATCCAACCGTAACTGAAGTTTGCCTTGATATAAAATATAACTTGGGTTCAGGTTCTCTGTGCACATTTTACAGTGATTATCAATTTCCTTGCAGTTACAGAAGTCACCTGTAATTGCATGTAACCTATTTTTTAGCTGAAAATTGTCTTCATAATACAAAACAACCATACCAATATTTGTTTAATTTTATTTCCCCTTTAAAAGGTTGAGCAATCAAGACATCTGGTAAGAGTAACTAATTTTCTTAACTGTTATGTGCAACTTGTTTGTTACAGGACCTTTGCAATAGATTTCCTTCAGTTTCTGATGTCTCTTCCTCTTTACTCTGTTATAACCAGAATTCAAGGTGCTTTTGGATGATGCTCTTAGTTGTACCATTTATTCGTAGGTAGTCCTGCAAGGAGCAGAGATTGAAGTTGATCATCCTTACGGGTCCCTTCCAACTCAAGATATTTTATGATTCCGCTATTATATTTACCTACACTGATATGATTGTGCTATTCCCTGTTGTTGCTGGGATATCTCAGATGATTCTGGAAGCTGTGCCTTCTATAGGATGCCAGACACATCTGGTTTTGGACAAATTTAGAGTCATGGCGTCATATCACCATAGAATCACTTAGGATGAAAAAGACCCTTAAGATCATGAAGTCCAACCATTAACCTAATGCTGCCAAGTCCAACACTAAACCACATCCCTAAAAACCTCGTCTACGTGTCTTTTAAACACCTCCAGGGATGGTGACTCAACCACTTCCCTGGGCAGCCTCTTCCAATGCCTGACAACTGTTTCTATCAAGAAGTTTTCCTAATATCCAACCTAATCCTCCACAGGTGTAAGTTGAGGCCATTTCCTTCCATCCTATCACTTGTTACCTGGGAGAAGAGCCCAACACCCTCCATGTTACAACCTCCTTTCAGGTAGTTGTAGACAGCGATCAGGTCTCCCCTCAGCCTCCTTTTCTCCAGGCTAAACAGCCCCGGTTCCCTCAGCCGCTCCTCATCAGACTTGTGCTCCAGGCCCCTCACCAGCCTGGTCACCCTCCTCTGCACTCTCTCCAGCACCTCAGTTTCCTTCTTGTAGTGTTGGGCCCAAAACTGAACACAGGATTCAAGGTGCAGCCTCACCAGTGCTGAGTACAGTGGTACAATCGCTGCTCTGGTCCTGCTGGCCACACTATTCCTGATGCACACCAGGATGCTGTTGGCTTTTTTGGCCACCTGGGCACACTGCTGGCTCATGCTCAGCTGGCTGTCAATCAACACCCCCAGATGCCTCTCTGCCAGGCAGCTTTCCAGCCACTCTTCCCTGAGCCTGTAGCTCTGCCTGAGGTTGTTGTGACCCAAATGCAAGACCCAACACTTGGCCTTGTTGAACTTCACACAACTGGCCTCAGCCCAATGATCCATCTGGTCCAGATCTTTTTGTGCAGCCTAGGCTCCTTTAGGGTCCTTTTTTTTTTTCTTTTAAAATTTGGTTGGGTTGTTTTTTGTGTAGTTTGTTTGTTTGTTTGCTTGCTTAATTTAACTATTTATCGGGATAACCACAAAGAATGCCATGTCAAGGAGTTGCTTCCACTTAAGGCAAACCTGTCGCTTGCTTCATTGCAATTCTTATTTATTGAAGCTGGGTTTAAAAACCTTCAAGGAGTTTGATACCTGTGTCCTAACAAGGCCAGCAACATACACCGCCAGAACAAGACTTGGACGTGTGTGGGACAAAAGTAGCGTACCTCTTGATAAACGTCAGGAGTATCTCTCAGAGCACTGTAAAAGAGTGGGAGGACAGAAATGAGAAAGAGAGGACATCTCACATGGGCTCAGCTTTGAGGAGGAAACTTCGGGCAGCGATAATTAATGACACAGTATTATGAATTGGATGAGTAACAAATGCACATTTTATTAATGTGCCAAACGGGAGCAGTGACAAATAAGATGGGCATGCCAGGCCGGGTGACTGGTTCTTTCCTCATTTGATGGCTTCATGCACTGGACCCAATGTTATCCACGTGCTGTATGATTTTCAAAGTACAACTAAAATGGAGGTTGATGTGAAGCAGAAGACAATTTTGTGACATTGCTGAGCCTGCCTAGCAAAGAAGGGATCTTGTTCACTATTTGGAAATATTTTCCATGTTTTCTCACTGTCTGTGATTCTGACTATGATCTCTGTATGAACATGGGCAAGTAAGTCATTCTCTTTCTCTGCTTTCAATGAACTATTTATACAGACATTCATTATAATTCACTGTCTTATTTTTAAACATGATTTGGGTAATAGAAGGAACTTTTAAAAATTATCTCTTTTCCTGGGGTCTTTTTGACCAGCTGAGAAACAAATCAAATTTCACACAGAAGAGACACTGAAGGCGAGAAAGATATTCTGCACATGCTTACCTAAAACAAGAACAGTGAGTAGATTTTCAAGAGTTGCCCCTCCTGCTGCGCTGTCATACGAGAACAGTGAAGGATAGAGAAACACACCTGATCCAGGCACTCTGGATTTTTCTCAGCATTTGCTCAAATATTAAGATTTTGTCTGTCCTCCCCCTCCTTTCAGCCCCCTTCTCTTTCCCTTCAGCCTCTGCAAGTGAGCGCCCCTTTGTCCCCTGGCGCGGCTGTGCCAGCGGAGGGCACTCCAGCTCCGCTTTTGCCAGATCAGACCTTGCCCAGGGTGGGATCCGAACAATTCAGGGTGGGCTTCTGGAAAAAAAAAAAAAAAGGTTCAAAACTAGTTGAGTAACCTGTTTCACCCGGATGCTGCTACTAGATTTCTCAGCATTTTCTGCATTTTCCCTTTCTGTGCACTTTAGAAATGACCTTCATTGATTAAGACCCCGACTACATGCAAAAATGTGAGCGATCATAAATTGCTCCAGTTGGTCTGCTGAAGTTCAGGTTGTCTTGTAGCTTATTGCAGACAACCACCCTTCTGTGTATCTTAACTGTTCACAAGTGCTGGCCTTGCTTCTACCACCAGTAGGACAATTTGCTTGCTCTCTGGCTTACTGTGTAGTAGTAAGGGAAAGGAAAAAGGGAAAGTAAGTGTTTTAAAAGGCCGTAGAAAGCTGTGATGCATACAAATGCCTTGTGGGATGGCCACATGTACAATCTATCTGCAAATGGTTATCTTAGGAAGGGCTCCTGTTAAATGTGAATTTTACAAATATAAGAGTCACACAGTATGTGAACTTACAGGAACATTTTGTAATATTCACTGTGTGAAAAGGAAGTGAGAATCATTGATGTTAAGTCATCTTCTGATTTCTTGGGGGAAGTGTGGAGCAAACTGCTGTGACAGAGGAAGTAAAGCAGAGTTGCTGGGGAGTTTTATTCCTAATGTCTCAGAGTAACAGCAGATTAAGTCAATCTTTATGCTGATAGTATAAGTCATCCACTTTGAAATGGATTTTGCATTTGCATCTTGGATTGTTAGACCCTCTTTTTGAGCCTGCTTGGCTATATGTAGTTGCTCGAGTCAGTGCTGCTCTAGTTAGTGAGAAAATCCCTGAGCCCTGGCTGCTTGAAACAGGGAGATGCTGTGGTTTATTCTAGATAACTACAGAGTCCCTCAGTGAACCTCTCACTTGTGAGTTAAAGTTACTATCTTTTAATGAAACCATTCAAGAATGAATGAAGTAAATGCATTGTAGATACACTCATTTTTACTGGTAGCAGAAATATTTACTAACTTGACCAATAATCCTGGACTGAAGGCTAGGTTTTTGGTTACCGCTGTATCATAAAATTTCAAGTATTTAAGAACTGGAACTTGTTTTACATCAAGAAACAGTTTCATATGTTTCTGGCAGCAGAAAGGTATTGCCCAACATACTCATTAAGCAAAAAAAAAACATTGAGTAATTGTACAAGGAGGAAACTTGCAGAGAAGTAACTTACAGATAACACGGAGTCCATTTTTTATGAGGACTACAACACTTTTCTGCCTGCTGAGTCTCTTTAATTTCAGAACACACTGATGTGGGTAAACCGCTTTCTTTCTTACCACTACCTTTCTTCTTGACTATTTGTAAAAAAAAGAAGAACTTTTGGAGATGTTTTAATTTCATTTTGCTATATTTCTTTTTCTCTTAAGAAATGTTACATGACTTTGTCAGTGGAGATTTTGCATTTATTTATTTTAACTATTTCTTTAAACAAAAAATAAAAGCTTGTCTTACTTTTGCTTAGAAAAACTATTAGAAAAGCTGTAATATCTAAAGCAATAGTTTTTACAGGAACAATTTCAAATTAGTCTTTTGGCCCTGTAAAGCCAGTATAGTTTTCCAGAACTTATAGCTAAGTAGTAATCTAGTATGCTAGCAATTATTATTAATTACTATGAAACAGCAACATACTATTTAGTGTGCTACAAACTATGAGATTATTAGTATGCAAAGCTGGTGATACTGGAGACTGTTGTAGATTCTAGAAGTTTTAGAATGTTTATGTTTTGGATTACAGAGGATTAATGGCCATGGAGTGTGCTACACTTGATTTTTGGGTATTTTAAGGATTTTTAAAAAATCTTGTTTAAGCAAACAGTATTTTTTGTTCAGTATATTGTTAAGTTACTCCTAAAAGTCATGTTTTTGCTGAAATGAGGACGATGGTTAGCATTTACAAATGAGAGCTGGGGCTAAAATTTATAGCTCTATGAAAATACCTGCTCAATGGTGAGAAAAAGCAAATGGAAGGAATTGTCAGAAAATAGAGAATGAAAGGGAGAACGCTGTTGTGGCACTGTGTCCATCCATAAAGCTGTATGGTATCTTAATACCATGGTCTGCTCTAGCATTCCATCTCAAAAATAATTTAATGGAAATGGAAAAGATCCCAAGAGTGAAACATCTTACAGAAGGCACTGCTGGAGATGGGATGCTGGGCTAGATGAAGCTTTAATTTGACCTGCTACGTATTATCAAAAATGTGCTTTATTTTCTTAGTTGTATCTATTATAAGTAAGTAATTTTATTTAGTTATATGTAATGAATACATTAATTTAAATGTTGGGTTTGTATGCTATTACCCTAATTACCATTTCAATCCAAATGTATCTTGGTATCATTCAAAGTAAAACCAAGTGAATTATGTGTGTCTCATTCACTACGCTTACTGATAAAAATGCATATATAAATTACACCATGAAAGTACGTGAAACATGAACTGAAACAATGTGAAACGTGGACGGATGCAATGTGGGAAACGAACAGTATCTTTCTGGTTGTCAAAAATAACAATCAACTTTACTTTAAAGATTATATTTTAATGATAATGCTGGTCTATGAGAATGATCTGTTTCCGAGGAATTAAAGCACAGAAGACTAAAATCGCTTGCACAAATCAATATTTCCTGCTTATTGATTTTGAACATGCTTTAAAGTTATAAAATATATCTGTGTTACCAAATCAAAGTAGTTTTAGAGAGAATATTGTTATATCTGACTAGTTTCATATCAGTATTTCACAAAAGGTCATTTTTTTTCTAGTCTAGGAAAATGACATTAATACCTGGATATTCAATCTTTTAATTTGTTTTTGGTTTTCAGCCTGGATATTAGATTCACTGTCCTACAGTTCAAGCATTGAAACTTTCAGTCTGAACAAGTAAGATCTATAAACCACGGTTTCTTTGTATTTAATGTTAGATGTAAACAGTAATAAAAAAATCAAATAACCTTTAAAAGATAATGTCTGTATTTATGTTCAAATTATACAATATAGCTACTTATTAACATTGTAAAAAGTCTTGCTCTAAAATGTTTTTAAAGGTAGACTTTATAGAGAATTTTAATTAAAAAGTCTCTATTTCAGCACGTCGTAGATATAAAATTTTGTATTAATAATTTTTTCTGACAAAATATTTTTCTGAATTGGATGTTTCTCATGTTAGCTGTTTTGTAGTAATTTCTATGGTTTATTCCAAAATATCACAGGTAATTTCAGACTTGTAAAGACTAATTTCTCCCTTTTCCTCACAATTATACAGAAGCTTAAGTTTTTAAAGTTATTCCTGAAAAATGCTAATTTACTGTAATATTCAAGGTCTAAAAATCTCAGAGGAATGATAGTCCAGTTTTATTTTGACACATGGAGGTAAATAAATGTCCCCAATATTTATTTTAAAATTCCACACTATGAAATTACAAATTTGCAAAAAATGCAAAATTCCCAAAAGGGAGCTCTCTCTGCTTGTGGCACATACACATGTGCCCACAAAAGACACTCCCAAGACTACCCTAGTTAGTATCACAGTATCACAGTATGTTTGGGATTGGAAGGGACCTCGAAAGATCATCCAGTCCAATCCCCCTGCTGGAGCAGGAACGCCTAGGTGAGGTTACACAGGAACATGTCCAGGCGGGTTTTGAATGTCTCCAGAGAAGGAGACTCCACAACCCCCCTGGGCAGCCTGTTCCAGTGTCTGTCACCCTCACTGAGAAGAAGTTTCTTCTCAAATTTAAGTGGAACCTCTTGTGTTCCAGCTTGATCCCATTACCCCTTGTCCTATCATTGTTTGCCACCATACGTAGTACGGTTGTATCTCAAACCTCTCCTGGATTTTGTGGAAGGAAAGAGAAAAGAGCTATCCAGCTGAAGCAGTGCTGTCCCTAATGACTCCAATTTACCAATATCTGGCCAGAGCCCCAGCTCATTCCTCTCACATCTTTCTTTTATCTCCTTACCGCCTCTACAATGCTGTTACCTACCTTCAACGGGCTATTAAAAATAATTTTGGCCAGGTATTCTTGGCTAACTTGGGAGCTGAGAATCTGTGCATTTCTCCAAGCTACACACAAGCTACACACAGATAAATGTCATATATATATATATATATATGTATGTATATTCCTTCTGGATAGGAATGCTCGCATGCCCCAACATTGATTCTTTACCATCCCAACCACAGAGTACAGAAGCCTGTTGGGGGATGTTTTCATCCTGTGATGTGTTCAGGACTGCCCATGAGCTTGGACATTATGTTTAATTTGACTTTTTTGTCTTAAATTGAGTGTAATAATGCTTAAGTACTTCATAACAGGTTTTGTTTAAAGATTCAGTTTGTATTTGTGGTGACCTGCATGAACTTGACAAGATTTTCAAATGCAGTTCCAGAAATATGAACCCCTATTTAGACATATCATTAAATAATATATTTTTCAAAAGCAATTTCCATTGAAACTTTTAATGTTTCTGCGATGCCAGCCAACATCTTCGACATACCATGTGACTTTCATACCCATACTGATACATTCCGTCCTGCATCTTTTTTTACCAGAAACTTCCAATCCATTCACAGAAACTTCTATATCTTTTTCTACATTCCTACCAAGATCTCACCATTCCCTGAATACTATTTTTGCCTGTGTAGATATTAGCCAGTCAGTGCACCACAAAAGTGCACATTGAATACTGAAGGACAGTTAAACTGTCAGCTACTGTATGAGCTAGACTTATTCTAAGAAGTTGAATTTTCTCTTCTCAGTGGAATTTATAAAAAGCAACAGAGTACATCTCATTCAAAGAATGGGAAAGATCACCCTCAAGCAAATAGCAGACGACCTTTTGAACTGCAATGTCATGTCTTGTGAAGAAGTGAATACCATTGTCTCTGAAAAGGTTGAACAAGAAGCCTCAAGAATGATGATTTACATGATTTTGAATAAAGGTTCAGAAGCCTGCAATATTTTTGTTAAATCAATTGAGAAACACAACCCTTTTCTCTTTCATGACCTGCAAGGATATTGTAAGTATTACTGGTTATATTTTTGTCTTCTAGTCAGGAAAAGTAAATTCTAATTCAAGTTGTGTGGCCTGAATTGTTTCATCTGAGAGAATAAGACAGTGAGCACTAAGAAATTTCGCAAACATTAAGACACGTAGAAAGGAAAACCAAATCCTGTGAAAAATGATGAAAGGGTGAAAATCATCTGTGATCAGATAGCTGAAGTTCAGACAGTTAAACACGTCCCATCACTTGTTTATGATAAGTGAATTGTGGGTGAACTGAACACTGGATTAGATCTGTGCTGTTGACAAAATTAATACAAAATCTAATGGGGATATGTAATGAGCTTTTCAACTATAAGCCTCTTCCTGGAAGCTGGAACTGCTTGTGCACAGGCTGCAAGTTCATTATGTTGTTAAAGGAATATCTTATTGTATGGATGAAACACAGACACCTAGCCTAATCTTTCGGCAGTCCCAGAGAGGCATGACATTTGTTACAGAAGCATTTCCCTAAAATAGGTTTCTGTGATTTCCTTCAGTTTGTTGGATTGTGCTGTCTAATTTGGAAATACATGTCTGACTCAGCCCTGTCCCTTAGGCTACATATATGTGCCTTAAAAAGCAGTGCATACAGACCTTCCAGGACTCCCTTTAGATGCTGTTAGATGTTACTACATTTTGTTATGTCCATGATGGAAGGTTCAACTGAGCTTACCTCCAAACGGCATGAAAGCATCTCTTAGACTAACCCAAAGTAACAAAAATGAAAGAGACATAGTTTTAAAAAAGAACTAGATTAAAAGTTCATTTGGTTCAACAGTCAAAAACTGTTACTGGTTTACAAATATCTCCCTTAATATTCTAATACCTTTAATTTGTATCTATAAATGCCATCTTTCCATATTAAAACCTTATTACATCAAAAATGCATACTCTCATCATGCATTTGAACACATAAACTTTCATGTGCTTGTATGCAAGCTTACATTGTTGGACTCCAATGCAGAAACAGGATGAGTTCAAAAGGCCCTAAAATAAGGAATTAAGCACCAAAGTGGTATGTGCAGACTAGATGAGTCTCCTGCACAAGGAGTAACTACAGCCCTTATCAGTTAAGTCTTGCTTAGACAGTAGACAACAAATACATCTCCTGCCTCTTGCTTATAGCTATTTCATTGATTTAGCCAGTGCATTCAAGCAGTTATTCCAAAAGTAATGAAATTTTAATTGACAAACTCATTCACTATTTGATTCACTGATACATTGTCTGTTTGCCCTAGGTACAACCGGTCAAGTGGAACAAGATAAATTAAACGACTTGATTCAGGATTTAAAGTATGTGTATCTATCTTCAGCGTTTCAAAAATATCATCCTCTGGGTAGTGATATTGACATAATTTTTGATTTGGGAACTGCCTATACTGATACCTTGCTGTGGAAAAAAGATATACATAATAGCAGGAAACAGCAGCTGACGCTAAATGTCCTTCTGGAGGAACTGAAAAATCCCTGCATTATAGAAGGAGAAGCTGGGAAAGGAAAAACAACTCTTTTAAAAAGAATTGCTGTACTCTGGGCTTTGGAAAAGTGCTCCACTTTGAAAAAATTCCAATTTATTTTCTTTATCAGCCTGACTAGCACAAGAGGTGGAATATATGACACTGTCTGTGATCAGCTTCTTTTTGAACGATACCCCATCTGCAAACAAGATTTCATGAAAATGCTACTAACACAAAGACAAAGGGTCCTTTTTCTGTTAGACGGATATGATGAATTCAAACCCTCAAACTGTCCAGAGATAGAAGCGATGATTAAAGAAAACCACAAATTCAAGAACATGGTTATTATTGCTACCAGGACTGAGTCTATCCATAAAATCAGGCAGTTTGGGTCACTGGTTGCTGAAATTGGAGACCTATCGGACGAGAGTTGCGAGAAGCTCATTAAAAATGTCTTGACAAATAAGCTGGCAGATGGTCTGTTAAACCAGCTTAAAGAGGCCACTTCCATGAAGAACCTTATGAAGACTCCACTCTTTGTCATCATTGCTTGTGCCATCCAAATGGGTGAAAATAATTTTCATCCAAGCACCCAGACTCTTCTTTTCTCCACTTTGTATGACTTGATGGTGGAGAAAAACAGGTACAAAACAAAAGAAATAACAGAAAACCATATTATGCTGAGCATAAATCATTGTGGAGACTTAGCTTTAGATGGAATATTTGACCAAAGATTTGATTTTCAGTCTGAGGATTTAGCTGACATAAAAGAAGAAGTCCTGCTAGCTTCAGGTCTTCTAAATAAATACACAGCTCAAAGGCTGAAGCCAACATATAGATTTTTTCATAAATCATTTCAGGAATACACTGCAGGCAGAAAACTTTGCAAATTAGTGACATCCTGCGAAGAAACAGACGTGAAGAAAGGGCATAGTTATCTACAGAAAATTAATACTATTTCAGATGTTACTAATACTTATTTCAATTTGCTCCTCTACACTTGTGGATCCTCCCTTGATGCCACTAGAGTAATTCTGGACTTATTGAAAAGAATTGATCAACATAGAGATGTTTCTGAACTGTTTTCGTTAAAGAATCTGGCTTTGGAAAGAGAATACACAAAAAAATCAGAAAATACAACAGAAAAGGAAGATTTAAAAAGAACAGAAAAGGATATTTTTGCAGAGTGTGTCATTAATTTCTTTTATGAAAGTTCTTCAAAATCAGCATTGAGCAGAGATTTTGAAGAGTTTTTTTGTGATAAAAGTGTTTACATCAACAGTCAAAATATCCCGACTTATTTCTCTGATTTTTTTAGGTACTTACCAAATTGTCTTAGTGTACTAGGACTCATTAAGTTAGATTTTTTTGGCAACTACTCATCAAATAAGGAAACAGATGATAAGAATGTGGAAGACCTTCAAAGTAGTTCACTTAAAACTTACATTCCTGAAAAGGCTGTCTCCTTATTCTTCAACTGGAACCGGAGTCTCAGATCCTTAGAAATTACATTGCAAGATTTCAAGAAGTTAAAGAAACGTGATATTAAATACCTGGGCAAAATATGTTGCTCTGCTGCAAGCCTCAAGCTGCACATCAGCAATAGTGCTGGTATCACAGGAACATTGAATGAAGTCCTTGAAACCTGTGAAAACTTACAAGATCTCACCGTGGAGTCCACACCTCTTACTGTGGAAGATGAGCAACAGATCACAACAATGACAAAGCTGAAAACCTTACATATAAGAGATCTGCAAAGTGAAAATCTAGAAGGTACAGTATTACTGGCAGTAAGTGAGATCTTGTAGATAAATGTGGATGAGAAGGTAAAGCAAAGGGGCTCATGGCTGCCTTGTATATGGAAGATGCCTGGTTTTGATTCGTTTGAGAAACGTTATATTGCTAGAATGCAATTCTATATTCATGGTGGAAGTGACTGCATTCTACTCAGTTATGTAAATTTATTTATGTTATTTAGTTGTATAAGTTGGGTCTGGCCTTAGAATTCCCATGAGTTGCCATGATACTCTTAGTTCTTGCTACACAAAGGCCTTTGATTTAATGTAAGTCGTCATTACATCATATTTTTGGTTCTTGGTACACAATACATTAAAAAATCTGGTTTTAAATAAAATACTGTATCTGGGAAAAATTCAACAACTCTGGTCCAAATAATCCACAGTAAATGAGATAATGTCTATACCACCAGTGAAACTTTGTAAGTGCCATGGGATGCAGCCTACCATCACTTTCGCAGTGATGCATATGTTTTTGGCAACCAAATGAAAGTGTTGTAGCCTAATCTAAAGCCATAACATTGGACAGAATTTTTCCTTCCTTGCTTCCTACATCTCTGCCATAATTTCTGGGTAAGCATTTTTTTTGAAGAAGTCTAGTTCTGATGTTAATACCTAATATGGTGGAAAACCTGCAGTATCTGTTGGTAAGTCATTCCCATAATCAGTTAAATGCTTCTAGCTTGAAAAAATGTTTTCTCTTAAAATTACAATGGCATAATAAAGTAGAGCATAGTAACTATAGTGTAGCATGCTCCAGACTTACCTGAGGTGAAGGATTCTGCAATTAGGATGAAGGACATGTATTTCCTTATGTTGCGCATCACACACATACAGGATCCTTCAGCACTATTGTTAGAGCGGGGTGCTAGTGGAAGATTGAGGCATTTTCAAACAAAACTATTCACAAAAACCTAATATCACTGAAGTGTATCTATTCTACCAATTAATTTGTTTGTTCATTAAATCAACATGCTTATGGGGTTTTTTTTTTTTGGCAGGTGGACTTATTGATGGAATAAAGAAACTTGTGAATGCTGAAGGGCTTGTACTTGACAACATGAGTATGGATGAAGGTGATGCAAAAAAATTAGGTAATTTCCTCTATCCTATTTTACACCATAAGCAAGTAAATAGTGCTGAGAATGTGAATTTTTAGTAAGTTGGTCTGAAGTTTTTACACTACAGGGACTTGAAAATCCTACAATCTAATTTAGAGAAGTAATTTCTTATAAATTTTAATTGAAGTCTTGATATGTTCTGTATTCTGATTGTCTCAAAGTATTGGAGTGCTCCTTCCAAGTTAGTAATGCGTACTGTTGTCAAGCAGATCTAACATACCGATCCCAGGACTGGCTGTTCTGCATGAACTGGAAGTCAGGAGGTTGCAAAGGTGATATATTAATAGTTCCCTTCCCTGGCCTGTTGCTGACTGTCAGCAAGGTCAGTCGCCAGATACCAAGGTTGAAAAGTTCAAATAATGTTCGCTAGGGCCACACAACTCTGTAACTGATATGGAGATGGCGATTCATATGTCTACCCATCCTCTCTTTGATGGCTTGGTAAAAAAATGCTTGGATTTGTTCCACAGGAAGATCACATTTGATCTTCTGTGAGTTACTTTCTCTGGGCTGAGGGGCATTTTATATTGATTACACAATGACATGAACAGCAGGTTGTGTTTAATTTTTTATTTTATTTTATTTTTTCAAACACAACTTACCAAACATCTCATGGCACCAAAATATAGATAGTTGTAGTATGCCAGGCAGTAAACAACTAATTCTGTCCAGCCATTTAATGTGATCAAGATACCATAAACATTACAAAACAGTTCACATAACAATGTGAACTGTTTGGTTTTGTTTGTTTTGTTTGTTTTTTTTTCCATTCATAGCTGAAGGTATCAGAAATTTGAGAAAGCTCCGCTTACTTTACATGAATCACTTGACAACTATTGGGGATGGCATAACCTACATTGTGAGATCAGTCTCTGGTGAACTAAGTGAACTTGAAGAAATCCAGCTAATCAACTGCTGTATCTCCAGTGACGCTGTGGAAATTCTAGGTAAGAATAGCAATACTAACTTTACAAACTGAATATGCGTGTTTTGAAAATCAAACCATAATTTTATAAGAGAAGAAAAAAGCATATATGGATAAAATCAGAAATACATAGGTTCACAATGAGTTTCAGTCAGCAGAGATTTAAAATGCAGCAAGGAAGTATATATAAAGCTTTGATGGAAATTCTAAGTATAAAGTTTATATAATCGAGAAAGATAAACTATCACATAGCTCTGTAAACAAAAAACATAGGAAAGCAAATAATGGTTGATACAATCCAAACTAGTTTTCAAAGTTGTTTTTGTTCTGTGGAAGACTGGAAATATTATGCTATTGCAAAAAACATGCGCTGGTGAGTCCTGAACAACAAATCTGTGCCCAACCTCAGTATCATAACTAAGAAATGTATAGAGAAATCGAGAGAGCACCAAGAATGGCTAGAGGTTAAGAAAATGTAACTTACGAGGAGTGGTTCAGTTTTGTGTTAGTTGAGAAGTCTGAAAAAGATATGATAACATTTTAATGCCCTTTAAACATTACTACAAGGAGATAATAATCAACTATTCTTTTTGTCCATGGGGAGAATAAAGTAGCTACATTTGCAACACTGTAGCTTAGATTGGATATTGGCAGAAACTTTCTAAAGTCAGGAAGGTAAAATAGCACCTAGGGAGAATATGGAAAATTTCAAAGAACGAGATAAATACGTATCATGAATGCTTTAGGCTTATCAGTATCCTGCCCCATTACAGATGTTTAGACTTAAATGTCCCACCTAGTCCCACTCTCACAAATTCTCTGTTCCTGTAAAAAGTACATTTCTATATCATAATACAAAACTCAACAGCTTTGTGAAGCAGGACGTTGAAGTCTCTGGGGCTTAAACCACTAAAGAATCTCCCATCTAGTCAGACAGCTTTGTCCTTCTTCTGTGTTGCAAAGATGTCTTAAAGTTGTCTTATCACCACTGCAGATTCGTTTCGCTGCCAGCGTATGTTATGCAAACCATTACTCCAGTTCTTATGGCTGGCCAGGTCCTTTATTTTTTCAATTCCTGGAGACACAATTAAGAACAAGAGCACAGTTTGCATCAGAGAGGTGTTGGAAAAGCAAGAAAAACCTGGAGGGTTTTAAACATTTTGTCTTGCTGTTCATTAAAATTCAAAGCTAAGAAAGGTGGAACAGAAGATAAGTCACGCTGCACTGAACACATGTATAACAAGCTTTTTTTCCTCCTGTAGCTCAGAATCTCTGTAATTTGCCAAAACTGAATGTACTTGATTTGTCAGAAAATTACTTAGAAAATAAAGGAAAAGATGCTATCCACAGACTTGGTAAGTAAGAAGATCTCTTTAGATAAACCATTTAAATTCGGAATAAGCTTCAGTTCTATGACTTATCCAGACAGAAATTCAATAATTCTTTCATCTTTTATTTTTAAGTAGGATATAATTGGTATCCTGAACCATTTCCTATCAGTAGAATGGGAAGTTTTTAGAAGTAAGGAATATTGTATGCAATTGGCTACTCTGTCTTTGCTATCAAGGCAGCAGTCTTGAAGTCTCTAACCTACCAGTGTTTTCTTCACTGTTGAAACACGACTTGGTTTAACCTTTTAAAGTTATTTTGCACTCAGCTGTTATAACAAAACAATTTTACACTGATTTTCATTTAGTTGATGGCTTAAATGTCCTACCTGGGATGAAAGTGCTGATGCTTCCTTGGGGAGATGATGTAAAGTTTTGCCTAACAAAATTATTAGAACTACTGGAAACAATGCCACACCTGACAAAACTTGGATTGAGGAAATGGAGCCTCACTGATGTGGAGGTCAGAATTCTAGGTAAGGAAAGGTACTGTGGATGATCTAGAGATGATGGACAAAAACCAGAAAAAACCTCAAAAAATAAAAACAAAACCAACAACAAACAAACACACACACACACCAACCAAAAACAAACAAAAAAACCCAACAGTTCAGGAAACCCAGCAACTTTTAATAATGTAAATGAAATAGTATTGAGTCTGAGTAGGAGATATGTATATGTATCATTAGATTAACCGATTAACCAAATAATGCCTATATTTCTACTCAATAAGGACCATTTTTCGCTGTGTAAGTAGTGCAAGGAAGACTGCAGGCACCTGGAGGTTGCTGGTGAAGAACCTCCTTGGGAGGGAATCTCTTCTGATTGACAGATGGATTATCTCCTCAATAAGTATGACAGGAATACAAGTGGACTATTCTTAAATCAAATCTTCCACTAACATAATGTCTGTTATGGTATGTATGTCAATAGTAGAGCTGAAAAAGGCCAATACTAGTATAATTTTTATCAAGATAGATAGCTGAAGATCAGGGAGATATAAAAACTACCTGGATGCACATTACTCACCCCTTCTGAGGCTGCAATAGCAATGAAATGTCAGAATGAATGAGAATTTTCATGAGCCTGATCTTGCAATGCTTTTGTGAGTGATCATGGGCAGCAGTCCAGAGCTCCATTTAAGTTAATAACCTTTTTGTAGTTAAAAGGATCCTGTTGTATGCAACATACTGCAGGTTAAGTTTTAACAAGGAAGAAAAGTGTTGATATGAAAACGTTGTAATGTGTTGCTGCTATATTTTACATTCTTGGTTCTTAGTAAGAAAAAATAAACTAATATGCAAACACCTATTTAAATCATTTTCTACAAATGTAGAAATGTAGTAATCATTAACAGTGGTATTTCTTTAAGCGTAGAAGTTCAGCTGAATTCAATAAGACTCAATTCTTCAATATCCTGAACAGGAATAATTCTCTTCATTAGGGCTTGAAGCAAAAATAAATATATGAACAAATATATGTTCACAGGCAATTTTTTTGAGAAAGAACACCTGCAGAACCTTCAGCACTTGGACTTGGCAATGAATTGTGTGACAAGCGATGGCTGGCTTTCCTTCATGCAGCCACTGATCTCGCTCAAGAAGCTGGTGTCTGTAGATTTCAGCAGCAAAAAAGACTGGGTGCCTGCATCACTGTTAGTCTGCAAATTAAGTCAGGTACTAACCACACTGAATTATTTAAAAGAGATTAAAGTGACTGGATGGAATTTTGATCGCCATGATCTTGGACTTATTAATGATGCAAAGATAAACTGCAGAAAACAGTTTCAGCTAGTGCATTCTTGAAGAGAACAAGCTTTCCCAGTGTGCACTCATGATCTTTCATATTTGAGAAATGCTTTTCTCTATAACCACACATTGAATCAGTGGCTCTGGGGCTATTTGGATCTCCTGGTCTGCTAGTGAGACTGGAATGCGAGTGCTGTCACATCCTCTTCTGGGAGAAACAGGTCAAAAGAAAGTCAGAGAGAGATCACTTTGCATTAGCCCCAGATGCTGCAACTTGTAATGTCTCTCAGACTTTAAATGGTTTCAAGTAGTGTTCACTTTGTCTGTGTGTGCTTTCTATGAGCTTGTTCTTATTAGCTTTGAAGTTTAAAACTGTGTATATTAGGAGAAGCTCTTAATAAAAAGGTGAAAAAGTCTGCAACTTGATGGATAATACGTAGGTGTTCTACCAGCTTTTTTTACGTTTGTTTGTGTTTAAGTTAGACATTGTAGTTGTCTGATCTAGCACAGAGAAGCTTTTCCTCCTGGCAAGGAAATTCTAATATAGTTACATCTCTAAAATACATTACAGGAAAATTTATTGCAAAGGCAGGATATGCCAATGAAGAACTAGACCTCTAAAATAACAACGGTATGAATAGAGCATATTAGCTCCACGAAAGAGGGCATTGTCACACAAGCGGCCATGAATTAAACAGAGATGTAAACAGGAGCTATTCTGCAGTTATTAGCCACAAACAAATTCTTACCCCACAGCAAAACACCAAATAGTTTATCTCAAGTGACTGTTACCATCTTTAAACGACCACCACTTTGGCTTGCAAAATGAAGTCAGCATTTAGTGCTTTCTTTCACAGTACGCTCCCTCGCTTTTCACATGTGGTAAGAGTCCTGGTGCAGACAAGCCAGCATGCAGTCTCCAGGCCCTCATCGTCCACAAACACCCCAGGAGAGAACCGTGTACACAAGGCAGCTCCAAATACAGCAAAAGAAAACAGGAGTCATTTGGCAACTTGTGTAAAAAGTGGTGGGCAACGCAAGACAGCAGACCCTTGTTTCCAGTCTGCCCCTGGAATGAAGGGACAGGAGCACCAGTCAGAGCTGCGATTTCACTTCTCCAGGTAGTGTTGAACCGTGGGTGCTTGTACATCATGAACCCACTAACTCTGTGTGATCTCCTCATAAAGTGCTTGTACTCGTGAAGGTCAGTTTTGTGCCAGAGGGTGCTTCAAAGCTATTTAATTAATCTCCCTGTGCCTTGACAGTGAAAAGAAATACAACCTTTTCCACGTAGTTAGGATCCTTCAAAGGCATGATCCCGATTCAGCAAAGCACTGAATTCAGTGCAGGTGCATTAAGTTATCCCCCTGACACAGACTAGAAAATACGTCTTTTTTTTTCCCAAGCAGCAAAACTCTATATCGAATATATATGCTGAAAACTGAATAAAGCTGAGTAAAACAGAAAAATAGATTAAAAATTACTAGGGTGCATCTGTGAAAAGGCACATGGATTTCTGTAGAAAATACGTAATTTTTGTTTTAACACAGGAAGGGGATCTCAAAATAATACAGTTTAAAATAGATAGTTTCAACATTTATGAACTTCAGTCCTTTCAATTTCTTAGTTGCTTAGCAGGGCAACTTTATGCTCCATAGCTCTATTTCAGATTGGTGTGAAAGAATAACCACTTGGTAACCCCTGCATCTCTCTTCCCACAGCTGTATTTGCTTCCTACTCCCTCAGCAGACTATACTTCTCATCAAAGACTGTAGTTAATGTTGTTTACAGGAGAAACCATGAAAAGTTGAATAAATTAGAGATACCATTTTTATTCTGTGTATTCCTTTGTTTGTTCTTTGTCACTGGCACCCAATTCTACAGACCCAGGCAAATTTTTGCCTCCACAGCTTTGTTCTGTAAGAAAAAACAAGTAGAACAGCACAGTCTTTATTTTCTGTCGGATGTTGAATTGCAACATAGTGACCATTCTTGTCCTGAGATGTATAAATCCACTCTGACAGTTAAGACATACGATACGAAACCAAAGAGCTCTATTAGGCCTCATAATTAATGTACTAGGATGTGGACAGGTGCTTGAAACAACGAACTCATCTTCAAAGGACTTCATTTTCCATTTGAAGGTGGCTGTGAAAACTCGGATCTAGAAGCAGCTGACACAAAAGGTTTAATAGCTATTACTGAACCTGAAGAAGGAAAGTGTGGGTAGTCCAGGCAGGTGGCCTTGTAAGAACAAGATCTTGGAGAGATGATGGTAAAAATACAGTCTTGGAGCTTGAACGGAGATGGTTGATCCTTTTTTCTGAGGATGATTGCCATTAAGGCACCTTAGGAAGAAACTTAGGAGGCAAATCAGGAGCTCAGACAAGATGCTGAGAAATTAGAATGACCAAGAAAATAGTTACTTTGTGCTCCAGGTGGCTCTGCAGTTTTCTTGACAGTTGCCATCTCGGATGCAATAGGGCCAACCTGGAAGCCTGGGCTATGGAGGAGGCAGATTTGGGTAAGGCCTGGAGAGAAAATATGAGCCAGATGAGGGCTTATGTCTGGTGCTGTGCCAGAAGCCAAAGGACTATGTGAGCACTGAGGCAATCACCTTCCTTGAGCTATAAATGGGATATGTAAACTTTTTCAGTGGAGATAAAGAAGGGAAAAGAGTCCACAGAGTCACAAAAATGAACAAATGATGTTGCTGACACAGCTGGGGACAAATTTGTACAAGTTTAATTTGACAGTGCTATCAAATTGAACTGCTGACTTCACTTGTTTTTAGGCTCTTCTGCTATTCAGCCTTATTCTTCCAGTCTGAAAAACTTTCTGTTTTCTATGAAAAAATTAACAAAACCATGCATAATTTAATTATTGTAATTAAAGGACTATTCTGTTCTTTCCAGTGTGTTTTGTTGTCTTTTATCCCAGGATGCTGTGTTTTCAGAGAGAGTGTTTTGCAGTGGCAGCCTTTTGCCCTCACTTTGTGCTGATATAAGCACACACATATAGTGCATGACAATGGAATATCGGGCACTGGAAATGTGGAATATTATGTTGTATGGAGAAGTGGAGTGTGTTCCATGTCTTGTGCCATCAGAAACAAGTGCCCTTAACTCTAATCCTCGAAGGAAACCTTTACTTTTGGTAAGCAGTGGAAAAGTCTTTGTTAGGACTTCTGACAAGGAGAAAAAAAGCAAGCAACCAAAGAGCAATGTTTTAAACACTTTCAAAAATGGGTAACTGAGCCTTTGGAAGACAGTTCTAAAGAGGAGTCAGTTGCAGCCTGTGGATAGTCTCAGTCCTACTGGAAGAAGGGCATAACAAGGCCAGAACCCAGTTGTTCCATGGCGTGTCTTTTCCTCACTACACCAGCGCATTTCAGTACTTTTATGAAAAATTAAGCAGCAGCGTCCTCCCCTCCATCCTATAAAGCAAAGGAGCCTGAGGCATATATAAAACTCATTTTTCACATTCTCTCAGTTGCTTACCCCAGTTTTCCTCCACAATATCTTGAATCATATTCTTTTATATTTTGTACGTGCTTGTAGTAAGCACAGTAGTGCTGCCTGTAAACATGAACAATTTTAGGTTTGTTTTTACAGTCTATCCCCTTCCTTCCTAAAGGTCTGATGATTAACAAGCTGAGTTATAATGCTATTGGTACAGAATCACAACTTAGGGATAAAAAGATGTTGACGAGATAGTTAAAATGTCAAAACTTAGATATACAGAAAGCAGGAAACTGCACCCTACAGAAGATCATTGTCTGTTGTTACAATGCTGTATAGTGTATGTTTTCAATGATTTATGAACGATCATTTAATCTGCCTTCCCAGCCCTCTGGACCTGAATTAGTCTCTTGATAGCTCTGATTAACTTGGCCCCCTTCAGTCATATAATGCTGTTTTTGCTTGCAGATAAGCAGCTTTTGGTTCGTTGTATTTGGACTGTTTCCCACAAGTGGTATAAATGTGTCCTTAATGCTTCTTACAAGTTTGCTAATAAGATTAGAAGGATGATTGTAATATTTGTTGATTAGTATCCAGTATACTGCTAATCCATTATGGCGGTGAGGAAAGGGAAGTGCACAGCATGGATTGGAACATAAATCTCAAACAGTAGCACTTGTTAACTTTCAGCAGCTTATGGATTTTATTGTGCTCATTGCTAATTAAAATTCTTACACAGAAAGCTTGTTTCACCCTAGGATTGACCTGCCTCATATGATGCACTGAGGTGGCAATTTCCTTGAATTAGGGTAGTTTGGGCATGTGACAAGTAATATTCTCTGATCACCTTTCTCATTGTGAGTCTCTAATAACTAGCTAGCACGCAAGAAGAGCATTAATGTCCTTATGGTGTTAGTTCTCTTGTGTGAAAACACAACGGATTCCAGTGGAAGGAAAATAAGATTGGGACTATTTCTAACCACAGAGATTGCTTCATATATGACAAGCAATTCTTTGAATTTATTCCTCTGCATTTGCTCTCCTTTTCTCCTTTAACTTTACTTCATCCTACTCACATCCCTTTTTTCCTGTGAATCTTCCCTGATATCTTTTTTTTTTTTTTTTTAACTAAATTTTTATTGGAATATAGCAATGATCAGGTAACTTTTGTGGGAGCTAGCTCAAATTATTTCAAGACTGGGACCTCAAAAATTAGCTGGAGATTCAGATCAAACGGTGGCAGTTGCCAAAAGGTAGAAAATAACAATAATAACAGGGTTTTTTTTCCATGGTAAAACTCACAAAATATTCTTCAAATTACAAAAATATAGTAGGGAGAACAGCAAATGGTTGTTTCTCTTCAAGCCTGTGAATATCCCAGTATCCAGAGAGAAATGCACTTGCAGAAACCCAGCTACTTCTAAGCCTTCTTCATGGCACACAGGTGTCTCAGGAGCTCTACTCCACAATCCCTTCGGCTCTCTACTCAAAATAACCCCAGACCACTTCCATATTGAAGGTTTGAGGGTACAAATGTGGAACATACCTATAATAGCTCAGCACTGCTAGTAGCAATAGTGTCTTACTGGAAAACTCTGGTAGGAGCTCATGAACTCAGGGCAAGAGAGCACGCCAGGTCGAGATAAGCCTTAAAAAGGCCTAAACAACCCCTGTTCTGGTCAATATCTTAGAAGATGAGAGTGATCGTGCATGATTGGTAGGAAGCAAACCTTTTCCAGCACTACATGAAAAGAAATGAGGGTGACTGTGAGGTTTTTCTGCAGGCTTTAGGACAAAACCAAAAATTCCATGAAAGCCACAGCCTGGAAAATGAGTCAGTGCACTAATATACCACATCAGTCAGGGTTACACTATTGTAGAGTATTAGCCAACTCACGAGAATATATTCTATGTTCCCTGACCCTGAGGGCTTTTCCCTGGCAGATTTGCAGCAGCGTGTGTCATTTGCGTCAACACTCACAGGCGGTTTTGCAGAGCTGTGCTCCATGGATGCCACTGGGATCTTCGGTGAGCCTGCGCTTCACTGCGCCTTCACCTCCCCTGGCTCCTGAATGTGCTCAGTCTCATCTTTTGCAGTGTACTAATGCTAGACTGGCCCTGGCACAGAATCACCCTTAAAACTCCTTCTCCTGACCATGAGAACATGAGAAAAACCTCTGTGAAGCTTCAGCAAAGATTCAACAAAAATTTGAGATCAAAGGTAATTGAATTACAGAGCTGCTGCTCTACATAAGCAATCAACGATTCTACTGCTACATCAGAAATCAGGAATGACTCCTCAATATTTGCTTCATTCCAAGCAGGAAGCTTTTCATTTATGTCAAGATGACAATCGCAAGAGCCATTTGTTTTCTAATTAAACCTGGCACCGACTTTCCGTTTTGAAGCCTGACCTAGCTCCTGCAAAAAATCCACAATAAAATTTCAAGCTGCACTTTAGAGGGAGAGGAAAACCAGCTTAGTTCTTGAAAATATGAAGTGGTCTTCACACATTGTCAACTGTAAGAGCAGATTTGCTAGCCAAAATACTGGCAATGCTAGCAAATTAAAGATGGAATAACAAATTGAATGTAAACCATCCTATCTCCTGCCTTAAAGACAAAACAGAGAATATTTCCTCTACAGCCTTGGTTAGCAAAAGTTTTGTGACAAATGAAAACAGCTAATTATTTGAATTGTGCTTGAGCCTATACAATTTTATTTAGCAAGGGCTCTAAGGAAACATTTCATTAACTTCATTTTACTGTGGGAAGTTTGAAGAGTTGTCTTAAAGGAATTTTTTGTAAGAAAGTACGAAATGTAGCCTAAAAAGATGGAGACTTGTGATATTTTTATTATTCATTGTGTAGTATGATTAGTGTTGTGTATTTCTGCTTTATTTTAGTTTAGGCACTTCAATAAAATATATAAACTAGAAACAGATACTGAATCACATTGTCCTCAGTTACCAGGATATGCTGGAACTTTTCTGACCTTGGAATGTGCGTGAACTAGTTAATCAGATCCAGTGCTCCAAATAAATTATGGGTTAGTCTATTATATTTATTAGCAGCCACTGGGTGTCACTGTGTCTCTACAAATATAGATTAAAATGGGCTTGATAATAAGGAAACAAATGTGTAAAAATTGCACTTAATGCATACCATTATTGTGCCTTTATCCGAAACTGTCAGGTTGCTTATTCGACAGTGCATACAAAGCTCTTTAAAAAGACTAAGTAATGATCTGCCAATGATCAGAAAACTAGAAACCATCTAGGAGGTTTCCCTAGGAAAAAGATACTCCTTAATTTGCTTTTTATACAGTCTATAACTGTGATTGCTGGCATCAGCACAGGTGTAGCTCATTTTATATTTCTTTGCTTGCAATGCACTGGCTACCAAAAAAAGTCTGCCATACGCTTTGTCCAGCCTCTGAAGTACTGTGTTATTAAAGCCTTATACCTTCTTGCAGTTAGAGGCCACTCTCATTTAAAAGATTCATAGTGGCTATAAATATCAATTTCAGCATGGAATTCAGCCTGTAAACAATGTGTGCTCCAGAAGGAAGTTCTTTCTTCAGTGAATATTTTAACAAGATTGATTATGGCATGTAACAGCTCAAAATGCTGGGTTCTAACCCTCTATTTCACCAACAGCCTTTGCTCCAGCCGCAGGAACAAAGGCCAGGATGACTTTTAGGCTCTGAACAGACCACTGCAGATATTATGCCCCCAAAATACTTCTCCAGCTATATAGGTTCCACAAGACAGAGAGCAGTTGTCAGTGAGGGACAGCAAAGTTGAGCTCAGCAGCAGGAGCCCGGCCTAGAGCTGTGCTGTGCTGAGCTCCTGCCAGCAAGGGCTGAGGGGCTGCTGCAGGACTGGCAGCGTGTGCTGTGTCAGGGGAGGAAGGAACCTGGATTCTGCTCACCACAATACTTTAAGGTCCTCACCGGAGAGTTTAAGCGTGTGAGTGGGCTCTCACAGTCCTTTTTCATATGGTTCTGCCATGTATTGTTGACATGAGCTGCACACATGCAAGGCTCAGAAGAAATATATGGTGATACTGTTCTGGCATCTGTGGATTTTACACCAGCATGATCAGAAAGCATTAAGACTGGCATGTTCTCCTGAGTAGATGAGAAGCAAGAATTCTTTAGCCTTGCTTCTATGGTTTCCACAGAGCAAGGACCAAAAGTGCTGGTGAAATGCTTTTATATTTGGGGTCAATTTCATGTGAAGCATTTATAATAGCAACAGGCAGCTGTAAGTATCAACGACAGTACTCAGGCTGATCAACCACAGCAAGAGAGACAGGAAGGTCAGTGTCCTGGAGAAGAGAGAATGGTACTGGCTTAGTGTGAGCCATATGTATTTTGTCTTCTGAAGTCTGAACATACATTTAAAACATTCTCTAGTGAAGGGCTGGAGCAAGTATGCAGTTTGCTCTGCTTCTGTGAGTCTGTAGATGCCTAAGCAGTTGCACAGATCGAGGCCTTAACACCGAGGCTAGAATTGACTAAAACTTTTTTTCTTTTTCCCCCTGAAATGTGGAAAATTTCCCTGCTGATTTGGATGGAAACTAGAGTTATTTTCATCCCTCACAAATTTCTATGGTCTTCTTGGTTTGTTATTTTTCTTCAAAAGGCGATGAAGCTGACTTATCTCCTGGGGACTCCCTGTCGGGTTTGCTGCTGCAGCCCTGCGGCCTGGCACAGCTCTGCTCTCTGGCAGAGAGCCCAGGACACTCAAAATCCCCCATCTGTGTCCTGCCTTCCCGGCTCCTAACCCCAGCTCAGGCAGCCTTCAAAACTGCAGTGTCTACATTTGGCACCCAGCCCCCCAGCTGGGAGACTGGAGGTCTTGTGAGCCCCGGTGTTAACTGAGGGTCCTAGGGGACCCCTGGGGGTTGGGGAGAAAGGAATCCTGCAGCTGGACAGGCAGGGGCTGGAAATCCTGGGGACCTCTAACCTCAGGGCTAGCCGGAAGAGCAGGTACCATGCTTTGTATGTTCTGTGAGCACATCTACATGGGTGCCACCATCAGTCTGCCATTAGCCCAGCCCCTGTCCAAAGCCAAATTCGATCTCTCAGACCCCAGATCAGGCATCCTGTGGGAGCAAGATTTCTGAAGAGCTGGTCTCTGAGGTGCTGCATCTCTCTGCCCAAGTCTGTAATGGCAATGTCCTCAGCCACCTTCCTGATATCGAGCAAAGCCAGGTGCTGTTTGCCCCTTTCCCTTTTCCAGCGAGGTTTTTCGGGGCTGGACATGAGAGGAGCAGTCCTTTTGCTGCCAGGATGGAGACTGAGGTGCTGGATTATTTCTGCTCTGCTCTTCTTCTGTCAGGAGGGCTGAGCAATGGACCTTCTTTGCTCTCTGCAGAAGCTGTCGTCCTCCGCTATAGCCCAGAAGCAGGGCTGGGATACCAGCAACCTATTAGAGGGATTTCTTCTGAGTATTTTGTCAAATGTGCTCTCCTGCAAAGTAACTTTCTGTTCACAAACTGTAAACTTTGGGTCTTCATCTCCTTCCAACTCAACTCATTTTAAGTGTTGCCAGAACTTTAGACCTTGAAAACACAAACTCCTGAGCAGCCCGTGGCATGAATTGTCAGAAAACCGAGCAAGTTTTTAATGGAAGTGTGACTGTGATTTGGGAAATGTTTGTTGAAACCAAACTATTTCCAAAGAATATGTTGACAGATCAGCGTTTCCCAATTATATTATATTTTGTCCTCAAATTCCTGAACAGCTTCAGTCAGGTCTTCGTTCTGGTTCAGTGGCAGCAATGAGATCATCATCCAGTCATGCCAGATAGCAAATCCAGTTTTGTAAAAGGACCTTCCTCAAGCTGTGAGTTTTGACTTTCCTAAGGGTCTTGCTGCTACTTTAAATTGCCATTTGCATTTCAAATTCTCTTTTCTTGAAGGGGGTCACAGGATGCTAAGAGGAACACCAAAGGCATACATTTATAGTGAGATCATTCGTTCAAATGCAATCAACTGAAAGTGTTGATGACAGTTTTGGCGATGAAGGTTAAGATGATTACCTTGAGCCAAATAACAAGAAATCAGGGTGTAAAAGCAACATCTGTGGATGTATGTCTCTTGGTTAAAGGCAAATAGGGGCAGGAAGGTAGGAAATGTCAGAACTAGCAGGAATTTGCTGACATTCAACTCACATGCTGTGACTGAACTGACATGTCCCTGAATATCCAGCAGTTAGAGCCATTTGCAATGCTGCTAAGAGAGATATTCTCCAGCAGCCTCTCTCTTCAAATATTTTAAATCTTTTTTTTTTCAGGATTTCCTCTGGGGTTTTATTTGGCTTACTGCGTTACACATGCTTTTATCAGCTATGTTTATTTTCTACTCCAGTCTTAATGATGTCCATGGAGTATAACCATTTCCCCTAATACCTTTTTTTTCATTGATTAGTGTCAGAGTGCTCTCTGATTGTTGTTTTTTGTTTGTTTGTTTTTTGTTTGTTTTGTTTTGTTTTGTTTTTTAATTTATTTTTTTAACCATTTTGGATTGTGGTACCAGACAGATATTGTGATTTTAACACAGCAGTTCTTAGTAGTAAGATCACCGATCAAGAGCATGCATGTAGATGTTCTCACATTCTGTTGGTTTGCACTGAGTAGACTCAGAATGATGCAAAATGTTCCCTGTTTCGAAAAGGCCTGTGCAAAATACTGGTGGATCACCAAGATCCAGCAATAAGATTTTAATGCTTTAAATTTCAGGCGATTGGTAAATTCAGATTCAAAGATCATGATCCGAATTGGCTTCAGAACTTTTTGTTTCAAGGCAAATCAAAATGTGACAGGACTTGTTTTCAGGGCTAGTCATGATTTGCTTCCTTGGTAGGGAAATAAGATGTTCATCTGAGGGGACAGGCAAAGCATTCCAGAAATATCAAACGAGAATTTAGTACCATCAGACTTTACCTAGTAAGTGCTTAGATTTGTCTTCAAAGTGAGACTGAAGAAAAACTATCCATAGTGCAGATACAGTCTCAAATCCTTCCAGTCCTCTCTTAAGCAACATTAAACACAGTGAGATCCAGAGAAGTCCACTGTGTGCTAAGGAAACTTGTTAAAACATGCATACTTTTGATCACTCAAGACAACTAATAAACAGAAACTAATAAACAGAATAGCAAACACTGCTGGACTCAGGACTGCAGGTGAATCGATTTGAAAGTACCTGTATTTACTGACCTTACAGTGAACTTTCCTGAGCAGTGGGCAGACGCTGTTAACTTGCACTGTTTGCAAGGTGCGGTAGTGGCACAGCTCCTGATGGACCGGGCACTGCCAGGGCCCCCCCTCAAACAGAACTGAAGGAAGTGGCTGAGAATGAGAATTTTCTTTCTCTGGTCTTTTGTACACAGACGTAAGGTTTGTTCTGAGCTTCATGGTTACATTTTGGGCCCGTCTGCCCAGTTCTGTGATATGGGATTTGCCACAGGCTTCTTCATGGGTCACTTGGGAGCCTCTAAAGTACATAGCATGTGAGTAGTTTATTGCTTACGTTTTACAGGTCTCAAGCAAATAAAACTGTTTGAATAGGAACAATATCTCTTGGACTCAATAAAACTGGAGGATTTTTAGATACAGTTAAAATGGCACACAAGCCAGAAGTATTATTAAAACTGATTCATCTCAGGGCTGTTTTAGCCCAAGAAGCTCACAGCTGGTTTATGTCAAGGTTACTGTGGCTGCAACATCCTGATTAAACCAATTTAAACCTCCCTTATTCATTTTTCTACTGTGTTGTAGCTGTCATCAGTGCATAGACCCAGTGCTAACCCCAAGGATATATTTGAAAAACAAAGGTAAACTTGAGTTTACAGGTTTTGGTTAAACAGATATAAAACCCTATAAAATATCAGAGCCTATCTAGATCTTCAGTTCAATGTAAATTCAGAGGATTGCCATAGAAACAAGTCCAACTTTTCTTTTTTAATACTGGAAGAAACTAATGAATTAGAGCAGTGAGTTAAATAATTTAGAAGATGAGTACGGATGACTGCTTAACTCTCAAGCAGCAAGCTTGTTCTATTTATAGCATAGTTTCATTTTTTTTCTCCTTTTTCTGTATGTATTTCAATAATTTACTTATTCACTAATTAATTATTAATTGAGGCCAGTAATCCCACTGCCCTTTTCTATACCATCAAGTGGAAAATTTGAGTTTAGGAGACTTGCTTCTGAGGTCAGATGAAGAGGATGCATAGATAAGATGATCAACTTGAGGGCAGAGGTAGTGAGGCTGACATGTTGGCATATATGAATAGTCCTGTGTCTGATTTATCAAACGTAGTGTGATGACACCACTGCGTGACTGACAGTTCCATTTCAGAGTCTGGGATGACCCTGCATAATTATCCTTCTGCATAGAAATAAAAGGGCAAGTTGAATGTTGATCCAGTTAAATCACAGAATCATAGAATATCCTGAATTGGAAGGGACCCACAAGGATCATTGAGTCCAACTCCTGTCCCTGCATAGGACAACTCCAAAATTCACACCATGTGTCTGAATAGTTCCGAGAGGGAGTATTTCACTGGAAGAAAGTGAAGTTGCAATGTAGAGGATTCCATTTGAATTAGGCAATGCATTACTGGGTGCATGACCTCTTCATTTAAAGTAGGATGTGGACAGTATCTCTTGTCATATTTGAAAGGGGCACATAAAGAAAAACTGTTATGGTCAGGTATTCAGGCAAGTGAGGAGTGAGCAGGAAGGTGTCAAAGACAATGCCAGAACCTCTGGAATGGAAAATAAAGAGTCAGGTGTTCTGGAGGTCTAACAGCATCATCATGTGTGTTCCCCTTGATACCAATGAATGTTATATCTGTGCTGGAGCGATCACTGATCATTATCAATAAGCAGTTTGGTCTCCATACCCATTTTAAGCTTTTTGCTGATAGTCATTCAAACTCCTTTCAACAAGAGTTTCAGCTCTCATCAGCCAAAAGGCAGACAAAGCAAATGCTGCTTAGCAAAAAGAAGACCAAGGAGCTCCAAGCTCTAATATATGCAGCTTATGCCACAGGACAAGATACAGAGAGGCAAGCAGACAAGACAGTACATGGCATAATGTCTGGAAAAAAAAAAAAAACTATCAGGAGGACTCTCCCTGTGGGTGAAAATGAACCCCTGACAATTATGCATCTAAGTCTAAAATCTAGAGAAGCAATATTTTGGGGAGCAGCAAGTCTCCAAAATTTATTTCAGTAGTAGTTGTAATGAAAAATCCCCCCCATAAAAAAAACTTAAAAGGGACAACTAAAAGAGTAAATGTCTGCAATTACAGGAAGACTATTTATAGACAAGATATGAAAGGCTCAGAAGGATGGCAAGACTTCTACCACACAGACTTCAGATATTTCAGCACACTACACCCTAAGCTAAAAGCTTAACACCAGGTTAACGGAAAGTTTTTGAAGCAAGAAGACAACTTTCAAATATCTGAGGCTATGCTGAAAGGAGGAAAATGGAAAATTATATAAAAACCCACAGGTTAACTGTAAATGAATAGGAAGGCAGGTTGGAAAAGAGTTTGAGGAACAACTTGAAAAAGATATAAAATGTCATATAAATTCTTTTTCAAACAGATGAAGAATAAAAAAGCAGGCAGATGTTTTGCAGGGCAATCGATGGCCAAGCATAAAAGGGAGTACTTAGAGAACATAAGGTCAGAGCAGAAACAGTAAACACATTTCTTTTTGTAGCTGTGCTCTCTTTGTAAACTTTGGCAACGTTTCCCCATCAGACTCCTTTGCAGTGGTTGAACCTGAAGATGTGTCATGGACTGAACTGCCAGTGAAAGTGGAACCATCAACAAAGTGGATAGTAACAAATCACCATACCCAGATGTTGTTCAGAACAGAGGTGTAAAGGAGCACGAGTCTAAAATAGCTGAACCATTAACTGTCATGTATTACTTCTTGCCTTGAAATGAGCTGAAAGGAATTTCTTAAATTTCTCGGAAATAAGAGTGCAAAACTATTGAAAAGACCAGCTAAACCAGCAAAAACAGTGGCAGAGACTGTAATCAGTGAAAAGGGGTTAAACAGTAAAGTAGCAAGTTTTGCTGATGATACTCTATTGTTCAGGGTAATCAATGAAAGCTGACTGTGAAGATTTGCAGGAGATCCTTATGATGCTAAGGGCATAATAAAACAAGAAGTGAGACTGAATGCATAAATGTAAAGTAATGCCTGCGGGAAAAACAATCCTATATACATGTTAGACTCAGAAATAGTTTCTATCACTCAGGAGAGAGATTTTGAAAGGTAAAAGTCCTTATTAATAAACAATTAAGCAGCTAAAATGCTGGGAATTATTTGGAAAACAGTATGGCAGGAATCCGTAGTGGACACAGAATGTGAAAACTGTGTGCACTTCCAGTGCCCTCCTCTCAAAAAGTTTATAGTAAAAATAGAAAAGATAAAGAGACGGACAAGAAGGAATGTTGAAGCTAAACAATGGCTTCCCTGAGAGGAATGGCACGCAGCCCAGAAAACAGTAGAGGGATGCTGTGATAGACTTCTGTAAACAGAGAGTAGCAAAGAAAAGGTTAATAGTAGCTAACTGTCCACTGTCTTTTCTAATATAGGAGCTATCGATATCAAATAGACCTAGCAGGTGACAGATTCAAAACAAACAGAAAAGATACACTTCACATAACACATCATAAATTCTTAAATCCCTGAGCTGAGTATGTACCAGGGAAATGTGCTAGGTACATTCCCTATTCTTCTTATATTTGGATTATTTCAAGTCCCAATAGGAACTCTGCTAAGACGTGAAGTCTTAGGGATAAGATGCTGTTCTCGTGTCTTAGGAGAAGGTTGCTATTCTCATGCCATAAGACAAATTAATTTCATTCCTCTCCTTTCCATCTTCTGAGTTTATTTGTTAAAGGCTCTTATCATGTCAGCAAAATATACAAGGACCTGGAATTGAACCGCTGTAGCAAGAGCTTCCCAAGAAAGCTGGGGATAAACAGATAAGTTTAGTTTCTGTTGAACTCGAAGCAGAAGTAATTTTGGTTAAACATGCATCTCCATAGAGAAAACAGCCCTTTTAAGGCAGAATAATATTAGATTACAGGGTATGTGACACCATTTTTCTACATTCCATTTAACGATTCACACAAACTCTTCCTTCCAGATGTGACATTTTGCCTGATACTTACTGCATGTCATGCCCTGGCCCCAAGGCAGTAGGTGATAGTGACATGGCATTTAAAGGAGCTGTTCCCCACAGTGTTGTCATGATCTGCAATCACATGAAAATCACTGCCATTTATTTACAGTGGCTTGGTTAAAGATCTGTGCCCAGCCCAAGGGCATAAAACAGTGACCTAAAGTCTTAAATAGAATTCCACTTTAAATAAAATAAAGCAAAGGAAATATGCCACAGTAATAATATTTGAAAGATCTGCTGAGTGGTAAAATAAACACTGCCTCTATTTATTTGGCTATCAAACCATGGAGAACATGAAGTAGTTTGTCACGCTGGAATGGTGAGACTCATGAGCGTCTTTGGGATCACTTAACTCACATACATGAAAACTTAGTGGGAAGACACAAGATCAAAATCACGTCTTTTTTAACTTGGTGTTGCAGCCAACATTGAGTAAATAATAATTTCTCTTTCCTTTTTCCGGTGGTCATCAGTCTTACTTACCTCAGGAATTCCAGCTATTCTTGATTTTCATTTAATATCTGAAACAATCTTGTAATGTGCACTACGAAAGCAGTCTTGCATATTTGCATATTTTAAAAGGGAATTCACAAAGAAGCTGGATTGGTTTGAACAACTGCATTTTAAAGCACGCATGATGTTCTAGAAGGGTAGCTGGGAGTCAGGATGTGTGGATTACAGCTATTTCCCTCTGCAGTTGTGATGGACGGGCTTGGGAACCACGGGCAGCTGTCCCCATAGCACGCACCGTGGGGAGGTCTGCGGGGCAGAGGAGGAGCTGGTGCACGGTGTGTGCTCACACCTGCAGTGCCAGGGCTGGCCCTGTTGTCCTGAGGGAAGAGCGGTGCCTCGGAGATGGTGCTTGGACTGAGGGTCAGGTGCAGGATGCACCCAGACTCTCTTCCCCAGTGAAGGCCTGATCCCATTGCCAAGTCAGGCCTTGCATTTGTACAAGGAAAAGGAGCAAGTCTGGGCTCAAATATGGTCCAATGCACAACACAGATGCACCCATGATTCTGGGGAATTTTTCTACCTTGTCCTCCTTCTGGGATTTAATTTAATTCAGGCTAGACATAAGGAAAAAAGTTTTACAATGATGGTGGTGAAACACTGGAACAGGTTACTCAGAAAGGGTGTAGAGGCCCCGTCCCTGGAAATATGCGAGGCCAGGCTGGATGGGGCTCTGAGCAACCTGATCTAGTTGAAGATGTCCCAGTTCATGGCAGGGGGTTGGACTAGATGATCTTTGAAGGTCCCTTCCAACCCAAACTCTTCTATGATTCTATACTTTTGACTGCCAAGTAGATGGGTGTGAAGATGCTGACTCTTTTGCACAAGAAGAACAGAAGAAACAGCCATTGCTGTTCCTATTCATGTACATAAAATCAAATCAGAATTACAAGGCTGTTCTTTCATTTTGTGTATCCTCATGCTGCATTTACCACATGCTTCCACATTTTCAGAGAATAAGGTAGGAATGTTACAGACAGCTCAGTCATGACAAGGCTGCATTACTTGCCATGTACACCACTGAACACTGATCAGAAAAGTTGCTGGACAAAGCAGTAGATAAAACTCTCAAAGATTCAGTGCAGTGCTTAGCAGCAATGAAAAAACAAACCCATGATCTATAAATAGAAACACTGCCTATACTCTGGCAGAAATAATTTTAGAATTATTTCAATTGGACAGCAGTATGTGAATTTGAACAATATGCACGGAGATGAACACTCAGGGACTAGCATGAGGGGAAAAGGGACTGGAATAGTGTCTGAGTACATATTCTGGGGTTATAGAGAGGCTAATGGAGCAAATGGCCTGGTTCTTAGGAGTGAGCTCCATGAGGAGTTCCAAAGGGTTCTTTCTCCCCATTTTACATCCCAGAGGAAAGGAAAGAAAATGATCCAGAAATAAAGGATAACCTACTTAACACTGAAATCCTGATGCCATCAACTCTTCCTGTAAATCTGGAGCTTTTGATGAAGCCCCTGTGTATCCAGAGTGGGCAAAAGAAAAAAGAATAACCAGGAGAAATATTCTGAAAGGTGGCTTAGTTAGCAGTTTTGGAGATTTGAAGAAAAGGCGAGGAAATGGCGATGAGCCCAGAGCAATGAGAACGCTGAATGTCTTGCCTTCTTTACATTTTGCATCTCCTTAGGCTTCTTATTAGAACTGTATCTTTGGTTTGAAACAGTAGGAGTCAGCAGGATAAATATACTGTAAGAAACACATTTTCATCCAACAGTTCAAAAGCCTCGGTAAAAATGGCAAAGCTTAATCTGTCCGCTGTGGGCTGTAGAGCAGACAGCATGGGTGGGGCCTCAGTGCAAGAATTGGCTGGCTGTTTTTTTAGGGAGCTTGAAGAAAGATATTTATTCTTGGAAGAAAATAGGTCAATTATTTTCTATGGCAACTGGAAAATAAACACACAAACTGGCAGCAAAACTTCTATCCCCTGTTTAAAAAAAATACCAAGTAAAGGTTACTTTGTAATATTCATTGCTAAACTATTTATTCAGTTAAATTCCATGTTGGCTTTTTACAGTCATGCAGAGCACAGTCAACATTGCTTGGATCTGATGGAATGAGCCCCAAGAACTGCTGTAAAAGCTGAGCTGAAGCCTGAACGTGAGCCCAAGCTCGAGCCTGAGCCTAAGACTGACCCAGTCTGCTGCTGACAATGAGTGGGGAGCAATTTCACCTGGATGCTCACGCAGCAGGAATCATGGTTCATGAGCACTGTCTCACTTCCAGTGGGATTTGTGTGTGCATCATTTTATACAAATTAGATTTACTTCTTAAAAGATGTCAGTACTACTGGGTTGTTAAGGTCAGAAGGAAGGTACTTATTTACTTGGTTCCCTTGTCTCTGCAGAAGCCAGCAGTACTTGCTGTCAACCAGGCAGCGGGCCTGCAGTTCATTCTCCTCTCCTCTCCTCTCCTCTCCTCTCCTCTCCTCTCCTCTCCTCTCCTCTCCTCTCCTCTCCTCTCCTCTCCTCTCCTCTCCTCTCCTCTCCTCTCCTCTCCTCTCCTCTCCTCTCCCTCTCCCTCTCCCTCTCCCTCTCCCTCTCCCTCTCCCTCTCCCTCTCCCTCTCCCTCTCCCTCTCCCTCTCCCTCTCCCTCTCCCTCTCCCTCTCCCTCTCCCTCTCCCTCTCCCTCTCCCTCTCCCTCTCCCTCTCCCTCTCCCTCTCCCTCTCCCTCTCCCTCTCCTCCCCTCCCCTCCCAACTCCTTTCAAAAGGAAGTTGACTGACTTCCCCACTACCTTACCTTCCTTTTAGAAAAGAGAACCTTACCCACCCTCAGACTACATAGGACTTTCAGTTGTACATCTCCCTGTCAGCCTTTCTTCCTCTTTGTTGACAATGAGTGATGTGCCAAGCCATTGATTGTGAGAAAAGGCAGGTAACATATACCGTTATGGTCTATACTTGTCAACTGAGACTCAAATTCTTATTTCTTACATAAATTTGGAGTAACTCAATGGATCTGAGTTGCAGGATTCACTTCAAACTTAGAGTCAATTTATGTCACTTGACAAAGCTTTACAGAAGCACAGCTAACACAGGAGGTCAGCCTGTCTTCTTTTGGGGAGAAAGGGAGAGCTCAGAGCTATTTGAGTTATTTCAAAATGAAAGGATCAAAATGGTGGACTGTAACTGAAGTCTGGTTTTATATAATAATAGTATCTTTGAATACCATGTAAAAGGGACAGCAGTAGTGAGGTAGTAGGTACAGGACTGAAATGTAAAGGAAAATTCTTAAAAATATCTTCACATTCCCAATGAGCTGAGAGGAAAACATGCTACTGCTATTGGTAGCATGTTTTGGTCTAAGCAGCTGCTAGATCAGGATGGCCTCAGATCTGCCACTTGGGAAGAAAATTTAGTAATGGATCCAACCACTTATTTTTTATGCAACTTGACTTACAGGAATGTATGAATCCTGCTTCTTTGACCATAGAAGAAAAACAATCTATGACAGCTTCTTCACTTACCCCTTCAAGTGTCCTACTGCCAGAACCTTAATCCAAGAGCCACCTCTCCAGGCTTCCCACAAGCCTACACAGCAGAGCTGTTCAGACTGATGAAGCTGCTTTTTCTCTCTATTCCAGTGTGTGGTCTCACTCCTCATCTCCTCGAGTAATATCACACGCACACAGGCACACACACACACTCTCTCACACATACTTTTCCTAGAGCCTCATGCAGCTAAAGTATCTCTGCCCAGAGCATCCAAATTCCTGAGCAGCTCTCGTCTTTATTTTGTGTTGAGTATCTAAGAATGCAAGAATCCTAGTCCCAGAAAGAGAGCAAGAAAAATACAACCTTAATCTGGAGGCTGTATTATTAGGGGTTCTCAGGTTCTCAGCCCTAAAAGCAGGCAGATATGGTATCTAGCACTAGCTTCCTTGGATTATTTGTCCTTCATCCAATAAATGTGCACTGTGACTTGCACCCTTTCTGGGGCACAGACTCTTATATCTGAGTGCTTTAAACAAGGAGGCAGAATCAACACCTCAAACCTTTGCTTGCTCTAAGTGAAGGGGCACTGTTCCTCCCCAAATTCCCTACATGGCCCAGCAACTCAGCCCTCTCCTTTGAAACTCAACAAGTGATGTAGAAGACATCCTTTGAGTGTATTTTTCATTTAAGGTCTCTGTAGGGTCGTAGGAAAAGAGGCATGAAGACCTAGATAACAAGAGAGCTAAATTCCCAGATTAGATTGCTTCCAAACACGTCTGGTATCTACCTTTAGGTGTCTAACTAACCACCGATCTCTAAGTACGTTTGAGATTAAATGTTTTGAGGCAGTAGAATTTCTGGACCTCCTTCTTGAAATTCCTACCTATATGCAACATAGCTAAAGTTTAGACAGTTTGTACAATGCCCTCACTTCTGGTATTATTTTTCAGTCAAAATAGCACTGTTTACCCCAATGATATTAACCATAATTTTTTCCATTGCAAATGAATCAGCATTGGGCCCAGAAGCTGTGAGCTACTGGAGCATAATTTTAATAGGTTTTTACTCTTGGATAATTTTAATAAGTAAAGATGCCCAAGGGTACTTGGGTTTGGAGAGCAATACTGTTTTCACAGTTTCTATCCACTGTAAATACCGCATGAACTTCTATTAGTACAAAACATCTCTGTTAAAAGAGACCAGGCGTGAAACTTCTTTTCTCAAACATCTTCTTTACTGACAAATCCTTGGGAAAGGGCATTTTGTTAAAAACACAAATTTTACTCTTCCTTCTCGTTTTCACCATCAAAGTTTCCACATGCCCCCTTTTCTTATTTTCTGCTTGTAGAACTCAGCAGAATCAATACCGTTCCCAGAAACGATGCTACACACAGGCTTGCTTAAATTAGAGTTAAGTGGGAGAGAGAAGAGAAAGACAACCTAACTACCTCTTGCAGTTTTTAATGGCCCATATCCCATTCAGGCCATGGCTGCCTTACACTTTGCAAGCATAAATTTAATGGGCAAGAAATGAAGTATGGGTTTTTTTTGACTCTTCCTGTTAGTTTTCATTCTTTGTTCTCCTGCCATGGCTCCACTACCCTTCCTGTTTGTGGAATAGCAATTTGGTGGCATTGCTGAGGAGCCTGAGAGAAGATGGGGAAAGACATTGTGCCAGAATATGGTAGGAATGGCTGATAGGAAAAAATGGAAGAGGAATTGAGCCTTGTGGTACAGCTGGCTACCATGGTCATGCAGTGCTGGGGGCAACGCAGTGACTCATGTGCAGAGTGTTCCAGCACAGACTGCCTGTTGGGGATTGAGCAGAGAGCTCCATCCTCCTCCCCACTCACTGAGTGATGCCATTTTAGAGGTGTAAAATGGCCTTCAAATGAGGATAAAATTGCACTTGAGAGAAAGTATTTCATAACAACCAACCAATGATCTGGGTTTTTCACGTGCAAAATGTGGATTTTAATGTGGAAGAGCACCCTGCAGCCTTCTGAAGATCCTGAGTACTGGAGAGTTAATTAGTTGCTCATCCTGCTTGAAGTTCTCCCTGCAGGATGGTGTGAACAATTTTAAAAATCTACACATATTGCCTTGCAACATACAAATTTTTATCCCAAAATACAGAGAAGAACAATGAATGTGGCTTGTTAGTCACTATAGTGAGTAACTATCACACAATGGTAAGAAAAGGCATTTGGGGGAGACAATGTCAGTGACCACTAAACCTATTTTTGGTTGGTATATCTGCAGTATTGAATAACTGATTCCATTCAGTTTGATTTGCTGGCCATCCACACTGCTAACTGTTAGTTTGTTCCCAGCAGATCTTTAATGCCTCCTAAAGCAAAACCAAACGTGGGATTGGGTATCATGGTGCCAAGTGAAAACCCAGGGCCAAATGCTCCATGCTGTGCGTGCCATTAGTCTGCTTTCATTTCTGAACCAACTGAGACTGATGTTGGGTATGAGCAAGATGCAAAATGGGATTTGGAAGTGGAGACAGAGGAGAGAGGGGAAAGACAGGGTGGAAGTTTTGGTGATGCTCAACTGTCTATCATCTGTCAGAAAAGACTTCCTGAGAACAGTGTTCCAGGGTTAGGCTTTACTTGGCTGAACTGAGCACTCCATTAGGTCTCTGTTTATTTGGATTCCATCATAGTTCCATGAGATGCTGGAAGCCTCAGGAAATTAAAGCGAGCAATATTTTTAGAGCAAGCAACATCATCTTTTTGTAAGCCATTCTACCATCTTCTCCCCAAGCTCCTGTGAGAAGCAGCGGGCTGGACAGCTGCCAAGAGCGCTGCTGAGATGCAGCTCTTTCCTACACAAGGGCCTGTCTTGGAGAAAGCAGAGACATCAGAGTCTACCATTTAAATGGAAAAATATGAAGTTCAAAGGCTTCATTAAATTCCAATCCTAAAAATAGAACAGGGATGAAAGTCATTTTGATGCTAAATGGGTTCATATTTATTTGCAGGCTCAGGTAGCTTAAATCCAAAAATCCCAAACTTTGGAAATTTTTTGCCAGCTGGTGCAGACAGGGTATATTGACACACAAGTGAGGAATTCCACATACAGGAGGAAAAGGAACAATCAGAGATAAAATGTGAGTATTTGAGAAAACAGTAAATCTAGGTAAAAGAAAAACTCTGTTCATGAAATACAAGTAGTTTTTCTTCAAGGAACTGGAGAGTTAACCCATTTACAGATAATGCAACCTTTTCCAAAATAAATTCTCCCATATGGGAGAGCATTGAGTTGATGAGAAGATTAATCTCTTATCACTGTTTCGTTTACTTTGAACACTTACAGCTTTTTGAGACTAACAGAATGATTTATCAGTGGCTCTGAAATACTGTAATCATGTCACCCACAGTTTCTACATGCACTTTTGCTTTGGGATCTCTAGGACAAATTCTACAGCTGAATTGGTATTTATATTTGCTAGGACAGAAGATATTGATGAGATTCAATTTCTAGGATTGTTACTAGATGCAGCAAGCAAAGAGGAAATATTAAAGGACAAACTAAAAGAATCAACCTTAATTACTACTTACAGCAAATTATTATGAGATCCTATCTGTGACATGTAAAAATACACTCCCTCATAATTCTGTTGATTCTACATCCAGAAAGCAAATCATAAAACTGCCCCTTTTTGTTGTTGTTTTTTAGATGTCATCCAAGACTGCTCTAATTAGCAACAAGAGACTGAAACCACACCAGAAAATAGCTGAAACATAAGCTTAAAGCATTTTGAAAAAGATGACAGAATTCCTCATTGTACTTCCTTTTTTAAGAGTGAAAATGGAATTTATTCCACAGATCTGTGTTAGTAGCAAAGGTTTATGTAGTCTGTTCCCTCAAAAGGTGCAAAACTGCAGTATTTAATCAGAGGAGATATGAGCTTGAAGTGCTTTCAGTTGGACTGAATTCCTGTTCAGAATCAAAACTGCATTTAGAAACTTTTGGCTGACTTGATCAAAACTTCCTACTATGTTCAGCACAGGGAAACAACAAAATAAGTGACAAGAACCAATGTCATGGAAGGACATGAATTAGCAAGTTCTAACTTGTTAGTAGAATAGGAGACCCTACTGTGTTCTTCTGTTGTAACAGGGAGCCGCAAAGTTTTCATAACTCTAATGATTGTGTGCTTTAATATGCTAGATACACAGAGTATGTACTCGGATGTTTCATTTGATAAACCGCCAATGCATTTCTTATTGTCCACTTCTTTGGTAGGAAAAAAATTAAAGTATATATGTGAGCCCTGATACAACAGTCTTTGAATTTGCATCCCTTGAGGTGCTGACAGTAAGTAAATTCATATGTATTCTTGGTACTTTCTTGTCTTTATCAGTCATCAGGTCCATCGTTCATGATTAAAAATGAAATAACACAAAATATTTGAGACCCAGAGGGCTTTAAAGAAGCCTAGGTGTTCTGCTTACTTCTTCTGCACCACTTACTTCTCTATTTGTTTATTCATAATGTTGGAGGAAGTTTCTGGTTTCTGGGGAGGTGATAGAGCAGGCATATAGCTAGCACTTACACTGAGCTCACAGGGCTATGAAAGCCCAGAAAGAATATCTTGGGAAGGAGATAATACATAGTCTAAGAGAAAGAGACCAACATTGTAGCTGAATGACATCCCTGAGTTGAATGTGTTCTTTTCCACTGTGATTACTGACAAACTTAAATGCTCTGTATACATACAGTCTCTGTGAATTTTTGTAAGACAATCTATAGAGTTAGTTCTAATAAGCTTAAAACTTCACTCCAGTGTTATGACATTTAAATAATCATTAAGATTTATTCAAACAACATATATGGGTTTGTTTTGATACTTCTGTCAGTGTTATAACCATTCCTACAGTTTTATTCTGCCTGTATAAGATTGAAAGGGGAATAATTAAACAATCATTATGGGCATATGTAATCTAACAATGAAAGACAGACAAATCCTCTGTTCTTGTGTAATTTTCAGTTTCACTTCCACATCGATAAAACAGTTATTAGACTGAAGAGACTTTACTACACAGAATTGTAAGAAATATATGAAAATGGTATAAAAGAACATAAAGGTTTCATTGTGATGGCCTCAGACAAAGGCAATAACAATGTTGTCCAAAAATCCTTAATTCCGTCTCTTCATATACATGCAGTACCAATAATTAGAAGATCAGGTATGACTTTTTCCTGCAGGACTTCTATTTCTTTCAGCATGGTGTATCATTACATTTGTCAGTGACTTCTTCTCTGAAAATGTCGTTAGATCCTTGATGGCCTCGCAAGACCCAAACCTATTGAAAAAAAGCTCATTTTCCTGAATTTTCACAGCAGCAGCTGGCAAAACCCTTCATGAGTTGGGCTTCTGAAGCCCAGGGTGGGGTCAAAATCTTTGCTGGGAGCCTTCAATTTACATCTAATTAAGTCTATGAATAAGCAAACCTTGCTTCTTGCCTGCCATAAATTCCATATTGAGATTCTCAATTGTCAGAAATTCACTGTTGAAACCACTGCTGAGCTATGAATACTGTCTTCAATAAAACATACCTCCTAAAATCTGCTGGTGGAATGCATATAGCAGTTTTCAGCAGTGATTATAGTTGCTATGCTATGCTATAAGATGCTGTCAACACTAACCTTTTCCCATTGTTGGAGGCCTTCTTTCTGCTGCTTCTTTACTGCTTTGATTATATAGCGGGAGTGCTAGAATTATTTATGTTAGGATTTTATACTAATGCATATCACCATGTGCCACTCATTTATATGCAAATTTAGAGGCAAAGTCCATTTATACTTCTTCTATTCTTGCTCCTGATTGGAAATCTAGTGATTCAGCACTAACAAAATTAGAACAATTATCAGTGCTCTCATTTTTTTTTAACACTTCTGCAATAGTTGTTGTTTCCTGAGATTCTCAGCTGCTACAATAAGGATACTTAAAGACTGCAGATGTTCTCATGACAGAAAAAAACAATAAAAAAAGGAAGGAAAATTTCTAGCACTCCAGTTTGGAGGGAAAAATTTTAAAATTCAAATTTTAAATGCTGACAGAAAGAAACATTTAAAGAGAACCAGCAATCCATTAATACTTCTGTATCGTAATTTTATCTTAAATCCCAGTCTCAATTTTATGGGATCTGCTTCACATTTTTTAATAATGTTTGATACATGACTATTCTTTGAGAAACGTAAAGCACTATATGGTAGAAATATAGTTTGAAAGTGGAAGAGAAAACTTCACTGACAGACAGCAGCATAAAGAACTTGAAAATGTTACTGCAAGTTAGGAAAGAGTTCATCCTAGAAGAACACGGGAAAAAATCCCTTTCATAACATTATTTAGCAAACAATATCTGGATTACTGTAACATCTGGTATGGGCTCACACTGGTTTCAGTCCCAAATAAACTCTTCTGTGCAATCATATTGGCCAGGAGCTACAGTCTGGTAGGCAGCAGATTTTCAAAATGGCAAGAAGATTTTTGCTCATTGCTCTCGCGTTTATCATATTTTCATTCTATGCAACATCACCAAGCAAAATGATAAATAGTAGCTACTTATATCCTACATTTAACTTTCTGTCATAAAGCTGTTGACAGTGTAAGCTGAGTCGCCTTGACACATATTAGATACCCATAGATTCCTTACTAAATTATCTGATTATTTTTCCTGATCCCAATTTGTCATCCAGCCAAGAACTAATTTTGCAGCTTAGCGCTGTCAGACGAGAGCATGGTGCTGACCTCATGTTCCATAATCTTGTCACTGACTTTACTAGGTGACACCAGAATCATGTAGATACCATGTAAGCCCAGAGAGCTCGAATTTTCTTAAGATATCTACTTCCTGATTCTGTGAGCAACTGAAGTACAATGAAAGACTGAGAGAGGAAATCTCTAGTTAGCATAGTCACCCAGCCAAAACTAGCTTTTGTATAACCTGGGATAATCTCACCTTTCTATTAAAAAATGAAAAAAGCCTTAGGGTTGTCACAGTTAATCTTTGGGCAGTGCTTTCAGAAGCCTGGGGCCTGCACCCAGACATTGCTCAGCGAGTGAAGGGGTTAAGTCAAGGGCCTCTTTCCAGAAGCTCCTTGGACTTCAGTAGCAAGAAGCTCCATAAATAAACAAGTTTTGACAACCCAAAATACAAAGAAAAAGAGGTGATCTGGAGGGATCTACTGTGGCATGATCATGACAGGAGCAGCAACAGAGACACTGTCCAAAGCTAAGATTACTTGGTAGAAAGGAACATCTGTCTGACACAAATAGCAACTAAATTAGAGTGGATTGACATACTGCAACACAGATGCATAATTACCATCTTGCCTGGAAAAAAAAAAATAAAAATGGCAAGAAACATCATCTTTTCTGATAGCAAAAGTTATAAATTATAAACACGCTGAAATTACCACTTCAAAATCTTGTTATTATTGGCATTCTGTGTGCTCTCAGCTCTGATGGTGTTCACAGACACATGGTGGGCCTGGCAGCTGCCTTACCACCATTTTAAAAGTGAAACTTTCAAGCAAGTGCATGTATAACAACGTAGTTCTTTTCCTTTATGAATCACATATGATAGAATCAGAACCAATTAACTCTTAGCCAGTGTATTTATTTCATAAGTTCCTTCCCTTGTAATACCCTGGAACAGTCAGGGAATGTACTCTTTGGTATGTATTTACTGGCAGCTCTCAGAAACATGGTACTGTTTGTATAGGAAAGTGAGAGCATCAGTGGGAAGGGCAAAGACCTCTCCTCCAAGCAATTGCTCTTCTCTGCAGCCTCACAGACAGAACTTGTCAAAGGCTGTTGCCAGAGCAACTGAAACCTCTCACAGAACAACATTTCTGATGTGAGACAGCTGTGCCCCGGGAAAAAACAAATGCAACTATTTTCAAATGGCTTATGTTAGAGTAACTTGTTATGAAAATGCCATGCTATGATAAACAGTTGTAAGAAATTGCAGTTTTATGGCTGGTGGGATCATCTCTTGTAATGCCACTTTCCTGATAAATAGAAAAATAATCTACAAAACAATGTTTACGCAGAAGCTTTTAGGATAAATTCAACCCTTTTCTCCATGGATGAAAAAAAAAGCTTCTGATATGATAATCCAAATAACTCAACTATGGGATAAGTGCGAAGGACTGGCTGAAAAGAGTCATGATATCCTCATCAGTTCCCTGTGTGTCTGTCACGGGAGCAAGAAAGGGCAAGAAACCAAGCTGTGCAGGGCCTGAAGAGCTGTAAGAGAAAAGAGGCTTTGGGGTCTTAGGTTGAATACTGTGACTATGCTTTACTGCTGTACTACAGACGCTAAAAATACCGCTTCCATGCAGGTTTCTTTTCTGTTTGACTCAGCATGCAGAGCAGATCCACAGTGAGGATGCAATTCCCTTTCGGTCTTTAGCTAGAGAAGATGCATTTAGACATAAATATTTTTTAAAGTGACCGAGGATTGTCTGTAAACAGAGACTGTCTCATTCATAAATATATATTTCACCTAGTCATTGATTTATTTATTCTGTCTTTTTCTTCATTTGGGCGCAACTTTGAGTTGAAATTTGTGAAGAAAATGTTGATTCAGAGAAAGTTAAGAGATAAAGAACACACATAAGCTGAGTTCTAGTGTACAGAACAGGTTAAGTGGCAACAAGTTACCTGAGCAGGACATTTCCCATTCTCAGACCTTACAGCTTCCCCAAAATTCTTATGCTGCAAAGCACATGAAGGTATAAAGGCAGCCACTCGCACTGGATACTTTAACAGATTATGTTCTGAAAAATCAGGTTGCATTGGAAAGAGGCTGTGACTGAAGAGAATTTCTAGGGCAGCAAATGTCATTTCTCAGTTTTCTTGGAGTTGGAAACAGTGATAAAGAAAAGATATGTTGCTTATGAATGTCACTCATGCCTATAGACACCTTTTCCTCAAATATGGAAGAAGATGAAGGAAAGAGTGGTGGGATTAGAAAGTGAACACTGACTTTTGCAATTATATTTCTCATTGGTGATATCAAACTGCAAGGGGCTGAGAAGCCTGCTCTTTATTAGAGTAGCCCTGTTGATTTCAGTGACCCTAATCATTTAAGTTCAACCCTGAAGATTTTGCTGGATTAGGTTGACAATGTTTGTTACTTTGCAGAATCAGTGTCAGACCTCTTTCACTGGTGTGTTTTTCTTCAGAAGACATAACTGACATGATACTCATTTCAGATGTGTTCAGGTTTGGTTATGTTTTATAATCTCACTAGATATCACGACAGTTACATCATCTGAAAAAAAGTATTATCCGGTCTTCATAGGAATATCTCTAAAGTTTTAAAAGAGTTTAGGACTCTACTAAGCTATCATTTGTCAAACTAATCAGAAAGCAGATTTCTATTTTTCATTTTTTTAATGTCATCGGTACTCAGATGCATAACTAGAAATATAGAGAGATGGATTTTAGTATCACAGCTGTGTTGATCAGGAGTCAGTCCATCAAAATTAATGGACGATATCAGGCCCAAGGTGAATAAGCATTGTTCTTCTTTATCACATTAGTCCACTTTATCTCATTGTTTTTCTGTTTTCTCTTCTTCTTCTAAGTGGAAAATTCTTTTTTCTTTTAAAACACACCAATGGGGATCATTACAAGATTATTGATATTTGCATTGCCTGCATAAGGTGTATATTTTCCGAAATCCCACTCACCTTCTTCAAGAATTAGGAAAGAAATGTGCCATTTTGCATAAAATGTAGTTCACTATAAGACATTGAAAGACGGTGCTCTAAAATAGGGATTTCATCGTGGGGTCATGAGCCATTTCCATTTGAATCAACTTAATCTTACACAGTTTATACAACTTTTAAAAATCACTGTTAGCAATGTTTGGACACAAATGTAAGTATAGAACAGATTGCATTAGAAAATATCTGGAATCTAACTATGAATATTTTTTGAAATGATGTTTCAGCTGTCCAGCTTCCAAGTGCTCCAGCACTGGAGTACTTAAATGAGAACATTTGTATTTACTAAACTGATCATTTCTACAAATCTACTTGAAGATTCCTTATGTCATTAATGTTGTTTCTATACTGATGACTTTTAAGATTGGAATTATTCCTCGTTTATATGATGCTATTAAAAAAAAGTCAAATGACTATTATATAATATTCAGTAAAGGAGACACTGTGTCTATCCTAATTTTCTCACTTTCCTCTATTTCTAGCTAATGAAGGTCTTTCCACTGGTAATCAGCTTGCATAGATTGAACATTTTATTTAATTTCAGAAATAACTTCTCTTAACCACATTTATTTTGCCTTCGTCTCTGTAACTAATTAAGCTAAAAAAAATGGCATAATTATGTGGAGGCACCTTCTAAATCATGAAAAAATTACGTCTGCCCTTTGATCTCCTCCTTTGTGTGGATCCAGTGCAGCTATTTACTCACATAGTATCTCCTTACCTCAGACAGGAAGATTCAGATTTCCACATATGCAGAGACCAGAAATGAGAATTCCATCAGTAGGTATGTGGAGCTCTGGTGGCATTTCATAAGTCTTCATTATCAAAGGGGAGATATACACATTTACTAAGGCAGTTCTGAGAACAAATACTGAGACAAGAAGCAACAATTTTCAGAGTCTGAATGGAAACCTTGTGTGCCTACCCAATATCTTGAGATAAACTCCTCAAGTACCTTTGATAATGTCAGAGAATTAAATGGGAATTTGACTATTGACTTTAGTGCAAACATGGTTTTGCTTCTATGTTAATAAGTTGAGCCAGTGAGCACTCTGATGTCAGGGAGATCAAGATCCTCCACAAAAGGACCTTTGAACAATTTCCTCTGACTTCAAGAGCTCCTTCAGACAACCTGACTGGGTGGAGAGGGGAGAAAATGCAGGCTTGCTCCATTTCCCACATTTTTCTCACTGTAGAGTCGAAATAAAGAATCTTCTTTTTGAGGCCCTCTTTGCACCCTTCTCTCTCTTCTCCTGTGATTCTTCTTTCTTTGCCCCAAAATTTCCTTTCCACTTTAAAATTACTTTAACGATTGGGGTCTGAGCATGGCCTGAAGCTGTTACTTCCCTAGCAGGCTTGAAGTTCTATTTGCAGTTATTGGGTATTACTTTCTGGATGCTTTTTTTACTTTAAACAGTATATATGTAAACATTGTAATATTTTCTGTCTTTGAAACACAAGAGAACTTTTTGTGTGTGTGTGAGATCTTAATCATGACTTTGTTTCTTGGACAAGAATACTCACTTGGCATTAAGCAACAGCAAAGGCCTTTGCTTTCACTTCAGGCTGCTTTAGAACATTTCAAAGGCTACAGGAAATATTATTTCTATGATTTACACTCCATCCTAATTATGCTGCAGTATTTCCAAAACAATATTGAAGGATGTTCATTTGTGAGTAGCTAGGAACAAAAATATCTTGTTTAACTTTTGAGCTGTGTATACTTTCTTGGCAAAGATTAATTTTAGAGATGGATAAAAGATAGCACTTTTTTGCTCCAGGAAAGGGTTTTACTCCAGGAGATGGAATTTTGTTACCAGTGCAAACCTTTTTACAGATTGGTTTCAATTATAAGTAATAAAACTAAGAGAACTGATATTTCCCTGGCTATTTCCCAGAGACTCTTGATTTGACAGATTTTTTTGTAAGTCTTTGTTATGCAAGGTATCCAAGTGTTTGTCCTCTGTTTCCCATTTTTGTCTAATACAACTCAGTGTGGAAAAGGTGAAGGGTGAAGAAGAAGGACTTTTATCATCTATATCTTCTCCTGACTTGCATGCTGTTTTTTCTTCTCTTTTCATCTACTACTGCAACCCTGTGTACGGGACTATAAACATAAGACTTTTTCCAGAAGCCTGATAAAAGGATAAATATCATCTAAAACAACCCATCCATCAGAACCACTGTCAACTTGTGTGCAGAACCCTGGCAGGGAGGAGCACTGCTGTGCCAGGAGAAGGGACATTTCTATACCATGTTGTGCTAGGAGAGTTGGGGATATCTAGAATTAAATGGCATTTGTATGCTTCAAGAGGCTGCGAATTCTTCACTGAATAGAAGTATTTTATGACAATTCATTCTATTTTTGTAGTAGCTTTCAAGATGCAGGTTTTTTGTCACAAGATTGTGGCAACTGTAGGATGTGGTTTTATTTGGTGGTGGTGGCTTTTTTTTTGTTTGTTTTGTTTGTTTTGGTTTGCTTATGGTTTGGTTTTGGTTTGTGGGGGTTTTTTTTGTTTGTTTTTAAAGAATGCAGTAATATCTGGATTTATCTATACAGATACTTTCTTTTCTCTTTATTGCAGGCACTGAATGTGGTCATCGAGTTTTATTTAATTGATTGTGGAATTAATATAATAGGAGTCATGCACCATTTCCTCTGTGCTTACGTTTTGTTTAGCTTTCCTACTGTTGTTTAAATCATCAGCATTATTATTAATTTCTGAGATCTTTTGGAGAGATTATATGTTGAGCTGAAGTGCAAGTTTGCTTAAAAATAAAGACAACAATTGATGTACTCTGAGCGTTCACAACTTTACACAGCAAAGCCCATTCAAATTTAATGGGTAATTTTTGCATTAAAATTCCGTCAGTTCCTAGTATTTGCCCATCAGTTATACTCAGCAAATCAAACTGAGGCAGAATTCCTACTATAATGACCTCTGTGGTCCCTGGTGATGGTCAGTGCATCCTGTCCAGATGTGTACAGCTAACTTCTGCTCACTGACAGTCACACTTGTCTCCACATGCATATGAACGCATCCTGTTGTCACCAGGATGATTTCCATTCCACAAGAAGCTGGCTCCTTTGCCACAGCCATGCTTCCCCCTCACCAAAATGTGCAAAATGACACATTTGTCTCACCACTTTTGTGTTAACAATGAGCCCTCACTCACACACCTCTCTGTGGCATGTGAAAGGGTATTTCTACAGCTCCGTGGACCATCTATACTCCCCTTCTGAAGTATACTTCACCTGGGTATTTGCAAAGCACTTTCTACAGACACTGATACTGATCTACCCATGAATGCAGCTGGGATCACAGTGGCAAAACTGTACTTGCTTTCAGTTCTCATCTATTGTATTTGGTTGCAAAGTGGATGTTTTCCTGCCTCAAAAGCGGGGCTGTAGGTGCTTTACACACACCTACTGTGAACTTTTGGCAGTCTCTGAAACTCTAATGCTGATGGACTGTGGTCATCACACGTGCACAGGCAGACTACAAGGAAATATGGAATATATCATAAAATAATACATATTTCTAAACCTATTGAACATGTAAAATGCAAAAATGAATCTTACTAAGTAGAATTGCTAGTATATGTACGTGTAAAATGTATAGCTAATGAAACTAGTATTCCTTCCTTGTGTGTCTTTTTGGCTCTGATAAGGAAAAAAAGGCTATATTTAAAACAAACTGTGGCAGTTACAACTGAAATGTGGGCTTGTGCTCACAAACACAAAAAAGGTGTCAAACTGTGTTTACACTTATTTAACTGCAAATTTCTGTCTAAAGAAGAATTTAAATGTTTTCAGTCAAGGTCTGGTTTTCTAGCCTAGACAAGTTGGAAACATTGTCCTCTCCAAAACAAACTTATTTTTTCTAAATTTGGCATACCTTTAAGAATTTCCAAATAAGCAGCTATTTGTCCTGTTTCTGGTTTCAATCAAAACCAAACCCAACACATCTATATTTCATAATGCTGCAACTGGTGACCAAATTTTCTTTGTCTGTATTAAGTTGAACACAGCATAACAATGGTAAGTTGCAGCGACACAAACCAGAACCAGAATACCCAGAAATTGCTGATGCACTTGTAAATCAAAATTGGCAAGGTCTGCAGAGTTCCAGCTTTTGGGTTTGCTCCAGAAGTTTTAATATTGCAAAACAGACTTCTTAGCTAGGAATCCTAAAGATGCTCACCAAATTAAACATTTAGAGAAAGGAAAGGCTGTACAAATATTTACTTATGATTATTATTGTGGTACTTTCAGATCCAGGCCTCCAAACACTTCATAGATGCACTTAACGTTAGTGAGTGGACTTCCACTGAGTTAGTAGAAATATTCATCGGCTTAAAGTTAGACACAGATGTGTTTGCAGGAATGGAACTCTATATTTTATACGACTGGTATTAAATTCACCTTCCAACTGTAGCTTTAAAGTTCATTTCATAATGGGACTCCTGGGGAAACAAGCTTAGAAATAATATATGGTCCTGGAAAAATATTTTGAGTTCATATATAATATGATAGAGGATATTTTAAAACTTTGGAATAACTTTTCCATTGAGGCAGGTTTAAAGAGTATTTAAAAGAAACATGAAGCTTGATTTAAACATTGGAATATACTGGCAGAGGGAAGAGAGTACACGTTTTCATTTTTATGAATTAGGTTTTGCTGAATTATCTTATTTACTGCCATCCTGTTAGCATGTGGAAGCGGTTTATTTTACAAAACTCAAGAAGAGCGAGGACATGTCATGCCTAAGGTGGCTTCTCATCTTCTGTGAAAATGTGTCATGTATTTCTTGAGCCTGAAATTTAGATGTGCTCACATGCTATCTAAGTAAGGAAACTCAGCATGCTAGTGTCCAACTTATCCTTACTTTTTGCCCTTTGCATTGTTAGTATTAATACAAAGTCTGTAAAACTCCATCAGGTCGTGGTGCCACCTGCCCTGGTAGAAATGACCACACGTGGCACAGAGTCACAGCACACAGGGGGCCCGCGCGCTCCTCAACTGAAACAGAGCGCTGCTCGTGAAACTGCAGTGAATGGAAAAGCGGGAGAGGGGCCATAATCCTCTGGCTGTGAAAGCCGGTTTGGATCTGGAGCTTGCAATGCAGTGCTGAAAGCTGAAGGAGGTGCCTGAGAAAGAGAAAAACCACAGGAAAATGACAGCAAAGCCATCATTTATAGGACAGAGAATTGTTGGCCAGCTGGGAGGCGGGGCAAAGTGCTGGGCTGTAGAAGCATTTGGGAAGGCAGGATGCAGTACTAACAGTAAAGTCATCTTTTTGGGTAAAGTTGCTTTTTTTTTTTTTTTTTTTTCAGATGATTTATAAGTTTAGGCCACAATTAGATTTAAACTTTTAGGACTTTTCTGTGAGGCCAAGTGGAACATCCCTGCATGGTTCCACACAGTTCAAACAAACCTGAAAATATTTTCCCCATACTTGAGGATGTACTTGTGAAAAACCCATAAAATAAAAGAAGACAGAAAATTAACAAGATTCTATAAAGACTATTAAATAAATAAATAAATAAATAAACCAAACCAAACCAAACCAAACCAAAGAAGACCTCCTACATGGGCTTCATTAAATAATCCTGGAAATACTGCATAAAAAGATGATCAATCTCCATCATATCCTCAGAGACTGAGCAATAAGGACCACTGGCATATGGAATCCAGTAAAAACACTACAGGTCTTTTAATGTGGTCAATACCTTATGTTTAGGAGATAAGGATTTCTAATGCAAAGTTCAGAACAAACAAAAGCACCAAATGGTATAAACAGACTAAAATTTCTGTGTTTGTCTAGGAGAGGACTGTCTGAGCAATGCAGAGAGGCAACCATAAAACTTTTCTTCTAGGACCTCTTCCCAAGCACAAGAAACACTCTGAGGTCAGAAGGAATAAGTTCAGAAGGGGTTAAATGCCATGCAGTGCTTAAGAAATTACAGACAGTGCTGTCTAAATTAAACCAAACACTTCTCCAGCCTCTGGGGTGTCACTAAAAGGTGCAAAGATTGCTTAAAACTACCCTCCTTGCCAAGATGTCAAACGCTGTACAGCTAGTTTCCTACGCTGTGAACATATTTCTTGGCCACGTATCTGTGAGACAAAGGAACTGGACTCTGCATTGACACAGTTCTATGGTACACGCTCCTACCATCCTCCAAGCTGCTTCACTGAAAGTTTGCAAACTTCCTCATAAATCTTCTCCAAATTCAGTCACTTGGTTGTTCAAACCTCTGCATGCTGCATTCAGGATCTTTCTTCCTAGGAGAGAATGAGTAATGTTGTGACCAGGATTTATGAAACTGAAGTCTAAACACAGTTTCCTTTTTAGTAAACATGTTCATTTTTTCTCAGTAATTTTGTGGCCCCCGTAACAGAGTTTGTAAGTTTTATAGGCTTTCTATCTAACAGATATATATATATGTCTGAAGTCACAAGTACTTTGTAGTTCCCACTAGTTAATAAATTATTACTGGAAGACACTTATGTCACGCTCTTGAGGTGATATACAATTTAAGAGCTGCCATTTTATATCAAGTTTGCCTATATTAATGAGTTAATCTGAATTCACACATTTTATGAAGTTTTGTTAGCTATCATTCCAGGTGTGATGCCAGTGAAATCTGTGCTGTCCCATCATTGATTAAGTCATCCCAATACTGCTTTGTTTTAATGCATTTGCTGTAGCAAAAACTCCCAAATTAGGGAGCAAATGTATTTTTGGCTATGTCTATATTAGCAATCAGTGCAACAGAACTGGATTTGCACAATGAAACACAATGCAGAAGACTCAACCTCAACACTAGTCTCATCACATGGACTGAGTGCTTATCAGCAGTTAGAATGCACTAGATGTGCTCTTGGAGGATTTCCCACCTAAGCTTCACCTGGATGGATGCCATTTTGAGTAGTCCATTGCTTCTCCATGATGCAAACTAAAGTGTTGAAGCTGGGGCTATGAGGAAATCAATTTCACAAGAGCACTCCTGGTTGACACTAAAGTGCCAAAGTAGATGAACCTTAACGTTCAGAGATACAAATGACCAGGTCTACTGGCTCAGACCTTACTTTGCAGCACTGTGAAAGACTCCTGAGACAGATCTGTGTGAGTTAATTCTACCTGGAAGTACAGTGATTCCACTTGGGATCCCAACAACAGCGTGGGGTCCCTGAGCTCATTAACCCAACATTCTCATTAGTATTGCCCTGGCTTTGGCTAGGATAGAGTCAATTTTTCTGCCTAGTAGCTGGTATAGTGCTGTGGTTTGGATATAGAATGGAAATACAGGGTTAATGCACACCTTGTGACTGACAGACCAATGCATGAATTAAAATAAATGGAGATACATTAATCCTTGGCAGAAAAGATTAGTTTGAGGAAGAGGAAGAGGAAGAGGAAGAGGAAGAGGAAGAGGAAGAGGAAGAGGAAGAGGAAGAAAGCAAAGGTGAAGGTTAAGGAGAAGACGGAATATTGCAACTAAATCATGGGTGGAAAGCAACTGTAAAAAGAACATATCTTAAAAGCTAATACATTGGAGAAAATAATCTTATATTGAATTCAACAGGAGGAAATAATACTCAGAACGGAAAAAGGCTATTTGTAGGGAAACAGTAATGCTGAAAGGACTTCTGTAATAAAGAAGAGAGATATTCTCTGTGTCACCAGAAACTTCCTGTAATTACTTAAACAGAACAGACAGTATAAAGGGAGAACAGACCGAGAGAAAAGTGGGGAGAGTCTCATGAAGACTTGCTACCTTCCCAAGGTATCTCTCTGGGGAAGATCTGCTGATCTGTCCAACAATAAAGAGGGATATAAGCAACCTAAATAAATGAAAGACTAGAAAACTCTAGGGCTAAACTGTCTTCCCCTTGTTATGATGAGCAGCTTTTTGAAATCAACACGACAAATACCGTGAGCAAGCCAGGCACAGCTGGACCTTCAAGAATTTGTACATGAAACTTAGATTTCTTCACACAGTGTGCTGTACCGAGTTTCTGGGACTACTGATAATATTTCCAACTGCCTGGCTACAAAATATTAAACATGCTCATTTCTCTGTGTACTTCCATCCCTTTTCTTTCTTATTGATTTAGTTTGGAAACCCTTGAAGGCAGAAACTCATTGTTGCTGTGCAAACGCACTTAGCCAAGGACACTGTTTTGAAGGTACAGTTATCACACATCAATACACATTCAATATAACCTTTTAAATACATATTCACAGTACAGGTTACTTACCTTCACATCATCAGTTAGGTCTAAACTCCATTCCTGTTACTATGGCTTTTTTGGTTTTAGTCGTATAAATCCATTTTGAGAAGGGTTATGTTCTTCATCTGAGGGGGACATCTTTGGATTAGCTGGATTTGAGTAAAACATTGTAACTGCTGTACTTAGCCACAGCTGTAGCTTTCCACTGCAATTTTGTCTAGTATTCTATTATCAGTTCATTGTTATAAGTGAAATAGTATGTTGATACTAGTGCACTATAGACAACTAGGCAGAAAGCAAGCTTGTCCCGGAAGTTTATGAAGTTTAGGATTTCATGATGAATGTCCCTAAAATATTCTGCTAATGCAATTCATTTTTTTTTTTTTATAACCAGAATTACCATGTGGCCTTGGACTGCTGTGGTTAGCACTGAGCAGCATAAAATACTATATCCTGATGAAAAACTCTGCTTTGTCAGCCAAATGCACAAAGCATGAATTCCCAAAGACGCTCAACAAGGTACAAAATAATGGGAGATAAATCTTTCAGAATGGCAAGTTGACATATGTGTAGACTAGGGTATGTACTCTAAGCACCGTGAAAAGAAAGAATTTCTTCAAAAGCTTACACTTTGTTCTTAAAACACCATTTCTTGCATAAATTATTTTGCAGCTCTTCTGTCTAACAAGTTCAGGAAACATAATGCAATTGCCCTTTACAATGCAACACACCATTGACAGCTCATCAAGTGATGAGTGTTTGAAAATGCTCTTATTAAATGTCTTATGGAACATTTAGATTTCATTATTTGGGCAATGACAAAAAATTAGAAAAGTCAGGATATTTTAGTTATATTTACAGTTTCTGTGAGTTTCTCTGGTAGTTGTTTAGGTACTAAATGTAGTGGGCCACCTACTCTCCTTACTTGAAGTTGCAGTGGGGCTCACACTCCACCAAAACCTCATTTGGTTTTAGATCAATTTTCTTCTCCATCTTCTTTCTACCTCTGGGTGACCCCATCTGCTTACACCACCTCATCCTTTCTGCACGAACTTTCCTGTGGCCCAGCTCTCTCCATCTAATCCAAAAATATGAGCTTGTCTCCACACCTTGCCTTCTAGCATTTCTCATTTCCTCTTACACAAAACATTTCCTAAACTGAACTGCTGGGGCAAGATCCTTCATGCCACATAAGGAGGCTGGAAGAACAACAAAGGGCCCTGAAGTATTGTATCTAGTGAGGGATCTATTCCAGTGCTTAATCATCTTACTGTTGGGATGTCTTCCCAAGTGTCTGAACTGAACTTCCCGCAGTGCAGTTTAAGCACATGATATTTTTTCTTGATCTCCAATAAACATGAAGAACAATTTGTTTCTATCCTTTCCACAGCAGTCTCTATGTACCTAAAGACTACTTACACATCTCTCCTCAGTTCTCTTTCCCTAGACTAAACAAACCTCACCCTTGCAATCTCAGGGGTCAGATTTTCTAGGCTTTTGATGATCTTTGCTGCTTCCCTCTGGCTCATACATTTCTTAAAACGGACTGCCCAAGTCTGAGTATAATTCTCCAGATGAGGTCTTGCCAGAGCTAACTGGGAGAGTTACAGTGCAGACTTTTAAGATGTGTTTCACACTTTTTAATGCATCCTTCATTATATTTAGGTTGCAATCTACTAAATCTCCTAACCATTTTGACCAGAAAGCCCATCTAGCTGTTTGTTCTCTGTCTTTCAATCATGCAAATAATCATTTCAAAGTGTACTACTTTGTGCTTGTCCCAATTGAAAAATAATTTATGTGTTTACTATTTTAAAAATAAAATAAAATAAATAAAATAAAATAAAATAAAATAAAATAAAATAAAATAAAATAAAATAAAATAAAATAAAATAAAATAAAATAAAATAAAATAAAATAAAATAAAATAAAATACTATTTTTTCCATCCTCTAAGTCACTAGTGAAAACGGTGAAAATAACGATTTAGGAAAAGATCCTTCTGAACATACTTAATACATACATCTATTTGGACAGAGCAACATTAATAACTATCCTTTGAGTACAGCTTTCTAACTAGTTTTCCATTCACCATGTTATTAGATTTACTTACCATATATCCCCAAGTTGCTTATATCATCTAAGACCAAATTAAGACAGGCAATTTACTGTTTCTCCAGTATCCACGAGGCCAATTACCGTGTTACAGAAGGAAATTAGATTAGTGCTACGTCACTTGTTCTTTTTAAGTTTGTCCTGTCATTTTCTTATTACTGTATGGCCCTCTAGCAATTATGACTACATTGTTTAGATACTTTGCCAAGAACTGAAGTTCAGTCAAGCTATGTCTTTTTTTTTAGAGGGATATTATTTTTCTGTGGAACAGGAGACAATGACATAAGGCTGCCTTTGAAAGGTCACCTTGGCTCCCCTCGGCACAAGCCATGGCAGAATCAACAGCAGAGGTGGCAGCAGAAGACAGATAGGCCAGACTTCTCAGATGACACTACTACAAGTTCAAGACAAATAGACAATACATTGCGGAAAATACACTTCACTCTTGGCCTGCTCAGCCAAGGCTGAACATGCTTGACAAAGCTGAACTCCCCTGTCATTTGCTATACTCTTCTTCTTTATAGTGTTAACCCCAACAACTGGTGTTTCAAGCAATACTTCACAGGGTCAGAGTGCCTTTCTTAATGAGATCCCAATGAACCATCATTTCCTGGTGCAAAACACCATGCGCCTAGACAAGTGCAAGTCATCCTTCCCAGTACAGATGTCCAATGTCTCTTGTCATAGTGAGTTTTATAACTCCCCAGGGGGCCTCATGCTGCTTCATCACTACAAAACACAGGTGTTACGTGCTTGTTACTTAATCTGTTCATTTTTCCTCATCCTTCTGATGACATAAGCTTCATCCTTCATGAGCTCCCCCCTTCCCCACCATGTGAGACTGTGTCAAGGAGAAGGTGAAAAGCGGCAGCGATGAATCTCCTCTAGCAGCTATGTTCACACCTCTTTTATAAAGCAGTTTCGGGACTGGCTGTGAGCACACATCAGCCTGCCTGTCTTTCACTGACTTGTGACTTGTGGCCACCTGCAGCCAGCCAGCAGCCTGGATGTGCCAGGGTTGGGTTAACTCACTTTGGGTGCTGAGGCACACAGGAGCTTGCGTGATGCACTAAGCACTGTCCCATCATAACTGGGGCCATGTTTTCAGGTTCATTGTCTGCATAGACAGTGAATCTGGTCTTGAAGACCACCTCGGTGCTCTGCCCCACAGACAGCATGGGTAGGTCTAATGGTTTCCTTGAAGCATTTGAATGTGCTGCTGTGACTCATTTGGAAGCCTATGAATGCAAGGATCCAGACCCAGGTCACGTCAAAGTATTGATGTGAAGGACAGAGTAACCACAGAAACAAAATCCGTACAGATTAATTAAAACATAGATAATCTATGTACTGTGACTTCTAAAAAAAGCATTAACAATCGCTTTATTTTGTCTTCTTCCTGAACTGTTTTCTGCTTGAATGTTTTCATAATAATAATCCTTTATTTGATGTAAGAATGTGCTGAATCTCTGAAGATTTCTTTAAGGAAGAGATAGAGATCAGTTGTTGATTTTTGAACAGGATGCATATATTAAACATCTACATCTTCATCTTCGTAGATGGTGCCACAGTAGAGTGAGTAATGCCGGGCTGAAGACAGAAGGATAATGACATATGATCTGATATTGGCAGAAGAAAATAAGCAAAATCCTCATAATATCAGAACAATTTCATAAATGGCAACAAAAAAGTTACGAGGAATATATTACTTATTTAGTGAGTCCTTGGTTATATTAAAAATTTGAATGATTAATGGAACCTCATTATCTCACACCAAGAGTCTAAGTAGGAAAGTTGTAAAGGGATCTCTTAGATTTGCCTGTGCAACCAAAGAGGAATTGTGTAGAAATAAGATGTAAAGATTTAACATTAAAAATAGTATGTGTTGCTTTTCTGCAGATGAAACAAAAATTGTTCTGCTCTATATATTCTAATGACCATGTCAGAATTCACCTTTTAGTGTAGTTTTGTGGCTAGAGAGATGCTCATCTCAATACAAGGATGACCCACAGAGTGTATAGTGAAGCAGACTTAGGTACTTCATTATTGTTCCTCATATGTCCCTTCACAAATCCTCAAAGAGAACCGAATGTTCTCTGCCTTGAGTTACAATTATTCCTCTTCAGTTTTGCATCATATCACAGGGGATTTTCCAGTTTTTCTTGTGTTTTCTTGTCTTTGGTTCCAGGCTTTCCTAATCAAAGACTGCCAAAATCTCCAGTAAGGGGCATAAAATTTCAAATACATGAGAAATATATTAGTATGCCTAAACTCTTTGCTACAACTACATGCATGTATAATGTGATCCCACCAGACTTATTCCTTCATTTTTGTGTTGACAGAAAAAAAAGAAATTGGGCATCTGTATCTCTTCATTTGTAATCTTTGAACTGCTCAGCTTTATGCCTGCATTGATACTGAGTGTCCGAAAATGAAGACAAGGATTTGATTGCTTGCAAAATCAGGAGGACCTTTTTTGAGTCTGTAGAACTCCAGATTACAAGATACGCTTATCTGCCTCAGGGCTGAAGTGCCAGATCTATTCTGTACCTGAGTTAGTCTGTTGCCAAAATAACCCACCTTACTATAAGCTGTATTATTCCCTTAGAATGTGTGAGTGGGGGGGCGGGAGGGGGTGGAAATGAAGCCAATGGGAAGCTTGTTTGTAGACCATGAGACATTAAATGGGAGAAACAGACACACATAACTCTATCTCAGTTATTCAATCACTATGAAATCATACTAGAGCCTGTGAATGAGAAAGGTTCCTTCAGTCATTCCTCTTCTCATGGGTTTGGGAAATAGCAAGATTGGGGTTGTTTTTTTTGTTGTTGTTGGTTTTTTTTTCAGAAACCTATGCCAACATCTGTTTTATAAAAGTAATTTTTCTTTTTTTTTTATCCTTTTAATCACTTCTGTTGCTCCTTTGAGCTCTAGCAACACAGAGGAACAACTGGCTTAACTGAGCTTTCAAAGCTAAAATCAAATGAGTGTAGGGATCCCTCAGAGGTTTCCCTGGCTCTGTTTTCAATACGTTGCCGAACGCCTTTTGAACCTCGCCTTGCCTTCCCAGGCTGCTCAGAACAACTTCTTAGCAGTGTCTATCAAATTCTGGGAAAGAGAGGTGATACAGATGGCAAAGAAGAGAATAAAGGTAAGAGGCGGGAGAAAAGGGCAAGGAAATGAGATCCAGGAGGGAAAGTGCAGACAAAAACCATATCTAGACAGATTTCTTTAAGCAACTGAACTCAAGTTTTGGGATTAGGTACTGCAAAATCATTTCCGTATCTTTTATCTTCTCACTCTGCCACCGAGATAGCAACTGGCAGAGGTAACAGTCCACTTCCCCGGCCTTGGTATCACCACAGTAAATTGTTGACCTGCCTTCCTGATAGTCCTTTAGAAGGAAAAGGCATCATTTATGCAGAGATACATGCAATATTTTTAAGTAGCAATTTTTTTCAAAAAATAATTAGACACTAGAGTGTTGTTGCAGAACATGGATTGGTATGAGAATAGAATACTTGCAAGCACATCTGTTCACAATTCTTGCTAATCCCAGACTTGAGGACAAGATGAGGGAATGCAGGAAGCACAATTTCCAAGCTGTTAATTCATTGTCTGTGAGCAACGGCAGCAACTATTTGCCTGTTAGACTTCCACATGAGTAAAACATGACAAGGAGACAATCCTGATCCCCTTGATGAAGTATGAGAACCCTATTCTTGAGTGCTAATACAGTTTTCCCAGACATTCAGCCCACAAGTGGGGGTTCAGGAGTCAGAAAACGCTTTAGCGGAGGCACAAAATGGTTTAAGACTCAAAGGCTGATCTGCCAAGTGCAATCAACTATTTACCAGAAAAAGGAAAAACAATATTGAGGAAAGAAAGCCAGAGAGAGAAAAAGGAAAGGGAAGGGCAACACTGAAGAAAAAAGTAAGTCACATTTTCATGACTGGAGGTCAAAGGTTTTGGGATCTATTGAGAGCTTTTCTAACTGACCTGGTCTCTCTGCCCTTGCATCTGTGCAGGTTCCCAGGGGTATAATTCTCATCATACCACTTACCTGTATTACAGGCATGCCAAAGGGCTTTAAATAGTTGGAAGGAAAGTATCTGATGTGTGCCAAATGTTATCATCATCAGAGGTGATTAGACATTGCAGATAAAACTCTTCTTGTTCAGAGACTGTCCCTGGAAGTGCTCTGCAGTTCTGTCAAACTCACCAAAACACGAGGTCCACGGCCCATCATTTCAACTGATCTACAGCAGCTTTGTGGTTAAAGCGCTTCAGAGCTATTTATTATCTCTCTGTCACTGACTTCTCCTGACAAAACACAAATTTCTCTGTGTCTTAGCTTCTGATTTATGGGATGGAAATATTCCTAACTAGCACATTGCAAAGACCAGCCCATTTATGATATGTTCATACAGTCCATGTAGTGTTGTACTTGGGAAAAAAAAAGATCTGACCTAAACAATGTCATTGTGAGGCAGAAAAAATAGACTCTCAGCCCAGTGCTCTGTCCAGCACCTACATTCCCTGTTACTGATGCAGATATCTGATATCTAAAATTTCATGAGAATGTATTAGAAAAAAGCTGGACAACACTAACACATACCAGAGACTGAAGTAATATGCACAATTATCTTGTTGGAAAAGAAAAAATAAACACAATTATCTGAATAAAACCAGAACTTGCAATATTTAGATAGGAGGCATACCACTTTTGATTTGAATGAGTTACCAATTCGGTGCTCGTATATCTACTTAAGCTGTCAAAACATTATATGCCGTGGAGTACATTATATATATTAGATGGGTCAGATTTAGGCCACTTCCTTCCCACAGACAAAATCAGGGATGGTTAAGTAGGGCACAGATTTTAAGCTTGTTCGTGTCCTCCCATAATCCTACTCTCAACAAGTCCTGTAGTAGGAGCCAAAAGGCAAACAAGGAATCAGAAGGAATAATTTATATTTTTTGTTATTACTGCCTATCAGCCTGATGTTCTCAATGCTTTCCTCTGACAGAAGTCCTTAAACAGCCAGGCATGATATGGAGCAGATGACTTAATCATTTGACCACGTCTCACACTCTCCAGATGTTGCCTGAGAGTCTCATGCTCTTACTACATGTTCTCGCAGTCCCTCACGCTCTGGCACCCCACACACCAGAAGTATTAGACTGACCTGCTCTACTGCCCTGTAATCTGTGGACCAGCTGGTTCTTGTACATGGGGCTGTGGAAACGGGAGGAGACTTGGATGCTGTGAAGCAGATGCAAATTACATCTCAGTAGGGCCTAGTGTTGAAAATAGGAATTTAGCAAATACCCTACTGTGCTTGACCAGTATTCTGCCTCCACCAGTGGCAACAGGAGATGCTATTCAGAGAGACCAGGCACTCTTGGCTACTGTCTCCCTACTATCCCTCTCATGTCCACAGTCATTGATTAAGAAGTTCCTGTTTATTTTCTTTAATATGCTATTGGACTGGTTTTCCAGGGGTTTCTAATTCCTTTTTTCCTCTGCTAAAACTATCTGCCTCCAAAATTCATGGCAACAAATTTCAGAACTCGACTGCTGTGTTAAAAAATACCTACCTTTACCTGTTTTAAACCCATTTTCCACTAGGTTTAATGGGTGGCACCTAGTTTTCTTAGTGTAGGATGTGGTGAGTTAGCAGCTCTGCATTCACTTCATTGAGTGCCTTCACTTTTCTCGCTGACCATTCCCCACTCAAAACTGAAGATTTAGCCCTTTAAGTTTCTCCTTTTAATGCAGTTGCTTGACATCCTTCATCACTACTCTTGCCTTTCTCTGCACCTTTTCTAACTCCGCTGTGACTTCTTGTGATGTGAGGATCAGACTGCACACAGTGCCCAAGATGTGAGTAGGAGATTCTGCATTGCAGCAAAATGATGCTTTCTGTTTTGTTCTCAGTGCCCTTTCTGATGAAGTTTGACCCTTTTTTTGGGCCTTTTGAATGCTATTGTATCTTAAGTTGACAACTTCAGAAAATTGCTGGTGATAGTTGCTGGCTCTCTTCCCTGAGGTGGAACCACCAGTTTCAATTTCAGCATCCCATAAGCACCGTTTAGACTACTAATTACTTTACTTTTAATTACATTCCTCAACTGCAACATGCAACTGCAGCGTGCAATTGCAGTGTGCAATTGCATGAGATCCCCCATGTGACTGCAGCACTTCCAACAGACAAAATGTTATGCAGATCCCCTGCAAAGAGGAGACTCGGCACTCAGGAGCATCTCTCTTCCTAACTGGACAGGCTCTCAGGTGCTGGGAGAGCAGGAAGTTGAAATACCTACACGCTTAATGGGGATTGCCTATTTGCATGACAACAAAAGTGTTCTTCAGTCATTTCTGGAATGATTAAAACATAAAATGCTTACATGTGAGTGGTTACGATTTAATCTTTAGGATCAGAAAAGGGAAAGAATTTCCTTGCCTGAACAGCTATGAGAATTTGGCAGCCTCTCCTTCACTGGCTTCTGTGTGCAGTGACAGCTGGTCTGTCAGCAATTCTGACCATTCAGTTTGTTTGTTCAGTCCTTTGAGATCCATCTTTTATGTCAATCTATTCTTATCTACAGGGATATCAGAAACACCGATTCCCCTGCTGTGTCCATGAGGAGCCAGAAAGGTAAAGGAAGCATACTTCATATCCTATCATGGATTTAAGTAACATTGTAGTATCAGGCAGGCAAATTAATTTCAGCTGTAACGACAGAGCCAGATTACCTCAGCCCTTCTCTGTGATTCTGTATGAACATCCATAGGCTTGAAAATATTACGCTCCTTGCTCTGCTCTCTTGCATATTTGTCACAGGATACACAAAGGTTGGAACACAACTGCCAAGCATGTATGTTTGGGACTGGATGGGTTTATACCAAGACAACTCAGGAGCAGAAGGCAAATAAAACTGAAAGAGATGTATAATTTATGTTTAGATATGTCTCTGTCATGTGCTGTCAGGCTGACTCTCCACTGGGAACTGAAAGACAAAATCCACCATAACAATAATTAAAGACCATGATTCAAAAAAGGACTCGCACATATGTTTGCCTACAGTTTTTAGTGGAACTTGCTTAAGCACTCTGCTGAATCAGGGCTAACATCCACTGATACTAACAGGCACTTCACCTCCACAGGGTGACCTACTTAATTACTCTAATACCTTTTAAGAGATTTATTCCTCTCCTGAGGTATGCATTTTTCCCTGGTGTTTTAGGAAAGCCTATGACAGACATTATGGTGTGTTAAGTGAACTGCTAAAGATTCCAAATACTCCCAGATAACAAAGAGCACTTTTTCTTTAATGTGCTTTAGAGAAGTAAAGTAAATATATCTGGAAATTTAAGAGCACCAGCTGAAGTGTTTATGAAGTTGTACGTGAGCGATTTGGTTGTAAGAATGCTTAACTGTAATTTAGTGGTCTTCTCTGCAAAAATCGTTGTCTTTTTTATGACTTGTTTTTTATGGGACTAGGCAATTTACTGTGCTGTGCCACTATGGGTTAGAGCATCATGCTACAAACTGAGACCCATGTTTTGTTGTTTTATTGGTGGCCCGGCTTCTTAGATAGTTCTAAGAAAAATTTTCCAGAATTACGAGTCCAGGCAAGTACCAGCCTCATTCACCCATCTTGAAGTAACACAGAGGTTTCAGGCCAGAAGAAGTCCCTTTGAAGAGAGTTCTATTGCCCAAACAAACCCAATAGCTATTCATTTCCAGAAGAATGCAAAGACGCAACCACAGTACAAATATTGCTGATAAACATACCCAAGCTTACTCCTCCCATCAGCACTGAAAACAGTTGGCTTTCTGGCATGACCAAGGTTAGATGAGTTCAGCACCTGTTGCAGCAGAATGTGGTAACTATCGTGCATGTTTTTCTAAAGCAGGTGTTGAACTCCCTTGACCTTATTTGCGTCATCCAGACAAATGGATGACTGTTTTTCCTTAACCAAGAGCACATGTGTGATCTTGACATACAATAGTTTCTGTGATTTTGAGAAAGCCTGAGAGTAAATTCTGAAGTTTGCAGCTTAATAATTTCGATAAAGTAGGAATCAGCCCTGAACTTAACACCTTCTCCAAGATAAACTTGAACTTTGAAAGGTTTGTGATTGACTAATTTTAGATGATGCCTCTTACAAGGGCACCAGTTTTTATCCTTTCTATTCAGCTCTTTTTTTTCAATCATCTGGAAACCTATAACTGACCTCTACCTTAAATATCTCCAGATGCACTTTTTTTTCAACCTCGGCTACTTCTGAAATCTTTGGCACCCTAACCTCTGTAATACCATTCAGCACAGAGCTATTGCTTTATATAGTATTTATTTCTTGGACATCTATATTAGAGAAGCTTCTCTTATTCCATACCAGTTCCTCCAGGAACAATAAGTGGATTTGTATCATTTTGTAATGTGTTGGTAGTGTGATAATCACACACCGAGTAAGAAGGTTTACCCGGCTAGATGCTTTCCTTCTGATTTAGGCCTTCTTTCCTCCCAAATTATAACTGTGCTACCCTTTTCCAGAGGGAAATTATACAATTCTATATAATGGCTTTCAATGGAAGTTATTAAGAGTTCACAAGACCTGTTACTTTTTTTTTGTGATTTTCAGATGCTTGGTTCAATGGACCAAATAGTTACACCTTCCATTTACAGAGTACCAAGCTGTACTGGAAAAAAACACATTTGAAAAGTCTACAGTTGTACATTACCATGAAATAGTAAAATTTTAAGTTGATTTAAAATCATTGAAATACATTAGCATTTATATGCAAGTATGAGATCAGAGCTGCAAGAGTACAGCAGTGTATAATGATGTTCACATACAGGCATTATAAAAATATAGTTAAACACAAATGCTTCTATGATATTAAAAGAACAAAAATTCTGTTGCCAAAGCAAATAGTATTTTACTGAGTAAAACTAATTAATGATCTCTTATTTATATTCTTTTTCTTGTGATTTTGTATTCTACTTGCCCCTAACTAGCTACTTGATATACCAAAATAAAATAATTTTAATTTCTTTGTTTAATTTCACAAATGCCCACAGTGCCCCATATCTCAAAATTGGTTCATTCAGAAAAGAGATTATCAGGAACGGGGAATTACTGTTGTTTTTTTCAATTATAGTGGAAGGCATGAAGTTAGCGCAATATATGGGCTGTCTGTTCCTAGGACTTTTCAAGATGTGCATCATGTGAAAAATGAAACTATTTCCTTCTTTGTCTATGTTCAGAAAAAAATGGAAGACAACAGCCTTATAGTTTGTATACTGACCTGGAATTTGGGAAATCAATATAGCACGTGCAAAATAAATGTCTGCTTGCTTTTAGTGTTAGCACTCATGGACTGGAAAAGGTTACTAAGCTTTCCATAAAAGATAAACTTCCATAAAAGATAAACTTCCATAAAAGTGCTCCTGCTTTTGCCCCTCTTTTTACTTTCTGGCATAAGATCTGTTTCAGAAGGGAGCTAATGTCTCCTCATGATATAGAAATAATTGTGAGTAATTACTTTCAAATGAAAACATGTAAAAATATAAATACACTACAAAATAAAAGCAATGTATGTGTCAATGTGGTGGACATCTGCAATTTGTCATGCACGTGAGATTGTTTTTTCTCCTCCTCTTTTCCAGGCAGTTGACTGGTTTTACACTCACACTGTGAGGCCCATCAACATTGTGGTATTCCCTCTGCAGGACCAGGGCTGCTGTGCTCTTTCTTAAACTTGTAGTCAGAGCATTCACCCTCCTCGTCCTTTTCTGTTACACGGGTGGCTTATCCTCATCCTGTCCTTGTTATCAGACCTTCTCGGGTCAGGTCCATCACCTCCTCTCCTGAACCTCATATGTGATGGCACTGAGGTTAGTTAGTTCTCACATGTAGAGCACATGAGCACCTCATATGGCAAATGCTTTAGTTGATGGGAGTAGAAAGGATTATATTTACATGCTCCCACAGAGCCAACTTGACCTCATATTCTGTTCGGTATATTTTTGCCATGAAACCACCTAACCTGTGGTTAAATGGGACTGAACAGCAGAGCCATCAGCATAGGCAAGGAGTAGTCAGTGGATCTTTGTATTATAGTAAGAAAAGCAGTTCTCACAGTAAGAGTCTGCTCTGTTTTTTCTTGCTCCACTGCAGTGAAATTCACTGATGTGTTAGTGAGGGTCTCTGCCAGAGAGCTGTCCCAGTCCTTGGAGGAGCTGAACCTGTCCCAGACATGTCAGCACAGAGCTCCCTCCTTCATCTCAGTGAAAACAGTTTGGTTTTTTTCTGCTGCAACCATGCTTTGGACTCCTCCTGGGTGTCTCTCTGGGAGGAAGTTCAGCTTCCATCTTAGTGGAAACATTAATCTGTGATTTTTTTCTGCCTGAGCTACTCTTGCATGTTCTACATAATCTATGTCTTTGTAAAAATCCAGACAGCATGAAACATACACCATTTTTTTTTCCTATCTTCTGAAATTTGTTTCTCAGACTCATAAGGGGTCAGTTATTTCCACACAGAGACTGACTTAGTGCATCACAGATTATGTTAAAACCTGCTAAGCATCAGTAAGGCAGGGCAGCACAGTACGATCTGAACCACCGTTACAGCTCAGATGGTACTAGTGACTTCTCTGTAGGATGTTTTCATCTCTGCAAATTGCAAAACTGAGATCTGGACTCCATTCACCCTCTCTGTAACTGCCCTACACAAATGCAGTTACTTTTAGGCCCAAGACTGCTCTGAAAAAAAAAAAAGTCCTTCTATCTTGATTCATTTAAAGGAAACCAGGGCACTCAAGGAAAAAGAGAGTTGACTAGTAACTGGGATTCTTTCAAGCTGTGTTGCGTCTGGGTATGCTTGCAGTTTTCTCCCCAACCTCTCTCTCCTGGGTTCCTGAAAATGTGCAGGATTTATGAGGGCAAGAGGAGCAGGTTGGGGACGCAGCCCCACTTCCATGCAGAGCCTTGCCTTCTGGGGAGGGCAGCTGAGGGGTTGGAGGTGCTGAGAGTGCTGCTGCAGGTGTTGCCCAAGCAAAAAGCCTCCCTCTACTGTGCCAAGAAGTGTGTACACTGTGTATCCTGAAGAAGTCCAGTTATTGGTGAGCAGCTTACCTGTTCTGGAAAAAGATCTCGGTGCCAGGAAGCCGATGTTGCGGACACCCCAGCATTGGTCCTCAGGGTGCCATGCTGCTGCCAGAAGTGCTCATGAAATAATTACAAGATGTGACTGGGCCCTCTCCATCAGAACAGCCATCAGGACAACAGCAAATCATCCGGCCACTTGCCAGCCTCTTTACAGCTCCAAGGTCTGAAATGACTCAGGTCTGACTGTGCGAAACTTCACTTTCATCCTGTAATACAACATTTTGTTCCATTACAGCATTATTATCCAGCCACAGGTTTTGTGCCTAGCTTGCATTAAATATTTCATTCACTCATACATTTAATGAACATCAGCTACCTTTGAACTAAAGATTTATGTAAACAGTAGGAACGAGAGTGCATTTGAAAGCATAAGGAAAATAATTACTTAGAGGGCAACAGGTAGAATTCTGCACAAACCAAACTAAGTGAGAAATTAAACAGTTGAAACTGAGCTCTCTTGCAAATATACAACATCAAGTATTTGCTTTATTACTGTTACATAAAAGGCTTATAAAGTAAGCCTCGGTCAGAAGCTCAGCCAGTACAAATGCTGGGCTGCAGCAACTGCATTTCTGGACCCGGACTATGGGTTTAAGGAAGGTAGGAAACTTTTTCCATCCACTAACCTTCTACACAACTCCTGCTACTCTAACAATTTAAACTAATAGAGCACCTGGCCCCTACCCGGTCTCCATCTTATTAGAAACATATTGACTCTGCTGGCTGCTTGGGAAGCCAAGAACCACATTCATCAGTAGGGTATCTCATCTGACATCAGTGAGATCAGATTTTGGCTTTATTCCTCCAAACCGCACACCATTTTTGCACAAGAACTATATGAAAATTAATTTTGAGTGCTGCACTAATTCTCCTTTACTCAGAGAAGGGCACCAAATGCTTCTCTTTGTTCAAAACTTCTCTTAATAGCACCCTCAGTCAGCAGCTTCAAGTGAAAAGCCTTTTGTCCACTGATATGGAAGAAAGAAAAATTAGAGCTGCTTCTCCTTCAGCTTTGGGGTGAAGACAGCACTGATGGAACTGAGCACCCACAAACACACTGAATTGCTGGACCAGGAAGGCAAGAAGCTACTTCAGAACAAGAACTCAGAAACTCTATGTAAGCCACTTCTCCTTCAAATATCTGTCTAAGACTCTGGCAACAGCCAGGATTTCTTAGCAGCAGTTGAGCTCTTATTTTGCAGCAGCAGATGGGGCTGGACCTTCACACCATGTTCTGTCAGGAATATGAGAGCCTGGAGAACAGCCTGGCTGCCCATTGAAGAGTGGAAACTTGCTGTGTATTTGATTTGTATGTTCTGATTTTGTTCTGATTTTGGCTGCTCAGTAGAAATAGGAAGACAGAATAACTTTGTTTAATGGACAGGAAGTGAATGAAACAAGATATGATGGAGAGAATAATTGTATAGGTACTAATTGGTTAAAACTACTCTATTTTCTTAATCTAGAGATCTTCCAGAGAATATAGTTTTAAAAATGAAGAAAGAACTTCTGGTACAAGATTTTTTACAGTTACGTTTTTATTTTAGCTGGATTTTGGATGAAAATTACTTTTTTTTATTCATAACATTTTAATGGCATTTTGTTAATTCTCTATGGCATCAAAGTGACCACAGTGTATAATGTGTCTCCTTGCTATGTCAAAATTGTGGTCTTTATGTGTCAGAGCTTTCAGTCACAGACGTTATTTTTAATACCTGGTTCAGATGTATTTTAGGTGCTTGCACTTTGAAAAGGTGGCTCTGATAAAAAATAGTCATAGCTTAATTTTCAATCTGAACTTTTCACTGAAAATCAAAATCTTCCTAGTGCCTTGAATTAGGCTAATTAAGTCACTTTCAAAAATTTAGGCTGGTTCTTCCAATAAATTAAATCAGAGGTTTCTATCTATCTCAAACACAGGATAAAACCAGAAATGCTGGACACCCCTCTCACTGTGCCTGTGTTTGTGCATGAGTATGCATGCACAAGTATATCACTTGTGCACAAGTTGCTAAGTTTTTTCATAACAAAGTTTCTCTAGCTACTTAATATTTTGCTGTTGTTCCATAGATTGGGAGTGATAATTGTAGGGAGCTCTGAACAAGTTGACCTTTACATTATCATAAAAAAATCAGTTTTCTGGAATATTTATTTTGTGATAAGCATTATTTGGAAAGTAGTTTTATGTCTCATAAATAACTGACTTTTAATTAACCTTTCTTTTCACTAGCCTTTTTTAAAAAGAAAAAGTAAAGAAAACAAGGACACTCTGCTAAAATTGATTATGTTATTTATTACAGAGCTTTTAAAAACATTTTCATAAAAGGTTGATTAATGACATAAAGATATAGATCTTGCACTCCAACTTGAGCTTGTTCTAATGATCTTATCTATAAATGATTTGCAGGTTTGTGGGATAGGAAAAAGTGAAATTTTCTCTGGTTTTCAGTACAACTCATGCTGCGAACGTGTTATTTGGCATCCTGAAAAGCAAAATAGAACAGGAATGCATTTTTTAATATGAAATATTAATCTAAATTGAAGTATGTTTACCCTCTGGGGGTTCTATTCTGATTTTTAGTGATTGCCAAGTATCTTTATAGATGACTGATTTGGTGAGTGCTCTACCCAGCATTCAGCCATATAAGCACTAGAAATTAGTAATTGCATAACATCACAGAGCTGGGATTTTGCCAATGAGACATGAACATAAATTGCAAATAAGAAAAAAAGACGTTTTTAGCTTGTCCTCTGAAGAGTGCAGTTTACTAAGAACCTGCCCTACATCATGTGCTATCCTACACAGGGGGAAACTTAAATCTAGAGTAAAGCCAGACACAGTTTTATCTAGTGTAAAAGGTGTAAATCTGGAGCAACTCTCATTATTGCCTTCTTTGGGTATTTCTTTATTTTTTTGGAAATAGAAAACTGAGAGATTTACACAGCTGAACAACTGTCCGCAAAGCCTGGGGCATGTAGCTCATTAATGCACTAAATACACTGACCACATCTCACAAGGCAGTCGCTTGGAAAAAAAACATCCACAGGTATAGAGACAAAATTATTTTAAAAGAAGTGGTTTTGGGTCAAGAAATGGTACTGTCAAAGAAACCGGTGCTACTTTGTACTAAAATATTAAGAGTTTGACTGCTAGTGGCGTCAACAGTCTCAGACCACAGCCAGTAAGAAAAGGTAAAATTTAAGTTCATCTTAGAGGTCTACTCTGTAAAATGTATGCAAAATATGTTAGATACTTATTCACAAATTTGGGTGATGCTTCTCATATCCCTTTTGTTTTGGGGGGCTAGTAGCAATAGCCCTTCTTAGGACTTGTGAAACTTCAGAGGAGATCCTATTTTACAGCACTGAGAAGGGGAACAATTTACGTACTTTTTTTTTAGATACTATGACAAGACAGTGCTTTTCATACATTAAATTTTAAAAGCAGAGCCACTTTCTTACCCAAGATGAGGCACATGTTATTTAAAGGGAATTTATATTACAATTACTGAGTAAAATCAACGACAGAAGTCTCAGTAAGTACTAAGCCTTATAGGCTTTGTAAAATTATGAAACATACGAGAGTTAAGAGGCTACTACAGAACAAAAATACATTATAATTTTAGCATTTCATTAAGCTTTAATTTAAAAAAGCAAAACAAAAACGCAACATGTTACTGTCTGTCAGTTTATATCTCCAATTGTAGTTGCTCTAAGGTCTGATAGAAAGGAGGGTTTTTTTGAAAGCTAGTCCAAAAAATATTCCTTATGGTCAGAAATAATGAAAAAAACATGATATGTATGTATGCAGATGAGAACACAGATGCCTTTATCTTTCCCAAATTGAGTGGGGAAAGGCTCAAATGAAGAGTGAAGTAATTTTGGCAATTTGATGAAAGCTTGCAGTACACAGGCAGACCTGTCAGAGGCAATGCCCTCTTCAGAAATAATACTGGAGAGATAATTGGTAAGAAATGGATATCCACAAAATGCTGGAAAAGACCAGCAAAGCAAACAAAGAATTGAAATCCTGCCACCTCTGTATCATTGCCTTATATATGGGTTGAATCTATTAAGTGACAAAGTAATTAGGTCTACATGTTGCAGAGGAGCAGAGACTACTTTATTTTCATGTTATAAGTATGATTCCATTTTAACTTACTAAAAATACCCATCAGGATACCACTTCAATATGTGTAAAATAAAGTACTAACAGCAGGACTTTACAGTTTGGAGTCCTGCAGTTTGCAGGCTCCATTAATTTCTTTGTGAGTTGACGAATGAGAGTGGTGTGCCATAACGTCTAAGAACAGGGAGTCTCCTCAGACTCCCATTCTATCACTATTCTTACCAACCATCCAGAGCCTTTAATTCACGTCACTTATTTGTTTAAAACCAACTGCGATTTTAATGTTAAACAAAGCACAAATTTGTTTTCAGAGACAGTTGTTGATATGGAATGCTAAAAAACATTTCTTTCCCTGTTTCTGCTGGCAGGAGATACAGTAACATTTCATACAGCTTAATTTTGAAGCTGTAGGAAGTACTGGTGCTACACAATAACACTTGTTTGTAAATGGCATTAGAAAAGAAGACCAAAATTGACCTGTACGAACAGCTGTTAAAATTTTCCTTCTGGTGTCAGGGGGTTATAATTTTCAGTTCCTCAGGGAAAAAAGTCATCCCATAGTCAGGATTTTTAATTCCCTTATACACCATCCCTAAAAGTTTTCTGTGGCATGAGGTATACACTGAGCTTGCTGCAGTGATGCTGTCTGCCTATGATACCTCCACAAGTGAATTTGTAGCCCTGAGCACTGGGCACTGATTGACACCACAGACAATTTCTGCTGCACATGATGAGGTTTTCAACACTCACATTTTTATGACTAAAGGTGCTAAATGTTGTGGACTAAGCTTTTTCAAGTCACTTTCCTGCAGTTGTTGCATATAAAATGCTAGGAATAGAATTTTCTTACTGGGCGAAAAAAAAGTCTGACTGAATTGAAAAAATGCTGGAGAGGTATTTGCTCCAAATTTCTTCCCTCACAGTATATATACAGAGTATTAATCTTCAGACAGGCAAAGGATGATAACTGGTGTGAGCAGGCATGCACTACAATCAACAATGATTTAAATCCATTCCAGTTCTAACATTTAAAAACATGATCCCTTCCAAGTATCATCAATCAAGTCCTTGTTTAGGAAATACCAAATTAGTTGATGTTGCTAAAAGGCCATCGATAGATTTTTATATTTAGGAGGAATATTCCACTGCTTTTTTTGTTCAGATTTTGTTGTTGGCTATTAACTTTTCAATAGGAATGCTACAAAAGGCTTGTTCAGCACATCTCTATCTTCAGACTTGAGATGGAAGAGAACCATCTGCAGAGTGAAAAGTATCCTTGGCACGGCCGTCATATTACAGGCAGCTGCTCTCCCATCCGCGAGAGAGGGAGCTGCTTTCAGTGCCTGTGATATTACTGTGTTTGGACAGATTAGGTTCCAGGCAACTTTGCTGCACATTTAGTGGCCTCCTACACAGTAAGTATCCTGCAATGAGCATCACGTGTTTGCTCAGTTGAAAGGAAGATGGATTAAATACAGACAAAGCACGACCATTTGAAAGTGTGATTCTGTGTATGAGTCGTAGAAAACTCTATGAATATTTGAACTACTTTTTTCAGATAAGTGAAATAGGCATGTGTGAGCAGCTGGTTAACTGCTTTATGAAATGGCTACCCCATTAAACTAGTCTGAAATTGCACCAGTTTTCTCAAAAAAATGTCTGACAGCTGTTTCAAGCTACAATTTTTGTGGCCCTGTCACGATGTTGAGATGCAGTGGCCCACAGACTTCATTATATTTTTCTAACTGAACGCTTCAATCAGGCTTTAACTTTCAGTCTGATTCAATGCCTGTTAAAATCAAGAGAGAGCGTGAGAGATTTGAATAGGCAGTGAATATACAGAAACCTTAAAGAGTTCTTCACAGAAACACTCCCTCTAACATTACTCTTAGTTAAGTTTGAAGTTGCATTTTCTTATCTTGTTCCAGGATAAAACTACTATTATGGAAAGATTTGCAGGATTCCTATAAAATACATGGAAATCAAAATATACCCACTAATATGAAATGCAAAGTAACTTTCCTGGGGAATTCAGTTGATGGCAAAATCATAATCAGTAGTACAGACATCTGCCTAAATCTCTAGGCTACAATAAAACACCTTTATCCCCAAACTCCTAAGTCAGCTTTTTCACCTGTAACACTGAGGATTATATTACACAGCAAGGATTATGTTGTGCTTATGTCTCTCTTACTTCATATGAACACATCAGTTAATACTGATGTGTGCTCAGGTAAGTTTGGTTTCCTGGAGGAGTGGTTTACCGTGGAAAGGTTCAGACAAAGCAAGTGTCATTCACTACAATTAGAGGACCAATCTAAAGGTGATTAGAAGGATAAACGGAAATTTTCTAATACATTGGGATGCATTTATATTGCTTCTTCAATATAGTTGTGCATGACAAGGTCATCTCTGGAGGAATTAACAAGGGCATCCAGAAGAGGATCAGCTTTGCAGCAGCAAGCACTGTGGTAGCAGAAGTTACTCTGCTATTTCTGTGATTTGCAAGCAGTGTACAGTCTTTTGCAAAAGGAAACAATATGTGAACAACATATCCCCTCATCTCTTTATCCTACTTTGATGGCTTAAGACAAGAACGTTGTTGGTGGTTTGGTTTTGTTGTGTTTTTTGTTTGTTTGAGTGTGGTTTTGTTGTTATTGTTGTTTTGTTTGTTTTACTTATTTTGGGTCTAGAATTATTTTTTATTTTTGCCTATGCTCCTCATCTGCCTTCAAGTATCCTTTCTTGTCTACTCTTCCCCCCTGTATCCCAATGTCTTCACATTCCTTCTTTTCCTTATCATTCCCCAAATGTTCTCATCTTTGTTTTATTTATTTTTGCTGTTATCAATAGTTAACTCAAGTCTCAAGTAAACTCTCCCTTCCTTACCCATTCCCCATATTTCATGATGTTTGCCTCAGTCTTTAACCTCCCCAGCTGTCTCTACTTCCTCCATAGTAATTTTCTATTATACCACTTCTAACTTCACTTTCATAACCCTCTCACACTTCTGTCTTGCTGTTTCTACTGTCTTTGAACCCCTTCATCCTACCCTACCTATAAGGAATAGCTTCTATTCCCTGCTTCCAGTTTCCTACTCCTTGTCTGACATAGTTTCCTTGTGTTTCCTCCCTTATCCAAGCTGTCTGCAGGCTGTCACACCTGCTCTTCCCTGCTCTTGCTGCTGGCCCTCCATTCCTCTTTCCAAACTCACACTTTTATCAGCACGGCTGTCGTTTCCTGTCAATTCTGGTTATGGATTGTGTGCTCCCACATTCGGCACATGTGGGAAATGAGACATTTTGAAGAGATGGCTGCAATTTGACTCTGAGGACACACACTGGAAAGGGAGAGCAGAGCTCCTCTAGTGGGGAAGAGACCAGTGCTGGAAGTTACAGTTTGATTTAACAACCAAGACAAACACGAACACATCCCATGAACGCATTCTTTCCTATTAAAGACTACAATCTACCAACCAATCACAGAATCACACACAGAATCACAGAATGTTAGGGATTGGAAGGGACCTCAAAAGATCATCTAGTCCAATCCCCCTGCCAGAGCAGGAACACCTAGATGAGGTTACACAGGAATGTGTCCACGTGAGTTTTGAATGTCTCCAGATAAAGAGACTCCAAAACCCCCCTGGGCAGCCTGTTCCAGTGCTCTGGCATCCTCACTGTGAAGAAGTTTCTTCTCAAATTTAAATGGAACCTCTTGTGTTCCAGTTTGCACCCATTACCCCTTGTCTTATCATTGGTTGTCACCGAGAAGAGCCTGGCTCCATCCTCATGACACTAACCCTTTACACTACTAACCACCCCCCTTCTAATACACCCCAGGATGCCATTGGCCTTCCTGGCCACAAGGGCACAGTGCTGGCTCATGGTCATCCTGCTGTCCACCAGGACCCCCAGGTCCCTTTCCCCTACACTGCTCTCAAACAGGTTATTCCCCAACTTATACTGGTACCTGGGGTTGTTCCTGCCAAGGTGTAAGAGACTACACTTTCCCTTGTTATATTCCATTAAATTTTCCCCGCCCAACTCTCCAGCCTGTCCGGGTCTCACTGGATGGCGGCACAGCCTTCTGGTGTGTCAGCCACTCCTCCCAGCTTAGTGTCATCAGTACATCAAGTTCTGCACATGGATAAGCCAGCCTCAACCTGTGAAGGTTCCTGCCTTATGGCAGGAGTCTTTGCCCGTGGAAGACATGCTTAAATACAATATGCCTAATTTTGAATTAGTGTATTGAAAGAGTAATTCTGTTTCTCTCCTTTGAGGAAGGTATTTAGCCAGTCACAGATCACTGGAGCTCTCATAAAGAGAAATGCAAAAATGTGTGTTGGCTAAGCTAAAGATTTCCTTTTATCAGTTCATGAGGACAAGATATTGTGACACATCTAGCAGAAAGCTGGAATTGCCACGCCAAGACCTGGAAACACTGTCATCACTGGGCAGAATTAGGCATGTTCTGTAGCTGGTGAAACAGTTACTAATTTTCTGTGTGCTCAAAATATATTTAACGTAACCTGCCACTTGAAAAAAATTGGATTTCAGTTATCCTAACAAGAGAGAGTTTTTTCAGCTGAAGGGAGCTTCAAAAGGTGAAACATTTCCCTGCTCCTCATGACTGCCAGAACTGTTCTTCACTGAAGCTGCTGCTGGCTGAAGTTTCTGTTGTAACATATTTGTGGACCGTATTATGAGAAGAAAGGTCAGATAAGCACTGATACATTTTTCTAGTCTGCTTGAATGTATCAGTTACAACCATGAGATTGTAACCTGGTGAGCTAGACTTTGTGCAGTTGCCAGATGCAGGAAAGTTTGTTCTGTTCAACTTTTGTTTCATTTAATTCTTCTCTCCAGTTTTTCCTACAATCTACATTGCTTGCTTTAACATAATCTTGTTTTACGAATTGTTACTGAAGCAGGCTGCTCCGAAGTGATGTAAATGAACTTCTGACCTCTGGGGGTGAAAGAAGGGAGGTAAAAGATAATTGATCTGTGGCATTCTGTAGAAGATGTGAAGGCAGAATGTTGCCAAGATGCTGGCAAGAGTTAACACATAAAGCAAGTCAAAAAAGGGGGGACATGTCAGCCGCAGGACCAAATACTGACAGGTGTCAAGAAGAATTTTCTTTTACGGTGTCAGTCAGTATTTTTGTTGTACTTTGTAAAAACATTTGTCCTTTGCTGTCCTGCAAAGAGCTTTATTAGAAACACATTTTTAAATGATATAAAGAATCGTAGCTGGAGGTGGTGATTTCAATAAAATGCATTTCACTTAATCTGGACACACTTAATTGGGGCAGATGCTTTATTGGAAAAACTTCTAGAGAATCAATTCATGACAACACATAGAAAAGTCTAAGGACAGTAGTCACAAGTTTTCCTTAATGAGGTATATTTAGCCACTGCCATGGGTTTACATGGTGTTTAATCAGGTGTTAAATACGTGCGAAACACTAAACTTCAGTCTTTTAATAGAAACATTGCCAAACAAATATTTAAAGAAGAACAATAAATTAAATTCAATATTATTATTTTTATTTACTTTAGCACTTCATTCTGAGCCCACTGCTCTCTTTTGTGTGGGTTCTAGTGTCAGGTCCGGGAAACACTACAGATTTCCATTTGTGTATGTGAACGTCAACATTATAAAAAAGATAATTTCCTGAATAAGCTTGGGACCTGGAGGGCAGCAGGCTTCCAGATCCTGGAAGGTCACATGTGTCATTACATTTATGTTATTTTAGCTCTAATGTCCCAGTTCCAAGCCTCAAATTTCTCTTGAGTCCAGATAAATGTGCAGGCCTGAATTATTCAAAATTATTGAAACACCATTCAAACAGCTTTTTCTAGCAATTTGAGGATTGGGAGTGCAGCTCTAGGTGAAGGAAAGTCAGCCCATAAATTCTTCCCCTGGTACCCAAAGGACAAGGATGCGTTTATTTCCTTCCATGGGTCTTCCACCAAAAACTGCAGAGAGTGCTAGTCAGGAAAGTTCAAGGCTTTTAACCATCTTCAGTGAGGTTTCCCCAAACTGTGAGGCTTTAAAAGGAAAATATACGTTTTATCATTGCTTGATATTAACATTCAGAGGTCATATCTACGCAAACTTCAGTACAGCCTGAGATGTGAATTCAAACTGATGTAAAGACAACTTATGCTTTCTGAGCAAATAATTTGGTTTATTTTTTAATATGTTATTTGATTTAGTTTGCTCATTTTGAGAACAGCTAACTGAAAAGTTGTTCTAAAATTTAATGTGTGTAAGGAAAGTCCACAACTAGACTGGTGTCACTAGGGAAAACTATCCTTTGTTTTCAGCCTCATAAAGGATAGCACAGTAAGTTAAAACTGGAGTTCTTATATGTCCTGTGGCAAAAGCAGTCAAAGAAGGATGAAAGGTTTGAGAAAACAAAGGACTTTTAGATGGGAGATGCTTCTTCAGTTTTCTGCTGAAGTACCTGAAGTTTTAAATCTTTTACTCTCTTTATTCAGTACAAGTTATTTTCAAGGCATTTGGGTGACTAAACACAGGGCGTAGGTGTTGTGAACTCCCAGTTAAATCCATTCTTGGAAAACACGAGAAACAGCTAGAAATAATCTTTTTAAAAATCAACACAACACTGAAGTATGTGATCACATTTACTTAGTGAGAAACTGGGATTTTCCCTTTTTGCTTGTCTTGGGGAAAACAGGGAACTTCAATATCAACTTATTTTTTCTCCTTGCTTTGATGCTCTCAGCTCCATAGACTGCTTGAGCCTGCTCCAGTGATTCAGAAGAGTGTTGGAAAGAGGAACTCCAGTTGCTTTGCACAGCAACGGCCCTAAGAAGAAATGTTTTCCTATTCAGCTGTGAGCAAAACTCAGGAAACTGGAGGACAGAGCCATTCATCATGGGATGCTTTGATATTCATCCTGCTTTGCACAGTCTGGAAAATCTGCTTGCAATAGAAGAAGAGAGAAAGAAGGAGCAAGCTTGTGTGAGTTATTATGGATTTGAGCTGTCTTCACATGCTTTTCTAGGGACTGAAGTAGACACTACCACTGGCATGTTTTGCGCCCACCTGGAGCTGAACTGTTTTTTGGGATAGCTAGGGTAATCTCCTGAGGCATTAGGCAGTAAAAGCAGGAAAAGTAGGAAGCAGCTCAAGACATCAAAAGAGACAGAGATCTAATCTCTACCAATCCTCCATGAAAAGCCGGCTCTGTCCCTACAGCCATCACGGTGTACCCATAGAAGACCTTTCCATACACATGAGCAGGGGACATACTCTTGAGGCCTCTCATCTTTTTATTTTTGCAAATCAAATCTGCAGCACTCATCTCAGTTCACATTTAGCAAACATGACCCTTAATGCCTTTCAAACTAATACACATTTGGACAGCAGCATAACTGGAGAAGTGTCTAACAAAGTGTGCCAGTAGAACTCCAGCATATTTCCTATTTTAACAGTCTGTAATTTGAGTGTTTGTTCTCTTGAGTGCCTTCAAATTATGCCAATTTCTAGAGATTAGAGTCTAGGCTAAGTACTCTTCATGAACAGATATACAGTGGATCTCTGTTTTACTTGGAATAAGGTATATATTTGAACTGATTTCTCATTGTCTGAAAAAGCTATTCAGCTGGCCATAAAAATTGTGGGTTTGACATGGGAATGTTTCTGTGGCATTGTTTTACATAGCAGTGGTTGAATTTGAAACTTTAGATTCTCTTTGGACACTTCAGCTGTGATGTGGTTTGAACTGGAGTACCCAAGGCTCTCTTTGATTCCCTACCAAGGGAGAAGTAAAATATTATTGTATGTTTTTGATGTCCAGAGAAGTCTATGTTACTTTTGCTGCAGGATCACCCTGTTATGTTGCAGGTACATTACCTTCCTGGTAAGTAATGACAATTAATTTATTTTTCTGTTTTGGGAAACTGTATCAGAGTCAGGTTTATAAACTTGAACTTAGTCTAAACCACTTACTGGGAAACATTTCTGTTTACAGACAGAGTGGTGACTAAAGCTTAGTAAAAGTCTTTTATTAATCCTGTTTCATATACTGACTCAAAACATAATAATGGGCATAACCCACAACCTCATCTACTTCAGGCAATACAGCTAGAAATTAAGTAAAAAAAAAAAAGCATTGTGGGTGCTGTACTCCATATACAGCCTGAGTGCTCTTTCAATAAGTTCTTGAAAAATGTAGATGAAATGGGGATGTATTACCAAAGAAATTTTATGTGCATGATTGGTTTACCTCATTCCTTACAAAGTAATGCTGCCTTCTGACAGAAGAAAGAAATTAGAAAAGTCAGCTACTCATTTGCATGAACATGTAGACCTAGAAAAAGACTAGGGAAACACGTGTAAAAAAAGACTCTGGATTTCATTATTTAATTCTTTTGACAAATGGAGACGTTGCTGCTTGAGGAAGAGTGATAAAGTACAATTGCTGCAGATGAAGTTCACAAGACAGTGAGCATTTTTCAGACCATCTTATTCACCAGTCATTGTTAACACAAATTAGCTAAGTATTAGCTAGTGGGGAACTGTCTGTTTACTAGGTTTCATCTCACATATAATTGGAACTTTATATCAAAGTAACTTCTGATGTATAATTTTAGGGGAGTTTTTCCATTCACATTACATTTGAATTAAACATTTTTGAACCATGCATGAACAGTGGCTAAAAAAATGTGTCTGGATTTTTTAGAGTACACTGCGAGAAATACGGAACTGCTAAACTCCATTTCTGACTGTTCTTAGATGAACTGAGGCAAAATTTCTTTTGGAGTTTTGCCTGAGTAAATCCTATCAAATTTGGCCTAGCTTTGCCTGTTGACAGTAAGAACAACAGTGTCACTGTGGTCTGTTCTGAGCCTGTCACAATGCAAACTGCCTCTTGAAACAATGACCTACAATGTCAACTTCAGTACCCTGTGTGAGTATCGACTTTACCTTTGCTTAGTCAAGAACATTATAAAAAGAAAACTGCAGATAGACGGAAAAAAGGCAGAGAATTTAGAATGAAAAGATTCAGTTGTTTAAAAATAGGTTGGGTCCTATGTGACCATTTTAAAAAATGAAGCTGTAACAGCCGTATTTTTAATAATAAAATAGCTCTACTGTGCAACTTCTGCTTTCTTCCAACAGAATGGTGGTGTGTTGAATTTCAAGGCTGACCCTGGAAAGCATCTTAGGTGGCAAAGCAAAGATCAAGGCCAATGCCAAATTTTTCTAATTTATATTTCTCCAATGCTTTGAGAGTCTGGAGGCAAGATGAAGTCTGACTGGATTGAGGGTATTATATTCCCACATACATCTCAGGAAGAAATTTCTTGGGACTAAAAAAAATCATAGAAGAAAAAATCCCTTATTCTTTTTGGCTTAGTATAAGAAGTGCATATGCGAAATGTAACTCAGGCGAGGCTTTTCAAAATCTCTTGTTTCAGACTGATACTCATAACTGTGGAGGGTATCCTTGAATAATGAAATTGCTATCAGCAAATGACCCTCTTCTTCAGGATCACATGAATGCCACTGCACGGTGCTGAAAGAAGAAAACGAGGTTGTATTTCACTCAAGGACACAAGGAAAGCTGGAACTGGTTTCATATTTTCCCCCATATTTTCTTTTCCACTCTCAGTCAATCTTCATGGCTGATGGTTAACAGGGTGCTTTGCTTCTATGTGAGGAAGCGTTTGTTATTGCTTGCTCACTATTTTCCATAGCAACACAATGTCTCTGTTTAAGATCCAGTGGAGATGAGCAAACAGTAAAGCCTTTAAGAAGCAGTTTGTAAAAGAAGCTAAATTAAACTTAACTCTTTCAGGTTAACTGCGCAGTCTGTATTAATCCTTGTAGTTTGAAATGTCTTGTTGAGGGCCAGAATATTCTCAGTCTTTAAGCATAAGTATGGCCATATTAAGCCAGATCCACTGTCCCCTTAGCACGGAAAGCCATCTCTGCCAGAAGTGGGTAGTGGATTCCTACAGAAGAACACAAAAGCAGGGCAGGCATGAAATGATAAATGTCCTGCTACACTCGTTCCCTTCCCCCAGTTCCTACAAGCTGCAGGTGAGGAACTTTCTTGACCAGAAGAGGTGTCTGTTTTTAAATGCAGGTGTGTACAAGTATCCTAGGGAGACAGTCAGTACCTGTAAAAGGCTACAAAAATGTTGGTAAGGATACACACCACAAACAGTTTGTGCCCCAGCCTGGAAGCTGAAGTATGTGCAGGACTTTGTGGTCAGCTACTGCTCCTGTAGCAATATTTCTTAGAAGCAGTAGCCATTTACAACCCAAGTTTCTTTAGAATCCTTTTCCCTACCATATGCTACCTACCATTACCTACCTGGTGATAGCAACAGTAACAACAGAGAGAGGTAAAGAGCAGGACATGGACAGTTTTTCCTGTCATTGCAAAAGCTTTTGAATTGAACAGACCACCATCATCGCCATCACTAGACCATCACATTCACCAGCACTATCAACTATAACAACTTTATTGTAAGCCCTTCCACACATGAAGTGTGCTTTAAGCCCTAAGTCCTGGAATCATTTGTTTTATTGTAATATCTGCACTTTTGCCTTCCTTTCCCTTATGTTTATATCCATCATGATTGCAAACCTTGAAAACACATACTCTAAAGCTTGAGAGCATAACTGAACAAATGAGAAGAATTAACAATGTTAGCTTCCATGATTACCAAGCCAAACCGAGTTCACATGGGCCTTGTTCAGGCAGGCTAGGCAACACCTCACAGAGTTGTTTGACTTGCTACAACAGCCCCAACTCAACATCAACCTGTCCTTTTTTTCAGTCTCTGTCCAGGCAAGGCAGCTGTCATTACTTTGGCAACAGAAAATATCCTAATGTAGTCACGTACGTACTCTTCAATTTAGAAAATACAAAATTGCCACTGCTTTGAAAATAATTTTTTAAAATAAATGTTAGTTAATCTCTGACAGCTTGCTTGCAGCTCTTGGGTTTATAATGTTCATTTTCTATTTAATGGAGGTAAATTTGGATTTAAAGTATAATGCTTCAGCATTTCTACTTTAAAAAAATCATTATAAACCATAAGGAGATGGTTTGCAAATTTTATTGAAACATGTAGTATGAGAGCAGCACCAGCCTGGCAAAAAGGGCACTGAGTACATCAGGATATAAGGAAGTGTAAAGATTTAATTTTGTAAGCCAAACCGTAAATTTTTGTCAGCCTTATCTAAACCAATATAAGAATACTATTCTCTCACATTTCTAGTTTTAGCCAACTTTATTTTCACAGTTTGTTTCACCACCAGACCCACACAAAACCCTCTTCTTCAGGATCACATGAAAATATCAAGCAACAGTAAATGATATATACTTTTTTACCTCAAAAACATTAAGTTAATGGAAACAGCAGACTGATACAAAATAAGTAACAGCACAAAAGAAAGCAGACAGAAAACAAAAAATGCCCAGGAGCACAGATCCTCAATTTAAGCATCCAACAGCAACAGAACAAAAGCAAGAAGACACACAGAAAAGCACACTGCAATTTGTGTAAATAATTTCTATTTTCACAATCCAATCTGACAGTCTTTCTGTAATAGCTACAGGTACAGCATGGTAAGTTTTTTGGAGTCATAAGAGATTAAACAGAACTGGACCCAATACTGAGCCCTGAAGAACACCACTCGTGACCGGCCATCAACTGCATTTGGCTCCATTCCCCACAACTCTTTGGGCCCGGCCCTCCAGACAGTTTTTATCCATCACAGAGTCCACTCATTCAGGCCATGAGCTGCTAGCTTCTCCAGAAGAATGCTGTGGGATGCCATGTCAAATGTCATGTGCACCTGTTACAAAAACCTGGGATTTTTGCTGGATGAAAAGTCAGTTTATTTGGGTAAAATGCAGGTCTCACTGCTGTCACACCTCAGTCAGGCCTTGGGGCAGAGGTGAGGCCTGGATGTGGCACAGTGGGGGGACCCAAGTGGCGTCTGTGCCACACAGGGCTGCCACCAAAGCACCCGTGCCCGCTGGGGCACCCGGCTCAGTGCTGCCGTAGCAGGACCTGCTGCCTCTCCCCTGTGAGTTGCATGGCAGGGCCCTCTTGCATCCTTTCACACTGTCCCTCACAAGCAACGCTTTCCCCTCACTGCCCCTGGCATGGGGAAACATCCACAGTGTTCAAAGGCAAATGAAAGAAAGGAAAACGCAAATTCAAAGAAATTTAAAAAAAAAAAAAAAAAAAAAAAAAAAAGACTCACCATGATGGTGTCTCACAGGAGATCCTGCTTCTCCTCCTGAGGGGCCAGGGGCCGGGGCTGCCTTTCCTCCCTCAGCCACCATTCCCTGTCTGTAGTGGATAGATCCCCAGGCTTAGAATCACAGAATCACTTCAGTTGGAAGAGACCCTCAGGATCAGCAAGTCCAACCTTAACCTAACCTAATTCCAGCACTAAACCATGTCTCTAAGAACCTCATCTAAACACCTTTTAAACCCCTTCAGGGATGCTGACACCACCACTTTCCTGGGCAGCCTGTTCCAGGGCCTGACAACCCTTTCTGTGAAGAATTTTTTCCTAATATCCAATCTAAACCTCCCCTGGTGCAACCTGAGGCCATTTTCTCTTGTCCTATCACTTGCTACTTGGGAGAAGAGACCAACACCTTCCAAGCTACAACCTCCTTTCAGTTAGTTGTAGACAGCAGTTTGGCTCAGTCCAGCCCTTCACCCACCGTCTCAGTGGCTGGGGCAGAGGGTGAGGCTCTGCTCAGGGCACTGCACCCTGTGGCTGGCCACCCCTGGCTGGGCTCCCGCAGCAATGCCAGCCCCTCAGCAGCCTCCGCATGGCTGGGCTGGGCTGCCTCCCTACCTGGAGCTGCTTCAGAGCTGCCTCTTCTTCCCCTCGGTGAGAGATGCACATGGGGCCCCCACAGAAAGAGCGGGAGCCCTGAGAGAAACCGTCTGCTCTCCCCACCTCCTCACTTTGGACAGCTCCAGCTTCTCTGGGGTCCCACTGCCCCGCAGCAGGCCTCTTCATTTTAAGGTATGAACAAGCATTTATTATGCTCTGATTAAAACTTGAAGAGTATGTTTTAAAAAGGCACATCTGGCTGAACTAAAGCTCATTGTCCTCAAGAAAGGTGTGTGTGCTCACCCGCCTCCTCTCCACTCCTCACCATCAGGCTGGCCCTGGCGCTTGCTAGAGCCCTTGTTATGTGCCAATTCCATTAGCTAAAATGGCAAAAAAAAACATTCAAAAACCCACCATGAAAAACTGAATAGGTCTCTGCCGTACTAATGAGTTAAATTTGGTCACAAAAGGGCCCAAAGCGTGCCAGAGCAGGCGTGAGGAAAGAGGTGCACAGCCAGCAGCAGGAGGAGTGGGGAGAGGAGGGAGGAGAGATTAAGTCTCCTCTCCACCATGTTTGATCAGTTTATTGAATTTCAGTCTTTGTTTTGTTTTAACTCTGAAAACCAAGTGTATCAACCTGGCACTGTCAGTCCTTCCCCCTCCATCACGGGTCCGTGCCAACGGAGTGCTGCTGCCATTTGGGGGCCTGGCTCAAGCAGCCATCATTGCTCCTCTCACTGCTCACAAGGGCTATCAGCAATGAGTTTGCTCCCTTCAAAGACAAAAATAATAAAAAATTCCTAGGACAAGAATTACTTTTATGGTATTTAGGAACTGATTTTACCATTATGCTACAATGGCTAAAATGCAGCCTGAACCCCTTTCAATGACTGAAAAATAGAACCTGCCACAATACCACACTGTGCACATCCCCAATGTTTTGTTTAGAGAAACATCCTTTTAGAGAATAATGGTAGCTCTCCTTGTGCAAGCCAACGCACTCGTACAAATGCCTGTCACTTTTCTGAAGTGGGATAGGAATATTTTTCTTAAAAATCACACAATAAACCCAAGAGATAAAGGCTGTGCAGAAGGAAGCATTATAATCTGCCTATGGATTAGTCTAATAACATGATCTACTAATGTGTTCATACAGGCAACATCTTCGAAGGCTCTCTTGAGTGTGATAAAATTCAGCAACTAATGAAACATATCTTTTTATGCCTTTCCTGGAAAACTGGAGAGTGACAATCCATTGCTTTTTAGTTTTACTCTTATCTCACTTCTGACCCCACAGACAGAATGTTTTCTATCAGTGTTGAATGTAGACTGAAGAGTTTGTAGTATGAAGACATAAGCATAGCTAACTGCAGCGGCTGAAGTTTGGATCAGTGAATTTTAAACAGGAAATAAGACATGTTTTTAATACTGAAAGAAATAACTGGAAAACTCAGTGACTTTTGCACTCCTTAAAACTGAATTGACTGTCTTTACAAAAATATATTGTCTAGTGATGTTTTTGGGGTGACCGTGGAAATTGTGCGGTAAGATGAGCTGGAGGTCAGGTCAGGCCAGACCAGTATAACCATTCCTTTTTACTACAAAGCAGGATTATCATCCTCTGTATCTAAAAAAGACAAGCATGACATTTTCTAAAAAAGTTGACTTGAAAGCTGAAGCTGGAGTTTTCCCTTCCCTGATGCCAGTGAAAAGTAGATGCTTCGAGTTGTCTGCAGAGGAGTGTGAATTGAAGAATACTCTACAGTTAAGGCCAAATACAGCGAGTTCACCTCACATGACTACGGGGTTTAGAGAAAGTAATCAGCACAGAGTAATGCAACAGGTATACAGTCATGCATCTTCACTGTCCAGTTTCATTTAGTATCAAACACTTTCAAGAGAGTATTTGGAAAATCTTTTTTTCCCATATTGGCAATTTCCCCAAAGAGCAAAGACATCCAATAGATGTAATTGATTTTAATTTCAATAAACACATTAATTGTAATTATCCACTAGAAGAGTCTATGTTACAAAAAGAAAGTAAAAAAAAAAAAGGTAATTGAAACCTAACTTAAAAAAAAAACCTAATGAGTGTCAAGTCTTATTACCAGCTGACTTGAATAGCTGCACTTGATATGGGGTACTTTTTTTTGTCTAATGTCCAGCTAGCAATAAATATTCAGAGAGAAAATTTGATAGAAAAGAAATAGGAAAAAATATTATGCTGTAAACATCAATACACAATGCAAAAGTACACAAGATTACTTAGCACCAGTACTGCTCTTAAATCAATATTCTGGCATCAGTGCTACGCATTTCAGGATGACAAGTTTTGGTATTTTCCAGACTCTTCCACCTTATAGCTGCCCATTAATTACCTTCATTTGTCAGCTGGCAGTACAAACAGGGTACAAATGTTTAGTCTGCTGCTTGTGTTAATATCTAGGAGCTGCAGTAGACAGAAGGTTTCCAGAGCTCTGCTATATACTCTATGAAATTGCTCAGCTCTTATGTTTGCTAGTACTACTAGCATGTTTTCTTTTTCTTGCAAATAAAGTAACAGATGAAAATGTCTCAAGCTAAACAGTGGCTTGTTTGCATTCTTAACAAAACCATTTTAGAGCAAAGCAGTAATTGCACCTCAATATCACTTTTAGATCTTCTTACTTACAAAGTTACATTTTAACATTCAGTTTTAGGGCCAGAGTGATTTTACACAGTGGAAAATTTACGTAAGCTGCTTTGTGTTCCCACCTCATGAATAATAGGACAGGAAGAAATGGAGGTAAAAGAAGATCCATTTACTAACAGGTTCTGTAGGTCTTCTCGGGCACTGAAGCAATACCAGAATGAGACAAGAAGTGCATTGAATGTTACTGCTGTGCCCCCACCAAGGGAAACAAACTTGATCTTAAGCATTGGCTCACGGTCACTTGTTGGGGCAGAAAGCAAACCAGAGTATAAACATGTGTATGCACAAGAGCTTTCCATCAAGCCTGAGACTGGACTAGGCCTCCTCACTGCCACATAAGCCAGCCAGTGCAATACATCATCAAAACTCTGACTAGACAGATAGCATGTAATTCGTTTTCTGAAGTACCCATTTATTACTCAGCAACAGACAGTTGAACACCGAGAGAAATCCTAGCATGAGGCAACAGCTAGGACCCTGTGTCAATACTTCTGCTGCCACTTTGTTAGGAGGTACCCTCAGCCTTTTTGCTCACTCAGCCAGGACCATATCCCTGTCAGCATTCCTTGGACTAAGATTTTCTATGAGCAGCATCAACTGCTCTTAATGCCACTTCTTTTCTACCAGCTGGGAGCTAACTGAATAGATATGGATGGGATTCAGCCCTGTTCCTTAAAAGGCTTTCCCAGAGCACGACAGTGTGATTTTTTTATTATTTATACTTGCTTTCTCAGGGCTTTTTTTGCACTGCAGCTGCAGAAAAGTGGTAATGTAATGACCTACTAACTTTTTCCACACAAAAAGCCAGCAGCAGCCAAACTGGCATATTCACATAGTTCCTCATATTGCAGAAGGCTGGCATGGATGTAACAGACAGATATGACAGATACCCTGATCTCGCAATGCTTAACAAATGTCACCTAGCATCAATAGATTTCTCATATATTTGAAATTAAACACAAGTTAATATTTGCAGGACTGGTGTTGAAGTCAGGTCCAATAAAACTATAGGTCTGCACAGAAGAAAGAATGTAAGTGGCCTTTGTTTTCTGTCCATGTGGAAGTACATACTTCGCCTTGTTTGTAAGAACTACTGAAGACAGCAATAATGTCAGTTTACTTGTCTCTATATGTTAATGGAATATGCTGGAGATCTCTATCTTCAGCATTGTTGCTTCTGGCTCTTGCTGAGGCAGCCTGCAGGTTTATACAGCTGAACTTTCCTCATTTATTTAATACAGATTCTTTGTGTCAATATAAACACAGATCAAAGCTAAATGTTTTTAAAATGAAGCTATAGACAAAAGACGGCAGCTGGTTTGCAGAGGGAGGGTTCGAGCCTGCAGGTCGGAGAGACTGGGCAATTTCCTCCTTGCATCTCAAAGGCTGTTGCTAAGGAGACCACTTTTTCTTCAGTGAGCCTTTGGCATGGACTAGTTGACATACATGCAGTATTTCTGCTGCTAAGGCAAAAGAGAAGCACAAGCTGTGGAGTATCTGTCAGGATAAAGCACAGAAAGCCAACTATAAGGCCCTTTTCAACTACTTGCTTTTTCTGACAAAAGTTGATAACATCACAATTTTTTCTCTTTCCTTTGCAGTAATCTTTGTTCCAAATGAGAAGGAAAACGTTGCTGTGAATGGCAAGCAGATGACACCTTACTACTAGCAGAAATCGTAGGAAAGCACAAGCTTTCAAAGGAACAGCCCTCCAGGTAGGCATAATCCTTCCATTACAATTTCAGCAGGTAATAATTCGGAATTTAGCACTATCTGTATATTCTCTGTCAGTATTCCTTTACAATAACAGGAGGTAGTATAAATGAACCTGAGCTTGCTTTACTCCAAATAGCCCTCTTGTGTTACTGCATAGTGTCAATGGTGCTTCTAAGTAGCACAAATCTTTGGCTAGTTTTAGAGCTTACAATGACTATTTTTACATTTAACCTTCAGCATTCCCAGCTCTGATAAATTTATGTTTCGTCACCTTGACTTTTGTATTAATAGATTTGACATTCACATTAGTTGCGTGACAAAGGTCACAAGGCCTCTGTTGTCCAATCTATTGTTTCCCTGTGATGATCTTTCTGTGAGATAAACTAATCTTGATGGGGGTTTCCTAAAAAGGAAGAGAGAGAAGTTTCCACTGCAGGACTATTGAGAATCAAAAGGTCATTCAAATCTGATATACTTTAAAAAGTTATCACTCTTTTAATTAGAATGGTACTGTTATACCAAAATAGTTATATGCAGGAAAGCCTGTTGGGTGGACACATATATGTAAATGCATTACACTGAAATAGCTAACACAGCTTTTACAATAAGCTATATTCGAATAAGCATGTTCATCTGTGCTATGAAAATTCTGTAAAACCTTGTAGCAGTAAAACTAGTGTAGATAAGGCTCCTCTAGCAATTTATGGCTCATCTAGGAATAATAAACAATAAGCCCTTCCCCTGTTCCCTGAGCCTAACTTTACAAAACTGTTGTACAACATGGAGGAAGGATGTACAATTTTACCAATGAGCTTCATTTTCCTGCCAGGTGAAGTGAATGTGACTCCCTCAGTAACAATGGTATATTATATTATTTGCTTGGCACCTGCTCCTTTAATTAGGACTCACTTTTTGATCTTTAACCTTTAAAATGTTCTCTCCACCAGTGACGTAAAGTGGTTTGCAATATATACTTCAATAGCACAGACCTTTCACACTGAAGAAAAAATTCAGCAAGTTGAGTGGGTGGATGGCAAAAGAGTATCCAGAAAGCCTTAATGTTTTCTTTTCAGTTCCTTTAAGCTTTTATTTCACCGTGATAGACACATTGATACTCAGTCTACAGGGAAATAAAAGTAAAAATAGAGTATGGCAAAACAAGGTAGAGCCAATGTGCTTAATTTCATTTTAATTGAATTTATTTTAAATTCTTTAAGTGAGATTAAAATAACTTAACTAAATAACCAATTAATTCAACAAAGCAAATACATGTATTTACATTTACATTTTACATGTATTTACTTCTATTTACTGATTCTATTTGAGGAATGTGAGCATTATTAACTTTGAAATAAACAGGAGGCATGAACTATTTGATTCCTTTATGGTCTTTTTGCTTTGCACTCTTATGCTTTGAGGGAAGAAAACCAAAATATTAAAGGTGTAATAAGAAGGGTGCCAAACCGTGAAAAATGCGCCTGTTCCTTACCAGCTACTATTCCTATTGCTGAGAAGGAGCAAGTTCCAAAGCAGGCAGGTGAGTGAGAGCTGGTGACAGCTCAAGAAAAGTAAGGCTTATTTAGTATGGGGGTGGCTGGTTTCCCAAGGCCCAAAATATCAGCAAGAACACCTGGAAAAACTCTTGAAATGACCTAATGTGTCACAGTTTGCATATATTTGTAAAGTAAGAGGTAATTTCAGTGTTTATTTTGTGTTGTTACTTTTAATTTTGGGGGCAGGTGTAATCAAGTTCTCCAATATGCTGTATTTTTGTGGAGCATTGTTTCATAACATCATCACCTCTGCGATGCTGAGCTATTAGGAAAGAACGAAATTTCGTTGTAATGTCACTTAGATCTATCACTAATCAACTCTGGTGTCTTCTCACTTAATTATTCATCTCTAAACTATATATATCTTAGAAATACTTGGGTTTTTTTTCCCCCAATCAGAAGGAATGTGACTAGAACAACTTGAAAACAAAAGGAAAAACCCAAAGTTCCTTCAAAATGAGTGAGCATGGAGTTGTTCCTCTGAAAACACTTGAACTTCTTGATAAATTATCAACACTTGAAGAAGAAAAAGCCTAAATATCAGAGATTTAACTGCAGACTTTTTTTGAGCTGAACCTTTTTTCCTTTTAAAAGATTTATAGTGAAAGCACTGTTTTTTTCACAATGCATTAATTCTTACTGCTTGTAGAAATTATGTTTGGAAGGTATCATATTTTAAATGTGAGTTTCCCGTAATTTTTCCACATTATTTGTTTGCTTGTGGGTCTGTGCTTGCAGCAACAATGGCTTCATTTCCTTCAAAGTTGTTATGTTTTACATTCAGCTTCCCTAACATAGTCTGGAGAACTTCTGCAATACATGAAGCTGAGGCTTCCTAACACTAAACTGAAGTGGATAATTAAGTTGCTTCAACACATGTTTAGAGTTCCTGACACTTTTGCTATTCCTGTATTTTGAATGTGTGGGGAACATTCTTTGCTAACATAATGTGATTTCAGCTAAGCTGTGACAGTTTTCAGCAGCTGATGACCATTAAAAATAAGACGTGTAGATTTTTTTGGCTTTACCAAAGCGGACAACAAATCGAAGCTGTGATATTATACCTTACATTTAACATCCAGGCAATCTGGGCCCCAGGAAAGTAAAAAAGGAGTTTTGCTTTTAAATTACTCCAAGATTTCACCAGATTTTGCAACTAGATCTGTCCAGATACACTCAGGATGCACTTTTTCCCTCTTTGTAATGGCATGAAAAAAAAGAGAAATTTTCTCAGAAAATGCTAATCATATCCACACAACATATTCATAGCCACTATGTCTAGAAGGGTTGAGAACTACCTTTGTGGTATGATTCCATGTCCTCCAGAAGGACTCCTCATGGGGGTTCAGTTGTATCAGATTCCATCCATCCCAGATCTGTGGAACCCCATGACAACTTATCAATAAAGGACGAGACAGAAACTGTGTAGAAACTCAGAGATTTGTCGCCACCACAGATGTGTAGGAGGGTTGTACCTCAGGTGCATCCTTTTAGTTCATGAGGATTTACTGGTGACAACAGCTCCGCTCTCCATATCAGACCCTGTAGAGAACCAACTGTTTTGCTTCTCAGTCTGGGTCACAGTGCAGGAGGGCGGGCAGCAAGGCATCATGCAGTACCAACAGTGTCCATGTGGATAGCATCCAGGTCTACAGGGTCTTCCTTTCAAGTGTACACAGCACAACCTTCCAGCTTTCTATCAAACCAAATCAACCACTGCTTTGAGAACAGCCATCTGGAAGTGAGTGGGACACAAAGATGGCTTTGTAGCAAGAAGGGGGAAGTCCTGTGGAAAAACATCTAATTCACCCAAGCTCTCAACAACTTTTAGGTTCTTCCAAGCATTTCAGTGCTATTAGGTATCCAAACAATGTCTGCCTGTGCCTAAGGCTGGACTTCCCTTTCAGAAGCAGGCTTGACCACAGTGATCTGTAAGCTCAGGAATTCAGGACTATGTTACCATAACACTTAGCTAGGAATAAAAACACACAGTTATGTAGCCTCTAACTGGTTCACTACATGACAGACTTTTCACTTAGCAACAAAAGCCAGCACTAGCATCTCACTTGACTGCTTTGCAGTCTGTAGTGGCTTCTCATTTCATGCAGGATGTAGGGAATCACTGATGTTAATCAAGGCCCAAGAATCTGGCAGTCTCTTGCAATACACATTGGAAAGTTCAGGCACTAGTGAAATCACTCTGCGAAACTGCATAATCATCTATGTACAGGAAGGGTGAACTTAAACTGGAAAGTTTGCAGAAAAGAGCTGGAAGGATCATTAGGGAATGAAAGGCCTTTTAAGAGATTTGAATAGAGCAGCTTGTTTAGTCTAGCAAAATTAAGATCGAGGGAGAAAAAGAATGCTGTCGTCGACAAATACACTGGTGAAGGGGGTTAAACACTAGGAGGAAAAGCTATTTAAGGTGAAAGACAGCACTGGCACAAGGGTACAAACCGACCCTTAATGATTTTAGACTGCAACACCAAGAAGGAGATTGCTGCAAGAGTGAAATGCTGGAGTTATGACAGCAGCAGTAGAAACAAAGGGATGGAGTTTGACCTAGCTGTAATAGGACAAGCTATGATGTGAGAGATTGGTCTTGATAACTGTGGTACTTCATGCAGTTTTATCTTTTTAAGACCTAGTCTACAAACAAACATATACTGAAATAACTCCAGCCACTGCCTCTCCAGCTGCGAGCAGAACCTTCACACAGCAGCTGCATTCCACAAGAACAACTAAATGAGTCCAGGCTCCTCCATGAGCAAGAGAGACAGGGACGTGGCTTTACTACATTTGGAATATGTCTCTTGTAGAACTAAGGATAAGCTTCAGATCTCACTGCATTCATAACTAAATATAAAACAACTTGCTTGATTTCCTACAGTAAGCTCTATAGGCACATTGACACATTCTGATTTTAATGATCTTTTTGTTATTTCTACAACTGGGGCGAGGGAGTGAATTGGGGAAAAGTGTGGTTGTAATTTTCATAACTATTATAAAGTGTTCATTTTCGAAACTTTTTTGAGAAATACAGGCAGGTGTCTAACTTTAATGAAGTATTTTTCACCATTTCTTAAAAAAAAAAAATTCTTCTATGATACGTGTTCTTAGACATCTTAGGAACTTAGAAAATTAATTTCAGAGATACTCTAAGTTTTTCAGTGCTGTATTAACGACTAATTTGGCAAAAAGACAATGCCTTTACATATGAGCAGGCTTATGACTGTTCCTAGAATGCTTTTTCTGCTGTACTACACCTAGAGACTATACACAACTTCTTAGAATCTCATCATGGCCCTGCATTCTCATGCTGCTGATGAAAGTCCTCTGATCCCCTCGTCAGAGCAGATAAAAAGAGTCTCTAAAGACTATTTGTCTTTTTTCTGTCCTATTGCTGAAGGAGATCCAGAAGTGCCTGCTGGGCTGCCACATTTTCATGTAACACAGCAAGGCCTTGCTTGGTTTTGTGATTTGTCTTAAAATGACTGACACCTCTTCACAAGTCTTAAAGAAACAGAACCAAAGCATTAGAGCCTCGTCTCTTTATGATCAGGTTTAGATTTGCTGTTTTTAAATTCCTTGTTATATTTTGTCTGATCACAAGAAACTGTTCATCTAGTACAGTAAGTGCTTGCAGGCAGACTGTTAAAGTATCAGTTATTATCTTTCAGCATATTCAGCTGATGGCTAATTTTACCCAAAGATCTAAACTATTTATTTATAAAACACAATAAAGAAATGATCTTTGGTGTAAAGCAGTTACTGTAGGGAGGATTTGGGCCAGTTGGATCAAGCAGTGTGAATAAGAGAAGGCGAAAACAATCCTATAAATGGATGAGATGAAGAAGATTTATGAGATCATCCTGAAATTCCCCCAAGATAAACATCAGGAATAAGTTACCATAGAAGACAAGTGGTGATCATCTATGAGTTCAAGAAATACCTGATTCTTTCTGAAGAAATACTGAATCTTTATTCCAGAGCAGTATCCTGTCATGGTTACATTTCAGATCCATGGTCTAATCTGGGCTGAATGGGAATATTCCAAGGACACCTATGATTACTGGAAATATAACCAGGGATTCTGTGAAGGATTTCCTAACTCAGTATCCATTTCTGCATACATTTCTTGTGCTCTAGACTGGCCAAGAGGTGGGTGGTGGCCAGAAGAAGGACACTCAGTACTTTGCTGTGGCCCTGCTGCAAGGAACTGGGAGGAAAAGGAAGGGGGCAAACCCAGTTCCACTGGAGCAGTATAAACAGTATAAGCTTCCTACACACAGCTCTATTTTCTGATTACTTTGTGACAACCACTCAGGTCTAGGAGAGAATATATTTTAAAGTGATAATTCTTCTTTCATTCTGCAGGAGCTAAACCCTGCTTCACTGTAAAATGATCTGAAGGATATTCAACAAGAAACTTCACAGAGCATCACGAACTCTGCTTATCCTCAGGTCGGATCTACAACTTTCATTTTGTTAAACAGTTTTACAGTAGAAAAATACTAATATCCTCAAGCCTAACTGGTACTGTGAGAGTCCCTCACAGGTGTAAATTGTGACAGCTTTATGGATGGTTTTGAGGTATCATCTCTTTGTTTCTTCCTTTTCTTTATCAAGTCCAGACATCACTGAGTTTTGTAGAACATATGCAAAATCCTATTTAAAGCAACAACTTACACTGTGGAAAGAAGGAAAACAACCCAAACTGTGTCATATTTTGCTTTTTTATTTTTTCAGGGTATTATTTTGCAGCCAAAGTGGTGAACTCTTGGTTTATTCAGTTAGAATATCTAAAGGTATTTCCCAGTAGCATGGATTTCTAACTGTGAAAAAAAGCTTCATGCCTTTTTAAACTCTCCTACCTCATACACATATATTTTACTAGAAAAACACTTTAACCGGACAGGAAAACACATTCAAAATAAATGTAGTTTTAATCAGGAAATGTGACTGAACGTATTATTGCATGAGTTTTAGAAGGAAAATGTTGAAATTCAGTATTTCAGATTGTGTGTCCTCTCTACTTTGACTCCATCATCTGCAGACTTTTGCATATATAAGTGAAAAGATCTGTCTGTTCTGAAAAGCTGGTATGTATCAACTAATATTTTTAATATAAATTTAATCATTGTGGAAAGTATAATTAATATGAAGAAGCAGGTATAGAATGTAAATAACAGTATATATTAACCTTGCTTGAATGAGGATGAGTAGAAGTTTGCACTGTCAATAGATTTTCCCCTAAAAGGAAACAGCTCACAGAATCCAAAAAATAGCCATGCGCAAACCCAGTTGTGCATATCTCTGCCAGACAGTGATGAACTTTTTATGAGATAGTTTAAATTATATCTTTAAGGCATTTCCTAAAAAGGAAGAGATAGAATTGTCCACAGCAGATTAAAAGATGTTTTAAGAAACAATGAACAAACAATCCAAAATTGGACTCCATAGTACTTAAATTTATTTGCACTTAGCACACATCTGAATATCAAAACACCAAGTCAAATTCAGCATCAATTTATATTTTGCCTGACTTCCTAAATGTCAGTGTGGGCTACAACACAGCACACAATTAGGGTAGCTTTCTAAAGAATGGGGTTTGGAAATCTCCCTGTGAGTTCTTATGTGTGTGAGATCTTTGAAGTACTTTTGAAAGTACTGTTTCAGTCAGTTGATGGACAGGTGAATGGCTCAGAGCTGTTTGCTACAAATAAGCAGGTAGGCAGCAGAAAAAGACCCTTTCAGTATGCCTGTATTTCCCCAATTCAGGAAAAGGTGTATCATGAAAGAAGCCTTTTTTAGACATGAGAGAATTTGCCCAACAGGATTTCCCTCTGCTCTCAAAGACATGAAAGCTCTTAAAAATCATGGTGCATTAGCAATGCTTATTATTATTATTATTATTATTATTATTATTTCTTAATATGCATATAATGTTGTATATTGAGTTTTATTCTATACCAGAAAAAGCTGCATTACCCAGTGGGTCAGCCACTAACTTACATTCTTTTCTCAGATTTGCCCACTGGCATGATGTATCTTCCAATATACCAAGGACTAAATGATTTAATGTAGTAAGGAAGCTTTCAGACTGCACCTTGCAAATGCAAGCTAACAGTGGAGAGAGGCAGGCAGTAGGACTTTTTAAAAAATCTGTATTCAGTTTTCAGAACTGCAAGAGGAGCCCTACAAATAGAAAAGTGTGTCATTTATATTTTGCTTGCTGTCATGTCATGATATAGAGAAAGCAAGGCACAGCGGGCACACTTTGATCTGAGTGACACTTTGCAAGGTGCATGGAGAAGAGGCAAAGCCCGCAATTCCATCAGGGGAAAGCTCAAGGGCTATGTGTAAACTGGTATGCTCTTGGGCTTTTGGCTGTGGGCATATGCCCTCCCAGCAGCCTGTCTGAGATCAGAGCAAGACCCATGCTGACATTAATTTTCCATTCCTATGCTCACTTTTGAGCAGAAGGAACTGAGCATACAGGGCGAAGGGGAGCTAGGCATGCTTTAGATATCTCTTGATGCTGTTCCACTGAAGGTTCTTAGCTTTCGTGCTCACTGCCTTTCCATTGCTCAATGCCAACACAGTTTGAATGAATTGATTTCTAAGCAGAAAAGCCTAGGGGGTTTTTAAGTTGGTGTGAAGTTGTTGAGACTTAGTGAGCAACAGCACAGCCTCCTGCAGATTGTGGGATAGCTATGTGTTGGGCTCGCAGAGCCATTTTCCTGTTGCATGAAGTGCAAAGTAATCCTCTTGCTATATGACTCTCTCCCACCCTGATGAAATGATCTGGTGAAAGGATGCCACTCCCATGAAGACTGCTTACAGTTTTTCTCCTTTCATTCAATAACAGTAGGAAAGGAAAATGTCATTTGATTGCTTCCACATCAGGGAGCAATCCACAATGATGACAGGATAAATATTTTTCCTGATGCAGCCCTAATTAAGGATGTCCGTTTTGCTTGCTTGCTTGCTTGCTTTAGGAATAGTGTCAGACACTCTGTGGCTACAGGATGGCTTAAGGTTGCAAATACCACTAGGGTAAAGTGTCTCAAGCCTCATTTAGAATGACTTAACCAGAGGGTTATTTCATGGTGGTCTGGTTGCACCTGTTCACACTTAACTGATTCTGCACAAATTTGACCTCTGCCTGACATCTTTGCTAACATGCCATGGCACAGTGAACATCCCTCTATTGCTGGACATGTGTTGGATTATTTATTGAACTGTGGTGACAGTCATGTTATTCTAACGACTCTCCAGACATTGGATGAGACAGTCCTTGCTCCCAAGGGCAGTTCCAAAAAGACAAATGGTAATAGTCAAACAAATAAATTAGATGGCTCGCTGGTATTCCCTGGCTATTACATTTCCTGAAGCCATCACCATCCCACCTTGCTCTCTTTCTTTTCCAAGTCATGTAATCATATTGCCTTATGATTTATTATATTTCAAACTGAGAGCAAAACCTGGATTGTTTTCTTTAAATGATAGAGTTTTCATGGGAGTTTATAGAAAATACAATTTTAAGGCACCTATCATTGAAACTTTATACAGTCTGTTAAGCAACCATTTGCAGTTCCATGTAACAGCAATCCTTAGATACTCCAGCTAATGCTCTTAGCCTAAGTGGGGCCCTCCAAACAATTTACCTGCAAACTTTTTCATCTAATTTGACAGAACAGACAAAAGTTGATAGAAACACAATGTTATCCCTTCCCTGTACCAGTCCAAGCAGATATCTCATCATTGCTGTTATTTCCAGTATGAGAAATGGCATTCCTCACTGTGCACATCCTCAATGTGGTTATGATTTCCCCAACACTGTCACAGGATACAGGGCTCACTATAGAATAATAGTTAACATTTAGCATATTTGTGGCTGACATTCAGAAGTAATTACATAAGCCGAATGTAGTGAAAGCTCTTGCAACCTTGTGAATGCAGAAGGTCAACATTTACAGTCAGCTTGTTAAGTTGCTGTCTCCATCTGCATTTTTCTAGTGAGAGCAGTTTGGATAAAATAACAAGCGATGTGAAGCTTTTCTGAATTTAGAAAACACTTGAAGATTAAATATAAATACATGAATATTGAACTGCAGATACATGTATCTGCCAGGAGAGCATATAGAAATATTATGAGTAAGTATTTTCTCACAATTTTTCCAACCAACCAGATAAAATTTACTAGAAATGAAGATGGAGGAAAAGAGAATAAATTCCCAGAATTTTTTTCTGTACTGCCACAGAGTGCTTTGTCAAAAACAAATAGGTGGAAGCTCTGAGAGACAGAGCTAACATCCCACAGTATCATTGAGAAACAAAGTAAAGGCTAGAATTCTGTGTCCTATAAGGAGAATAAATATTAGAAAACAAATAAGCCATCCAGTTATTACCTTTTAAGATAGATGGCAATGATAGCTCTTTGGGACTACAAGCATTTAAAGTATTTTTTATTCTGGTACAGGCAACATAAGCCTGGGAGGAGGATGGAGGACAATGTCCTGGAAATCTAAAGTTGTTGGATGTGGGGAGCTTCTGTGGACCAAGTGGAAATCTGGTGTTTATGAAACTGTGACAAGCACAACCAGCCAGTGCATGGCGAAAGGCACAGACCAGAGAGCCAGGCATCCCTTTAGGCAAAGCACCTGGGATCTGCAAACGTGCCCAGAGGAAGAAAAAACAAAACCCTTACAGTTAACAAAGCAGTTCAGAAGGCAGGACTCCTAACATGAAGCAATGCTGTTCATGTGAGGTTCTTGGTCCTGTGGCTTCCAACTAGACCTGGTCTTGGACCTTTCTCCTGCTTCCTCACCACTCTTGCTCCCCAGTGACTTATTGTGTCTCTGGTCAAACAATTGCTTCAGCCTTGCTCCCCTGCCTTGGAAGACTGGTACTGTCTTGAACAAAGGCTCCCCCCAGATGCTCACTCATGTATCCCTTGTGTTCAAAACCCAAATCTGCCACTTGACTAAGAACACAACTGACAGTAAAGCTAAACACTCACATACTGAGGGAACCTGTTGTTATTCCCCATGACCTTCCTGACGGTGAATCTTGAAGGGCTAGTCATGGTGGTACTTCAGTCTAGGTCCTCAGGATATGTGTTTGGCACAAGAAATAGCATTATTCTTCACAATCCCAGTGATGGGCCTGTTCCTGGGTGTCTCCTCCCAGGACTTTCAGCTGGTCTGTGTGATGCCAGTTGAGATGGCAACTGATAGCTCATGGTGACCATAATTGCTGAGCATGTGATTTCCACTACAGCTAGTTCTGGCTCTGGGTTGGGGTTAGGCCTGACTTGCTTTCATTAGGAGCAACTGAGCTGACTTAATACATATGGAGGAATCTGGCATGAAGCAACGAAAAGCCCAGGTTCACTGATCTTTTAAAAGTGCATGAGACAGTATCTTATAGTGTAATGTGATCATCTCTGGGGAATATCTGGGGACGGTGACCTCAAAGCACTTACAGCTGAAAGGAAGTAAGAATGGACTGGCAAAAAATCTGCTTGGGTAACTGCTGACATGTGGTATTTGACTCAGCATTTTTTATCAATTTCATCAAAATATAGTTACCTCTGCAATCTGTGGGATCAACTTTCTTCTTGAGAAGTAGTTTTATCAGTCAACACTTTGTCTTGCAAAGCTGCAGCATTTTTTAATAAGGCAGTTAGGTGCCCTGGAATGGCATTAGCAATTTGCTAATAGAGCAAATGGGTTTGACTTTTCTTTGCCATAGCAAACAGGGAACAGCCCAAGGCTCCTTCATTTGTACGGCAACAAAATCTAATAGCATATTAGATGGCTTCTGTGACTATGACCACTGGAGATATAATTAAGCTTCATCTCTCAGGTCAAATGTATTACCCAAAAAAATCTGCCAGAGGTGTCAGGGTTCTCAAGTGGGACCCCACCCCTGTCCACCAGCGCAGGAGCCCCATTTCAGCTCAGCCCAGGGTCTTCAGTCCCTCCCCAAGCGATGCCACAGGAGTGCTCATCTCCACCTCAGCCACAGCTCTCATGGCACCCTAAGAGGACATTGTAATAGAAGAAATGTTACTACATACAGTAACCAGTGGAGAGCTACTGAGATCATTAGAGGTCTGAAGCATCTTTCTTGTGAGGAGAGACTGAGAGAGCTGGGTCTGTTCAACCTGGAGAAGAGAAGGCTGAGAGGGGATCTTATCAATGTTAATAAATATCTCAAGGGTGGATGTCAAGAGGATGGGACCAGACTCCTTTCAGTGGTGCCCAACAACAGGATGAGGGGCAATGGGTACCGGCTGAAGCACGGGAGGTTCCATTTGAATATGCGGAGAAAATTCTTTACTATGAGGTTGCCAGAGCACTGGAACAGGCTGCCCAAAGAGGTTGTGGAGTCTCCTCCTCTAGAGACATACAAAACCCACCTGGACACATTCCTGTGCAATCTGCTCTAGATGAACTTGCTTCAGCAGGTGTGTTGGACCAGATGATCTGCAGCGGTCCCTTCCAACTCCAACCATTCTGTGATTCTGTAAATATATTAATATCTCAAGAAGCAAAGGAAAGAGCACACGTGAAAAGTCACTCACTCACAAAGCTAAAGTCGTAGTGTCTGTGCACAAGCTAAGAAAGAATTGTCTTCGACAATGAGGAGAAGAAACAGATTGAAGAATGTGTAAGATCATACTGCAATGTATCTATGAAAAATAATATTCTTTCTGGTGTAAATATTCTGGGAAATCTACATCTGCCTGGAAGTACTCTGATATAAATGAGAAACCCTGATTCTACTGGAGTGATATTAATTTACACCAGGAGAAAATAATTCCTTTTGTAATCGTTATAGTGAGAAAATAGATCACAATATTCTAAAGTAAATTAAGTATTAGGTACTTCCTTCATTTTCTAGCACTTGTAATACGCTATCTTAAGAGAAGCAGTTAGTGATGGACCCAGCCCTACACTTGGAGCCAGGAAATCCCTTTAAAAAACACATAAATTGGAAGTGTTCATAGGAAACAGATACACTATTGTACTTTGTGTTCATATGAAAAGCAAATGGATGAAAGCAGAACAGTTAGGTCACTGCTAATCTAATTAATTTGCTTACAAGAACCATTAATTTATTCCCTTGGAATGAAGTTCAGTGTGTCTCTTTGTTAGCTGATTCTTGTATCATCTGAACTTTATTTGGCCTCAGTATGCCAGGTCCAACACCTTCCCTGCTAGGCTTGCATTTGGGTTATTTATATTTGACATATCAAACAGCTGCTTCCAATACTGGGCATAACTGACATTCTCAAAAAGACAACCACTTGAAGTGTCCCTTCTCTCACTAATTCTAGAAGGACTGAAAAAAAAATGGAGCTGATATGCCTTCTAGAAGTGAAGTCCTCTGTTTTTCTTGAAACTTGGCCTCAGCCTATTCTTGTTGATTGTTGTGAAATTTCTACACAAATTAGAGAATGTCCTTCAGGCCTAACCCTGACCAATAGCTTCCTTGTTAACACCTATCAATGCAAAAAGGGAAAAGGAATACGAAGTAAAATCACCCTTAAACAAGGTATTGTTTACGATTCTCTTTAGATTTTTTTTTTAACATTTCCTGCCCTTTTCTGTCATGTTCACATACTGTGCAGTTATTTATACCCATTTGCCAGCAAATACAAATGTTTCGGTCCTGTATACACTTGGTAGTGGTTTATGTAAACAGGTGAAATGAAATGGATACCTTGAGTACATTAGAGTTTCAAGACTATGAATTCAAACAAATGTCAATGCTGAGCAATTTTTATTAACAAAATGTAGCTTTTTCAATGTGGGGGGGAAAGCGGGGTTGCTGTGGAAATCATTAATTACTTTATGTACCTTTGCAAGGGGCTTTCAAAAGAAACTGTGTTTGCATCAACCCCCTGTCTCAAGGTTTCTGCTAAGCCTCCTTGTCAGGTTATTTGCTGTCATCCAGTTGTGATCTAGCTTGGAGGTTTGTTTCACTTTTCATTTTTCTCTAGGGTGTTGCATTTGGTCCTTGTTAGAAAAAGACAGAGATCAATGTGGGGTTGTGCATGTCCCAGCATTTTATTTGCCCTTTACCTCCCACTGACATCCTCGGCAAAATGCCAATTACCCCAGTTAGGCTGGCAGGGGAACTGGGCCAGGGGTTCAAGGGCTCTTGAACTGGATGATTATTGGACTTTCTAATACGTTTTTGTATTGTATTGTGCATAGCCCAGCTTGTAGGATTGTACAGATGAGGAATTCAGAAAATTCTCATGCAGGAACTAAGTGTATGCTTTATGGCTTCCACCTTCTTCCTCTAGGACATTTAGATTACATGTTGAGGTCTCCACTGTACTTCTTCAGTTAGAAGAGATGGGGAAGTGTTTTCTGGCATACTGGAAGACTTGTGAAGCATCTGTGAACCTTTCTGGGTAGCTGTACAGTCAGCATATTTTTCCCCTGACCACAAAAAATTGATGTTAGATCCAAGGGAACACCTTCCAGTCTCTCTTCCAGTTCGAAGGCCAACTTGCAGCATTATCTTGGTCTTCAGGAAATTGCTGTGTAACTCCCCCTGGAAAATTTCCATTAAGAATTTTATCAAGGCTTCAGGAAGGCAGAACTTCTCACAAACCAGAAATTCAAGGTTTTAATCTGACAAGCTGTATTGTGACAGCTGAGATGCCATATCAGATTACACAAAGTAGTATTTTACAGATGACTATGTCAGAACAGAAGCTGAGCACATTTCAACTTTGCATCTTGTAGATCTTTACATGTAAGACTGAGCAGATCTGAACAATTCAGGGATTCAGTTTCTGAAGGAAGTAACAGGAAGGCTTTAAAGGAAGAGGAAATCTACTTTGCTAGTGTAAAAGTCCTGTTCTTGAGCAAAAGTTCTCCACAACACCATAGTTCTTTTTGCCTGGTGTGATGGTTATTATTTTAGTTCAGACCACCCACCCTCATCACAAGACCTAAGGATTTACAAATTTACAAGAGCAATCACATAGGAAGGATAATACAGACCAAAAACCTCCTGCAACAGTGAGACATTTTTCAGCAGACTAAGCCAGGAAATCAAATATAAAACAGGACAAAGTAAAACTGACACAACTGCAATAGCTGCTCTAAGAATCTCTTTCTGCTTTCTAGAGAATACTGACTTGAAAAGGCCTGCAAGATTACGACTTTTCATTCAGCAAATACTTTTAATTTTCTAATCATGGTATTTAAAGCTTGTCTACACAGAAAATATCTAATTCCCTATTTCACCCAAACTTCCCTTATGCTAATGACTGACAGATTTTTACAGAGAAAGTTTTGGCCTAAATTCTCATTGGGTTCTAAATCTCCAGGTCCCATAAGAAACATGTGGCCAAGCAGAGCCTTGAACCTGGTTTCAGGTGACAGAACCACCATTTTTCTTGGATCATGAATGCACTGGAAATTTGATTCAGGCTTATACACACAGAATATGAAGTCAAAGGCAATTACGCATTCTTTTAAAAATAAACACGGTTCTTGGCCATTCTACATCTCTGTTGTTCATTTATAGGAATAATATGGGAGAATGTAGCTGCATATCTCATTAATGCAAAATAATATAAGTGCTTAACCAGAAACAGGGGTAATGACTACATTCCTTACACACTCTGAAGGAATGGAATTAGTTGGCATTGACTCCCTAGAAATGTTAAGGGTAATTGTAACACATATTAAATAATCCATGACTTATATGTTCTGATACAAAGATACAGATAAATGCGATTATCTAATGAAGAACAGTCTACAAACTGTGTCAGGATCTTACCTAAAGACTTCAGTGAAAGGTGCTGGAACTTTGCCATTAACTTCACTAGGACCAAAGTGTTACTCCCCTGTCTCCAACTACTTAAAATCAGTGTATATCCCACAGGGTCCTACTTGCTTGGACTTAAACTGAATTACGACAGTAGAACTGATCTACCCCTTGGTCCTGTATTTCTGCAACTCTACTGCAGTCTGTTTCATTACAGCAGAAAACAAAACTTCATGTTTGGTGAGGTTATGTACTGAATCACAAAGACATAGCAATTTAAAGTTTCTTTTTATTGTATTGCACAAGATATCTATGCAATTCATGTAGGTATTGTATTAAAGGATCCACATTTCCCAAAACATTGGCTGTTGCAGCACACATCACAAGCATTGTGAATAACCAGTGCCTTCTTCAAAAATTCAAATAACCGGTTGCAAGTTTAAGCATGTGTAGCAATAAATGAAGAAAAAAAAAGGCAAGTAGTATCAATACATATTTCTTTTCAAACACACAAATATACAGTTTCCAGAAGAGCACTGATAATGCCAAGCGACTATTTTGATGAGATACTGTATGTGTAGGCTCTGCAGTAAAAAGCCAATATGCACACACACAAAAATATTTCAACTTTTAAAATAATTTAACCATAATATCTTGCATGTGTCACCTGTTTACAACATATCATTTCATACACAACGTCAGGCCCAAGCCTCAGCTTGTGTAAATTTGTGCATATTCATCTAAAGAGGCTGAGATTCTGGACCAGGTGTTCAAGCTGAAAAAGCCTTCAAATTGTTCACATCTGAATACAGAGTGGCAGTATAAGACCGAGAAAGTAGTTACAGTGAAGGTGTAACAGAACAGTACTACGGAAAATTAAGAAAAACACTATCAAACCCTCAAACACAAGGTTCTAGAAAGAGGCCTACATGTAAAGTGATGTCATAATAATTTATAAAAGTGAATAATTAATATCAGTCTCCTTTCTGACGCTTAGAGAATCTTGTATATTCAGAAGCCCATAAAAGTGAACTAACCAAATGTCACAATGAGTATCATCCTCAAACTCTGTTTTTTAAGTTTCTGATCATTAATACTGGTACTTAAAAACATTTGTACTTGCTGAAAACTGTTATTAAAATTTACCTTCCTGCTATGAGAATTTAGTGTAATAAAAATAATGAAAAACAATAGGTAAAAAAATAGTATTTTAAGAATTCTTTTAGAAAACCCGTCAAACAACTGTAAATACAGCTGATTTTTAAGTGTCTCTACTTTTGAACTACTTCTTTGTTTGTTTGTTTTTGTTTAAATGAATCACTTATAAAGAAGCAAGGGAGTACCAGTTCTAAGATTTGTTCTTGTCCATTACATTGAGGACCTCATCCAAAAGTGAAGGTCCCAAGTCAAGCTGTAGTGATAGAAGAGAGCCTGTAAGATCTGAAAGGGATTCTTCTGACTTAGTCTTTGTCTTGGTTAGTTCACATGGAAGTCGACCGTCATCAAATAGATCAACTGTTTGCCAATCAGTGCATCGTTCAGAAAAGCTGGATGAGTGGCTGTCTCTGCCATTAGTAAAATGTGAAGAACCACTGTTTTGCTCCCATATGTCATCTTTGTATGTTTCTCCATCCTCTATCTGTTTACTTGTCTCCTGCAATTTTTCTTCTATTACTGGCTCACAGCTAAGCCTAGGATTTCTTGATGATCTGATGGATTCTTGCTTTGAATTAAATGTCACTGGTGACAATAAGGGCAACGTAAGGGCTTGAGAACCCCCAATGGCAGGAAGGGAAATAGCATTTTTGAGCACTGGTGATGGAGTTTCTGTAAACATGGATTCAGAAGTGCTGTTTGCCCTTAAGAATTCATTGTGGCCACCAGACTGGCTAACTCTGGCTTCTCCATTTCCAGGCAATAACTCATAGTTGCCCTGCAAAAAGGAGATGTCTCCAAAAACATCATGTTGTCCCTCTTTTCCAATGTGTATGGTATGACGAAAATCTCCAAGTGGCGGACTGATCATATCGGGAGACAAGATATCCCTTAGTTTGAATTTCTTCCCTTTCTTATTGTTAGCAGCTTTCAAGTAGATGGGTGTCTTGGCAGGCATCTTGCTTGTAGTTTCTGAGAGAAGCAGTTATTAGGAAAAAAAAAGGGGGAGGGAGAAGCCTCTTACAAAATAAGTTATTCTCAGGAGACCTTCAGCGTTATCAACATTACATCATCATATTAAATCACTTTTGTAAATGAAGTTCCTTTCTTCTGATGCAGAGAGCTGTAGGTTATGTGAAGGTGAATGCTTCCCACTGCAGATCTTTCCAAGGTGAAGCACAAGTTTCAGGTTAGTTAGCGACCAAATGCCCTGCTACTTCCACAACTTGAAAAAAACCTGCATGGGATACAAAATCAGGTTATCATTAATTTATTTTTCATCATTCATTCCATCTTGTTTTTTTTTTAAAAAAAAACAGTAATGGTACTAACAGTTCCAGCCTGCAGATTAGCTTTATGATGTTGTTTCCCTTCATTAGGCAAGATAAAAGAGTTTAGATTAACAAGGGCTAGCTAACCTTTCTCTGACTTCATAGCTTTTTTGAAGTCATAGTTTCTTAGACACGGTTGCTGAGCACAATTCATTTGATAAATATCACTAATCTCAATCTTTCTTCTCCTTATTCTGACATTCAAAATGCTGGCCTTTGAGAGCACATGCAGAAACACGTTTATAACATTCAACAACATTAAGCTTTTGGTAGACCCAGGAAGATGGACAGAGTCATTCAGGAAATCTTTCTGGAAATGCAGTAGATCACCTTGGATTAGAGAACTTCAGATGCCCCCATTTAGTGCTGGAACCCTCAAACTGACATCAATAACATTTCTGTTAAACATGCCCATTTAAAAGGATAGTTTTAGGTACTTGAAAAAAGTTCTAGTCTAGAGCATCACAGATCACTCCTCCTCACCAGAATACTCAGCCCCAAATCCCTCACACTCTGTCCATCACCATCTTCACGAGCTTGCTCAGTAAGAATAACCAGTTTTAAAGCTTTGCACTGTATGGCTATACAGCCAGATTGTCAAGAAGTATTTAAGCATTTTCACAAATCCTTTAACCTGAGTAATTAGTTCCTACAGTGGGGTACTTTACCATGCATCACAAGGGGAGCTGGGAATATAGCCAGGTTAGTATTTTGGTTTTTTGGATTCCCACCAGATATCTACTGCACTTCAAAGCTTTCTTCTACACAACAAAATGCTAATTCATTAGGATCTATAGAATACTAGGAGATTCACATTACATACCAAAACTCCACCAACTTAACTTCATGTTAGTACCGTATGATACAAAAGTAATTCCTAATAAGATCTCTACTTGTGGCACACCCCATGGCAACAGAAATGATGAGTCAAATCGGTTACTTTTTAGTTTTAAACTGAAAAATTCACTGCATTGCTTCACCCATCCAATTACCATTCTACCTAAGCAACCCATTTAGCAAAACAAAATGTCCTCAACTCTAAAGAGAAGATTATTCTTAGTGAACAAAGCTAAACAATGAGGTTGTTTTATGTTTATCTAGTGAACTCAGCTCTATCTTACTACTCAGGAATAATAGGCAGAATTCCCCAATTCAAAATCCTCATTCTTTTCAGTTCTTTTAATCTGGAATGAATGGCAGTGTAGTGTCCATGTGGTCCAAAGTCACACTTGTTGGTTACTAGTTTAAAAATGAAAGACAAATACTAGTTCATTCATGGCTTCCACCAGTTTGGGTGTGTATCAGAGACCATCATCACCAAATACCACAAAGGAGATTTCAAAGAAACCTGAAGGACACAATGAAACATCTGAACATCAAGAAATACTAAAATCAAGTATAAAATAACTTCTAATATAAACAAACCATTTTGGCACACAAGAGGAGCAGTGTATTTTATTTGGCTCATAGCTCAGGGGAAAAAAAAAAAATGCAAAAACCCAAACCAGAGCAAATGTTTGGGCATCCAGATCTCCTTCAATTCTTGCATTATGAGAGAGCCCCAGTAAGGGGCAGTGTGAAACCACACTTTCTCAGAGGATGCTGCAAGAGACTGGCACCAGGAATTATGATCCCTCCCTACACAGCAGTCCCTGTATCTGTGAAGGCCTTACCTTCCATTTGGCCAGTGCAAGAGGCATTACATTTGGAAAGAACTTTTGCAATTACATGCTTGCTGCAAGCATCGTTTGCTCTGCTGAAAACAAACGCTGCCATCACTGCAGATTTTATTAGCCACCCTATTGAAATATCTGCAAATAACATTTTGTAAATACAAGATAAGGGTTCCCTCCTCCACGGACGTACAGCATAACATCAGCTTCAGAGAATCTATACTTTGTTACTGCACACCTATCCTCCTTGTTAAAAGCTGCCCAAAGGAATACAGATTTTAAGCTACTTTGAACAGCTGAAACATTAGGTTGGTGCAAAAGTAATTGCCATTTCAGACAATAAATTTCAAATCACTATAACTAGACTCAAATACATCTTTATTAATCTAAATAGGAACCATTACAACCAACATATTTTTGCCAACAAGAAATAAGTTTGTTTATTCCTGTACCATAAAAATCGGTGCTTCAGGAGTTGATGAACTCTTGGAAAGCATTTTCTGCATCCTGCTGGTTGTGGAAGTGTTTTCCCTGCAAAAAGTTGTTGAGATGCCTGGAGAAGTGGTAGTTGGTTGGCAAGAGGTCAGCTGAATATGGCAGATGAGGCAAAACTTTGTAGCCCAATTAGTTTGACTTTTTAAGCGTTAGTTGTGCACTCTGTGGTCGGGTGTTGTCATGGAGAAGAATTAGGCCCTTTCTGCTAACTGATGCCAGCTGCAGGTGTTACAGTTTTTGGTGCATCTCATTGATTTTCTGGGCATCCTTCTCAGATGGAATGGTTTCACTGGCATTCAGAAAGCTGTAGTGGATCAGACCGGCAGCTGACCTCCTTTTGGTGCAAGTTTGTCTTTGGGAAGTGCTTTTGAGGTTCTTCTCAGTCCAACCACTGAACTGATTATCACCAGCTGTTGTATCAAATCTACTTTTCATCACACATCACAATCCGATCAAGAAATGGTTTGTTGCTGTTGCATAGAATAAGATAAAACGACACTTCAAAACAACAATTTTTTTAATTTTCGGTCAGCTCATGAGGCACCCTCTTATTGAGCTTTTTCACCTTCCAAATTTGCTTCAAATGCCAGACGACCATAGAACGGTCAATGTTAAGTTCTTTGGCAACTTCTCATGTGGTTGTAAGAAGATCAGCTTCGATGATTGCTCTCACTTGGTCGCTGTCACCTGCCACTGGCCGGCCACTACGCTCCTCATCTTCAAGGCTCTCGTCTCCTTTGCTTAACTTCTTGACCCACCACTCTGCTGTATGTTTGTCAGCAGTTCCTGGGCCAAATGTGTTGTTGATGTTGCGAGTTGTTTCCGCTGCTTTACGACCCATTTTGAACACGAATAAGAAAATCACTTGAATTTGCTTTTTGTCTAATGTCATTTCCATAGTCTGAAATAACTATAAAATAAGCAGCAAGTAATAATTCAGAAGCAAAAAAAAAAAGTGAGAAAAGCACATTAAAATGATGTATAACATAACCACATTTAAGAATGTAACCAATACCAAACATCAAATTTCAACAATGCAAAAACCGCAATTCCTTTTGCACCAACCTATATATCGTAAATCTGCAAATATTCACTTAGCCTAAAATACCGTTGTTACTCATATTTCATTTACAATTAAATACGGAAGAGCCTGTTTTTTAAAAAAGTAGATTTTCAGTAAGAAAATAAAAGTTCTAACTTTGGCAAATGAAGAAAGGCTTAACAAGACTATGCCTCCAGCTCAACTCCTGCAAAACAAAAAACTAGTCCACAGAATTTTCACAAGAACCTTACATATTTTCCCTGCATTCAGCAGGATTTAATGAAATCATTAGCACACACAGGCTAAGAGAAGGGACAGAATGCAGTCCAATCTTGATACCAGGCCACACAGTAAAGTTCGCCTTGTCTTAAAATGAGACCTTTTCCTGATCTTGCTGCTAAAAGAGTCTCTGTTTTGACTAATTTTAACTCAGTAACTAAGTGACCATATAGCCAAACTGGAAAGCTGAATGAGAAATTACCAGAAAACCAAATACCTAACCAACAGTCCACCATCCCAGACTGCCAGGATATAGTGGAAGGCCTTAATTTAAGAGAAAAACAACATGAAAAGATTTTTCTTCCAGTTGAAGACATATCCCTCTCCTACAAAGAACCAAGCTTAAACAAAGCCAGAGAAACTTCAGCCCAGTGAAACCTGAAGTTTTAGTTTGGCTGTAGCACTTGCTCATTTTCATTCCTATCACTTCACACTCTCATATAAGTGTTTTGCTTGGTAACAAAGACTAATATTTTCAGAGGCACTTCTCGATCTGCCTTGCGAACCTTCTGTCCACTCAGCAATCATCACCTTCCACACAGCTTAGTTCTCCATGGGTGCCTCAGTTTATTCCGCAGTCAGTTTTAAAAGGACAGACTATCAGCAAATATCTTCACAGCTAAGCTTACAAAGCCAGAGACAAATAAGGGCCAAGGTACAAAATTTTATCTGCGCACAAACTCCAAGAGACCTAGATCATTAAGCAGCATCCTAGGCAAAGAAATAATAGAAAATTCTACTTCCACAGAGTAAGACCAAAAGCAAATTGTGCACTCTGGGCAGTCTATGGCCTTTCTATGGGACAATTGGCTAGAAACATGTGAACTTTAGAGAAAGCCATTGTTTAAAATAACATTGAATTATCTAGTGGAGCAAGTCACTAGGAGAAAATAAAATCTGTACATTATTTAAATACCCAAATGAGAATACCGTAACATAGCACAAGAGAGATCCAAACTGTGCAACAAGCTGCTGCAACTTCTCTACACAATGAAATACATGCAAGTATAGAAAAAACTAGGCTCCAGGGGTTCATTTTAAGTTTTGGTTACCAGTGGCTTTCGGCAGCACAAACAAACTGCTGAGAACATCCTTGTCAATGCTGATACTTTTACTAAGCCTGAAACAACATCAGCGCAAACCACTTTTTGTTTTGTTAGTTTTCTGTTTCTTGGGTTTTGTTGTTGTTGTTGTTTTTCCTTTTTTGTTTGTTTGTTTGTTTTCAAACAGGGGTTTGAACTCATGAAGTCACAATCCCTGAAATCAAGTAAAACAAACTCGCACTATAACCAAGTCTTCAAGTACAAGAAAAGCAGCAGATGATACACCATAGAGCTTAACTCCCATGTTCCTGTGGACTTGGCTGTCCATATGAACCGACAGCCTCTGAAGATGAGAGGACCAAAGTCCGCTCACTTCCAGAGCAGGCCACCAGTAACCTCTGCTTACAGAGCTGCCACACGCTGAGTTGCTTTAACCAGACCAAGCGGTAACACTTCTCCCTCCAGATTGTTCATCTAAATTTACCTTGTTTATAAGAAGCGCAGGCTTTGAATTCATCTGTATTAAAGTCAGATTCCCTGATCAGATTACAGGTCCTCACCCTTTTGTTTCTCCCTCCATCAAAGAATTTGCACCTTTTTGATTAAAGCTACAAATTTAATTAATTGATAAAAACAATCAAGCTAATCACACTTCAGCTCAACTGATTTTCTCAAACTTCACTCAGCCTACTTTCCTAGATCAAATCTCATCTATTTGATCCCATTGTCACATACACTTTTAAGAAAATTAAGGAAAATAAATCCCCAGTCCTTCCCACAGCTACAGAAACACAGGTCAAGAGAGGAATATGATGCAGTTCATTCATTCATTTTTCTGTCCATCTGCCAAGATCCAGATGCCTTCTGCTAGTCCTGGAAGATATATGTCCACCTTCCTCTTAAAATTCTCTACAGGTGCAGACTGCAAATATTAATTTTTGTCACAGAGGCCACTTGTCAGAGAAGATGCATCAGAGAATTCTCCTCTGCTCCAATCTGGGCCCTGATGAATACTGTTCATTATTTTATGCATTCTGTATCTCCTGTCAGCCTTTTCTTTTTAGATAACACAAATAATTCAATCTTTCAACACATGTCATGTTTTTTGAAGCTCGAATAGCTTCCCCCCACCTCCATTTCCAGTCTTCTTCCACTCAGCTCAAATCTTTCTCTAAATATTCCCAACAGCAAACATAAAATTCAAGCTGAGATCTCAACTTCTGTCTTAATAAAGTGTCTGCATTTTTCTTTCAGCATCACAACATTGTTGGCTTATATTTAGTTTGTGGTCCCCTAAAAACCTAGCTCCTTTAGTGAAGAACTGTTGCCTAGCTGCTTATTCTACACGTTGTTCTTGGCTATGCCCCTGTAGCAAGGCCTCCACACTCACTGCATTGCTTTCTATTCATTTCAAACACTTCAGATGGTCAGAATCATTTTGAATTTTGATTTTGGCCTCTACAGCATGCGGGTTTAGCATCATCTGCAGATGTAATAAGTATACATTCAAATAATTCATGAAAATATTATGTAGTAACAGACATGGAAGGTAACCCTGCAGAGTTCCTCGTGATGTATCTTTCCAGATTAATAGTGGCTAAATACTCCAAGGTACTGCTACTTGATGCAGCTTGAATACTTGAAACAATTGTCTGCTCAGGGCTAAGTATGGAAAACTTCGGCTAGACACTAACTGGAGAGAATTCTTTTAAGCAAAGGAATTAACTCATTAGTCATTGTTGGAAGGAAAAGTAAAAAGCAAATGCGAGAAAAATCACGTAAGGACACATTTTCATCTCCCTTGCTATAAACACTTTTTCCCACATAAATCAAAAGTAAATAGTACAGTAGCTGTGAGCAGTCCATCTGAAGAAGTGTTAATTGGCATTAGGTGTAAGCACACACGGGGACAGGCCGCATACAGTGCCTTTCTAGGTATATTCCATTTCTCCAGCACCCTCCTCTTTTCCCCTCCCAAAACCTAAGTTCACCAACAAAGAAAAACCAAGTTCCTTAAATGATTTTAATTGTTGACTGCTTTAAATCTTGCCACCTTTCCCAGCACAGTACCCTTTCACATGGATCAAGCTGGAGTAAATCATATTAACCAGGGAATACCTTCAACTTTGAACCATTAAAGTACTTGTGCATTATATTGAGTGAGGCATTTCACATATTAAAGATTTTTCATTTTAGCTTGTAAGAAAAAAAAATAAAGGAAAGCCACCCTGGCTTCATAAAAAATAATTTTCACTGTATCCTTCAAACAGTTGTACCAGCACAGCAGGAAGGAGCTGTTGAAGTTCTTAAATTTGGGTCTACTGTCTAATTTGAGCAACTGGCTCCAGTCTCCAGCCATTATTTTGTTCTGTATTAGTCTGTGCGACTACTAAGGCCCTTTATCAAACAGTAACCTTGGTCCCTGTTAAGGTACTTGAATGCTAACCAAGTAGTTTCTCAGTCATCCTTTTTGATCGAAGTGAACAGGGGGAATTCCTCGTGCGCGAATCGTGGGGGTATAATCTTCAGGTCTTCTCTCTCTCTCTCGCACACACACACTTTGAACCTTCTCCAATTTTCCAACTTCCTTTTCAGAGCAGATCAGAATTAGTGACAACATTTCAATATCATTCTCCCTAACAGCATATACAAAGATAAAAATCGCTTCTTTCTTCCTATCGTTGCTGCACTGTTTATAAACAAGATCATATTTCTGCTTTTATATCCTCACCATCTTACAACAGGAATTTTCCTACATTTACAAGATAGCATTTTATTACAAACCATTTAAGAGTTCTTGTGCTGGTATAACAAAAGAAGAGTTCTCCAAGCAGAATAAACTATATTGGCAAAAGTAGAAATTCCTTATTGCTGCCATTTCTTCACTCAGAGTGGGCATCCCCATTCTGGTTTTTAGGATATATACATATATTCATTTAATCAAATTTTGCCAGCACGGTCAATGCTGGTGCTCATATTACACTGTTTGTCCAGTAAGACTCTATTCCTCAAGAAAAGAAAAAGGCTTCCCAAGCTACCGTTCTCCAGCAAATGATCTGGATTTATGTTGTTCAGGATAAAAAGTGAGGCCATACATCAGAAAGAAAAAACATTTTATTTGAATGTGCTCAAGCTGTCAACTGATAAATCGGTTTAGATTTCTCCATCTCCCTCACCTCCATCACCTGCAAATTTGTACCACAACAATTTTACACTTATTTGCAGGCTCCTCATAAAAATACTATGCAGCCCAATGCTGTATAAAGAAATCTCTGCATTATTTCAATAGAAATACATCCCTCTTTGATGTCGACTTCTGACATCTACTGTGCAATTCTAAAGGTTTTTAATGCATGATTTGTTGACACTGCAGAAGACTAATGTTTCAAAAATTTGGCTGTGACGCAATATTAAGTCAAATGCCTTAGAGCCTGTTTCTGCAGTTGTGTTTTAGACCACTCCTTAGAATGTCTTATATAGTTCTTTTTTTCATCAAGCAAACTTTTTTTCACCTTCCAACAGTTTTCAGTCACAGCTTTCTTTCAGCTTTGTAAAGTTAGCATATTTTCTAGAATAATAAAAGCCTTTTTTCTTTCCTTCTCTTCTCCAGAGATGATGGGCATTTAATGAGCTCACTGTATTCTGTTGTTCAGCTCCATGCACTGGAACAGGTCCCTCTTTATTACCTTCTTCTTAGCTTTGTTAGCTGGTACATTCATACATATGGATTTAATACCATACGGTTCAATCATTTGCTTTCAAAAATTGGGTGAGTGCAAGGGCGTGCAGATTTAGGCATAGGCACATGTCAGTACAAAGCCTAGCACCTTAACTCATGCAGCCGGTGAAGGCCAGCGAGGTTGTTCTACGTCAGACAGACTGTACACTGAAGCACAGTCACACGTTTCCTCCTACAAAGCCAGCAGATCACATGAGCAAACATCTGGGGCCATAAACTTCTAGGGCACAAGAGGGAGAGGCTTAAAGACCTGTCCATCAGCTGTCTTAGGCCAAGGGAAAACAACAGTCAAATGGGACAAAAAACCCCCATAACCTGAGCCCATGTGTCACCTAAGAGACTGGGTAACTGCTCTGCTTGAAATCTCATCTGCTGCAGGAGAAGAAAGGAACGGATTTTAGCAAAGCAGCTCCCTGACGCAGCTCAAGGTATGTCCACCTGAGTGCTGGTATTGCCAATGGGAAGAACTTGGGAGGCTGTGGACTGAGGCAGGCAGCACTGCTCCTTTTGATGTCAGCCAGCACTCATATAGATTTTAGTGGATTATGAATCCACACCCTTTGTAATTCTGGGCAGGTTAGCATGGATGGCTTTCTCTTTTGACACAGAGGCTGTAGTTCCCCAGCCCAGCTCTGCTCTCAAAGCTGGTTTAAGAAGTTCCCACGCTGGATTCCTCACTCCTCCTTGCTGGTTCCTGGTTCTGCACTGCAGTTCCTTGTATCCTCCGTGGGCAGGCAGACGTACAAGCCACACTGCACACCAGCCACGGCAGCGATTCTTCCCTCTGACTCAGTTTCCAGCAAAGGCTTACCAACAGCTGCAGTGTGACTGATGGCAACGCTGCCAGTTCAAGCCAAATATAACTGTTGCTGTCAGGAAGACATTCTCCCCTTCCCCCCACCATGTGCACACACTTGACCCCTTATAAGCCAGTTCAGCAGACTGAACTGGGAAAAAACTAGCCAGGAAAGGGGTGTAAAATCACAAGGCTAGGAGTGAGACTTCTACTTTCAGCTGCAACAAATCACTTGAAGATCTCAGCTACCTCAGGAAACATCGTTCTTGGAGAGGAAGGAGTTCTGGCAAAAGAGATGGGCAATTCTTAACCAACTCTTGTGCAAGAAAAAGTGTCCATGGAATTACATCCAGATTTTATTAATTTCTGATGCAAAAATGGTTTGGTAGCTCCACTAGCTTCTGCCTTAGGGTTCCCAAAGTAGCAGTAATGTTAAAACGAAGTTTTTCCAACTATAGTTAAGAGTTTATCATTATTATTTTTAAAAAGATCCTTAGTTTAACAATTCCCTACCTAGTTGCTTCTAACAACAGGCAATCTAAAATGAAAGCATTCCACCCCCCAAAAAAATCCCCCTATGCTGAACACCCCACCTCCAATTCTCAAAAACCCTTCATCTCCAAATCAAATAATCTTTATCATCTCCTTGAAACACACAAGTGACATAAGCATATTATAATCACCAGTTCTCCTATTATTCAATTCTCAAAGCATTTCACTTGAAATAAATATTTACCATCTTGAAGTAGCTGATAAACTAGGTTTAAAACAAACTTGAAGGCAAGAGAGCCCTCTATATGCAAAGGCTAACAATGAGGTAGAGGTACAAAGCTAGGGAAAAATATAAATTTGCACAGGACTTATTTGTTTTATTACAGAGAAAAAGGATGAACCCTCTGGTATGTTGCAGTTCTTCTGCCTCCTTCAGAGAGTTGAATGGTCATCAAAATGAGATCAAAGAGCATGGGGTTGGGGTAGGTGGAAGAAAGTAAATTCTTCAATGGATTACAAAAAAACCTTCACTGATTTTATTTTCTGGTTCAATTCATGCCCTCTTGAAAGAATGGGGATGAAATCATGGAGTAAAGACAACTTCTAAGATTTTGTTATCTATACACAATTCAAGGTAGATTGTTAAAACAACCAAAGTAACTGTTATGAAACAAAAACAAACAAACAAAAGTAGAAATTACATGTTCACTGTCAGTTTCAACTCTACTCCTAACAAAAAAACTCTACTATTTGAAGGCACCATTTCAGCAGAGGTAAGAACCTGGAGGAATATGTGACAACTGAAAGACATGTAATATTCTGGCTCTGCTGTGTAGCTTGACAGGACAACCGCTCAGGGGGTCCCCGCTTCCTCCTGAAATCTCTTTGCTACAGATGCTCAGTTCTGTTAACTTGAGCTGCTTGTACTAAACTGATCAGACTTCATTTTTTCTGGAATATATCAAGTAGTATCGGAGTGCATTCACTCTCTGTGCCAACAGTCATATTTCACATAGTGCTCTTAAAAATCAGGTGGAGTTTCAGTTTAATTTGAAAGAAATTAATACACACAGCACTTGCACAGAGATATACTGTCTGAATATACAGAGTGACACAGTGACAGTTCAGTGCTAAAGCTAGTTTACTGATTAGCAGCTGATATTTCTTTCAGACTTTAAAATGCATGTATTTAATTAAACTGTCTGAAATACTGTTGTCCCATATCCCACTAAAGGCACCTTCTCAACACTCAGGGATTTACCTCAGCCAGTCCTCAGCACCCATCATCCCATTACTGCAGCCATATTTCAAAAGACCAGTACAGCTCTTAAGACACAGCTTAAGCCAAATGGTGAGTGAGATGACACCATCTGTATGTAGAGAAGACTGGAGCTCAAGCTTGCATGTGCAGGCAGCGTGACAAAATAATTAAATGCGTCAGGGAAACATGCTGTATCCAATGAACCCAAGCAGACCTAATGTACTACAAGTCAAGTCCTGTCCTTTGCAGCTTTCCAGAAAAGCATTTTGCAGACACTCATGTTCTCTCTGCACTCTGCAGGGGCTCCTGCTCAGAATTTTGCCTTGAGACTGCAAGAGAAAATAAATCCCTCTGTTTAAAGTTCAGTATTTCAAAGTGCTCCAAAATGGACATTTTGTTTTCAGAAGCAGTGTCAAGGGAAAGTGTATTGGCGGCAAAAAGAAAACTTCTAGTAGGCAGTCACCTTAGGGTAATGTAATCATGACTCACGCTCCTCACCCATTTCCTGACTAGGGCTGTGCATGATCAAAAGAAAACCAGCCACAGTAATGCTGCCGCTCGTTAATGTCAGCGAGCCTGAAAGGATTATAGACTACCAGAAAACAAACTCATTGCAGAGCGTCCTATTAAAAGCCTGGCATAAATTGACCGTGACAAACACAGTGGCGTAATACCATCCTCAACCAAAACAACAACTTGCCTTTGTTGCGAGCAACAAGTTACAACTTTTAATACCGAGTTCTCATACCTGAACAAACCCTCTCACATGCCTTAAAACACTGTAAATCCTTGGTGTGTGTATGGGGAGGGCGCGGCAATATCCATTTGCTAGTTAGTCTGTAAGGAAACAGAAGATGCGTGGCTCTTTTGGAAAGCATCACAGCAAACTCAGACTGCTATAAAACAACTACACCAGAAAGGCTGAAAAAGAACACACACAACAAAGCATCAGCTGGGCCTAAGTGGTTGTCACCTTGTAAGAAAGGTACTTCAAAAGGCAATTTCTGTCTCAGTGTTCAGTCCTGTTGGGCAGCCTGAGTGAAGTGTGAATGCACTTAATGATGAAAATTAGTGTTCATTTGTATAAAGAGTTCTTCGGCAGAAAACAAATTTCAGGTCCTTGTAGGGACCTTGGTCAAATTTAGCTTGTTCCAAAACCCACATTAATGAAAACCTCAAAATTAATCAGATATTTCAAAAGAAACTAGGCTAGACTTTAGGTAACGCAGATGACAACACCCAGCTGCACCGCTCTGTAGCCCTCACAGGCCAAACAGAATCACAGAATCATTTATGTTGGGAAAGATCATTGAGTCCAACAAGTCAACTCTTTGCCCCCCCTTCAGAAGCAGGGCCCTGCATTTGCAGGTCCCTTGCCTTCCCCTTTACAAACACCAACTAACTGCTAAACATGCTCCTCAGCACCACTCACCATGTTCCTTATGCTGCTTCCAACAAGGGACATCAAAGGGGAGAGAGATCCTGAAGTCGATCATGAATATATATTGTGCATTGCCAAAACCATTGTCGAAAGAATTAAGACCAATCAGCAGTCACACTCTACTTCCAGGATACTGAAGAGACCTATACCAGGTATCTGACAGCCAAATGAAACAACAACCTGATGTTGTAGTAATACCTCAGCTTGCTTCTTACAAGTCTCAGACATTTTGCCCCTCACATGATACAGAGTACTGGGGAACAGGTAGGAGAAACAATCAGTTGCACAAGGCAAAAGTTGTCTGGCTAAACCAACACCAGCTAAATCTACTAAGCCAATACTTCATCTAGGTTGCACTTATTACTTCGGAGTTGAGAAAAGCTAGTTCTGAAACAGAGCACACACATACCAAGGCCTTACATTGCATTGTGACATTTGCCGCTAGACTGTTATAACTCTGCTTTTTCATCACGCCCTATTTATACAACTCTAACAGCACAGAGGTGAGGCGCAGTAATCCCCTTGGGCACAGATGCACCTCTCTCTTGACCAAGAACAAGCTGTTACCACACGCTGCAAGTTGTTCATGTACCAATTTATACAGCTGGTATGGAATGCAGTGGGATGTAGGCAGACACATAAGAGAACATAATTTGGGGACCTTCTTTCCCGTGTAAAGGGCACATTTATTTACTTAATCCTTTAATAAGTGGGTAAGATGAACTTCTGCCTGTACTAAAGGTTATTTCAAGCAAATTTCTAATGGCTCTTGCAAGCTCCGGGGAGTCAGAAGTCAAGTTACGGAAGGAGGAAATTGTTGAATTGCTCACCTACCGCTACAAAGATCCATGTCAGAAACAGTTCATCGGCACTCATATTGCTATGTCTTATAGTTCTTAAGATCTCTCAGAACACTAAATATGGGTTACCCTACAATAATTCAAATTAAATATATCTATTTTCTTATACAAAAATCCTGCCACAGACACTACTGCTAAACTCTGGTCATTCCTGAAAATACCATAATCCATTCGCTTTGGAGAACACAATTGGGAAAGAAAAGACAGTTTAGCATAGGAAGATAAGAAAGGGACAAACAAAAAGAAAAAATCTGCACCTAATCGATAAATGATAAATCCAGATACAACACCTTAGCAGCTTGTAGTAGAACAGTTAACTTTTAAGAGTCACCAGGATCCCAGGTTAGTGGCTGCTGATTAAGAAAGTTCATGCCTCCCAAAGTGAGTGTTTCAGACCATTTGAAACAGGGCAGCAGTTTCACCCTGGGTGCCAATGCAGGCTGAGGGAGCACTATATCTCAAAGCAAAATCTCGATTTTAAAAACAAAAACATTGTTAATACCTGAAAAATACAGAGAGGCTCTTCATCTCCCTTGCATTTTGGCTTTTACGTTCCCAGTGACTTATCCAACAAGATTAACTCAGTGCTGCTCTAGAACTTGATTAAGCTAATAAATAATGAAACCCCCTTCATACCTCTTGCCATTCTACTTTCTCATGCAAAAGAAGATACAGAGAACGATCTTATGTTTTCCCAGACACCAAAGTATTCTTCTTGGGCTTTCCATTGAAAGCCCATCATTTACTGGGCACCTGGAAATAGCCATCTGCTCCTTTGACAGACTTAGCAGAGTGTAACAAAGAGTTTACTGATACAATACGCACCTTGGTACACATACTGCATTGGAAAGCAACGACCCCCCACCCCAGGAAGTACTATTAACTCCTATTTCTGTTCTTTTGGCTAAAATAATCCAATATTAAATGCAAGAAGCAAAAATAAAACAAAATAAGTTGAAACACTGTAGCAGTTGACAACTACTAATGACATTTTTCTGATAGCACAAAAACCAACAAAGATTAACTTTTTGAGTCACTTAGCCCGGATCTCTCTCTCTCTCTCTCAGCAGTAATTAAAATCAGTGTAATTACTGGAGGCTATAATTACTGCAAATCAGATCAGAATCAGAACTCTTGCTTTACTAAATTAATGACAAGATAACAAACTCAATATATCTGCAATGGAAGGACAGGTCTATACAACACCCAATATACACGGCTCTTCTTCTGCCCAGGACATCCACTCAAAACCAAAAGAATGTTATTTTTTCCTGTCATGGAATTACTCATCAACTGTGACTTCTTATACACCAGGTTAACACGCCTGATTTCATAGGAGTTTCTCCCCATTTTTACTCCGTAAAAGATTAATGTCACTCCAAAGTCAGACTGATGTTACAAGATGTTACAAATAGAAGTTGTGGCATTTTTTAACAGGGATGTCAGGACTCATGTGGGCTTTCTGCTTAGCAGAAGGACTTTGAACCTGCATTGCCAGTTCACACTCTTAAACTCTTTGCCTCTATTTGGCCATCACCATGTCCAGCCCAGTAGCCACAATTCCAAGAGAATGCCACTAAACAAAAGGGGGTTTCAGGAGAGGCATAAGACTGATACTGTCACTTAGTTACTTAGACTGAAGCTAGACAAAGCAAGGTAAGAAATAAAATGTACCTTTTCAGAACAGCAGAAACAATTTTCCAAGGCTTGTTTTTATTTTTATTAATTTATTTATTTTTTTTTTAAATTCTAAGATCTGCCCATTGTCTAATTCAAACAATTCAGGCAGAGCCAGGAGTCATACTGACAGAGACTGAGTAACAGTTCAGGAAGGGCCTACATCTTATCATAGACAGGTTCCAAATGCTCTGCTCTGGCTTTTCACATTCAAGATCCGAAGAGTATTTTTTCCTAAATACGTGACATTTCTCTTAAGAATCAAATATTTTGCAAAATATTTAATCCTTATCTAGGCAAAGACATACTAATATTTTTTAGTCTTTCTGTCTACATATTGTGTTTTCTTGGCCATCAAGATGATTATGAAGGTTGAAAGGGCAAATCTCCTAGAAGCTATCAAAACAGAGCTCTCATCCAAACTGTCATGTTTGTAAAGCTCTTGTCTTTCAGCACAAAATAGAAAAAAACCCCAAAAAACTCCAAAAACTACATCTATGTTTGATACTACTTCAATCCTGGATGGAGAACTGAATAAATTCTTTCCTGTCAAACTGCCACGAACAGTTTGAGATCTGCAAACTTTAAAAGCTGTTTCTCCTCTGATGCTGTGCAAGCAGAAGGGCACACTTTTCACAGCAACTGAGCCTCTTTAAAATGTTTAGCTTTGCTCTTTCACTTTGAAGTACAACGTTCTAGCAAAGCTAAACATTTTAAAGTACAATTTTCTAACAAGGGTTTCTCAAATGCCTGACCGAGCAGAATCCAGTGTCCAACTTCAGATACTCAGTTTTGAAGAAAAGCACAACGAAAAAAATTAGATGTGGCTTCATTCACTTTTCTTCAAGAGAAATTGAGATAGTTCTTGAATTGTGACATTATACAGGAGATGTGGCTTGAAAAGAAATTGATAGTCTTAGAGAATGTTGCTGCTGTACTATGGGACCACATTTGTAGTTTTCGGGTATTAACCCAAGAACTACAAACTTTGAAATTCAGAAAGCTCAGAAGCTCTTGAAAGCTACCTCACCAGATGGTCTGAAAGAACACACTGAACCAGAGCACCTGAAAACTTACGTGGTACTATTTCAGACAAGGATCTTTAATACACACACACACGGATCTTTAATACACACACACACACAAAGGGAAAGCTGCTCCTACTTCCACAGATAAAACGCTGTTTTATTACAGAGAAAATACACACAGTTTCTCAGATGATGCCTTTTTAACATGTCCACCTACCCTTCAGATGTCTTGGAAGCTTCCAATTTAAAGCTCATTTTCGGAGTTGTTTATAAATATCAGATTCTGCCATTCAAGACAACATTTTCTATACTTCATCTACAGCAATCTGTATATGTTTGTTTATTGGCAGGATTAAAAAGAGGTGGGAGAAGTTTAACAGAAGCTGTTAAACTGTTTCTCTAATGAGAAAAAACAAAATTATATACTTCTACGGGCCTGCTCCACTGTAATGCCCTTTACTCCTATGCATACACAACCTATCAAAAAGTACAGCCTTGCTAAAAAGTTCTGGCACTTCTGTACTTTTAAAGCTAGCCCTGACATTCAAATTTTTATCTGGGAATGTGTCTTTACCTATCACTGTGACTTACCAGGATGGTCAATTTTAAGGTGTTTTAATTGTACAATTTTTGCAAGATTCAGTAACTTAGCACCTACCAGCAAAAATCTTCCTAAATCTGCACTCTATTAAACATACTGTCCCTCCTGCTTACTTGCTCTGTACCCGCAAACAGCTCAGCAGGAAGGATGACCATCATCTGAAATTCAGACGAAGGACAGAACCTCTGCGTGAGAACTGGGAATGTGGAACCAGTAAATGCAGAACAGTGGAAGTGGCGAGGGGATGGACCCTCACAAACAGGTGCAAGGGAGAGAGACATAAGCAGGCTTGATGCAGGAAAATCCGCTGGAATTTAGCAACAGGACTTAATTTCACGTTTTGATTACTCATTTGGGCATTGAAGCTTGCTTCTTTCCTTACAGATTTTTCAGTTTCATGCAGATTATATCTTTGTATTTTCAGAGGTCACTTGCATACACTTAAAGATTTACATTTCAATGGATATATTGTTCTCACCAAAGGCAGTGCCAAAAAGCTTCCAACTTCTCTATTGTTGCTTCTCTTGTCTCTTCCTCCTGTAAGTTGTCAGAGCGTAACCCAGCAATCTGCTTGTTATATACTATGCCACAAAATACCTTGTTTACAATGCATATTCCTCTGCCAAAGTAGAGGTACCATTGTAGTCTCAAGGCAAAACAGCTACTGCAACTAAAAGTGAAATTTATGCTGCAGACAGCTTTTATATTTTTGTCTAAGAACTAACTATTTGATTGTTCATCACTTTTGTCTGGAGAGGTGGGTTTTATTTTTGTCCTCACAAATTCCTTTAGGAACTCCTACAGATTCCTAGCCTACTTGGGCTCTTGCTATTGTAACTTTTCTTCTTTGGGAATAGAAATATGTATTTTTAAGAGAGCTGTACAGCCCACTCTGCCATAAAATTAATGACTTTGTTGTCTTTGCTGTTGACCTTAGTGGATCTTATCTAAAAGACTCTGGAGACTGAGATGGATGTTCATCATGCCTGAGGGTGGATAGAAAAGAAAATAAAACAAAACAGAAGAAATATAGCCTCCCTTCCCACTCAGATAATATGGTGCAAGTGGGAAAGGGACATTCAAGAACAAAGCAGCTACCATACAAATTACTGGTATGCTCAGTTCACTATCTTGTTCCTAACAATAGATTTTTCTGTTCAGTCTGTATGACTTCCCTTACCACTAATTACTTTGCATATCATTAATAAGAAACAATTTGGAGCATATATGACAACACAAATAATCCAACCTTTTCATTTAAGGCAGTAACTACTCCTGCATTTATACAGTCCTAAAATTACATTTGGCCCTTTGAAGGCAACCACGAGGCTGATGTGGCCCCTGGTGAAAATGTGTTTGACAACCATTATTTAAGGTTTTCTTTAAAATGCCTAGATTCTACCATTTACTTCTACTGAAAGTGACCAAACTGAGCAACGTAATACTATAAATTTGTATTGTTGCAGCATCAGGAGCCCTAATCACAAGCCAGGTATCTAGTATCTTAAGAATTATGCAGACATAAAATGACAACTACAAAACCTCACAAAAGACAGTTCTTCAGTTCCCGTATCTTTCGGGACAGGGAATACTGCTAGCTTCCTAACAGAACCGTAACTGTTGTGAGTACCATCTCCCTCCTATTTCAGCTTTCCACTCCAGAGTTTGGACAGAAGTAAAATACGATTCCATATGCCATATATACAGCCTGTGCATGGATACGCTGTTCCATTCTTTACCTCCATATTCCCATCTGATTTTAAACATCCAAGGAGAAAAGAGCCACCCCCAGATACACTGCATCTTACCCTCTTATTAAATGTGATTAATTCTTGCAAGGTCATCTGCAAGAGAGCCATAAGCGAGCAAAGAACCAGCTTAAACTTGATGAAGAGCAGTAATATTTTGTATCTAGAGCAGGAACATGTGAGCTGCATCTGACATGCAGGACCATCAATGGCACTATTCTTTCCTTGTCCCTCTTTCACTCACCATGTAGCTCTCTGGCTGTTCCCATCTTCCTTAAACTAGGCTAAGCCCTGACATTATTTGTAGAAGTCAGGCATCCTTAAAAGAAGGGAAACACCAAAGACTACACAGCCACATAGTATCCTCCAAATGAATATAGACAAGTCATGCAAAAGCTAAAGATAAGTGTCTTTCCAAGGACCAGAGCACTGGGGAGAAATAGTGCAGCTGGCTTTTAATATACATCACACTACAAAAGACAGAACCTGCACCTTCTTTTTCCTTCACCCTCACTGTGGCACATGCAGCTTTTAGTGTCAGAGACGCTTTTGGTTTTATTCTTTGTGGGTACGGAAACATACTCTCAAAGAACAAGAGTCACGTTAAAGCTTCAAATGACAGGGAGCTTGTAAAATTAAAATTGATTAAGCTATCACTTGAAATTTGAACATTGAGAAGATTAGCCTAATCATTCTCTGGAGATAAAATTTAACCAAACTGAAACTATACTTCAGTTCCCAAAAGACAGTTTGTCAAATAATCAAAAAATGAAGACCAGAAAGTAATACTGATGACAATTCCCCAACAGAATTCATCACTAACAGCAGTGGCAAAAGTGCCTGAACAAGATGTTGTTCCTTAATGGTGGTCTATCACATTGAAGACAGGATATTTATGGTGTGCATCTTGAGCACGGAAAAGAGGACAGAAAAAGCAAAACGAAATATTCACCTTAAGTTTCACCACATCTTGGACTAATCTTTGCCTGAGTTTCAGATCTAATTTAGCCAGTCTCATGAACAAACAGAATTAAAGTCAAATTAAATCGAAGTATACACTGAATCATATTAACTGAGGCAAAAAAAGTAAAGTTAGAGGTTTCTAGAAAATACTTAGACCTTCACGAAAAAGATATGTAAACACACACGATTTAGGCTTCACTTAACTAGAGCTGGAGATGCACATAGAAGGAAAAACAGAACTTGTGTCTGATCAACACATGGAAGGAAGAATGGAACTTGTTTCTGATCACAGTATCTTGCTGAATGCAATTTAAAAGGTTAGATTCAGTAAGTATTGGAATTAAGAGGAACATTCAAAATTCTTCTGGTATGACAATGATTTTTTTAATGTTCTCAATTACTTAAGTATTGATTTTTTTAAAACTTAAAAGCTTTCTTAATGAGACAAACCCATCAGTGCTCTTGTACAATTCTTGACAACATAAATAAAATAAGGGAAGAAATAAACAAAAAGGCAAGAACGTAAATGTGGGGAAAAACCCCTAACAACACTGATGTCATGCTCCTGTACATCATGTGGTACTAGTGCACACTCAAACACTAGAAAACACCAACCAAACAAAAAACTGTCTACTACAGAGGAGCTGACCCCGTCGTATGGCTTGAGAAAACCACCTTCTTGAAAGTCAATTAGAAGCTTTACTAGAATAAGATAAACAGAGAAAATATTTATCAAAGAAACAAGATCCATCAGCCTCTTCTTCACTAAAGGCTTTTAGCCTCAAGTCTTGTCTACCATCTCCTTCCTGCCTCTGCTTTGCCTCCTGCTTAAGATTTGAAACTGTATTACTCAACTCATACTCTTCCAGGTATCAGGGTTTCTACTTGTGAAGAGACAGAGAGCTCTGCCAGCTGGAAAGCTCATTTCACAACATCTTTGGAGAAATGCTTCATAGATGCTGACTGTGGTGGCAGCAAAGCACCTTTGATCTTCCTTGGAGAGTATCGCTGAGAATTCTGAACCCCATAATTAGAAATATCATATGTGGAACACTAAGGTTGCAAAGTCAAAGAACACAAAGTTAGGAAATCCCAAGATTATACTACTTGTGCAACCATTATTTGGTTCCTTCACCATCTGCATTACAATGTTGCCCAGCACCACCCATAAGCCCTGTGACAGAGCAGGACCTTCAGCTTTAGCTCAGGATTTCAAATAGATCCTCTCTTTTTGTTACTTCTCACCTCATTCACCCCACATACTGTTTGAAGCAAGAAGGCTGTGAGAAATAATGTGACCATAATGCACTTGCATTTGTGTCACTATTTTCTACAGGCATTTTTCAATTTATGGATACTTACTTTTGACAGTATACCAAGCTTTAGGTGTTTGGGTTTGCTTGACTTCACTGTTACACTGTACAGACTTTTTAAAAAGTTAACTGAAAACAAAAAAGAAATTAAACCTGACAGTTCGCTTTTATTTACTATTTTTATGTTACGAGGAAAAACCCCACATTTGAAATGAAGACTCAACACCTGTTTCCTTTGTTAAAGGCACAACAGAAATATTCAGATACACATAAAATTTCTACAGCTAAAAAGATAGAACCGGACTGGAAGCACCTGGTATTTCAAAGGGACGGAATAAAAATATACACCAAGCCGTACATTTTAGATCTTCCAGCAAAGGCATGAAGAAGTGTTTATTTTTAGAAAGTTCTCCACAGATGACTTAAAAAAAAATTGCTTTCTAAATGCATCTAAACAACTTTGCAGAAACCTGACTAAGCAAGTCATACCTAGTTTCAGTGACCACAGTTCATCATCAGCACTTGTATCTCTCCAGAAGGTCAGCTGCTGTTTACACATAACCACAGAAAGTTCACGTAGCTCACTCAGAATGAGCCCCAGCACAATAACTCACGGTATCAGTCCATTTAATTTCTTATCTAACTTGTTCCCTGTTGACCTTTATGATAGAAATCAAAGCAGTGTATCAGACTTGGTGAGCTTTCTTCTATTATGCAGTACAAGTAAACAACATTAACACAACATTTACATAGTTAAGTTGTATGTTGTTGTCCCACACATGGTGGGGGTTGAAACCCTTCATGTGGCTCCCTGGCATTCATGAGATACTAGTCATCATGCTTTAAGAGTATTGTGCAACTTGAATAATTCCAAAGATTAGCAAAAGTAATTTGCAATACTGTTATACTTAACATACATTTCAGTAAAATGGTCTCACATGAAAAGGTACTATGATCATGAAGTTCATTTAGTTTGATTATTCAGCTACTGCTTTCACATTTGCAGAGCTTTAGGTATTAAAAGGTGCTACTCCAACTCAGGCTCAGCCTGTAAATGGCCTGCAAATGGCTTATCTCCCCCTTAAAAACCAAAATGAACAACACATGCAAAAAGGAGTAAAACACATTCAACAGTTCACTAGCCTCTCAAAAGAAAAATCTCACAGTTGCTTACAAAAATTACTAACTAACTGTGCTCTTGTGGACTTAACTAGTGGCATAACCATATGGCAAACATTTATTCCTACATGCAACTATTTATTCCATAAATATCAATGAAATCCAAGTATAGGTATATTTATATCTTGCTACCCTGGCCAACTTTGTCCGTTTGTGATCATCTCATTTTATCTTGGCAGTGTGTTTTCTGAAGCTTTACTGCACCATGATTTAACTCTTCAGCTATGAGGAAGCTATTATAGTCATCTTGTCAGCCAGTTCCAGCTGCTCCTGTTATGCTCATCTCCCCAGCAGTCATCCTGCTGGATCAATATCTTTGCTCAATAACATTATGAATGCAAATACAGAACATTGTAAAATATTGTAAGCAATGCTAACGTTCATGAATGTTACCCAGAAATCTTTATTTGATGTAGCACTAGAAATAGATCCTTTTTTGAGCATGAACTTTACCTGAGCTTGTCCTTGGTAGCTGCACCACCTCATTCTGCCATCATGCTTCACACAAAAGCTTCCCCTGCGTAGGTGGTGCTCCTAATCTGCTCTCACTGCGCTACCCAGGCACTTCCATCAGCACCAGCTACCTACCTTCAGGGGCTCTAACTGCTCTGCAGTGAGAGGAAATCACTTTAGAACACCCCTCCATCCAACAGTTCTGCCTGACTACAGTTCTTCCCACATCCCCATTTAAGTTCAGACTTGAGTTTATTTGGGAAACTCACCTTGCTATGACACAAATGAAACCAAAACAAAAAAACAACCAACCACAGGATACACCTCCAACTGCCACTCCTGTAAGTGCTGTACCTACAGCGTGGCTACACCTATTGGGCACAGACCACCCAATTAGTTCAGTTTTACCTCTGGTGGAGGGAGAGGCAGCCAGTTCTCCCAAAGATGGTTCAGATCTTGAGAAAATATATTTACTCTGCCTTGATCATGATAAGGAAAAAAAAAAAAAAAAGAAAAATAAGTGATGCCTTTTTGTTATGTTTGTGTTTTTATGTCTGTGTTGTTGTTTTGTGTGTGTGCGTGTTTGATTTTTTTTCCCCAAAAAGTAACATTTGCATGCAGAAGGATGAAAGCTGTGGTGTTTTCCATCATTATGAAAGGCCTAAATGGGAACTAGGTGACTTGAACCACAGCAATTCTGTCAATGAGGGCAAGGAATAGGAGGAGGCATCACTGAGCCCCTGGGACACAACTCACTGGCAAGACGCAAAGGAGAACTTGATGGCAAATTCTGCATAGCAGAGGGAATCTGTTTTTGAATGCCAGTTGCTTCTCGTACCCCAAATTATTTCTCAAGACTTGGGCAGAGGACCAGAATTTCTTCTATAAGAAGTCATCTAGCTTAGAAGACCAAAGCAGCATACCTAATTACAAAAAGCTGAGAGCAAAACATACTTTACCATGAACCATGGTTTAATTGGTTACAGTAAAGCTGATATAAGTGGTTTGGAACAGTTTTAGACGCCTCTTTGAAGTCAAAGTGACATTTAACCACAGCAGTCATATAGGGATGGTTCAGAGCTGCACTGCCTCAGGGAAAGAGTGGCTCTGGGCTGCCTCTTAGGTGATAGCCATCTCTTTCCAATATTCCAGGCCACCTCCTGGTGATTCTGTCTGGTTTTACCCACCACAGAAGAGAGGCAGAACCACAGGGGTAGTTTCTGCAGCCCGATTTTTACTTCTGTGGATTCACAAGGTGCTCCTGAGAGAACAGTAACTGTGATTATCTTCAGTCCAAGGATGAGATAGGCCCCATTGTTTCCTTCCCAGATACCGCTGGCTTACGCTGAGGACAGGAAAGTCATTCCCTTCAGTACTATCCTACCGACCAAAGAACCTGCCCAGTTTTTCTCCTCTGCATGCTGTAATATTAAAAAAAAAAAAAAAAAATTCAAAGCATGGAGTGCCTTGAACAGAGGAGCTTCCTCTTACTTTCCTGAATGCTTCTGCCGAAAGACTATTTTTAACATGCCATTGAGCTAAAGTAAATCTTAACACTAATGCTAAAAAAGGCTGGACCCTTTCAGTACAAGACACTTCAAAAATAAATCCTTGCGACAGTAATCACCTGCTGATACATGCTTTTATGTTTAGCCAGCTGCTGAGATGCCACATCTGTCACTTTTGCTTCCAGAAACGTTCTTTCCTTTTCTGTAGGGAAAGAAAAAATTCTGCTCCTGGAATTGCGCAGAGTATCATGATGCCTTTTTTGGTATCTCTGTCATTCCTCCAAACATCTGAACCACAGCACATGGATTATAAGATTTCTGGTACTGTGTCTCTTAAGAATTGTTCAGCTTTAGATTTTCATACCTTAAAGCCTCTGTTTTTTTTCCCTACACTTTGCTGAACAAAGTTACATACTTATAACCTATATGTAACAAAAATAATGGTCTATGCGTGAGCAATTTCACTCCTGGGAGCTTTCTTTGCATCCCTCCCTCAAATATTTTTCAAAGGAAGGTAAGATCAGAATCATATTTTTTTGCATTATACATTTCATAATGAGCCCTCTTCCTATTTTTAAAACATAACAACAATCTACAGTGACGCAAGTCCCAAATTAATTACTTCCTCTATTTTGGTCTCTTTTTAATTTCAACTGAAAATAAATCAAGTCCCTCTTATTAACCTCCCGCCCGCATTTCTTCATCAGCAACCTAATACAGATTTTAATTGACTTCCCGACCCCAGCCCTGCCGGACAGCCAGCATCGCACCGCTGCCCTTCTCCTGGCCCCGCCCGTGCCCGCGGTGCCGCCCCAGCCCCAGCGGTGCCGCCCCAGCCCCAGCGGCGCACACCACTGCACGGGGATTTCGGAACCCCCGCGGAAAGGTGCCGAAAAAAGGTACATCCCGTACGAAAAATGCCCGCTCTGTTTCCGGGCGATGTAGGTGTGCCTTCTGCCTTCAAGGCAGGGCAGAAAATGAGGTATGTCAAAATACGCAGGGAAGAAGATTTAAACCTGTTACAGGGATGAATTTCAGCTCGGAATTTCAGTGATGCAGAAACACCCCGAGACGGTCTTAGCAATGCGATTGCTCCGGCATAAATCCCCCAGGCAGCCAAACACGAGGATTAATGGATACTCTCCCAGGCCACCCCGAAATGCCTGCCTTCCCTCCCAACCTCCTTCCCTGTCCCCCGAACTGCCGCGGTGCGGCTCTGCAGGGAAGAGGGGCCACGCCGCGCCCCTCGCCGCTCCCCGGCCCCGGAACCCAGCGGCGGCGGAGCTCCGCGCACACGCTGCCCCCGCTCCCCGACTCACAGCTCGGCCGGCTGCTCCCCCGCCGCTCCTCCTTCCCTCCCTCCGGCCGCTGCGGAGCCGGGAGGGCAGCGGGGCCGCCCCTCCGCGGCTCAGGGCGTGCGCGGCACCTGCGAGCACCCGTCAGTGCGCGGGCGGGCGGCGGCGCCCCGTGTGCCGGGGGCGCGGGGCCGCGGGTGGCGAGCGGGAGCCGCGGGGAGGCGGCGCTGCCGGCGGGGAGGGCGGGCTGCAGGGAAATCCTGGCACCGCGGAGCGCCGCCTGGGAGGCGGGCAGGGGAGGCGAGCAGCAACCACAGTAACAATAAAGGGGGTCTCTCCCCCCTCCCCCGCTTTTTTTAAGCTCATTGCGGGAGTGGGGGCGTTACGGGGAGCGCCGGAAGGCCACCTCCCAGCCAGGCAGTGCCCCGCTGAGCCCTGGGGTGGGCAGCCTCCCCTGAGCACGGCCAGCTCGGAGAGGTGCTTAAAAGCTGACCATTTTTCACCCAAACCCTCGTCCCCCTCACCTCCTCGGCGCCCCGCTCCGTCACGGGGGAGGCTTTCAGCTCGCTCTCCGCAGCAGCGCCCGCCGCACTCCTTCATTCTGCCTTTCCTCCATCATTTACGCGTTTTTAAGGAGCGCTCAGGCTTTCATGACTCCACGGGCTGCGATTTGCAGGTAAATGGCAAATACTGCGAGAGCTGGCGAGGCGCGGGGGCGTCTCCTCCCGCCCAGCGGCGGGGCCAGACCGGAGTCTCGGCGCGGAGCATCCAGCATCGGCTCCGCGGGACCCGCCGGGGCTAAGAGCCCTTTAATGACAGATTTCAGGGCACCTGCCCATCTGTTTTATACAAGTGAAACTGCCTTGCCCAGAACGTGAAAGGTCTCAAAATAGCTGTTGGCAGTCCAGCAGATTGCTGACTACGAAGCCCATAAATATTGGGCTGATGGTAAATTTTTTTACAAGTTCCTTGGTTGATCCAGATAGAGACCCCGGTTTTGTTTTACTTCTCCCAATGACATCCTCCCAGAGGTTTCTGTTGGCAGGTGCCTGAACTCAACACTCCACATCTGACAGTTTTACCGAAAGGTCATTTTTCAAAATGTTACATTTGGCACTGCCATACAAGCACTGCATGTGCGTTTATTGAAATATTCAGTGTGGTAAATACCTTACCCAGGCTAAGGTATTTTTATAAACATTTGCATGTTTTTCATTACATATGGCATTTTAAAGTAAGTGTAAACGGTGGATGCATTGTATATAAATATATACTTAGTTTAAAATATGTTTACATACCCACATCTGGGTGAGAGAATTTTCCCCTTTGCCCTCTTTGCGTTGTTAGCATTGGAGCACTTCAGTGCTAAAGCACTTTACCACGGGGCATTTGTATTTTCTTTTCTGTAAACACAGTGCTCAAGTTCAGAGAACACTTTCATTTCAAGGTGTTGAGATTATAATATTCAGCATGCCTGGAGACTGCTGTGCCCTTACACATAGAGGGTGAAGTCTCTGGGCAGAAAACATCAGGTCATACACAGCAGTTTATATCCTGATCCTGCTATCTGAAATAAAACTTTCACTGAAAATACTGCCCTGTCACACAAAAGTTCTCGTTGCTGAAGTATTTTCAATTCTATGAAAATCCTTTTAGGGATTTGATCTACATAGCGTGATTTTTTGTTTGGTTGGTTTGGTTTTGGTTTTGGTTTTGGTGGTTTGGTTTGGTTTTTAAGCCCAAGCCCTCCACATGGCAGTTACAATAGCTGAGAGTGAAGCTGCTCGCTCTGTTGGAGCGAGGGCTTTGTGCCCACAGTCCCTCCCCATGCCCAGCGTGCAACCCCAGGCTGGGAACAGGCATCGGCCCAGCCTGGGGCTGGAGGGGGCAGCCCCACCGCTGCCCAAGGGAGTGGGTCAGCTCTGGGCCCCGGCCTCCGACAGTACTGAAGGCATGGCCAGAGACTGCACAGTTCCTGTAATTCTTAATTGCTATTGCAGAAGCCAAAGTAAATTTGAGAGCGGCCCAGAGGCTGCTCCCAGTTTATGCAAAAGGACAGTCAGAGAAAACAGCTATTATAAAGTTTGTGTAAGCAAAAGAAAAAAGAATTCTGTAATAAAACGTGGCTTCCTTGGATACATTTCCAACGTTGCAATTATTCAATTATTTATCCTGCATGAATGCACTCCACACTACCTTTAATCTACCAACTCTACTCTTAAAAGTCTTGAGACTCTCATTTAGGCACCTAATTTAAGTGGTTTAAATTTTTTTAAAAGGGACACTCTAGGGTTGACATTGCTCACACTTCTTTTTAGTTCAGAAGGGACATGCGTAGGCATGCATGTGTGTGGCTCCATGTGCTGAAGCTGAAGAAAACCTACACAACGGTTTCTTAGAACAAAACAAACACATGGATTCATTTGCTATAATAACAGGCTGGCAACATTCTGCAATTGCACACTCAAAATCTTGTCCCAGTCATGTCACAGATCTCTCCTTCTTCTGAATGCTTTCCCTGGCTCTTCTTTTTCAGAGCTGGGTTTCAAACCTCTGTGTGTCACTGTATTGCAGCCCAATTGGGTTTCTCTCTTGTGCTCTTTCATATCATGACCTCCCGCACCTTCGACCTGCAGCACCTGCTCCAGCTTTTCCTCTTCAGTTTTCTCTTGTCTTTATCTATTTGTGCTTGTTTTCACTGTGGTGAGGAGATGACCCGCTTCTCTTTGGCTCTGAAAGTGTATTCAGCCCAAAGCCACACCCGCACTATTTCTGCTCTTCTTGTATCATTGCTCTTTCCTTTTCCAATCCCACGTTAATCGCACCAAGGTTATCAACGGCAGGCTCATTCCCCAGTACAAGGAGCATGTTCTTTACCCTGCACTGTGCCCAAGTGTATCACATGGGCCATTATCATAGAATCATAGAATTGTTTTGTTTGGATCTTTGTTTGGACCTTTAAGATCATTGAGCCCAACCGTTATGTAGCACTCTCAAGTCCACCTCTAAACCATGTCCCCAAGAACCTCATTTAAGCATCTTTTAAACACCTCCAGGGATCATAACTCAATACTGGTTTGTTCTTTCATGAAGAAGCAAAGGACATATTAATAGGGAAGTGTTACATGTAAACATAAGTACAGTTAGTGTTTTGAGGCAGTAGTGGCTTAGAGAAAAGTTTCCGTTTCTCTGCAGAAAAAATGCCAATCCCTTCCCCAGCTTAGCCTATCATGGGAGACAGAAGTGCAGGGGCCAAAGGGAGAACAAAGATTTCTAGAAAACCTCAGTTCTGAATTTCTTCAACTTTTAGCAGTTAAAGTATCGCATTATTAGTACCATGCAGATTTTGAATGGATCACCGGAAAGGAGTGATCAGATCCTCTGCTGTTCAGTCTCTTGCCACCACAGATTTATGTTGTCTCTCCTGTCATTTCAAACCTCTCTCATTAGGAACTAAAGCTGGGGTTTGAAGCATGGTCTTAAGATTCCTAAATGGCAGGCATGCTTGAATACTTAAGTACTTGAATACTTAAGTCGCTGTGATATCTAGAGAATGTGAGTATCTCTTCAAGTGCTTTGCTGAATCAGGATGACTTCTGTTCGCCATAATATTAGTTTTATTTATATATGCCCAACTCAAGTCCATGGTGCTTTTGCATTTCTTTCAGCTGGAGCTAGATGATGCATTTAGTGAGGATTGTTAAGCAGTCTGTTATGCTTTGAAATTGTCTGTTTAAAAGTTGTTCTTTGACAAAGGTTTTATGATCTTTAAAATACACATGATTAACATAAGCTCTGGAAGCTAACAAGTTGAATTATTTAATGTAAACACTCTTCATACTAGCACCATAAACAAGAAAATTTACTAAATCCTTTTTTCAAAAACTGTCTAATACTATTTTCCAGGGTTCCTGAAGATCACATTCTAAAATACTATTGCTAAATAGTGTTTAGCAATACTATATAGGAATAGTCTAAATATTTTTCTCTTTTTAAGTAGTTCCAGTGGATTACCCATACACACATATCCAAACACACACCATTTCTGATAAATTACTTTATAGAGTGACAGAACTGTAGGATCAGAAGGACTTTGAGGTCCTCTCTTCCACATTGTGCCCTGATGCAGGATCAAGCACTCAGCTTTTAAAACCTTCCAAAATCTCTGGACCTCGTCGTGCTCTTTTCCAAGGGGAGACACAGCCCCTTTAGGGTTCCATGAAAGAAGCTGCTATGTAGCACATACAAGCTCATCTCCTCAGGCACCTTCCAAAGTCCCTCCCACATCTCTGTGGCACTGTGGGCAAGTTGGGCAACCACTCACTCAGGCTCTTCCTACACGTGTTCTTTTATCCTCTGTTCCTAAAATCATCCACTGATGGAAATTACGCAAACTCCTGAGGTAGCTTCATAGTCTCATCCCTTCGCTATCCATATTTTTTCTGTTTTCCCGACAGATACACAACTTACATCTCTCTTTGCTGCAAATGAGTCTACTTTCTTCTCCCACTGTATCCAGAAAATGGTGAGACCATGTCCTATATAGCAATGCTTTTGGGAGGCTATTTTTCCCAACTGTATAGTTTTTTCTCACCGTTTGCTCTAACCAAGTTGAAACAATGATCAGGGCTACATAGTACAGCTTCTTTTCATGGAAATTATTATGCAGCATTGGAAAGAAAGAACATGATCTGACTGAGGGAAAAATCTTCTGCAACTTGTTTGCCACAGATTATTTCTATAACTGTCACTTTGGGAATTTCTATAAATAAAATCGCTATCACTCTTCTGAGAAGTGAGCATTTACTACCATTTTTTAAACAGTGAAAAAATACAGATCTGTTTTTCATCTAAATTCTTTATATATTTGAAATCACTCAGAGAAGAAAGTCCAAAGAAATGTGGTTAGGTTTGACGAAAAGAAGCCTCCCAGTGGGATATTTAACAGAATACCTAGAAAACAGTGTTGAAAGACTTATAATGTTTGGAACCTATATTTTCAAGTCTCGTTCCATGACCTCTGAGCTCCAGAGGACCTTACTTGGCTTTAACTCATTATCCTCTGTGGTGATAACACTTTGGATCCAGGGGAGAAAAGAAGGACTAATTGACCCATGGCTTGGACCAGGCTTTGGCCTGACCTGGTACATATTAATGATGGATGTTTAACTTCAAACGTTTTTGATACTCAAACACTGCAGAAGGTTTGGCTTTCCCATTCTGTCTTTTCATACTGCATCATGAAATGCCAAGTGGAAGATGCGTGTGTGTGTGGGCACCAACCTTCCCCCCCACACACCTCCCAGGCTGCCCAGTACTGTCTGGGGGAGTGCATGGGGTAAAGTGGTGATTCAGCTGGTGAAAGGAGGTGGCTGTTCACACACTGCCCTGAAGGGCTTTTCCTTTCTTTTGTCATCTTCTCTCTGGGGTCCCCTAAGCTCAGAGCACTTTCCTCTGCAGAACTCCCCAGGGAGGACAAAAATTCCACAGTGTTTGGTGGGAGGGGATGCAAACAAGGCCCTGGTGCCAGATGAATGCCACTGTCTGTGATCACCAGCAGCTTCAAATACATCACTAATTAATTTTAATAAAAGGAAGTTAATGGCTGTTTTAAACTTAGAAGGGGAAAAGCAGAACAAAAGTCACTTGAAAGGATATTGCAGTTGCTCATATAAATGTAATAAATGGGTACAGCATAGAATAAATATTACTTTTAGTAATAATTTCTCACTTCACAAAGAAAAAGGAGAGTGAAAGAACAATGAGAGCTCTGCAAAATGTTGTCTTGCTTAATATGAAAATTTGTGCATCTGTCTGAGCATTTAGGGACCAATTCTGAAACTGCTGAGTACTCTTCCCTTCCATTATCTGCTGTGGGAGTGAAGAGCAACTGGCATCTTGAGGAATCAGGCTCCTTGGCTGTTTTAATTTAGTCTGACAATATTGCTGAATAAAAATTTTCCTGGGGATAGCCCACAATTACATAGCATGAACTCATTTCTTCATCATAAAATGTGAGCTGAAACCATTCATAACTCCCAGCCAATACTACAACAGGCAATTCCAGTTTTTCATTGCATGGGAAAAGCACTAGCAAGCATTAATGAGTTTCAAAAATAGCTGCCACATCAGAAAATTGTAATTGTGCTTGTTCTTCTAATGTGAATACCTGTTCAGCAGACATCGCTTAAACAATGGCATCCAAATAGACCAGGGCATGTAAAATAGCTACTCCTATTTGTCAGCTGCACACCCATTGTTTTCAGTGAGAGCCTGCAGAGCAGCTTCAGCTGTACATTCCTGGGAAGTGAATAATATCAGTTGAGATTACGCTCCAGTACCACATCTATTACAAGCACATTATAAAGATTGAATATAGCCTAATTAGGAAATGCTGAAGTCGGCTGGGTGTGGATGTGGGCTGGTAAAGCATCATTTTACATGACCTTCACACACTGAAAATGAGAGTTCACAGAGGATAAAGCAAAGGTAACAATATAGATTTCAGTCCCAAATCCAGATATCACATACGCATCTCGCATTCCTCAAACCCTTACCGCTAAGCTAAACAATTGCTCCCCAAGTTTCACTTCCATGAAATTATTTTGTAAACACTCTGTGGATCCAGCAGGACAAACCAAATTTGGTCACATTCTTATTTTTGACACAGATGAGAATTAGAGCTCTGTTCTGGCTTTGAGTGCTGGAAGGAAGAGGTTGCAGGGAGAGGCAGCCAGAGTTTCTCCCAGGAAGCAGGTCTTCTGCATGCCCTTGCAGAAGGTGTGTTTCCCCAACATCACCTACTGCAAAGCCCCTTGCCTCCCCACACAAGCCCTGCTGTGGAAGAAGATTGCTTAGCAAGCCAGCGGTCTCCTTTGGGTCCTTGCATGCTCCCTCGGCTGGGTATTAACACAGCAGCAAAAGACAGCAAGTAGCTGTAGACCACAGTGTCCTATCTGGGTGATGGCACAATTCCAGTTGTAATGTACCTTCAGTTTTTCTTCAGTTTTGGGTTTGGATGGGATCAGAAGATCTGATCAGAAGAAGATCAGAAGAAGCAACAGGAGATTTGCTTTTGGTTTTTACAAATTCCTTGAGGGCTTATCTTTACTGGACAAGTGAAGGGGCAAGCTCTCCTAACAGCTTTATGAGACCTGCTTCTTCTTGTAGGTCTGGCCCTTCTGACATGCCTTCTGCTCTGCAAGACGGCGTTGTTTCACTGCTCTTTGCTTGCAGCCTTACCACAGCATCACTGATCAACATTATGGGATTTCACAGCTGTAAAAATCTGCATCAGCTGCCCCTGTGTCTGCACATTGCTGTTAGCCAGGCATGCTGCTGGCTTACAAGTCACTGACAAAATGCCTTAAAACATGTCTCATGTCTTGCATTTACCTCCTGGTTCCAAAATGAAAGTTGCATTAATGCCAACAGCTGGAACAGATCAGCACTCCGACTTGGATTAATGCCTTACCACGGATTCGAATAGAGGTTGCAAAGAGAGAACTTCAGCATGCCAAGCTGAAAGTAGTTTACTATGTTTGTGGGACAAAGTCTCATCTGTACAGGTACTCACAAAGCACAGACCAGTTTTCCCACAGCATGCCACAGAATGGTGCAATTTAGCATGCAGTTAAAACCAGTAAATATAATTTCTGACATCATGGTATGTCCCATAACTGAATATAGTACCAGAATAGATACACTTGAGCATAGCTCTGCTGCTCTTGTGCTCAGACCTGAGCTAGCAATCAAAAATTTCCCATTTTCTTTGCCATTTATAGATTTTTGAGACCACTGAAATGAAGGAATGATTCATCATTTCTCGTGTTGGCCTTTGCACATTAAGGACTATGAAATTGATTCTCAGATAATTTTACTGAGAGTAGAGAATAATTATTAAGATCAATGGCATGGTGCTGGTGGGAAATGACATGCAGGCATCATCACCTAAATGCACTTTAGTGAGACATGTTTTTACCATGTATTTGATGTGCGCTTCTGTATTTCCTGATGTTATCATAGCTGTGCGGTCCCTGTCCTGTGCCTTGTAACGTGGGAGCATGTCTGCCTTTACCATAGACTCCATAAGCACTGGAGAGTTATCCTTTCTCACAAATAAGATTAGCTCTTTCTATCCTCTGCAACAATATCAACAAAATCTGCATTTAAAATGCAAAAAGCGCCTATTCCACAATCCCATAAATTTTCTCGAGTTCACAATGTAAACAAGTCACAAACCAAGCTTGAAACCACCAAAGCCCCCAAGACTGTAAAGGTCTGACTTTTTCCTGTCGTCCAGTGTGTTCCCAGAGCAGTTAAGGGAAGTGAGCTGCCAACTTATTTTTGCAGCACTAGTTGTGACCCTGTTGTCTGTGAGCCCCTGGTGCCCACTTCTGAGGGTCGTGAAAGGTAAATAAGAAAAGCATCTTCATCATCAGCAGGTTCATGTCTGCACGGGAGAATTTTTAGGAGTCCACAATTTGAGAACAGTGGAAGTAGCTAATCCAGGACGTGCAGTTTCACACCTTTTTCTTACACATGGTAAAGATTATGCCATTTATTTTAGACTGAGAAGTATTAGTTGGAAAAAATATAGGGAAAGCTTAAAAATGGTTAGCATGATAAAATCTGAAATAATTGTTTTAAAGATACCTTAGTTTCGTAAGATACCTTGTACATTTGCAGAAAAAATGTCTGGAAACACAACAGCAAATGTAACTTATATATATTTTAATTTTCATAATATTCACACCAATTATGGTAATGTTTTTACCAGTGCTGCTGTTATATAACTAGATGACCTGACATCTGGCTAAACAAACAACATACTGTACATGATTAAAACATTGATCAAATTGCATAGAATAATAATATGACAGTGCTGGAAAAATTCATTTGCTGGTGATAAATAGTGGTGGGGTTTTTTCCCCAGACAAAAATACTTTCAACCAAAGAATATAACTGTCATTAACTCCTTCTCTCTCTTCCTCACCATCCCACACATATATAAATATGTTGTCATTCTAGAAGATAATTTAGGAAGAAACTGAACTAATCTTTTAAAATGTGGTAACAGCCTATAAACTGGCCATTAACTACAGGCAAAAAGTGCCCTGCTAGTGTAATTAAAGCCTGGAATAAGAAAACTCCCACTTAATTCAGTAGGAATTTTTCCTGCACCAGCTTTGTCCAGAACCAGGTGCTTATGTTTGGGGGGAATTTTGACACTCGGTGAATATCTTAAATCCCATTCTGTTTTAGCTAAATTATTCTTAGTGAGTAACCCCTTAAGCAAACTGGTATGACTGGAATACATACTTTAGAGAAAACAGATGTGTAGCAAACCTTAATCAACAGACTTTCTGCTGAGTGACATAATTTGTTTTTCTTAACTAACCACAATACTAACAGGTTTTTATTTGGGGTCTGGTATGTTTAATGTTGCCTTCCCCCCCCGCCCCGCTTTTGTTGTTTACTATAGGTGTATTACACTTAACACTTATGTCTGTCAAAACTACTGGAGTGGAACAAATTGAATCAGTTAGTAACATCTGCCAGTTTCCTCAAAACACACAAAGTGTTTTTGTTACAAGATTTCCATTACTTGCAGCAGCCAGTGCTCTGAAACCTCTAAGAACAGCTCCTACTTGGTCTAAATTTTCAGGTTGCTACAAAGAGGTGTGCATTAACCCAAACCAGATTCTACATTTGAGTTGATATCATCTGACAATGGAATTAAAAATAAATAATTTTTTTAAAAGGCTACAAGCTTGTCACAAGCTTTCCTGGAAGTGCAGACAATATGGAATCTAACAAACCTTGCTGGATCTGAGCCAGCACAGCACAGAAAGCAGAAAACCACACGCTTATTTGCTTATTCAGCCTGTCTGAATACTTAGAAAATCTGTTGCATGCACCTTTACATCTGACTTCTGATTGTCTACTCCAGGCTGTAAAAAATGAACCTAAAAGAAATAGGAAAATGTGAAATTGCTTTCTAATACCTGTTTTTCCTCTATTTTGATCCAATTTGTAAGATGTGGGTGTCTTTTTATTCCCCATCAACTTTGAGTTCCTTACAAATATTTCATGTAGATCAATCAATGTTCAATTTAATATTGGAGCCATATCAGCTTAAAGCTAGGTTACTACTGCTCAGCTTTGGATTTCCAGCCCTGTGCAGCTATCTTGCATTTCTAAAGAGATGACTTTTCTACTCTATTTTAGTCTATTCTGTTTTTAACTGCACTTTTAACTGACCTGCAAATCTCAGTTGCACATTTTATCCACTACAGACACATCTTTGGGAAAAAAACCCCAAAGCTTTGGCATAATGGAAAAATGTCATGTGATGACTCAATCATGATATGTCCAACTGTGAAAAACTGACTTTGAAAAATTCATTGTTGAAAAAAATGCTAGAACAGATTACAATAAATTCCCTGGTGAATTCTATCAAGAAAGAAATGTGTCTTACTCAGCGTTTACTCACAGTTGACCAGTTCCTGAAGTCCTGAACAAAGACTTGCTCAGGGTCTGATATGGTAGGATATGCACGTGGAGAAGCAGAGGTGATCCTTCCTGAAGGGATGCCAGAGCTCTCAGCATTTCCAATGCTTTGGAGAAGGGAGGGAGATATCAGCTGGGAGTAGGCAGAGGAAGGCATTCAATTTCTGCATCGCACTGTTTTCTTATTTACCTTAGTTTGGCCTGGCTTACTATTGTGTAGTGTTTGTTTTAAAAGTGACTCAGAATTTATGGAGCCTTTCAAGAGGGTGTCCCACAACCTGTGATTCACGACATCCTGCAGAAATGGCATGCTTGTTAATAATACCCTCTCTGTATGGAACTGCATTTCTGAGCTGTGAAACATCACAAGTGCAGACAAAGCCTTCTGACTTAATTCTGTCAAAAACCTATTTTGTGATCACAGCCGTTCAGAGTATAGGTCTACTCCCTCTGAAAAGCTTCCAGAGTGTTTGGTGGCAGCTCACAGGACCCACAGAGCCCATTCCTCCCCACACACTGACCCACAAGAAACAAGGGCATCATATTTAAAAAGCTTAAACGTTTCAATGCTACATTATCTGAAAACCTGGTGGATTTTTAAAATACAAACTTCCAAACTAAAGATTTAGTCTGTAAAGCAAACCACCATGCCCAGCACTGCCTGCTGTGGAGCAGTCCCAGGGGTTTTGCTTGGGAGAGGTTGTCTTACGGCCCACTTGAGTTTAAAGGCAAGTTTGTTGACTTCAGGTAGCTCTCTGCCTGGCAATATGCCTAACAAGATTTACAACTTCGTAGCATGCTGACTAGCACATTAGATATATTTAATATATATCTATACATATATATCTAATTTTAAACTACACTGTTATAAATAACCCCCCATAATATTAACAGATTGACATTATTAACACCTAGTGAAATTAATTTTGAAATATGCAGTCTCTTAAAACTGAAATGGAAATAAAAATTGTAGGAAGGAAAGTGCCATTGAAAGCAAGCTACCATAATGATGCAGCATGCACACAGGTGGGCTTTATGGTTCACTGTTAGTTCCCATGGAACTTGCTGGTACTGTGTGGCTGACATTTGGCCAAATGTACCTGTGACAGAAAGTCCTGCCTGGCCTTCAAACTGACTCATGAGGACACAGTGCCAATGACATTACTATGCATGCCTTACAGTTTGGGGCATTCCTTTTCTGCAAGATAAGACAGTTTTACTCTCCTCAGAAGGCATTACCTGAAAGGAAAATATTGACCATAAATACTGATCTGAATTGAATTACCTTATAGCTAAATAATAATTTTTGTGGGTGGGGACCTTACAGGCAACACTAGAGGAGGACCAAGAAGCACTGAACTTCTACATTCCAGCACTTCTCATTTTGGAGTAGTATTTCCATTTTCTGTAAATAGCTGGAGCTTCAGCTGAGCTGTACAGGATATTGTAAACTGAAACACTTCCTAAAAAACACAATGCCTGCACAGGTGCAGTGAGCAAGCAGGATGATAGCAAGAGTTATTCTGTGACGCTCATCCTCACAAATGTATGTGTCTCTTGATCCCTGTGGCCATAAGAAACCTTTCAGCCACCTTTGCTCTTAGCACTGAATACTCCAAAGTGCAAAGAATGTTTTCAAACAGGATGACAAGGCTACATCCTGCAGAGATTTGAAAGGAATTGATTGCAGAGAGCAGGCAATAGCCCATAATATCCTTCCTGTTCAGTTGGCCCTCCTATCGCTGCCGATCTCAATATGGGGAAGTCCCAAATAAATAGGAGCTTTAAACTTCCCCTGGTGTGCCGCATTGCTATTTGGCATCTAAACCCCTATTATTTGCTATCCAATGGGGAGACAAATGGATCATCGATTAGCTCATGGTAGGTTTCAATTGAGGAATGTGAGTACGTGAAATTGCAGCACCATTAGATCACCCTGGGCTGACAGCTGCTTCAAACGAGCCTCACCCTCCTGTTTTCCAAGGATCTTCCCCACTCCCTGTGGAACACAGGTATCCCTGTTCGCCAGTAGATGCAGCTGGCACATCCAGGCTGGCTCCAGGCTGAGGACAGATGTCTGCAATGAGGACCCTGGCCTCCTCGCAGCTCTGCCAAGGTCTTGCCTGGAGCACATGGCAGCTCTCTGCTCAGTTTCTGTGTTGTTTCCCACAGAACCCGGGGCAGGGAGGAGGCAGCGTGGGGCTGACTTCCCTTCCCTCCAGCAAGCAGCTGGGAAGCGGCTGGGCTGCCCGCACCCAGGGGACAGGAAGCTCTTCTGGATCCACCAGTTTAAGACAGGCCTCGGGCTGGTTCTACAGCGATAGTTTGGTTTGACCACAGGAGTCACCCCTCTCTAGGTTCAAAACACGTGAGCCACACCTCATCCTTATTTGCGTCTCACATCCAAGGTCTTCTCACGGCATCCATATGGTGCTTCTTGACCTTCCAGTGGTAATGACCCTCTAGGCATCAGCCTTTCTCTTCTTCCATGGTTGTTACTTGTAATTAGGGGCTGATTTCGAAAAGGGAATGGTGGGAAGGCAGGAACCAGGCATTGCCCACTTGCTACCTGAGGACTCCTTGCACTGAGGGTGTGCAGCCCTGGGGAGTTTCGAGCAGGTTAGGACTCCCCCTCGGGTGCTGGTCTCCTTCTTGCCATGGGGTAAGGATCTGCCAGGAGAAAAATGAAGGATTTACTTTGGACATGGTGGCTGGGTTCAGCAAGGCTCTGCTCTGAGCATCTGGAAAGAAAAGCGGGGGCTGGATTAAATCTGTGGCTGACTGCACCAATTTATGTGTTTTCTCTCAACTCTCTCTGCAGTTACCCAATAAATGTGTAACTTTTACCAGGGCTGTTCGTTCTTCCTCACAGTTCATCCATATCCTATGTTTTCACCATGTTTGCTTTTCCAGGTTTTGAAGAATGAAAAGACAACTTCACATGGTTTTGTAATACAACAGACTCCAATAGTAAGAAAAAAGGGGTATGCTGACAGGCCAAATTCTGATAAAATGGTGATCTTTTAAGGGGCTGATTCTGCTCTCATTAAGCACAGGGTAAATAAGAAGGAAACTCCACAGTTATCAGGGAAGCTGTAATGTGAAAACATCAGTGATAACAGCTGGATCTCAGATATTTATAAGACGAGATGTAGTGTTCATGTCTGTCCTGTATTTTTGAAGAAGCTTAGCCTGACAGTGATTACTTAATGCCTATTTTATTTTCCAAAAACATATATGTCTAGATTTTCTTCTACCTTATATTTGGAGAATTTAATAAATTCATTTATAAAAGAGGAAATAAGAGTCTGCACTAAGTAGATAACATTGTACTTTTTGTTTAAAAGCAAGTCCTTAGTATAACAGAGTAAGCTAACTGACATGAAAATAATCTTTTGAGTGAATGTTCTTTTACAGCCTTATCTATAAAATGTCCTGAATGTCCATGTACATCAGAGAAAGTAATTAATTATTTTTAGCAATGGCCCAGTGGTTCTAGATAAAAGGCTTAAAACTGGACTTCGAAGGTATCATAGTTTTCATTAATGGGAGGGATGAACTGGATGAGAGCTGATGAGTCACTGCAGGAGCCTCCTGGAATGTTGCTCCAGTTGCGTATCGGGATCCACAGGTGCACATTTCTTGGCCTGGATATTCAAAATTAATAGGGAGGCATTGAACATTCGGCAAATTCTTACTTGATGGAGAATGTTTTCTCTGAAGGAGAAGGGCATGGTAGCCAAACTCCCAGTGCTAAGAGTTGTCTTGAATGTTTTCCTACATCTTTTTGCCATTTACCTCTAGCCTACAGTGCAAGAGAAAGTGAACATCCTGAGACTGGCAGCCAGCCAAAAGCTGAGAGACTTCTCACCTACAAGAGTTTCTTGTGGAGCAGAGGGGAGAGCACATGCAAGAGCTGTGAGTTGTTACTCAGTTTGTAATCTAGAAAAGTTCAGAGTAAGATTCAGTGTTCTGCAAAGGACCCTGCCTACAAAATCCAGTTTACTCTACTGGCAACATATTGCACTTGTACTAGTCAAAAGTATTGAAAATTATGTCTCCTTTTAAGCACCATGCATTTAAAAAATATTTTGTATTTTTTATCACGTATCTTGTAAGGTGATTAGTTTTTGTTACAAACAATTACTGAGGGAACTTCTTAGCATGTCTTATCTTGTTCCTCCTAAGCTTTCCTTTAATCCTAAACAAGAAAAATTATAGTTATGTATCTGTAATAAGACTTTTCTGACCAAAGCAACAGGAAAAGGTGATTGTAATAATGGAAAATTATGCAATTAATCTGAATTGAGTTTGATCCAGCTCTAATCATTAATATATGATATAATACAGACTTTTGATTACATGGTTTGATTAGTCAGTAGGATGACATGCTTCTGCAGAAAGACTTTAAAAATTTGTATTTACCTACTTTCCAACAGCAATAGCATGCAGTAACAGCTGTGAATGATACATCAAAACTGCCATTCCTGGCACATCCCCTGGTTTGTTGTTTGCTTTTTAGTTCCCGACGTGTGCCCTGATCCTGCCTGGAAATCTTGTCTGGGCAAATTTTGATCACTTTCTATATTTGTCTGGGATTTTCAGCCTTCCTAGAGACTAGTTCTTGGCAAAAGGTCAGATGCTGCTTTGCTTTTGCCCTGTACTGACATGTGAGCTGACAGTTTTGGACCTGGCTTATGTAGAGGGGTCCTAGACAAGCAAAGAACATGGACACACTGTATGGATATACACCTCACTGGCACAATGCCTCACGCTCTGGCAAGCATAGAATGAACTCCACACGCCTAATACAGCCACCTTGGACCCATACAATCAGTTTGACACCTACAGCAAGAATCAGCTTTGCTGACTGGGCTGGTATTGCAGAATTACACTGCGGAGGGGCAGTAGGTAGGGCTGGGAAATCCTAGAGGTGTGTATGGCAGTGCCACACAGAGAGAAAGCATCCGCAGCAGAGTTCAGCTGGTCCTATCCTCAATTGCATGATAATAGTTATTTAATCAGCTTTAATTCAGTACTTTCAGTTAATTAGTCCTGACTTTTTTGAGGCCTTTCTCAAAGACAAGCTCTCAGTAGAGATAGTCTCATTTCTCGCTTGGCTCAGCTCCACGTTTGTTTCAGGACTACCATAGATTTTAGACACTGATGCTTCTTGTGACTTAATATATTTGTGAATACACACTAGACATTTGATTATACTTGGGATTGCAAAGAACTCACGATGATCTCCTGTGACAAGATCATTCATTCTGCAGTCCACCGAGCACATGAATATATGACCCTCTGAAGTGTAGCTGAAACACTGACATATAGTTCCTTTTTCAATTGACTCGTTTTTAACTGGAATTTAGAATAATCAGACATCGTATTTTTTTTAGATTTATGTAATTATATAAGCACTACTAAGACTACAAATAAAGCCTTAGATCATCATGAAACAGCAATAACAGTCCAAGAAAAACTTCAAGTTACCAGAAGAATGTTCACTTATGGAAAGAAAGATAAATATTTCTAAGACTCACATCATAATTTTAGTCGTATCTGAAAGAATTTCTTTTCCAGTTTATCTTTTACCTTTGGTAATTAGAAATCATGATTCTTGCCCTGAGGAACTCCAGTTTTCATTTAGTTTTAATTTCAGTGCATGAATGGAATGCAGACCTTTATGCAAAATGCACATGCTGCCCTGTGGCTTTCTCATGGCTGAAGATGTGCTTGTCTGGTGCTTGGTGAGCTAGACTTGAGAAAAAAAAAGCCCTGCAATTTGGGTTGAGCAATGTCCTTTGCTTATGGATGTATGGGATATATTTGTATATAGCTAAGGCTGCTGGTGTCATTTCTATAGATGTGAGTTTGTCAGATAGATGTTTACCTTTTAATCATGATTGTGTTTGTGCTCATTACATAGTTTTGCTTCATCAACTCTTTCATGCTGAATTTTCAGTAAGGAAAGGATTCTGTATCCATTCTTTTCAAGAAAAAATATGATACAGGAAAAAAAAACAAGCATTAAAAGAGGAGAATTATCTTTTGCCAAGATTGTAAGTAATTCCTAAGGAATTTAGTCAGCTTGTTCGACTAAAATATTTTATTTAAAATAATAACTACATTTATAACACACCAGCTCCCTTCCCAACTAAGCTACTTTGCAATTTGTAAGAGCAGTCAGAATAGATAGATCATATCAATTAAATTTTTTTCAGGACCTGTTTTATCATCCAGCTAATTTCATGCAATTGCAAAAGTCAGGCATCCAAAAATAACATGATAGTTTCCCCCCAAATCATAAGATTTTAAGTAATAAAAATGTTGATTCCTTGATGTTAGATACACTCTGTGTGACCTTCTACCTAGTCTGCGTCATACCTTGCGCTAAAAACAGCACATGGTATTGTATTTCACTCTCCTTAAAAGCCCACTGTGTCCCTGGACATTCAGCAGATCTCTCTGATATATCATCAGTTTCTGTGCAGGTTTACTCAAATCAAAAGTATTTCTAAGTAAGAATCATTCCACATGTGCATTAAATTAATCAGTGCAACTTTTCTCAGGAATATGGTGTCTATTTACACAATAGTAGCAATAGCTACTATGAAGATTTAATGCTGTTTAAACATAAGCTAGGTACCGTATTTTTTCACTTAGCCTTGCCACTCCCAACATTTTGCAAAATGGGAGTCAAGCCTTGAGGTCAGCCTACAAATCACAATATTAAAGCAGAAATAAAAGTTGCACTCTTTTTTTTTTTTTTCATCTTGTCCTTTTTTGTGTCTTTATAACTTATTTAATAGTACCATGTGTTCATGTTTTTTGCAGCACAGAATTCCAGGATCTAGGTTTTACATGAAACACAGTAAATATCATAGGACTTCAAGTGAGAAGCTATATTGGCAGCTGGACTGCAGTTGTAACATCATTCAAAATTTTCCAGCTTTCTTCCCCTGCCAGCTTTACATAAGGGCATTTGAAGTGATATGGGGGAAAGATATAGTAGTCTGGCTACAAAGGGCTTGAGAAACTGTCACAAAATCAGTGTCTAGTTTGCAAAAATAAGTTTGTCATTTTAAGTATAGATCCTGCATTTTTGCATGTACTTAAAAGCATAGTAAGGAAATCTGTGTAAGGAATGAATAGTTAACTGGAAAAAAAAAAAGAAGGATTAAAGAACAAAACAATCCATCTTAAATTTCCAGCTTCTTGTATCTACACCATGCTAAGCGAGAAAGTAGGCAGAGGGGTAAGCTAGGATTTCTAATACTGTATATAGTTCAGAAACACAAATGTTTGCAGTGCCTTTATGTTGTATACAAATACTGGTAAACCACCCAGTTTTGAAAAATACAATAACTCAAGAGCAGATGTGAAAACTACAGCACAGTCTGCTACTTTTCAGTAAACTCCATACTTGAAATACATTCAACATGAAATACAAGTGGTACATTATCACAGTCCCCACATTTCAGGCATATTTAGTGTGAATTATGAACAAATACATGAGGAAACAACTGGCTACATTATTCAGTGCCACTTTCAGCATTAACAACAACTGCAATGTGTCCCCCATCCCATACTGACCCCTGAAAATTGTTCTGTACTTCCTAATTCAGTGAAGGGGTTCCAATAATAAACTAATCATGTCTTCCACCTGAAGCTGCCTAATACTGGCTCTCAGTAGGATCAGTGGGCTTTCAAAGAGTCCCGTGATAATCACAGCTGAGCTATTTTCCGTGTTTAAACCAGATCTTTTCAGTTCTACTTGGACGAATGTTTTACATTGCTGCTGCTGTCTTTCCTCCTCTGTCCACCCCAGATTCATGTCCCCACTTCTGAGGGTGAAGGGGCTTCTCTTATGCCAATATAATTGTTTTTCAGCCAGATCCATTCTCCAGCTCACCTTGTGGCTGCCCAAGTATGTGTATTGTACCAAGTAGGGGAAAAATCAGGGCGAGGGCATTAACAGCTCCAGCCGGGGCAAGATCGCTTCCTTCAGCAACATCCTAGTGGATGAAAGTGTTTGTCAACACTTGGACATCAATATGTTTCATGAGACATAATAGAGCATAAAAGTACAAAACAATCTGTTCTCAGATCTACTGTTCATTGAGAAGTCCTACGTGGTGACGTGGTGGTTGACTGCTATGGATTTTGAGAGGACTCTGTGCTGGCACTGGTACGCTCACATCACCCACCATGCCACAGCCATTCCTACAGATCTGAAATTGCAAGCCCATGAATAGCTCAGGTACCCCCAAAACCCCATTCCTCAGCTGAGCCCCGCTGAATCTACCCAGACCAAGAGTCAGGGCCCCAGATGTGCACCTGACCTCAGCCTCAGCATTTTAGCCTGGCCTACAGATGGGGTGGGAGGAAGCAAATCATAAAATTGCAATGGGAAAGGCTTTTTTAATTTCTGAGGATTGAAACCACAGTCACATTCTTGTTGTTAGACAAAACTATGTCCGCTAGAGGGCTCTTCTAATTTTGTCTAATAAAATCAAAATGAAAATTTTATTGAAACATTAAAATCAAATTACATAGTTATGTGAACTGCTAGAAATTGAAGGCTAAGTCATATCCCACTGAAAAGGTAAGTAGTGATAATAATACTGAGCAATTTTTTAATCAAAAGCACACCTATTATCAACCAATTATCTACTTATTATCAATTATACACTAATTTATCCTCTCTGACACAGCAATGACTTCCATTTTATACATGGAGTGATTTAGATGGACCAGATGTACCTGACACCAGATTCTGATTCAATGATGCAGTGAAGGTCAGACTTCAAAGTTCTGAGCATGTTGTCTTCCCACTGGCAATTAATAATTTGTTAAATTTATATAACTGAGTAAATGTGAACAAAGGTTTTCAGTAGCCAATCTGCATTATAAAGGATAATTTTAAATTAATTAACTACTGACTGAATTTTATCTACCTGACCCCGAGGTCTGCAGCTTTTCTCAGGGAGATTTTCTCAGATTTTCTCAGAGTTTACATGGCTGCTTTTACCAAGACAAGGTGAAGATAAACTGCCTTGTTTCAAGTACATGTTTACTTCCCCCCTTGCCGCAGTCACCACTCCGGGGAACTGCTGCTCAGTTTGTTCACCATTCCATACATCTACATACAGCTGCAGCTGAAGTGAGTACAGAGAAATGCTGAAGCTTAAGCCACTACAACTTGACCCCAGTAAGAACAATTATTTCAGTCCTTCTACTGTTCACTTTCCAGGTTGTGGATGATACCTCAGAGATGAAGCGTGATCGAAGCATTTCTCCACGGAACACCAAGCTGGGCCCGAGAGGTGCTTCTGGTTCAGAGCCTGTGGCAGGGGCTCAGGTAAGGACACGCAGGGGAGGAAAGGGAACAGGTTCAGATGGAAACAGCGAGTGTGAAGCTGCTCTCCCCCCCCTCTCAGCTCTGACTGCTCAGTGCTTTTCATCGTGTTTGGCCCTTGCAAGGCAGGAACCTCTGACTTAATCACTCAGCAGCTTTATTTGACCACGGTCAGCCTCTCTCTTTAGGAAACATGATTACTGGGGCCTAAATGTTTCCTAGAGTCTTTCATCTTTCCTCTATCTAATTAATGCTAATTTCCTTGATGGTGCTCCTAAAGTACAGTTGGAGCCTGGATGCAGATTACAGAGCACTTTACAATATCAGCATTAAATCAGACAGAGATTGTGAAGCACATATAATATGCATTTCCTGAGGCTTGCGAAGGGTGGGATTTTATCTTGCAGTGCATTAGTGCCCCTGAGATTGTGTAACACTATAAGTCACTCAGTTATCATGACACTTGGTTGCCTGGAAATCCTCTTCCTTTACTCCATATGCCTCTTTCATTTTTGTAGACAAATCAGTTTGACACGTGTTAACCTGGAACTATAACTTTTGCCTTTCAGACAGTTTTCAAGAGTGATTTTTCTCAAGAAGTAAAATATGTAATAAACATGCTGAGAGAAATGAAGAGGGACTAAAATCATCTTCAGGAGGATCACGCTCCTATTTTTGAACTCAAATGCATACCTGACACATAACAGAAGAATGCACATTAAAACTAAAAGGTACACTCAGCTTGCACTGTGATGGGTATGATACCACTGAATCCATGAAAAGAAAATTGTCTTCCATTTTAGAGATGCTTGCCTCCAGTAAGAAAGTTATATGGGTTATTTTTCAATGTAGTGTTAGACCACTTGGCTATACGACCTACGCCAAATCATGCAGTGAGCATCATTCCACGTATTACTGAGAAGTCATTCATGTAGTGATATACGACCGCTTGCATAAGCACGTTTCAAGGTACATTTGTGGATGTACATGCAGAAGTGCAGGTGGAATTTGGAGATCAAGTTCTAAAGATGTGTCCTAAATGCTCTAAAATACAAACCTATCCGGCTTTATAACTCCAGTAGCCACTGTGCTCCATTGTCTGGTCACTTCCAGTAGTGGAAAGCAGATATGAAATGTGACACTTTTGGCTCGGTAGTATTTTGTCATCACTTCCTACTGATTACCCAGGGATCTGAGCAGCCCGGGGAATTACCACAGATTTTGTCTCTGCTGTTCTGAACAGTATCTCTCTGATGGCAATACATGCAACCCAGTACAGTTTATAACTTAATTCAGACTGCTGTCACAACTCTCAGTTACAGTATTGGGTCAGTTTCTCTGTCAAAGATCAGAAAAACTCCCAGTAGATCTTCCTAGCTAAAGTACACTACCTTCTAAAATCCGTTCAAGGAAGGAAAACTCAAGCAAATATATATTTGTGTCCTTAGTAATACCAAACTTTCCCATGTTTTTACCTGAGTTTTTATAGAAATTATAAAATGATAACATGATCAGAGCACATATATATAAATTTTTAAAAAGTATATATTGAGCTTTCTCCAGAGGCGTTTTTCCAAGCCACCATATATGAAAATCAGTTTGTTTTTTTCAATAACAGCTTAGCTTCAGTGACTGCAGTGACCCAAACCCAAGTTATTTTCATTGTAAATGATGATACCCACATTTTACAAAACCTTTGTATTATTTAGTTTAAAATCCTCCTCCCTTTTAATGAAATACAGTAGCTGGCACTTCTACTGAAAAAATCATTAAATATTTCCATATTGGCTTCCAGCTTGTCTGGTGTTTTTGCCTGGCAGAATACAGTGCATCTTTGTGTGTTATTAATGGGCTGAGCTTCTGGACAAGACCACGCTTTTTGCCACTGCAGAATTTTCTTACAAACTATGCACTATAAAATGGATAGAAACAGAAACTTTCATAGATCCAGAGGGGATTCTTTTTCACAGAATAAGTCACCTTCATTAGACAAAAGTCAAAATAGGGATTTCTTCCCTTCAAAGCATTTTTTTCTTTTTTTTCAAAAAATCCTAGGCATTTTAGCTGTTGCAAAACTGGAGGAATGTGGGAGGCTGTTAGCCTGCAGGTCTGGTCTTTGGCCTGTACGAGTCCTCCCCTCCTTTTGACTCTAAGATGAAGGATAACGGTATGAACGCTGCAGATGCAGAACTACAAAGAAGGGCTGCCAGATGTGGGTGGTGCAGACAAATCACTGTCAAGCATTAGAGGAGCCTTTCCAGGGGGATTGCGGGCTCTGGGCCAGGAAATGTGCCATTCCCAACAGCACTAGGAACCATGTGCAATGCTGCCACATCCCCCAGGCACTTTGGAGGTATCTTGAGACCTTAAGGCTGAAATACAGCACTTCAATATTAGGTACTCTCGCTGCCCTGGCACCCAGCACTACTCCAGCAGAGCAGTGCAAATGCGTGTCTGAGGCTCAGCTAAGACCCTTCTGTACTTCACGGCAGGCTCAGCACAGGTGGTTGGAGCAGGAGAGAAGCTGTGTGCGGCCCTGCACCCAGCAGACAGGAGCTGGTGGAGCTGGTTTTTCTCATATGGAGGAGTTAAACAGAAGGTTTCCTTGGCTGTGCATCTGTCCTTGTAATCCTCACTCCTGTGTCTTCTGAAATGAGGGCAATACACAAAACTGTCTAGGAACTGTCAACACTTGAAGACCTTTATATGACAAAGACAGTTTTGGGGGAATCTGCCAGATACTGTCACCCCTGGAGCAAAAATAAGCATTTGCATTGGTCTCAGCTGCAATATTTCAGAAATCTGGGTAATGCGTTGAACCACTGGTGAGTTGTGCTATTGAGCCAGTATGCAAGATGTTAGGGAGGTAATGACACACTTTCTCTGTGCTGTCTCCCCCCTGGATGGGGACGGCTCTGACAGACAAGCACGGAGGAATTTTCTGAAATTCACTGATCTAAATTTGCCAAATGAGTCTATGCCTTAAATGACAACAGGAAGGTCTCCTGCAGATGAATATTTTATTGGCAGCATTTCTGGCTTCCCTCATTTCAGAATTATTTGGATTGGGATAAAACAGACCCAGGCGGACAAATTGGTCCCCTGCATCTCTTATTTATGGTGTTTCATACAGTAAAAGACAAGGCAAGAGTCACTCGTTTAAACTGCCTCAATCACATTCACCAAATTTATGTATATAACCACCATCAATCTAAATTATTTCAAGTGTGCTCCTTCCCCACCTGTCCATTCACCCCCATCCAAAACCTACCCTCCTACTTCAGGGCTTATAGGTTTTGAATGAAGAAAAGTGGTGCTCTCTGTAATTTGGCAAAGTGAAGGTCTTCTTCAACTCAGCACAGAATGAAACCTTACAGTGTGTCCGCTGCCTTGACCAGGTCACAAAGGGAAAGTCATACAAAGATGGGAGACCATGTCCTAGGAGTTTCAGTGTTCATTTAGTGGTAAGGGGTGGGGATCTGACCAACATGGGCCGGTGTTTCCTGCCTGTTTGGCAGAATTGAATCTCTCAAAATGATTTTGTGCACAGTGGCTGCCCCGTGCCTAGCAGTCTCATATCCTGGAATGAGACATAAAGAAACGAAAAAGGAAGCAGCAGTGGTTGAGTAAAGAACACGACAAAATACGATAATGTGCATTTTTTTTTTAAAGCAAGAAGAGTCTGGAGAAGGTTCTAACATGAGGCCTGCAGTGGAGGCAATAGCATGTCTTTGATGACAAAATTATTCTCTCCTTTTGCTGAGAGTTCTTCCCTCAATATTGCAAGAAAACAGGATGGTTTTTCGTCTACTATAACAAGATGAAAATCCACACTACTTTTTTCTTTAGCTGTATGTACTTTAATACCAGCAGCCACTTTCTGGGAGCAACAACCAAAACTCGGGACATGCTGCGTGTTCTTCAGCACCATCTACTGGCACTTTCCTTTTCCACCGCTTGGGCACTGCATCGCCAACAGCCCATGAAGCGCTGTTAGGAACAAAGAAAACAAGTAAAATTCTCCAATAGATTGTCCATACATAGTAAACACCAAGACTAGCCTGGCTGAGTTTGTTCTTAAATAGATTTTGATTCTTATGAGAAACATAGTACAAATCAGTAAACTTAGAAGCTGTGCAACCCAGCTAATGGCCATACATGTTCCCTAATAAAAGCACGATGGAGGCCAGGGACAAAAAGACAACTCAGAGCAAAACAAAACTCATGAGGTGATGAAAAGGCAAGGAAGTGGCAAGGAAAAAAGAAATCTACAGGAAATGTAAGAACATATTAACCTGGAAAAGAGCTTTTGGAAACAGAGACTGCGGATAGTATGTATTTGCTGAGATCTGTGCCTTAAGAATGGCATTCCTGAACAGGCTTGGACAGTTATTCTCAAATGCTGCAATACTCCTGTTTAAACAGAAAACCGATTAAGAGGGAAGGATGACTGTGTTTTTAAAGAAGACTTTAGATAAAAAAGCTCTGACCCGTCTGACTAGAGCAGCTCCTTCAGTGGGACAGATCTGGTGCTGGATTTGTTGATAGTCTCTATCATCTTGGGAAACAATGACATGAAAACAAAAAGGAAAACAAAATTGGGAGCATATCTTGTAGACACTGTAAATAAGCACAACTCACTGACGTCAAAAGCACTTACTGATTTGCTGCAGTGGAGGAAACTTTCCTTCTGTTTGATGCCTTTTCTGCCAGTGGATAAACCCAAATTGAAGCACAGCCATGGAGTCAGCCCTAAAATATATTCAATAAGTTGAATAGTGTTCCGGGCAAATGTTCAATATTCATTTCATTACGAAAGGCATTCCAGATAGCAATGAATGAGCTGCTCCAGGTGTTTCTGAGCATGAAATAAGAACAGAGAAAAAAAGGCATAACAGAATGTGCTACTGACATATTGAGATAAGTACTCATTAAGCCTAAGGGGTTGTTGTTGTTGTTGTTGATCTGCAGCTCTGTCTTCACAGATTTGTAACTGTTCAGTGAAACAGTACAGAGAGAAAAGTATATTCTTCTCGGCATGGAAGTTGATCTCAAAATCATGTACTCCAATAAAAATCCATTGATAAAAGGCTTCTATACACAACCTTCTATTCACAACCTTTTTTTCTTAAAAACTTTCTGATTAGCATAAATTAATAATAATTATACTTAATTGCAACATCAGAAAAATGTTGACAAAATGAACATTTTTGCAGTTATCAGTTTGCAGGATCTATTTTGACAGCAACACCTTCTGAAAGATGTTTTAGGCAAAATCTCATTTAGCATCAGTGCTTGCATATGCTAATGTTGCAAACATAAATGCCTGCAGTTGCTCAAGACAGGATGACTCAGTTATTAGCTGTGTCTAGGGACTCCAGCAAGCTGTAGCTCCCGATGACATCTATAGAGTTGTGAGTTTTGTAAACCTTTTTGGAAGATGTTATTTCCAAAGGAAATACAAGGACCTGAGATGCCTTCCAACGTTAATGACTCCAGCTCTGATAGAAATGGCCATATGTGTGAGCAGTCATCTGATAAAGGAAAAGTCAGTGGATGAACAGACGAGGGATAAAGCAAGACTGATGACAAGTGAGGTTAAGCAGACAAAGGCTTGAAATTACAGATGTCTGTAACTTTCTCTGAAAAGGCAACTGATAAAGAAAGGGCAAAGGCAGATTCAGAAAAAGTAAAAATGATAGAAAAATTACCCCCAAGAGTTTTTCTGGAATTGATGCAGATCAAGCTGTTTATATACTTCTTTAAAAAGACTAAAAGAAAACACTGGAGTATGCTTTTGCGGATATAAAACACCAACAGGCTCCTCCATTGCGGTGTGATTTTAGGATGTTTCCAAATTTAGTCATTTTAGCAAATATGAGCTCAGAAAGTTGCTACTGTACTTAAGATCAGAAGTTGGCAACACATTATTCCATATGGCTTTTAGACAGATCCAGGATTCCCAGATAGAGCTGAAGAGCGTTTGTTGAACATATGGGTGAGTGAGTTGCTTGTAGATTTTTGCAAGACGTTGATAGCATCACATTTCTGGCAAAACACAAACTACTTGTTCCCATTTATAGGAAACAAAAGCCTCAACAAGTGTTTGTCTTGGATGACAGAGAGTAGAATGTGCACCGAAGAATTTCCTAGTCATATCTATGGCTGAGGTAGGACAAATCCTACAGCTTAAGCATAGAAACATGAGACAATGAAACCCCACAGCTGGAGTGCTGGAGAAGGAATATGGCCAGGACTTGTAGATGTAATGATGATCGTATCTCCTTCTAAGGGCTGCAACTCAGTGTGTCAGTGTTACAGTTTGGCCTTCAATTGCAATTCAAAGCGATAACAGATTCAAATGTACTATGTCTTTCATCCTCCAGGGACAAGTCAAAATTTGACCTTAAAGGAAAGTGTCATTCCTTGGTCTGAAGGTAATCAAAGATAGCTTTGGAGGACCCTGACAGTTAACACCTGAGGAGATGGCCTGTGCCAGTAGTAGTTTTTAGCCCTTATTCCCTTAGACCATTCAGTGCTTTACACATGGCACATGTATCTTTCGCTGGTGCTAGCACAAAATGTTCTCTATGCAAGTTCAGTAGCAAAGCTCAGAATAAAATGAAGGTAAACTGTGCCTCCCACATGCACATGTGAGGGACAGGATTTTTCCGTTGCATATCAACAAACTTGTCCAAGAATTACAATGAAAGGAATGTAACTTCCTGTTAATAAGGCCAAAAGCTCATGGCAAGGATTCTTCATAAATAATCCAGCAATGAGTCCTGCATTGAGTTTGCATGGGGATATCTGTGCACATGGAGGATGTGTATGCAGAAGGAAAACGACTCCTAGCCAGTTCTCACCCCACACTAGGGGCCCAGCCAGCCCAAGGTCTCCCCAGCTCCTCAGCTGCCCTGCGGCAAGGCCTGCAGGGAGGTGTTTGCCCTCCTGCCCCACCCCATGCCTGCAAGCGATTAGCCATGGTCCACAACCACTGGACGAGAGTCTTCTTCATGCATCCCTTCAGAGGAACTCACGTACCATTAGCGGTGAGCACACACCAGCTCTAGTGACAGCTGCTTCCACCGCTGAAGTGGTCAACTGAAAAGGCAGATGAGGAACCCTGAGAGAAGACTCTGCTGATGGATGGGGGTCCTACAGTTCAGCAAGCAAATCACATTACTCTAGCAGTGAAGTAACAATGCTAGTAGCTATATCCTGTATCACTTCAGCTCTGTTTTAAATGTGAAATAGTGGATGGATCTCCAGAGGAAACAAGAACCACCAAGTATCCAGTTGCCTGTTTGTAGAAGCCCAGCAAAGTCCAAATTTATGGGTAATCCAACTACACTGTCTTGCTGCCAAGTGCCTGAACACTGCTTAGTGATGCAGGGTAATTGCAGCTGTGTCCTATGGACAGATACGTTTTCTTGTAGAGAGACAGGATGCAGGAGCACTGATCAGTTTACCAGTAAACAGCATTAATAAGAGAGTGGTTGAAGAGATCCTCTTGGGAGAGTGTGAAAAACACTGTCCTTGGGAAAAAAGTGAAGTTAGAAATTTGTATTTTGAGTGATGTGTAAAGGTATAAGTCTGCACTACTTGTATTCTATTATTTTTACCAGTTGGAATTCAATAAACTAGTATTCATTGAGTTTTAACTAGCAGTTTTGTTGTTCAACACAACAATGTATCCTCCTGTTAGTCCGCAGATCTGCCTCTCAGTTTTCAACAGGCCAACGAGCTCCCCAGCTCCAAGGTGAAGGAGCCCACAGGAATCCCATCTGGAGCTCGGCAGGGAGAGGGAAGTTAATAAAAAGTGTATGTTATGCCCACTTCAGTCAACAGTGCTATCAAGTGTGATTATATGAGGCTGAAGAATATTCCACAGCATTGCCTATTTCTGTTTTAATGAACAGATCATTTTACCCCAGAGAATTGTACACAGTCACAAAGGAAACTGAGTTTCTTACAGTCATTGCAACTATGCTGCAACGTATAATTTAGTCACAGTATACAATGGTGGCAAATAGTTCTCCCGCATATGGCATATACAGTAGAAATATAAGTTACCTAACTGAAGTTTTGTCTCACTTGCAATTGTTTCACCTATTTAGGACAATATTGAGGGGAACAGAGGAGAAGTCACCCAGAAAGAATAACCCATTTGTGGAAATGAAGAGTTTAGATTATTATACTGGCATAAAAATTATCTGCAGTAATAGCAATAGGGTACAGGACACCAGTGTCCAGTACAATACTGCTTGTAACTCCTAGAACAAGTATTTGAGCCTGTTTCAGACAGATAATGCTTGAGAGTTATATAAAAAATGAGCATGTAGGCTTAGCTGAAGCATTTAAACCCATGTTTATAAAACACCAACTCAACTGCAACTTATGCTTAAGCATTCAAGCACTCCATCCCATGTACAGCTAGGACACACCGACACTAGTGTATCATAGTAACTGCTCAAGGTATTTTCAAAGAATTCTAAATTCAGATAATATTTTGGTTTGCTTTTATTTCCTAGCTACCTGTAAAGATTGGCTTTTTGCCTTGTTTTTGACTGTGCTTCATTAGCTATGAATAGGAGCTTTGCTTTATTGTTTATGCTTCATTAACTATGAATTGGAGCTTTAAGTCTCAAAGGGATGACAATCCAGCATTTACTAAGCACTAAAATAAAATTAAAATGTTATCCTAGAAAAAAAACCCAATAAAACTGGTATTGCATTATCAGACAACATAACTGCATAGTCCAAAAGGACTTATTCAAAGAAGTACTATCTAAACTGTCAGAAGCAAAATTTTTTCTTGTTAATACCGAGCATTTGCAAGACTACAATTTTTCATTTTATTTCTAGAGAACTGGAAAAATGTGTGTAATAGTGGGAGCTATCCTGCTGGGATGGGTAAGTAAACAAATTTTGCTGGACTAGGTTGTTTATTCTACTTCTTATTATAGTCAGGCAATTGCAGTTCTTGCTAGGGGTGAAGAATGAAAGTCTTCCAGAGGTATTCAGTAGATTTTAATACCAAAGTAAGGGCATGTGAGTAAGTTTTAATGATGTTGGATAGATTCAACTTCAAAGAGCAGGCACACTGAGGTCATTTAATTAAAAACTTACAGAATGCATGGCTAGAGTATTCTCTTGACTGGTTATTAGCCAAGTTAAAATGTAGATGTCCAGTCTTCAAACCAATTACAAGAGTCTTCTTGAAACAAACCGGTAGCAAAAATGCTAACAGTTGAAAAATGCAGTCAGAAGGAAGCTATTTGTCATTGGCTACTTCTGTGAACATTATAGTTTTATCTGAGAAAATAACTTCTGATATGGTCCATGTATCTCAAACACAGACTGGAGAGCTAAAAGCCAGTTAAAAGGCTGCCTTTCCTGAGACAGGAACCAGAAAGAAACCTGGGCACTTGCAGCTTGGCTAGGAATGTAGCTGGTGAGGTACTCTGATAGAGACTGGGAGGGTTGAACCTATACTGCAAACCAGAAGGGTACAGACAAGTTTTCCAGCTGTGACTGATGTGCCTCTCCTCCTGCTAACTGGAGGATGGAGAGACACTGCTGCATTTTTAAAAACAAGGTGTCATCTCTCTGTTTTACCTAAAGCCCCTCTCCTAGCTATAGCAGTCATCCACTGCATCCTAAGTAGATGATCTGACTTTCTCTGAAATGTTCCAAAAATTTTGCTTTTAAAAGATCCTTTTAGATGGAGGCAAAATCACATCAGTGTCTCCAAAGGGTTCTTTTCTGTTGCTTCCTGAGCACCACAGTGGAATCAGCATCTTGTGGAGCATCTGGTGAGAGCAGGAACAGGCTGAAGGCAACTGGGAAGAGGAATATGTCACAACCCTGCTGTAAAGACAGAGATTTTGCAGTGCTGCATGCAACAATAAATAGAGAAAATGGATTTCTATTAAAGAAAATGAAAGGGCTGGGAGAATTAGATGCTGTGGGACGTTAGTGCTTACTGCAAGTTCTCTCCCCTATTCAGAGGCTGGAAGTGGTTGGACTCATTGAAGGAGCAGTAGAGAACTAGCACAAGTAGAAATGTAGGGGTATCCTAGAAGTAAACATCATCCTGTGCAATGTACCAACTGATGGTTTGAAGTATGTGTGTAAGATAGAAGTTTGAAGTGTAATATCATGTGCTTAAAAATGAATGCAACTGCTCCTGCTAAGCAGGTCTGTAGCTGGATTAACAAATTTTGTGTGCCCCCACCTCTCTACTTGCATGGCGTTCAGATGAAGAGCGTGGTGCTTGACTGACCCTGGGCCAATGCACAAGCACCTGCATGAGCTAAAAGTTGAGTTCCAGCAGATGCTGGCTGGATGTTGGCAGCAGATGTTGATCGCACAAGATCTTGGAAGAGGTATAAATCAGGGAACAATAAAACCAATTTATGTATGTGAAATGTTCATCAGCAAATATGTTGAACCAGATTATGACTATCCAGAGAGGGCTTGTACATCACACAGCAGCTTGGCTTTCTGAGGCAGACTGCTTGTTGGGTGTGGGGTCTTTGGCAGTCTTCTTTGTAGGAGAAAACAAAAACTGCCCAGAAGAAAATGTGGTGAAGCGCTATTTTCTAACAGCTCAGTGACTCCACAGAAGCCATTTGAGGCTACGATTTCTCTCATTTTACAGCATTTTTCTGTTTAAACAAAAACGTACATTATGTGTCTGCATGTGGTGAACTGCAGATGTGCTGGAGTGGAGGAAAAGTTCATTTCAAACTTGCATGTTGAAAAGCTTCATGCAGCGTGAACTTATTTTCTCTTCAAACTAAACATATATTTGTGTACATTTAAAAAGTGCTAATTTTAACTGGTTTTGTTTCTGATCTGGGAACTCAAAGGGCAGTCATCTGAACAAATCTTGGCTCTTACTGAGCTATTATTACACCTTAGAGACCTGAACGGTTCCAGTGTGTGAATTTAAAGATAATTTGACAAGACATGTGGAATCTAAGGTAGCAGAAGTGTAGATAGAGGCTCATTTTCTTGTGGAATAAAGGATTCAGAGTATAACCTGACCTGAAATGCTGACTCAGCAACAGGGTGCCACAAAAATTTATTTCCAAACATTGTGGCATCTGTTAATGCCAGGAAACCTCACAGAAGTTAAAGAATGTGATTGAGATGTTCAAAGTAAGATCCTGAATTCTACTTCAAGCTCGATGAGGACTGGTTCTGCTATGTCTATGCAGGAAAAGGAAAGTATCGTTGTTACACGGGTAGAACTACCTTCCCAGTGAAACCCAGTTGCATGGGTGACAATAATAACTGGACTCAAAAGTCCGACATGTGCAAGCACACACCAGGAACTACAGTAAAAACTCTCCAAGAATCCAGGATATGTATTTTGCTTTCTAGTATGTCCCAAAGGCCAAGCCACCAATTCTTCTTGGCTGTTTTCTGTCCTTGCCTGTTGATGCCAGCCCAGGTCTGCCAGCACATCCTCCAGGCTCACTCCCTCATTTTGCTGTGGTGTGTTACAGTGGGACTATTTAGACACATAAATTTAGATATCTAAAAGAGGGAAATAGATTTGCATTTCAGTTTGATGGCTATCTGAACTGACTGCCATACTCTGCAAAATGAATCGCGGGTGCTTGTTTTGGCGGTGGGCAGCTGCGCACTCCCCTGCTCTGTCCCTGTACCTCTCCCTGTCTCAGAACATGCTCTGTGGTCGCTGGGTGGCCCAGTGGTGGTGGCAAATGAAAGGAGTGTTTCAGACTGAGTGCACAGAGATGAGGAGGTGTGATGCACATGGCTAATTTAGAAATAAAAACTAGGTAGTTGTTGTGAAGTAATAGTTATGATTTATCATCTGTAAAATACTTTCACCACATCTAAACCAAGGAGTGTTTTGGAACACCTGTGCTTTGCTGTTGGAAGCTCATTTGAGCTGGAAAATTCTTCCTCTGGAGGCAATTTATTACCCATGTAACGGATGCTCTTCTGTTGAATGTGTAGCATACTGAGGTTTGGCTACCAGTGTCACTCTTTCAACACGAAGTGAAAATATGGAGCTTGTGGCTTTGGAAGAATTTCTCTTATTGATATGGAAAACTGAGAATCAAACTTGGAAAGTCTTTGATTAACTGCTGATTATGATTATGCAGGGAAAAGGCTGTTAATGTTGGAAATTAAATTCAAATGCATTCAATAACAAACTCCCTCCTTCAGAGGTGGCTTATGTTTCACCTTTTGATGGGACACCAGTGCCTGAGCAAAAAGTCTACTTTTCAATAGGCTGCTATAATGATTTTGTATATTTTTAAATTTTACAAAGCTGTATATTTCATAAATGGGAAAGGTGAAGGTCTGGGAGGCAAAAGGAGAACATCTTCTCTGACCAATTGATGTGGTTTTAAATTGTTCAAAACAATTAAGAACCCAGTAACTCTGAAAAAAAAGCACATTGAACTGTGTACCCTGAATAATTTTAAGTCACTTGATTTATCTACAAATGACTTGCAGTATATTTCCACACTTTTAGAATGCACTTCTCAGGAGTGTGTGCCTACCAATCTGATTGACATACATGATCAGAAAAACTCTAAAACTAGTCACCTAATCACTTAATCTTTCCTTCTTAAATCTTCTTTATCTGAAAAGGTATTTTTGTTTCACAATGTATTTTAATTGCAGTAAGCATGGGAAGAGAGGTATAATTGTATTCATTTTGTGTGTAGGATTGCTAATGGTTTACCATACTACACTGCTCACATCCGTCCGGTATCTGATGATCCAAAAATATATCCAAGAAATTCTGAAATGGCTAATCACAAAGTGACATACACTCCTGTGAAACAGTTGTGAAGGTGTCACCAGTCTTTGAATTTCAAATGTTTCAAAGTGATCAGAATTTTGTATTCCTTGTTCTAATTCACCTCAAAATGATGACAAAGATGCTTCTATTATATGCTCCACAGTGGCTGACCACTTAATTATAGCAGTTTTGATATTGTTCTTAGATTTGAACAGGACTAAGGTATGCTTGTGATTTATTTTTTTTTAGTGTAATGTAAGATTTGCTTTGTGTTAACTGCAAATTAATAGGAGTTAGTAAACAAAACCATAGCTAAAAGAAAATCAGTTTGATACTTTCCTGGTGTGGACAGCTGTAGCTCAGACAAGTTTTTGTCCTGAGGCCAATTCTTTATCAGTCCTAAAGGAAGGACCAGATTTGTCTGTTCTCTCCTTACCTCCTCCTGTGTGCATTTGTATTTGGATTAATGTCTTTATAAATGTTCTAGGCAAGTGTCGGATCTGCGAAGACAAAAACCAGGTGTTGCTACTTCTGCTGTGAAGGTCAAGTTTATATAATGGAGAATGACAGGCTGCTTGGGCAAGTGCAACAGTACAAGTAAGCAAAGTAGAAGGAAATATCTCAGAAGCCTACACCAGTCCTTGCATCAGATAAAATTGGCCACAAAAGGTCTGGAGAACAATTTATGGGCTCTTGGGGGTAAGGTTTGACTGGGCATTGGTGTATGCATATAGTTTGTTGCTATTGGGAGGAAAAGAATAATAATAGTACAGAGTACTGATCAAATCCATTCCTTGAAGGTGGTTATCAAGGCCAATACTGAAAAACTATTAGCTTAAAGGGCAGGCGTGTGATGACATGGAAGTGGTTTACGAGAATTATACTGTTCTGTGAACAAAGTTGTGTATCAGATTTCACAATGACAGTTTCGGATGCAGCCTTTCAACTATGGTACAAACTCTGGTAGTATGAAAGAGACAAGTTGCCCTTCAAGAGCTGTTAATCAAACAAAATCAAAATGCCAAGCTATCGGTTTGTTTTGCTTTCTTTCTTCCTTTTTTTTTTTTTCGTTCTTGTTTAATGCTGTATTTACAATGTCAATTTCATGTTGACTAAATGGATACTCAGTCATTCACATTTGGATTATTCAGGGTCTTTTTCCAAGGCTTATTATCAAAACAACTGCAAAAACTACACTTGCTCCCAACTAAGGTGACTGCCTCATTGCTGTCACTGAGGCTCTCTAATCACTGGCTTCCAAAAACTTCAGTCTGTAGATAAAAAAAAGAGAGAGAGAGCATGATATAAGTGGCAGGGTTCCCCCTTCCATACAAGCCTCTATCTGTTTCCTGACTTAGACAAGAGTGGGGAGAATTAGGTCTGTCTGGATTTTTCACCTCCACTCTCCAGTTCTTATTTTAGCTTCTTTCATCAGCTGTGCAATTGAAAACACTCTTCTCCCAGGCTTCCAGCATGGACAACAGGAGGTATGAGAATCCTAACTCATGATGATGCCAGTTAAGTCTCTGTCCTGTATCATTACCTCATCCATCTTTAAGTTGCTGTTTCCCTCCTGGCTGTGGGTTCAAAAGTCATCATCTTGCTGCATGGAGCTCCTAGCACAAAGTATAATAGCTCCAAGGCCAGTTCAGGTCTGGGACTACAGCCCTGCTCTGGGGATGGCAACTGGAGCCGCCCCACCTCCTCATGCCTGAGGTGCACAGTGAGTGACTTCGTCTTTCTCCGCTCAGCATTGCTTTTTCTGTTGCCATTCAACTCTGCCCTCCTGCTCCCGTGGTGAGGGCTGCCTTTGCAGTCCTGACCCATTTGCACACTCTTTTGGGTTTGGAGGTGGCATTACCCCAACTTCCACCACTAGCCCTGATGGGTGCAGAGCACTCATCCAGGCCTCAGCAGTTCCCTCAAGGTTGGACAGAGTAAACACTGTACATTTGGGATCAAGTTTGGGGTTGATATACAAAATGACTACATGATATATCCAAGGCCACCAAAGAAGCTGGTGGCACAGTGGGGGCTTAAACGCACAATTTCCACATCCTTTCAAAACCTACTTGGGATTTCCTGCAGTACTGTTCACAGTACTGCTGAGAAGGAGGTGGTGCTGGGGCTGTTCTTTTGCCTTACATGATGGTGGTTCCTTCCCTGCAACTCCATCATTGCCTCATGCACCTCTATTCAGGGCTGGGTCTTACCTTAAATAAACTTCTTGGCATTTAGTGAGTAAATCTCTCTGATCATCTTACAGTCCTCTTGTGCAATGACATAAAAGTTGGTACACATTTTTTCTCTTATGAGCTTACCTCCAGGAAGATGAGAAACCACAAGGAATCCGGGTGCTTTGAACATAGGCTTTGTGTGGAATTCCTACCCTTTTCCCCAGTAAATCCTTGGAAACAAAGTTGTTTTCAGATGTCCCCAAAGAATCTTTTCATCACATTTCTGAGATCATGAATAATGGCTTTATTGATGAGAAATGTTGATTGCCTGTTCAGTGGTGAGGAAAATTATGATAGCACTGTTTTTTGGACAGATCTTTCAGGTATTTTTTTTCCTCACCATGAAACCTTCAGGCTTCCCTTTAGCACACATGAATGAATTAACTGTGCAGCCCTTTGCCACTGCCAAGATCCTTCTTATCCTGTTCTGTAGATGAAAGGACGAGAAACCCATGGATCTGCTTTGCATCTTTCACTGCAGACAAACGTCCCCTCTATCATCAAGAAGCACACCATGACTTGGTTAAGATTTAAAGCACAGACTTGCTGTGTTCAAGCTCAGGTCAGAGCTCTGCAGGCAGTCAGGAGCTGGATCTAAACCTCATGACCACCTGAGGCCAACAGGCGGTATTTCAGCCCTGAACATACTAAGTTACTGTGACACTGGCATGTGTGCCTATTTCTGGTGTCACTGTTACTGAGGTAGTAAATACAATTGCAAGCCTTAGGTCTTGAGCTGGATTTTAAATTCCTCAGCTAAACACCACACTTGCAAAAGCTGCATCTTTGGGTATTGAGGTAGTTTTCTGACAGTGGCTGGAAAGTCAGCATTTTCAGCAGGTTCTGTAAATTGAGTACCTTAAATGTGAAGGCATCTGTACTTAGCAGGTTCTTCTCAAAATTTGGGTCAGGGTCTTATTTTGAGAAAGTAATGTTTGATCCACTGCAATGTTAGTGGCATGCATAACTTTAATGCAGACAAGGGGCTGGGCTGAAGACTTCTTAATACTAAAAGAACTTAATTTGTACCCAGTGGAGCCAAAGAGGGGCCCCATTTCTACCCCTGCTCCTGTGTCAGTCGGCTATTTACTTCCAGTAAGATTGCTTTGGTCTGCAAGCTCTATTCAAAATTAATAAGGATAACAGGACCTAATACGCCAATAGCAATGTATTAATGATGTTTTAGACTTAGAAGTGTGAACTTTCAGAAGTAATTCAGTTGTGATTACGATCCATGCAGCACCAGTATTTTTGAACTTGCACTTTATATATGAGAGACCATTATGGTGGGGTTACTGGAGTTCAAATCTAACATGATTTAGGATAAGAAAAGCTCTTTTAGAAAGGTTATGGAAGCTACTCCACACTTTTCTGTAGAATCCTCTTTAAAATTACTATTCTACTGTAACTTAGATTTGACTTTTGTAGACTATTGTGGAATGAAACAGTAAACTGAAAATAACACATTAATTAAATTTAAAAGCTGAATCTTGCAAATTCTCACAAAATTTTTCTTAGGTCCCACCATTCCTGACCATAAAAGCATTCCCTCCTTTTCCCTTAGATATCCATATCCATGCTATCTATATCCATGGGGACAGACTTTTTAGAAGGGCGTGTTGTGACAGGAAAAGGGGCAATGGTTTTAAACTAGAAGAGGGGAGATTCAGGTTAGACATGAGGAAGAAATTTTTTACAGTGAGGGTGGTAAAATACTGGTGCAGGTTTCCCAGAGAGATGGTAGATGTCCCATCCCTGGAGACGTTCAAGGCCAGGCTGGATGGGGCTCTGAGCAACCTGATCTAGTTGGAGATGTCCCTGCTCATGGCAGGGCAGTTGGACTAGATGACCTTTCAGGGTCCCTTTCAACTCAAACTAATCTATGATTCTATGATTCATTGCTGAAAACAGCTTTTCTCTTTCACAGCTTGCTCTTAATGTGAAGAATAACTCAGAGGAAGGAAAGATGGCAACTGCTTTTAAAATACATAGCATTTGAAACTTGGAATAAGCAACATATATTGGAGCTCTGGCACTACAGCATCTCACAAAGAGGTGACGTAAGGCTTTGAAAGTAGCTGAATTCTGAGGCAATAGCTGAAGTGTTCAGGAAGAGCTGAATCCTTATTTAACTGGGAATTTCTGGGTGATGGACAATGCGCTGTTTCCTATCTGTCAGCTTCTCCTGATTCTTTATGTTTCTCATATGCATACAAGAATATCTACAGGCAAATCTGACACAAAAATGGCACAGAGTTTTATTTTGTCTTGTTTTACTTCATTTTAAAGCAGCTTCTAAGTGGTCTTACTGGAACTGGAATAAACTTGGCTGACTTTAAAGGAAGTGTCCAGACAGTTTAGTTTCGCTATAATAGGTTAAAAAAAAATCCATAAACTAGTTTGTCTGAAAGTGTAGGCTCTTGGCTGCTCTGCTGCAAGGATTGTTCTTTGCTATGTAATCTCTGCTAAATGCAGCAGAGATGATTCTGTGATTACTGAACTAGTGGGTTTCAAGAGCCCAAAACTTGTTTACATTGAGAAGAAATGTTTCAGCAGAACTGCTTTTTACCTACTGTTTAAAAAGCCACTTCTTCACAGAGCAGCAAAAAATAGATATGTTGTAAATACTCAGCAGGTCACAAAGTATTAAGTAATTCCTAATTTTCTTTACTACTTTTTAACTCTGACTCTACATGCAGTGCCAGTGCATACAGACTCCAGCCTTAATAGCCAAGGTCCATTTCCTACTGCTGAAGAATCTGGCCCTACCAGCACTCCGTTACACTGAGCAGGAAAGAAAATATCCTGAAAGGTGCCCCAGCGTAAGGGAATGGGAGAGTAAGTGTAAAGAAAGCAGAGGCTGGGCAGACCAACAAGAAATGTTTAACATTCCACGCTCTCCACAAAGGGCAGGTCAAGGAAAGGGAATGAGTGGTTGGGATGAAGCACATGCCACAGATATTTTTCAAGTACTGTTCAGCGGAGCATATCTGGTCACGTAAACATCCACAACAAACACAACAGTTTTGCTCTTGAACGTGGCAAACCTCCTGAGGTCCTTCTATATACGCAGGAGATGGGTCTCACTATGCGAGGAAGCTGCAGCTACTGCATTCACAGTGCTATCTTTGAATTCAAAGGCACAAACAATACTGAGAGCTGTACCCCAAGTGCCAGATGTTCTCAGGTGCAACCAGTTGAGCCCTTGCTTGCTCATGTCCTAGTCAAACCAATATACTGGCAAGCTGTTTGTGCACTGAAGATCTTGGGGCAGGTAGGAGGTAAAAGAGGTGAAGTTGTCAAAAATTGTAATTTGGGGCTTGGGGGAAAGTTAAAAAACACCCCTTAAGACAAATGAAAGCTCCAGATGTGGTGGGCAAGACTTCTTATTCTTCCTTATTCTCAGGTGCAATCCAAAGTAACTGCACGAAGATCAGAGATATTAACCCTATCTTTAAATTTATACAGATTTGAAGCAACAGGCTTGGATCTATTTACAGCTCAAGTAACTTCGCTTCAAATTTGTGAGGCTGTAGTGATATAAAAGTGGTATGGGAAGAAAATGAGGTTTATTATTGCATTATATTGAAACAGTCCACACAAAGTTTAATAGCAGTTGGCTACACAGATACAGGTCTTCAGAAAGCTGCAAAACACTCAGCAGCAGTAAAATGTTTCTATGAACCAAATCTTCATCCCTCCTGAATCTATGATGACCCCATCCTGGAAACTGCCATGCAAATATGTAGAAACAAGAGCATGTCCCTAAAATAGCAACACTCAATAGGGAAAACATACCTTGTGCTCTGCACTACATGATGGAATGGAAAAGAGTACTGTCAAGGTCATGGATACCAATGAGGAAGACACATGTCCACTTGCTTATCTGGAGACTATTTTGTTAACATTGTTTGCCTTGCCATGGTATGTCCACCAAGGGCTCTTAAAGGGACAAAAGTCATCCCCAAGTGTCCCGTGAGTTCACACTATGCCTCAGCTGCTGCAGATATTCAGCAGTGGCCAGCGAGGATGCATTGATTGGCAAAACCATTTATTTATGGAGAAGGAGGGAGAGGTAACTGCACTGGGCCTACAGATCTCAGCTCATAGGAATTGCAAAGGATTGGAAGGAATGGAAGGTCTTTCCTAACCTCACTTTGCAAGACTTGAACATGTCCCAGATTAGCATTAATAGTTGTCTAGAATACTGTGAGTTTTGGGGTGCCAGGCTTACAACTACCGCCTTACTGCAGAAGAATGATGGCTGCCTGGGACGGTCACAGTACCCATTTTCCCTTTCTTTTTCTTCTTTTTATAATTTAATAGCTTGTATTAACAGCTATTTTGCCTTATATGCAGTTTGAAACCCCTTACTGCGTGGTTTGCACAGTGATCCAGAGAGAGGTAACCCTCCTGGAGCTTTAGAGTGTTGCAGACGTGATTTTTTTTTTAAGATGGCAGGGTTCAGAAATCTAGCTGGAGTTCATGAACCTCTTCTTCCTGTAACTGAAACCCATGTTTTAGTCAGGGTTGATTCAATTTTTAAAATAAATGTTTTCCTAGTTACAGGGAAAGCCAGTGCTATGTATAAGGGGTAGAATAACACCCTTCCAAAAGCCATGTGTCATGGGTGGGTGGCCTGTATACAGGATATGCACACACACAAAATCTAGAGTAAGAGATTTTTCCTCTCTCCCCATCTGTTCTCTCCCGCCTACTCCCTTGCCATAATTTGTCATCTTTCTGCTTTCTCTCCGAGCTACCTGCCTATCAATTGCCGTATTTTTAAAAGTATGTTTGCGGTGATTATTTTTAGTTTCTCTAAATGGAAGTTGAGCTCAGTACCATTAGATTTCACCAACACAGAAATTTTGTCCAGTTTCAGCTTAAGTCATGTTTACTTTTCCTTAATAGGACTGCACATCTGAACTTGTATTACTGACATAAACACAGTGATAAGAAGTTCTTGGTGCTTGGGCATGTCATCTCTCCAGCCTGAGTTACCAACAGCACCTACTGTGCTACACGTGGAACATGAGACTTCTCCGCAGAAACCCAAATGTGGAGAGTAGGGACATGCCGCGATAATGTCCATGACTTAACTCTTGAAGGTGAGGAAAGATGGAAGCCTCTGTGTTGCAAGTGCTCTCCAGTCTTTATGCCTGAGTCCTGCAGCCCTTCTGCCCAGTGGAGTATCACTGATGTCCCATCGCTCCGCAGGAAAAGCTCCCCAAGAACAGCAGGATTTTTCCCTTCCTGGACTGTGGTCAGACATGTTGTGTGAAATTCCTGTTCACACTGGAGATAATTCCATGTATGGATCAAGAGCAGTACAATCTTAGGTATGCAGTCATCTGCCAAGAACAGACATACTGATTGTATTTCATAAAACCATGGAATTACCCTTTGCAAAAGGAAGATAAATCATTAAAACTATGTTAGGATATCAGACAGGAAAACGTAAATAACTGTACATAACAGCATCTGTTCCTGATCAGGTTCCATTCTTTGATCTTTAGAAAAATGGTTATTAATTAGCAAGGTCAACATTAAGCTTTTTCATGGTAAAAATGTTCTTTTGAACCACTCAAATAATATTACAGATAGGTGCTTGTAGTTTTGCTATGCTAAGCTTCTCTGGGAAGGATTCTTCAGATAAATAGGATAACAAAATCACCTTAATATAAACAGTTTTGAAGTTAGACCATGTCTGTAGTAGACAGAGGAGCCATTTTATTAACAACCATCCTTTGAAATCCTAAATGAAATGGGTTCCTATCATACTGAAATTGCTGGTACTGCAGATGAGATTGCAATCACTGCTGGAAATTTGGGCATGTATCTGCTGTGCCACGTTCCATCTGCAACATAAAAGCCACCACGTTACAGGCTCCAAGACTGCTGAAACTCTCCTGTTAAGCTGCTTTTCAGTCTTGCACTACTGGCTGGGTTGAAGAATTTTCATTGAACTCCCTGGATAAACTGTAAAGTCCTACTGACGCTCACATGACTGGACCCCGCGATGGAGTGCAGTATCAGACCCTAAGGCTGGTCTCAAATACAGAACAGGTGAGTCCTAAAGCCTGGTGCCAAACTGTATGGCAAGAGCACAACCCCAGATGCACACTATGCGCTAGAGGTGGGACTCACTAGTCTCCAGTGTGCCATTTCTGATTCCACTTCTGTGGAATCCAGCAGCAAACTGGAACATGTTACACCTGTTATTTAATTGTGGGTCATAAAATTTACAGGCAACATCTTTCTTGTTGACATACTATAATCAAGCACTGTTTTTCCAATGAAAGTCATAGCAACCCCTGTGGTGGGATTCTTCTGAAGGAATGGGCAATGGCCTGGATTTCTCCTGCTTTTCACACAGCAATGGGCATTCAGAGTCTGTGGTTATGTCTCTTCCTGGCACAAGACATGCAGAAAACTAGTCTGTGTGAATTCGGACATAAGTTGGAGATGGGATCAGTATGACCCAACGTAAGTAGTATTAGAATTACTGTTTCACAATTTTCAGGGCTGAATGTCAAGAAAATCATGGACATGCCACCTTGTCTAACTGCTAACATGATTTGACACCAAAATAGCTCATCCTCTCAAAAGGGATGTGTACTCAAATATACAAACACTTCTTCCTTGCTCAATCCAAGATGCTTGGTATGAGTTAAGCCAATCTGGCCCTCTGTTCATGAAGATGTGTGTGACAAGTTGGGCTGTTTATCCCTACCTCTCTGGCTGCTTTAACAAAAATAGAGAGGGGAAAACTTTGCTTCACATGAAAAGCTTGCAGCCAATGACAAAATTGCTGGCTGAATGGTGAGAGAAGAGTTAAAGTAATATACACAATAGCTGCAAACATTTTGAAAATATGGGCATACGTGTCTGGGGCTTACCTTACAACAACTGAAAAGAATCGGGTCACTGTTCATGTGTCGTTACTTGCACAACCACAGTATCCTATGTAAGAGAATTTGTAAACTAAAATCATAATTCACTCAATCCTTGTGGAAAACGCTGCAATGAAACTGTGGCTGTATCTGACTGGAAGAGTAGAAAAAATGTAAACCCAGCTGTCACCAGTGCATTGTTAAGGTCATGGTGGTTGCATAGTAGAAAACTATTGTATTGAATGTTGTGAAGGGAAAGATGTGGTATTTTTAAGAATGATCCTCCCTGTTCTTTATTGCACGTTGTGGAATCATAACATTATGTCCCTTTTTAAGTACGCAAACTGGCCTAGAGATTTCAGCCAGGATTTCACCAATCCATACATTCACTTTGTTCTCCAGAACCTGGGAGCATCAAGGCTGAAATGCTAATGTCTCTCTGGCTGCTTGCAGCACCAGCGAACCCCAGCTAATTGCAGTATCTGGCTTCTCGCTCCCCACTCTGCTGCTGTCTCTTCCTTTCCACAGCCACACTTACACACACATTACTTTTGGGCGTGACTCATTGTCCACCTCTCTCAGGAAGAACCTCCTATGAAGCTGGGGCACACTGGGTTGCACAATGTTTGTAACTGTACTGAAACAATTGCATAATGTGTTTGATTTGGTAAAGAAATGAAGTACAGAAATGCCTCAGCAACCTGAGTGGTTCTTGCTCAAAGAAGCTAGCTGGAAACCAGCAAATGCTGGTAGGAGATGTTTATCCTGATTTTTGCAGTTCATAACTAGCATGAACAGACTTGAGCTTTAGGTGATAATTAGATGCAATGTCAGAGCTGTATCTTACTCTTGAGTCCTTTGTGGATAACAGCAAACTATTGACCTTAACAACAGTTGACGTGTATTTTTCCTAACATGTTACTTTTCTCCTCAGCCTTCTCCATGTCTTTTGTGCAGCCCCATAAACTGCTCTTTTAAGAGTTCAGGAACTGAGTAGCAAAATATTGCCAGCTCAGAGTTCTTGTGCTGCCCTCCCTGCTGTGATGCTCAGGTGCATTACCAGTGGGAACAGAGAGGAAATATCTAGAAATAAACTCAAGTCTTTCCATGAAGTGTGTTCCCTCTGTGCTGGAGTGAAGGCGATGGGTTCCTTTCTTCTTCTGTGGACACAAGCCTTGAGTTTATAATAACTGACTGTGCAGGGATACAACATACAAATATTTTGTCTTTATATACCTTCCCCGTTCTCCCCTCCATCCATGGCTTATAGATAGAGCACTGTTCAGCCCTCTACTGGGACTCTTAATTCTCCATCTCCAAATGGCTTTATTTCTTCCTAAGAAAAAGGAGGCTAACAGGTAAAAAATGTGGAGTTGTATTTGGGAGAGTGATCCCTGAAGTTCTTTCTGCTGGCTACAGTTTTGCACACTATTACTGACTAGTCCATAGCAACAACTCACAACAGGGACTTCTCTGTATCCCCTTCTGTCTGAATGCTAAGTACTAAAAACAGATGCTAATTGTACGGTTCCAGAGAGAAAGAAAAATAGTGTGCTGGGGTGACTGAGGACATAATCCCGCTGTTACGCAAGGAAAAACGGTATTTAGATATGTGGAGATTTGTCTGTGGTTAACTGTGGCTTGTTGGGGGCAGGGGAAGGGTATGCAAGTATATGCAAAAACTCATGAGCACCACCCTGAACTATTTTTAGTCTTGGAGATGAAACTGGTAATTATCTACTGTTTAAGTTGTTAGCAAACGTCTATTCAATGCCATGGTGGGACAAGCTGAATATAGTGACAAATAAAGGATGGGATAATAAACAGAATTTTATGTGCTTCCTTTGAAGCATAAAATTTGCTACAAATTACATATCATTAAACAAAGGCATAAAAACTTATTGGAAAACAGAGGGTGGCAACACTCAGACAAAAATGTAAATGTGACTCTGGTGCATACATTTTTACCTGAGGGAAATCAATGCCTGTGAAGACACTCCAGACAAGAATGCCTGTGAAATGAAAACACTAAAGGCAAGAATTTATTACCCTACAATTATTTTTTTTTATTGTGTGCTTGAACATCTAGCCAAGCGATAGGAATGCAGTGCTCTGAATATCAGTTACCCTTCTTTCAGTGCTCGACTATAAGCACTGACAAGGAACTCAGGACAGCATTTTACACCTCAAGTTAGACACTTAAGTTTATAATTAGACACCTAAATAGTTAACATCATTATCTTAGCTAATGAGCACATGAATGGAAAATTACTTTAGAAAAGTTAACTGAAGGTGCTTATTCAGGTGACTCATAAGTACCGAAGTCTGACAATGCTGTCTATAACCTTGCCATGCCTTCTGTTAACTTTAGTTGGAGGGATTGTAACCCTTCACTTGCCACACGACATGCCATGCTACAGCTGGTTTTTGCCATTGTAAAGCTCCACATGCTGGAGTAAGGTTATTAATTAAGAAACAGTTTTTTGGCACTCTGCTGTGATTTACATCCATAATGAACTTGCAGCAACCACTGGTTCCAAGCAGTTAGCTTCTCCAAGCTCTCTTTTAAGAATCTCAAAAGAATAACAAAAGCCATCATGAAAGGGTACACCTGTTTTCCTTGGTATGGTCCTTCCTTGTCTCACTTGATCTAAACTTTGTCTTTAGGACATCTTCCTCACCTTCTGGACAAACATAATTCTTTCTCAATAATGCTCTAAGCTGCTAATAAGATGGTTTATGCCGACTGTAAGCGTAGCAAGAAGGAGAACTAGTTTTACAGCCACCAAAAATGAAAATTATGGCTCTTGACACCCCTTTACAATATAAGCCTTCTGGTTATGAAGTCTCATTTGTTGCAATGAACTATCAGGTTAATTGCTAAATGTTACATTACTCTCCAGTTACAACCTTCAGGCTGCAAAATCCTCCGGTAACCCTTCCAGACAAGACAGGACTCTGCTGTCAGGATGAAGCCAGGAGTGAAGGAGGGACGGTGGCGGTACAGGAGGCAGCTCTGCAGGACTCTGCAGCAGTGGGAAGCAGTCTGTGATATACGAGGCCAAGAAGAGCGGTTGTGAGCAGCTACTTGCCAGTGATCACCAAAGAGCTCCTGACAACAGGTGGCCACAGCTTGCTGGTCTGTGGCTTTGCACTCAATGGTGTAACTGTCTGTGGATGGAAGGAGTAACTTTTGCATTGGGCATGAAGAGATGCATTTGTTTTCCTATAGTGCGCTGTCTTGCTGGGGCTAGGTAAGAATGTGTCATCTGTGTGTTTACATTAATTCTTCAGGCAACTGTGCCATGAATATATATATGCAATGCCTCTGGCAGGCCTAAAGAAGATCTCCAGTTTCTTTGCCTGTGTACATTTTGGGGACACCAGTGTAGCTGGAAAACGAAGAACCTGATGTATGAAGAAATCAGGATAACTTGCTTCCAAGCTTCTTGCAAACTCACGGCAATTGCAGGCACAGAGCCCACAATGGCATCCCACTGTGCTAAAGGCAGAAAGGGGTCTCTGCTGATAGGGTCCTCTGGTATTTGGGGCAGTATCTGTGTTGTTCTGCTTTTTTAAAGCTCCATATGCTGTTGTCAGGATAATACTTGTAAATGTGAGCTTATATTAAAAGGCAAATAGTAATTTAAAAGCAATACTCTTTTAAATGATAACGAGAAGCTTGAAAATGTAAACTCTAAATGCCCTCAAACCATGAAGAAGTAAAAGCAATACTTCTGTGTTTTTTTAGATCTAGAATTTTTAAGCCAGCTTTTGGTGGATGCCCGGCAATGGGCTCAGTTTCACTCAGTTGTTTGGCTTTCCCTGCACGTGTCCCATCCTTGGAGAACTGCCTCTAACTTTGTTTCTCTTACCAGTGATGCTGGAGCGAGAGGGTTTGCCACCGTGAAGCTCACGTTTACACTGGCTGCACCGTGGCTCCTTTTTTGGTCCTTTACCTCATTCTTGCCAAATACTAAAGTTTCCACTGCCAGAAATAAGAAGATGGGGTTAGTTAAGGATTTGGGGGTGTGTGGAAAGCAAAGACAGGGTGTGTGATGACAAAGGGAGCAGAGTTGGTAATTGGTGGGTGGAGGGATGGAGAGGAGGAGGAAGCCAAGACATCAGGAAGGATTTTAAGACTCAAATGTTTCTGTCATTGAACCTCCGGTACTTCGAAGACAGAGATCTCCTGAAGTTCTAAACAACATTATTTTTGTCTGGTTACTATAAATCAATAAACAGGAAATGTGTTATAGTAATAAACAAAGGGCAGGAAAAAGGAAACACTACTAATCAAACAGGAACACGGCCTGGGAACGCAAAAAGGAACAAACAAGAGTTACGTTTTGCCCCATTCTCACTCAGGATTGAGAACAATAACGAATATGACAAAGCACAGGACAAAAAAGAAAGAGACAGTTGGGGTAGGACAGAAACAAAGACCAGCATTATTAGAGAAGTTTTTGGGCCTTGTTTATTGCTAGGAAAGAGGATGGGTGCTCTTGGCTTTGTGCAAACTATCTGTTGTTCTGCCTCTTACACGGGAGAGTTTTACAAGCTTGTGTGTATGAAACTCTAACTACCCACCTTAGGTTTGTCTCTTGACCTTTGCACACCGGTTTGCATCAACAGAATGGGGCTGTGTTAGCATGAAAACATGTACCATACTCAGCAGTTGCCAGACAGGCTATGCTCATGCTGGATGGAAAGCAAAAATATAACTAGTTTCATTTGTATATACATACGTTTTATATATATATGTACATCTTTGTGTGGGAACATCCTATTTACAGCATTTCTAGGTTTTACTTCATGGCTAGGGAGTATCCTGTCATGTACCATTTGTTCTTTTTTTGTGTGTTTGTTCTATGTTTCAGCCACAAAACCCTCTTTAGAAAACAGACTGTTTCTGTAGAGGAACTTTAGTCAAAAATAAGTCCTAGTGTTCTTCCAAAAGTTGTTCCATGAACTTCATCCTGAAAAGAAAACTAATTTCTTGAAAATGTTGTTACAATTTTTATTGGATTATGATTCACTTAATAATCCTATGGCTTTATGCTGCACCTAAAACATGAAGGTGAATAATGGAGAATCATTTGGATTTACTTTCTACAAATAAGATATTCATAAATAAAATGTTCAAATGAGACAATGAGCTTCCAGTGGATAAAAGCATGTCAAAATCTGCTTGTTCTTCATTAATGACCCAGATAACGTAGTTGACTGCACCATCAGCAAATTTGCAGATGATACAATACCAGGAGGAGTGGCTGATACACCAGATGGTTTTGGTGCCGTTCCGGGGAACCTTGACAGGCTGGATAAATGAGCCAACAGGAAACTTATGAAGTTCAAAAAAGAGAAATGCAAGGTCCTGTCCCTGAGAAGGAATAACCCCATGCACCAGCACATGCTGAGCACTGACCAGCTGGAAAGCAGGCCCTGGGGATCCTGGTGGACTAAAAGCTTGCTGTAAGCCAGCCATGTGGTGGTACCACTGAAAGGACGAGAGGCAATGGGTACACACTGAAATGCAGCAAATTCCATTTAAATCTGAGAAAAAAAATTACTGTAAAGGTGATCAAACACTGGTACAGGTTTCCCAGGGAAGTTGTGGAATCTCCACCCTTGGTGATATTCAAAAGCCCACTGAATGATGTCCTGAGCAACCTACTTTAGCTGACCCTGCTTTGAACAAGGGAAAGTTGGGCTTGATGATCATGAGAGGTCCCTTCCAATGTCAACTATTCTGCGATTGTGTAAAATTAAAAAAAATTAAACAATAATGACAGGTTGAAGATTAAATGACTGGCTATTCACAATGAAGGACAAGAATGGGAATATTCTGCAGAGCATCTCTGACTACTTTATTTCTAAAGGTACGCAAAAAGCACGGGGATGCTGCTGAACGGTGCTCTGGAGGTGACTGCAGAGCTGACATGAGCAAGGATCAAGCATTTGAAGGAGTGCTCTGAGATTTCCTCTACCAGACACTTACAGATGGCTGAACCAGGAGGCAGTTGGTGAGGAAATTCGTGGGTTCTGGGATGCCAGAAGAGAAGTGCAGGTGGAGTCTCAGCATGCCGTTTGGAGAGGGGTTACATGCTGGCACAGTAGGTGTAGGGATGTGTCTGGCTCACACTGTGTGCATCAGTCCTCTTAGTGCTGATTGAGTACAGGGTTGTGTCCAGCCCAGATGGATGCTGTGTTTCGCCTTGAGAAAAGTCTTGGGTCTGGCATGAATACTTTCTCATTCAGCTTTGGTCACCACCTGCTTCTCTCACCTTTCCTCCCAACTGGCTTTAGCTGATCATCCAAGTCCTGCCCACTCTGGCAAAATGACGTAGATACTCCTCAAGCAGTGCAGCAATGATAGCTTTGGAAAGTACTGCCCAACATAAGGACGGCAGAAGGATGGGCTGAAGCAAATCCATCTCCCTTGTCTGTTTTGGGTCCTTGTGCCAGAAAATAGCACCGCAGCGGTCTGGAGAAAAGGGACTAGAGAGGGCTAACATACATACTCTATTTGCATGAACTTCACATGTTGTAGCTTAAAGAAAGAAGTGAGATACCACTCCACTAGAGACCAGGGTACCTGCAGCTTCCAGTCTAACTAGCAGTGTACTGTACCTGTAGCTAAGAGCTATATTTCTCTGTCAGGGAGGCACGTGTGTGTTTAATTTCCTCACAGTCAGCACATCTAGATATGTATCTTCCCTGCAAATGTTGCAGCTTCAGTCAACAGATGTGCCTGCAACTGTGGGAACAGCAGGATGTGGGGCTCCAGCTAAAGGGCTTTGGACAGGTTATACAGAAGTATGTTTTTTATGAGTGTAAGGCCAGTGAGAATGATATCTCAGGTAGGAAAACTGCCCCTGTATGTATGATGTGGGAATGTTGGGCCCGGGCGTGTGAATGAGTGGGTCAGAACGCCTCCCACAATATATGCATGGGAAGGTGACTGAAAACGGACACAACGTGAACGTGGTGTGTTTGGGATAACAATTTTGAAAAAAACAACCTGTCTGACCTCTTGGTGCAGGCCCATATCTGTAAACCTATAAATTGAGAACTGTTTATTAAAGTCAGCTCAACCCGGCTCAGCTCTGCTCAGCTCTGCCTAGCTCTGCTGTCACTGCTAACAAGAACTCCGTGCCTGTGCATCTCTGTGTCTGTATGCATTGTTCTCATCACCCCATGCAACTGGCATCAGAAGATGACTCCAGGTGCTGACTGGCTTCAGCACGTTTAAGCTGTCAAATATGGACCTTGTTCCTTGCTTTCTCTCGCCACTGCACACTCTGATCACCATCCCACTTTGTGTTCCCAGTGCAAGCAAAAGCTGTGGCAGAGCAGCAGGAGTGGAGAAGTATCAAGTAAATAGCAGAGAGCAATTCCTACGTGACAGACCATTTAATGAGGCAAAGGGCCCAGTCCAACCAGGCACATATTATGCAATTAAGCTGATTTAGCTTAATTTATGTATCAAAGAAAAGGATATTTTTGCCTACTAAAATGGCAGCAAAAGTACAAATCTCAAGTTTTGCCTATATGAAACCATGCTGAGGTCACAAGCTGAACCATGAAGTGTCATGTGTGGGACCACCTCTACCTTTGGGCACACAAAATACTGCACACAGTTCATCATCATAGCACGTAAGGGTATCAGCATGTATCACCAAATATGGCTGTGGTTTAAAACATTGGCAATTATGATTCTCAGACATATCAGCCAGTTCTGCAGCTTTAATAAAGTGGCATATTTTCCCTCAGGCCATAGTTTGAAGCCATGCCTAAAACTTCTGATACTTTATTTTTTTTTGCACCCACCAAGTGCTGAATACAAGTAAAAAGAATTTGGTAATTATGGTAGAGCATTCACACTGGCCAAGCTCACAGCAAGCAAATCCTTTATGCAGCCCATTTCTCCTCAGTATTATTAGTAAAACCATTTAAAGTTTAATCAGTCTTTTCAGTTCTTGGCTAGGCTCTCATTCTGATGTCTGAATGCAAATAAAGTGAAAAATCTCTAATGAAAAACTTGCTAAAGAAGTTTTGTGCCACTAAGCTGATACAGGTGCAATACACCAGCTCACTAAAGCAAATCACTCCGACTTTGAAAACCTGAGACATTTATTCTTGAGTCCAAATTTTAAAACCTTTAAAACTCAAATGTTAGAAGTAGAAACCTGGGAGTAAAGGAAACCGAAGTCTGCACAAGTTAGTTTTGGCAAAATTAGTAAAGAAAACAGAACAAAATAAAATATGATCAAGGGAAGGGGAAACCCACAAATATAAAGGCACTGACGGTGTGATTTTTTTCAAAGTGGATTTTCAGCAAAATCTTTATATAAACTGAAAACTTCATTAAAACATTCAGCTTGAAAGGTTTTAGTGGACAGGGCTCTTGTTTATCATGTGAGACTGTGATGTCAGTCCAGGTGGAAGCTGTAATGAAAATAGTTACATGAATTCAGTCCAGTTTCTTTGAAGGTTAACCCAACATCACAAACCCATCATGTCACGTAACACCCATTGGCAAGTCCAGGGTTGATTCCATCTAGAAAGCCCTAAGATTGTATGGAGGGTACGTAAACTGACCTACAAATCGTATATGGGACAGTGGGTCAGTAAACATACAGTTAAAATCTTTTGATGCTTATTATCAATAGTCTGGAAAAGATGGAAGGGCAGGTTTTGCAGAAACGTGTGTGTCTGTCCTGAGCGTGGAAAACATTCTCCAGGTGTAAACGGGCTCATTGTTTGCACAAACAAATAACTGGGGGCACCTGACTTGCAGGTTACCCTTGAGTGCTGTGCATGCTCATGTCATGTATGATGCAGACCACTTAAAAAGTAAAGCAAACAGCATATTTTTAGGAAATATGCTATGACCCCACAATGCAGAAAAGGAAAGAGGGGAATTCAGCTGAGACAGGAAACTGGCCCACCTTCCCTCTCAGCTTGACATGATATTTATGAGAAGCTGAAGAGGACCTCTAAACCTCCTCTCAGGAGGTTCCACAAAAGGCCTGAACAAGCCTCCAAGATCCAAACATCTCATGAACTTCTTTGCATGAGCCTATTCCTAAAGAATATACAGGAGAAGGAAAGAAAGTCCTGGTTGTGACTTGGGAAAAAAAAAAGGAGCATTTTTTTAATGACAGAATAGTTGTGATATGCCACCTCTGTCTGTTGCTGTCTAGGAAAACAAGTGTAGGCACAATCTCTTTTAATGCTACTGTTATGACCTCACTATGGTTAAGGGAATTGCAGAGGACCTTTATTGGGCCTCGGCGGCTCTGCACTTTGGTGAACATCACACACACGTACACGCAAAAGGCTGCATTTGCTCATTACGGTGTATGCACCACAGCTTTAGCAAAGTACTTGCATCAGATACAATCTTTTGCAAAGACAGTCTTTATTCCAGTGTTGCAGGAAGGAAATCTCTCTTTTGCAAACCATGCATTTCAGATTTCTCACTCAGGCTGTCAAATGGGCTGGGAAGGGTACTCTGTGCTCCCCAGCTCTCCGTGTTCACGTGTCCCTCTCGTGTCCTGCACTAACCATGGAGGGGATCCACTGTTCCCAGTTAGTACCTGGATACCTTGTCAGACACTATGTAAGGAATGCTGGGAGTGTCTTTGAAGTCAAAATGCTGATTGCAAAGCCAGTGGAAGATACTGAGGGGTAGGACAAGGCTCTGGGGCAGGTGGGGACCTAATTCCATGCTGGCTGGATGCATTTACATCTCTATATTCATTACCATGTGCCTTTTCCTCAGCACAGGTACCAAAAACAAGTCAGCCCCTTTTCGTGAGAAGAGGGTACTGTCCTTCTTTTTCCCTTTATGAGAAGGGTGCTGGTTACTCAACATACCTTGAATGTCCCTTTATTGTGGGTCAGACTCTTGTTAGCTGAATCAGAAGGAAACACCTTTGCCAGGAACACCGTGTATCAGACCCTGCGACAGTGTGAACAGAAAATGGCTGGGGAAGCAGACCTGTAGGAAACAGATCTCCTAATAGCCTGTTTAAGAAGGACTTAAACATGTAACAGCACAGACATATCAGCACTCCAGTCATGCTGAGAGGCAATGATTTAGGCAGGCAGATAACCCCAGTGCCTCCCTGGGCAGGTGCATTGGAAAATGGCAGAATGTCTCTTGTGTCATGGTCAGCACAGGGTGAAGTGTAGAGGAGAGAGCGCTGGGCACAGCATATCTCTACCTCAGAAGTTCTCTGAGTCTCGAGGGGGCCTGCAGAGCTCCCCTTCTCTGGAAACATTCATTAAGTTGTTGTTGTTGTCATCATACATTTCTTAGCATCTAATAGCAGATATGCATTTTCTATCACATCCTTGTTGGGAATTTAATAGCTTCTGTCCTTACACTGAACTATTGCTTTCTTAGTCAATTTCAAATAAATTGCTTTAAAAAAGAAAATATTTTTTTCTCAAGATAATTTGTTATAAAAAACAAATACAGTTTTTTAAATGTTCTCTATGTTTCTAACCTCATTTTTATATTTCCTTTCTTTGAACTAACTGATTTCTCCTGAGCAGTTCTGTTTCCCAGTATCACATCTGAACATCATTACAATGTGGATGTATTCAATCACCTTTTTATCACCTCAGAAGGAGGGGCTAGTAACATGCTACTTCCTCTAGCTTACACTTAATCAAAGAAAAATAATATATTACTTTAGGGACCAACTTTCATTCTGGTTATTAATGCTATCATCTGATATCCATCAATAAAGCTTTTTATTCTGTATGTGTCTATGTATAATACGGTTGTCTGGAGAACCAATGTGAATTTTAAAAAAGACTTAATGTACAACCTCTGTATCTGATAGCAAGTGAAAGCCTTGCTACCTTGGTTTGGTTCCCAGATGTGCATGTTCCACCTCTCCCCTAACTCTCTAAAGACCTCAATTTGGTCCAGTATAGCAAGTCCACTAAAAACCTCCCCTGTGACATCCATGTTACAGCAGAACTGCTTGGCTGCTTGAAGCATTCTGGAGTTTGAATGTCTTCCTGTTTGCGTACTGAAAAAAGCTGGATGCTCGGCCATGACATCTCCTTCTCCCAAATCCTATCTTTATGGTTTCAACTGCTCTGCTTTCCCATGCTTACCGCAGTTTGAGCTCCTCCAGCAGCTTGTTGGTTCAGTGGAAAAATTTTTGACTCTTTCATCCAAAGTCTAACAAGCAAACATTGGTGATGTAGCATGAGTGGAGGGCTTTATGGGCCAAAGTCTGCCTCTCAGGGGAAGTTTATTGGCATATTTGAAGAGCTGAGGATGTTTATGTAGTATACAAGCCAAGCTGACCGTGATGAGACCCTGTGGGGTAGAACACCAGGGTATTTTCTGTGTTTAGTTAAACTCTTATATCTGTGAGTAATTGAAAATGTTGATTGTATTTTATTGAAGATTTGTGATTCAGTTTTCTCAAGAGGCCTATAAACATGAGGGGCTTCTTAGTCTATGAACAACCCATGTTGCAATGCCAGGTTTTAAAACAAACAAACAAAAAAACCCCAAAATCTCTCCTAAGACAATAGTCAAGATTCTAAAGGCCTATAAATTCATCAGCTTTCCAAAAGGAAGAGAGGGTGCAGTCTAGGGGAGTCACTGACTTCCTAAAATAACGTGCTAGGCAAGCCAGAGTCTGATCCAAGGCTTGTTGAAGACAATGAAAGGAGTCCTTTCACTCCAACTGGAGCCTGAGGACTCTGCTACATCCAGTAGCACCATGAAATACAGGGAATTGTGACTCAAATTTTATAACATATTATTGTCATTTGGACACAGGGCATTTGGAAGGAGTATCTGCTTTATGGAAAAGAAAAACACAGAGATGGAATTTTACATGTGTGAGACTATCTTGACATGAATCTGTGGGACAGTTGAAGTTACCAGTGGCCATTGTGAGCTGAATAGTAACAGGATTCTTTGCTTTGGTTTATCTGGCCAAGACAAATGGAAAGAGCCCACAAATGTATAGGGCAAAATTTACTTCCAAATCCCTGTCTTTCCTTGCTGAGCTGATGCTTATAGAGTACATGCAGTAGATACAGTATCATGTTGTGCATATCAACCATTGTGCTGTCACTGCTACCCTGTTCAAACTTGCTAAGAAATATTCAAGCTAAACATTATTTCTGTTGGAAACAACCTTCAATATTTATGACAGTCACTAAAGAATTACAAATACAAAACAATTCCATACACTTGGAATCTGAAATACTTCACAATTTACAAAAATATCAGTTCCATCTTTTCCCTGGAAATGTGCCCTGCATTTTCCCATTGACTGACATGACTGATTTTCACGACCCAGCTAACCCAGACTGTTTTCTTGTGACACAGCAAGCAGGCAAACACAGAAACCTCTCTAGTTTCTGTAGCAGAGATTGTAATCATCGACATAAGTAAAGCATAACAACCCAAATTAATAACCTCCATAATATTTTGCTAGTTGTATGTTGGGTCTTTTCCTGTGCAAAGCTCCTCAGTTTCTGTAGGAGTACAATTTCATGCAAGCTGTGCATCTGCTTAAAATAGCCACATAAATAGAGGTCCACTGGGGAGAAAAAGAAGGGACTGTTGCAGTTGATGGGATTTTGACCAAATCATCCACAGTGAAGAAAGAATTGCAAGTGGTTATGACAAAACAGGACAAATTTGTTTGTTTAGGTTTGTGGTATCACTCTAAAAAGCCTTTTCTAATTAAGACAGATTTAAAAGGCAAGCTATTCAAAGTCTTGATTTTGCAATATCTTAATTAAAACAAAAACTAAAAACCTAAATGTCTAAAGATGTGCTTCTGGTTTTCACATATTCGTATCTGAATTCATGAGTATACATCTGCTACTCTTGAGTACTAACAAAAAATACATCAACATAATGATATTAGGAAAAGACAATTTTGTTGGGTTTTGAAAATGGAACTTCTACAGTATTCTGAGGTACTTTCACCACGTATGCTACATAAAGGATTCTGAAAACTGTAACTTTAAGCACCAGTTTTTTTTCAATTCTAGAGCTGAGGGACTGAGCAGCCAGCCAAGAAACACCGCAGAGGAATGTGTTGAGGGAATAGTAGTTCAGGTAGATGGTTTGGCATGTTTCCTTCTACTACACCGTTAAATTCTGGAGGACTGGGCTTGCCAGGACTCAGTGCAGCCTTCTGCATAAGTTACAGCCCAATGGGGCTCCCAAATTCACTAGATTCACACACCAGAAACCTGCCAACAACACTGCTGAAAGTGTAACTCTTTGAAAACCAGATGTGGCCTGCAGTGGCAGAGAGGCTGGTATTCACACACTCACAGTACGTCCAGATAATCCCACCCCATCAGCCTCTTGCCGTCAGCATCTTAAGAGACCTTTCTGGAGTCTCCTATAAATTATTATTTTTCTAGAAAAACAGGTTTTGTCACAAAAACACAGACCCTAAGAAATGTTCATTTTCTTTTAAAATGCTTTAGAAGGTCCATAGTAACTTGTTCAAGATTTTGATAGCTTTCTGGCTTTATCCCTATTGAATTTCATGAAATGCTTTCATAAAGGAAATAATTAATTAATGGTGGTAGCCCTCAGCACAGGCCTAAACAAGGAAGGGAAGTCTGAGCTCACCATTGCTGGTGACGGCAGTTCATAGGAAATCCTCGCCCAATCCTCCCACCCAGTATTTGGCATGGGATGTGGTTGCAGAGCAAAAGGTCTGAGCCTGGGGAAGTGTTATATCTAAGGTGATTACGATTTATTAGGGCTATACACAAACAAATCCTCTGCACTAATTAGGGAGAAGGGCAGGGAAGGGAGTAAATTGCAGCTGAAAAGGAAGACAGGAAGGTGAGGCGATAAAGAGAGACTCCCTGACCAGAAGCCCGTGGGCGCTGCTGTCAACGCTGCCCGTTCTCAGTCCCGCGGGGAACTGCAGGCCAAATTATTAATAAAACCATTGCTGCCCACTGAGTGCTATGGTCTCAACAGGACCCTGATTTCAGCTGTAATCTCTTTGCTCAAGAGGAATGAACTTGATCAAGAAAAAGAAGAGAGGAACAACAGGAGGATTCTTTAGAGCTCTTAAAAAACTTGTTCAGGGAAGAAAATAGAGAGTGTGTGGCTCGAAAATCCTAGCAGGTTGTCTCTGTCAACTGCTGCTACAGGGAAGAACCAAGACTTTTCAAAAGGGAAAAAAAGATCCTTTCTTTGACTCTTTCATTTGTCATCTAAGTATTACTTTGTCTTTTTTTTGGAGGGACATAATTGGGCTTTTCCTCCTTTCACTGAGCCTCAAAACTCTTAGTGATGGAAAACTGTCTTGTTTAACCTCTTCACAGTGGCTTACTTGGTATTTGGCTTTACTGGTTCACTCCTGATTCTATAGTCTCCATCTTTAAAGCACACCTAATGTAGAGCTGCCTTAGTTTTGTCTGCTGTTCTTATTATTAGGAGCATAATTTCAGATATGGGTGTTTATAACACAGCTTGAGGAATTTCATCCTCCCCTGGTAAACTGTGTAGGAGATTGCCTTAATGGACAAAGAAAAACGTCTGCTGGACTGTAGCCAGAAGCTTGGACTTGCTTACAAAGAAGAAAATATGTGTTTAACCTTCTGGTATTGTGTACAAAAGACATATTTTTTTTAAAAAGTCACCTTTCTTCTCACAATCTAAAATGGAACCAGTGAAAGATTAATGTTTTTCACTATTTTATGGCAAATCACTTAGCTGTGACAAGTTTAATTCTGCCTCTTGACCAGCTGTCTTAAAAGGCTGTCCTATTCTGTTTTCTTCTACAAATACCTCTACCTGGAAAAATAAATTACAGATGACTGTGAAAAACTGAAGGCATGAAAAGAGAAAGTGATAATGGGATTTATGCACAGGTGTAAGGATTCTGACTTGAAACAACAGATTCAAAGCTGCAGCCCAGTTTTAACTTCCCTGAATAGCTTGCTTGAGCCAGACTTGGAACTTAAATTCAGCACGCCATTATGTTAGTTAGATTTATGCTTGTGCAGTTCATTTAATCAGGACCTGAATAAAGACTTCAGGATGGGAGCTGTTCTGAACTCTACGTAACAGAGGTGTTCTGATCTTAGGTCAAATTCACTGTAGAACACTTTCTAACCTATGCTGAAGAGAAGCAGAAACCTTGTGTGGCGTCTGGCTAAACTATTACATTGCATTTACGGTAAAGAAAATACACATGCTCGTGCTATATTGAAGAATGGTTACTAACAGGTAGAGAACCTGAAAATATTCATGTCAAACAGCTGTTGAGCATTTCACCACTTGCTTAAAAACTGTAGATGTCTAGCAATTAAAAAGGAGCTTTTCAAACAGGACCTAGGCATGGCTGAGGCAGCAGCCAGGATGCACTAGTGCCTTTCTCAGCAATTGAGAACTATGAATCGCTCTCTGTGTTTTGTCACCGCACTCACTGGTCGAGGTTAAACGTCTGTTAACTGTATCCCCATGGACAGCGTTACGTGCCAGGAATGGAAAAGCAGCGATAGTCCCATGTAGCTGATGGAGCAATTAAAATTTGATAGGTCCCTTCTGCTGCTGCATCTCAAAAAGGGAAGAGAGGATGTCTTTTCTTCCTTTGAGCACCTTATCCCTGCTGCTGCCTCTGGGCTGGAGAAGCATGGATGCTCTTTCTGCTGTTGGCATTGCTTGAGGCGCTCTGGAATAGGAGAACAACTGCTCTTTCCTTCATTAGACCCCTGGAGAGCCAGGATTTCTCTCCCACATTTCTGGAAAAGACTATCAGTGTAAATTGAGATTACAATGGAAAGGTGGGCTTGATCCTGGCCCCACCTCTCAAGTTCACAGGCTCCATGACCCATGGTAGCTTCCCTACCAAGCTGTCAAGAAGCCCAGAAAGCATGCAAACTGCTGAGAGAGAGCCAAGTAAGCCTGCAGGGGAAGCAGGCAGCTTGGGCTCCCGCCTGGCTGCTGTCAGGGCCAATGTGCTGCCCAGAAATCTGCCAATTAGTTGGGGGTTTGTGTTATTTTTCCCCACAGCGAAACTTTCTGTCAGAAATTTCCAGCCAGATCTGCTCTGTGTTGCTACCGCTGCTCCAAATGAGAAAAGCAAAAAGGCCTAAAGGGCTTCGCACAGGGAAGGTGCAGGGCCCGGGGAGACCTGGCATTATGGCAGGTCTGCAGTCCTGGCTGCCACAGCCCAACCACAAATACACTTCCGAAATGTCAGATATTCCCTCTAGAATGAAGTATGTGTATTCACTCTAGTATGACTGCCAAAACAATGCACGCGCCTTGCCAGGGACTTTAAATAAAGGGGTTTATGCAACACTGTAGTCCTCTGATAAAAAGTTCTGCTTCTTTTTAGAGTTCTAGTCCTGATCAAAACTCTCTGAATTTAAGAGCAAAGGGAATTCTTCTGCTGCTTTTATCCACAAAGAAATGCATGCTTTTTTTTATTAAACACCCATAACTTCACAGAATCACAGAATGTTAGGGATTGGAAGGGACCTCAAAAGATCATCTAGTCCAATCCCCCCACTGGAGCAGGAGATGATAACTTGCACTTGTTACCTTAGTTGACTGAAACGCATTTATAACTAAGCTGGACAATGGTGTCTATCTAAAGTACACAGAACTACCAAAACTACTGGGTCCAAAACTACTGCCACTGAAGCCAGGCTCTTAAAATGAATCGGGACATTGCTCCTGATGAGTAATATTGTTAAGCTGTTACTGTGACTTCACTGGCTCAGTTTAAGCAGTAGATCAGTTATGTTATTTCTTTACATTGCAGGCCTCCATGTACTACTCTTTTCCATATATTAGAAGGTGAATCATGATGAAAATAAGAAACTTGTGCTCAGTGCCAGTCTGTTGCCTTCTCATGGTATTTAGATGTAGATACTACGAAGACAATGAACTATAAGCAGTAACTTGACTTGTTACACTGAAGTGCCTATAAGATGCTGTTTTCCAACTCAGCTTGAGCTAATTCTTATTATGCTTCATGGTGAAACACTGATTATGGTCAGAACCATCACAGATAAAGATTGCTATTGTCTCAAAGAGATTAAAGTATTAAAAAAAAAAAACGCAGATAAGAAAAAATGTACTGAGAAACCCATGTTTGTTTAGAAACACTGGTCAAGCTTCTTTGCTGCACCAGACTGCTGTTCAGTACAACTCTTTGGGAGGAGGCAGCCAAGATAAACAGGGAAGCTATCACAGCTTCGTGATTTTCTGCTCATCCTCCTGTTTCAGTTCAAAATAGATTGTACATCTTGCCAAAGGCTGAAACTGAAGTCAGCCTTTTTAAGGCCAAAGAGACAATGATGATGACACGGGCTGGCCTCCTATATAACACTATCTAAGTATCTGTCTCCAATAACTTCCATGACAAGGATGTCTTGAAATAGGCAGAGGTCGGTGTACCCTAGGCATGTGAGAGCAAGATTCAGCAGCCTACAGCAGATGGACAACTGCAGATAACCATCCTGAAGATCTGTTCCCCTTTGAAGGGGCCTTTCTCTCCACAGAAGTTATGGGAAACCTATTTGTATGTATGCTGGTTACATACTTATAGTCAGAAGGAAGGAATCCACGTCATGGTCACTTTTTGCAGAAACAAGCTCTTTTGGCACGTGAAATTTTACAGACTTTCTCCATCTCCCTTTATTTCTTGCTTATTTGCTTTTACCTCCCATTTTGTGATTATTCCACTTTTCTCCTGTGCATCTGTTCTGCTGCTTCAGTTTCTCTTTGGTATTTTTTTTCTAAGACTCAAAGGACACAATGCTCTGAGCTGATTCTTTCTCACTACGCGTCAAATTACACAGAGACACACCGTGAGAATAACTCTCATTCAGCTCTACACTAGAAACAAGAATAACCACCACATAGATCTCTGCTGCTTTCTTAACTGGTCCTGAGATATCTGTTGCTCTAGCCTTGGTACAGGTACAGGATACAAGCGGCTAAGTGTTGTCTTTCCTTTGTCCATTTGTGTCTCATACCCTTTCTAATGCAACAGTCCCAATTAGTGGTGCAATCTCAAGGTGGTTTCCAGGAGATGAGTCACTTCATTCACCTTTTTTCTCCAGCTCTTGGCCATGTGCTCCTGCCTTTTTTCTCACACTGTGCTCTGCCCTGAGCTGTTTCAACCCACCAATCTATCAGAAAATGAAAAAAAACAAAGTGGTTTCCAGCCAAGTCAGTGAGCTGAACAACCTAGTGAACACTGGATTCAGTGCAAGAGTAAACGCACAGGGAAAAAGAGGACACCTGCTTTGGGTGGCAGCATGCTGTTCTCCAAGAAGCTTTGTTTTCCACTGACCATTCTTTCCTCCCTCATTCTGTTTTCCTTTTTCCTGACTTCCGATCTCTCTTTCCTCACCTCTTCTTAGAAAAAACTAGTGAAAATCAAAGCCTAACATGGCAGTTTGCTCGTATATCAGCCTCCTGAGGTCAAAATTTTAAAAGCCAGGCTCCTATATTAATCCAAGGTACCTCCAAAGTGACCAGCAGCCACCCCCTGTCCCCCAGCCCTCCCCGCTGCTGGGCACCACAGCTGCTGCCACTGCCCAAGGGGCGCTTGCAGAAAGGAATCATAGAATCACAGAATCCTTTCGGTTGGAAGAGACCCTTAGGACCATCAAGTCCAAACATAACCTAACTCTAGCACTAACCCATGTCCCTAAGAACCTAATCTAAACAGCTTTTAAACCCCTCCAGGGATGGTGACGCCACCACTTCCCTGGGCAGCCTGTTCCAATGCCTGACAACCCTTTCCATGAAGAATTATTTCTTAATATCCAATCTAAACCTCCCCTGGTTCATCTTGAGGCCATTTCCTCATTCTATCACTTGCTACCTGGGAGAAGAGACCAACACCCTCCATGTTACAACCTCCTTTCAGGTAGTTGCAGACAGTGATAAGGTCTCCCCTCAGCCTCCTTTTCTCCAGGCTAAACAGCCCCAGTTCCCTCAGCCGCTCCTCATCAGACTCATGCTCCAGCCAAACCTGCAGCCAGCCATGAAACACCACAGATGAGTATCTCTGGCCAGTTCTGCCGGGACTGACCAGGGATCTCACGACTGCCGTGAGGCTTCATGTTCATGGCTGGGGCAGCAGGAATGCCGGGCCCACTGCCGCCACCTCCCCCCTGCTCCTGAAACGCATCACGAAGAGTAAGGGACAGTGGGCAAGGGGAGCGTGTGCACTTGCTCATCTTTTCCTTTCCCAGCTTTTATGGGTTCTCTCTCCCTCTTCCCTTTCTGTGCTTTGTTTTCCCCTGGTACCCCTGTCCGTGTTACTCTAGTGCTGTGACTGTCACTGTGCACTGCTATGGGTTCCCCACCAATGGTCGCTTCCTACACCCTTGGCATACGAAAAACAAAATTAGGAGTAGGTTTCTTGTGCTCTATATTATTTTGTCTTAACAGTATTCCAAAGGATATGTGATAGCACTTTTTGACCAAGCCCAGTGAGCAGGGAGGGGAGCTGCAGCTGATTTCAGAGACATCTTTTGTGTGTGAAGAATCTGTCTGTAGTTAGGTCAGGAAGAGAATTCCATTGAGGCTTTTGTAACTATATTTTTTTAATTTGATTAAAATTTCTACGTATTTATTATGTCCTTCAGTATAAACGGGCTCGTTCCCGGGTTCACCACCGGCCTTTCTCGGCCTCAGAAGAACGGAGCCCACCCCCCCTGCGGCGGCCCCCCCGGCAGTTTTATTAAGACGGCGCCGCGCAGCGGGGCTGCTCGGGCCGGCTTCGGCGGGAGCCGCGGGAAACCTCCGCGACAGCGCCCAGGCCGCGGGGCTGCCCCTACTCCGTGGGACGCGGCCCCGGGGCGCCGGGAGGGAGCGGCCGCTCCCGCCGCTCACGGTCCGTCCCCCTTCCGTCTGCCGGCGGCGCTCGCGCGCCACCCAGTGGGGCCGTTGCGCGCGGCCACGTCCTCAGGCCCCGCGGGGCGGCGGGAAGGGGAGTCTCTCAAGTGACAATAAATCGTGTCGCTTCCAGGTGGCCTTGCGGCCCTGTCTGTGCCAGGAGGGCGAGCTCCTGCTCGGACCCAGGGCGTTTCCGAGAGCCTGTTTGTGAGGAGAAACTCTGGCACCTGGGGAACCATGGAGGGCTCCGTGCTCCTCGTGCCCGGGATGCACAGAGAGTGTGTGTGGCACAATGTGTCGTGTGGAATTAGAAAGGGCCCATGAACTCCTGTGCCCAGCTTCCTCACGGGGGCATGTTACATGCCTCTGTTCTCAAATGGGCCATACCCCCTCTGAAAACCAGGTAGTGTTGCTGCATTTCACACTCGGTCACAAGGCTGCTTTGTAACACACCTCCTCTGCTGGTTGTCTCCAGGCTGTGTCTGCCCATGGCCAGCACACACCAATTTGCCTTTGTGCTTAGTGTCTGCTCTAGCACTGGCGCCCCTTCTCGCTGCCTCCTCCCCCCAGCATGTGGGTAGCGTGTTTGTTTTTGTGGTGGTACTGTTCTGGGCAAAGAGACAACAGCAAATGACAGGATGCAGTGTGGTTGTGAGACAGGTATCGTACCCAGGATGATGCCTTGAGAAAATCATGTGGGCCACGTGTGCCTTATACTAACCCTGCAAAAGGTTCTCTGTCAGGGATGCAGGGAACCAAGGCTGGTTATGGGGAGGCATTTCATTCACACATTGCCTTGGAACCAACCAGTACCTGACTTGTGCCCCAACCTTCCCAGCCTGGTGTCTGCTCATTGCTGTGCAGCCTCACTTTGCCCTCCGAACTCCCACTTGGAAGCCCTCACCAGCAGTTCCAAACATTGTGGGCCAAAGGCATAATTGAATCATGATACTTAATACTGGCATGATGCTGTTTTTGATAAAAATATCAAGGAAGACTTAAATGTTATCACCCAACATTAGTTGGCAGCCTAACACAAATGAATACAGAGTACCATGACATCAAGCAGATTTCCTATTCTTCATATTTACAAATTCCATTTTCACCCTCATTGAGGAAATCACTGCAGTAAGTTAAAAAATAAGCACATTTTTTTAGCATTCTTTCTGAATATTTGAACCAGGATCTGATGTAAAATAGCGACATCTATAACTTACCTACATCATTTACTGCCTCGCACACTGTTGGCTCTTCAGAGTAACTCTCGATATGTATCAGACTTGTTCAGTGTAGTGCTTGTAGTGCTGGATTTTATCCTTCAACCTATAGACTCCTTTAAAGCTTTAAAAGCATTTTAAAATTTAAAAAAAAAAAAAAAAAAAGTCAAAAAGGTTTGGTTTGCATCTCGAAGGTGTACCATGTTTTGCCATTGTAATACTTCTGGAAATTGTTTTCTTGCCTTTGAAACAACTGTAAAACCAAACCAATCTTTATACGCCAATTCTATTTAAAAGGTGACAAACACAATCTTATTGAAATGAAAGCAAGTTAATAAAATTTCTTTGACATTATTTTTAATTTTGCTGGCTCTGGGGCAAGCTCGTCCATTTGTGCCTTTGACTTTTCTAGGTGTTTTTCTTGCTGAAGTCCTGCTTTCCTAATCCAAGGCTATTGAGTAAAACACAAAGTATCTCCTTTATGAACATGGATGATCTTGAAAACCTGCTTAGCAACTTGCTAAAGTGGATTGTATCAGCATGCAATAGAAGCGTATAAAGTATTTAATGTGCCGGTTGACATACAAAGCTGTATTTGCATGTGCACTTGAAAACTGGAAAAGAAAACAAGAAAACAGAAAAACATGCTTCAGTTGTCGGTACCATTTATTTTTAAGGCTGGAGTATTACTCTGTTGTTCTCAGAACTAACTGATATTTCAGTCTGAATATAAAAGCACACATGAATGAAAATGCTTCTAAAACAACTACTCTGACCAAAAATCTGCCTGTTCAAGAAGAACAGCATAATGTTGCCTGAGATGCTTTTCTGGCTGTTTGTTAGGTATGGAATTTTGAAACAACGTGTTGAGTAACTGTGCAGTAGCTTTAAATAGCATCTATAAGAAGTGGCAACAGAAGAAACATTTTCACTGCTTTCACACACAGCAGTACTGTTTATATTCCAGAATGTACTAGGAGGGATGTTGTTACTTCTGCTAAAATACAGTACAATATTCCAGGCAAAGAGCCCAAATCTCAATCTGGACCACGCTGAATAATGATTCATCTTATAACCTGCTATTTTAATCACACTAACACAGGCTGGGTGAAATATTTCTAAGTAAGAAAAAAATTATAGCAGCGAAAACATGCAAACATTTGAAAAGCCATCATTAGCATTCTTACAAGAGAGCTAATTCAGTGTTGACGCTGCTGCAACCTTTTTTTTCTCCACAAGGCTGCAGCACTAGAACTATGAATGAGCAAGAGGCTTGTGAGCTCATCTCATCAACATTCAGAAAGGCTGCCCGGTTTATTTGCCTTTTAGTCTTTAGGAGTCTGCAGCTCAGAATGAGAGGAAAAGCTTCTTAAACACCAGGAGTGGGTGCAAACAGCAATTAAAATAATAACATGTACATTTACACTTTACTTTAACAGACCTGTCTCCTACTGAAAAAGCACATCAGGAGACTTGAAACAGTCAGCAAAACTAAAATGCTGTGTATATAAGTATATTTGTCTGAGTGAATATGTGTGTGTGCATTGAATACTGTAGAAATCCTGTCTTGTTATTGTATATAGCAAAAATCTTGTGAACGATTAGGAGTTTCTTTCTGCTTCCCCTTAACTCTCCTGGTTTCACCGATTTTCTTCATGCTTTTTGCTGCATTTATCGATTGTCATTGTCCAAAAATAATCCTACAATAAAGGAGGAACCCCTTTGCCAGCACATAGAAACTGCCAGGGGGAGGTGACCTCCTGCCCTGCATTCATTCTCTCCTACCTGAATAATCCACATCCTAGTACATATATTATGTATAGGGTAATGATTTGGGTTGGGTTAGATGTGCACTTCTGAGGCAGATCTCCCAATCGTCCCAGCTCAGCAAGCTTTACTTCTCCCCACAGAGCAGCCTTGGGGCACACAAGTTGCACTTTGGGAAGATCCATTGCAGAAGCCCAGCCAAGGTGCTGCAGTCGCCCACGAGCACGCAGCCCCTGCCGTCAGACTGGAGCCAGTCAAAAGTTAACCTGGGGCATGGCGCGAGTGTCGTGTCCTCAGCACCAGCTCTTTTGCCTACAGGCACATGCCTGTCAGTCCCTGCTGCTTGCTAGTGTACACATAACTGGAGCAGCCTAGATGGGAAGTTAAAATCAAAGGGAAATTTTTGATAAGCTCACATGCGCTAGTACAGAACAGGAGCAGAAATGATGGAAGAACACACCATGTCACCCAGATGAAGGGTTTTTTAAAATGTGAAATTGCAGACATCCCAGAACCATGTATTAGGCAATATTTCCTGGAGTGACCAATCTGTGGAGTTTAGGAAGGGGCACTTTGCCATTTGCAGCCGGAAACAGTAAAGCTCTTTAAAATACTTTAATATGCTATAAAATTGCATATGAATAGGTAAGTTGAAAAAAAACCCCACTGCTCATTAAATAGAAGAAAATACATTGGGTGATGTGGAATGCATGTGTACATACACACATACATATATATGTTTACAAAGAGTTTAAATCTTTGAGTTTTGACTCTCAAGGAATAGATACAATATACATAAAACACACATTTATACACATATAATCTTATGGGGTTTTATGACTATTAGTATATTTTTCCTCTTCGGAGTATACCCAGGCACCCCAGGGTCATTTCTCTTTTTGAAGGAATCAGGCAGCGCTGTGGAATTACGTCTAATGTAGCCTTGGGTATTTATTCTTATTGTTGTCAACACAACATACACAGTCTTCTGTCCTGCCAACTCTCTCCTCTTACATCAAGAAGACTGAATCACGTACCTTGGCCTCAAAAATTAATGTATCTTAAAAAGTTAACATAGCTTGTATAAATATATTTGATAATGTCCTTGAGCTTCCTGGTGAGATGAAGACAAAGGCAAAGAAGTAGGAACAGCATGTACATTTTTTTTTTAAATGCTATAGCACCAGTGACCATTTGTACTTAGCTGAAATTGCAGCACTGGATCCTATCAACACACTAAATAAATAAACAGATGGTTGGGTGCTGCTGAACTAATGAAGCCAGGTTTCTTATCAGGTTATATCTTATAGTTATTTTCCTCACATCTAATCAAATGTAAGTTCTGCTTTAGCTTTTCCCATACTTGCAAATTATTTTTCTCTTGTGTGGATTCTCAGTCGTGTAACAAGGGGTGAGCAACCTTTCCCATAGTGGGGGCACTAATTCAGGTCTTTCTCTTTTAAAAGATCAACTAATTCAAAGAAACTTGTCAGAAGTTAATTCCTTTGTTGAGTTTGACTGAGATTGGCCAAAGATTCAGAAATACTGGAGAGGATGCAGAGGTATACTTACACTTGCACACACAGAGACATGAAAACAGTGCAGCTACAATAACTGTTCTCCTCTGGGAACTATGTTAAGCAGTATATCTGTACTTGAAGAAAACAGAAGAGATCACTGTGCTATTACCCATCTCACATTAAGTCCAATTTATTAATTTTTCATTAAGGACACCAGAGAATTGTTCAGGGCAAGAGCAGCAGAAAATGTTGACAAGTCTGACAGTGAATGCTTCTCCTCCCTATGAGGTAAGATACAATTTTATTTATTTTTATAGCAAAAGATCCAGGAGAGTTCAATACAACTTGACAGAACAGTAGGATTTCTGACATGCTGGTTGCAAGTCTGGTCAAAGGTATTTAAGCTTTCACAATATTTGGTGATTTATTAACAATGTTTGATTATACGCTTACTAGACAACTGCTGAAGTAATAAGTATGAAAGGTAACTGACACAATAAAAGTTTCTGTATTTGTTACAAGCAGTAGATTAATCTCTAGTTGGGGGGGGGAATTTCAGAAAGAACAGCACACCACAAGAGAAAATTTACAGAAGAATCACAGCTAAAGAATTCTATGTCAATTGTAAAACACCAATGTCTTCCATACAGAAATGAAAACACCAGTAAATTAAGGTACAGCTTGGTTGGAAATAGCATACATCCATCACATTGTAATGGTTCTCTCACCCATTGAACACAATTGCTCAATAATAAGCTAACTTTTCTAATATGAGACAAAAATACTGTCCAAGTTCAAAATTTCCCAAAAGATCAGTTAAACTACATAGCCTGGTTTTACCCAAATAGTGCTGTAAGGAGGCAGGTGTGTCTACGTTGCAGCTCTTGTGTGCTGAGCTCATCCCTGAACATCTGCCTGGGGCCAGGGGTGGAGGGAGGCAGGATGTGCATAGAATCATTTCAGTTGGAAGAGGCCCAAATTTCGAGTCCAACCATTAACCTAAGACTGGCACTAAACCATGTCCCTAGGAACCTCATGTATGCAACTTTTGAATACCTCCAGAGATGGTGATTCACAAGGTCTTAACACCCCAGAGCTGCTGACCTGCACGAAATTTGTTGCACCTTCAGTATCTTGACATCTTTCTTCTGTCAAAATTGGCTAAAATTAAGCTGCAAGTTCAGGAGCTATTATTCAGTGGAGAAAGTGTCACGGCATAGCCTGACAGAAAGACAGCACACAGACAACCTGGAGACATAAGCTTTGTCTTCTTAGGAACTACGGATAAAAATACACCAAAAATACTAAAAATACACCAGGCTAACCATTTTATAACAGATGGTGCTCTGGACTTGCATGTGTTTTAGACTTCAGGTACAAAGTTTCTTTTGAACTAGGAAAAAAAATCCACATGAAGAAGAACAGCACTTTTCTTAAAACAGTTTCAGGTTTTTAGAACATATGTCAGATTTAGGCAAATTTAATTGTGCCAAATCTAGGTAAATTTGTGTTTACTTCCATAGCTTGGAAAAAAGCTCCTGTGTTCTGGCGGGTTTCTACATCACAGTATCACAGTATCACAGTATGTTTGGGATTGGAAGGGACCTCAAAAGATCATCCAGTCCAATCCCCCTGCTGGAGCAGGAACGCCTAGGTGAGGTTGCACAGGAACATGTCCAGGCGGGTTTTGAATGTCTCCAGAGAAGGAGACTCCACAACCTCCCTGGGCAGCCTGTTCCAGTGTCTGTCACCCTCACTGAGAAGAAGTTTTTTCTCAAATTTAAGTGGAACCTCTTGTGTTCCAGCTTGATCCCATTACCCCTTGTCCTATCATTGTTTGCCACCGAGAAGAGCTTGGCTCCATCCTCATGGCACTCACCCTTTATATATTTATAAACATTAATAAGGTCCCCCCTTAGTCTCCTCTTCTCCAAACTAAAGAGACCCAGCTCCCTCAGCCTTTCTTCATAAGGGAGGTGCTCCACTCCCTTAATCATCTTTGTTGCCCTACGCTGGACCCTCTCCAGCAGTTCCCTGTCCTTCTGGAACTGAGGGGCCCAGAACTGGACACAATATTCCAGATGGGGTCTCACCAGGGCGGAGTAGAGGGGAAGGAGGACCTCTCTCGATCTACTAACCACCCTCCTTGTAATACACCCCAGGATGCCATTGGCCTTCCTGGCCACAAGGGCACAGTGCTGGCTCATGGTCATCCTGCTGTCCACCAGGACCCCCAGGTCCCTTTCCCCTACACTGCTCTCTAATATGTAATTTCCCAACCTATACTGGAACCTGGGGTTGTTCCTGCCCAGATGCAGGACTCTGCACTTTCCCTTGTTAAATTTCATCAGGTTATTCCCCGCCCAACTTTCCAGCCTGTCCAGGTCCCGCTGGATGGCAGCACACCCTTCTGGCTGCAATAATTCTATACTTCTGCATTGCTTTGCCTGGGTAAAATGGCCATAGCTGAAAAAAAAAAGAGGAGTTTGGGACCAGACAGTGACCTGATTTTCACTGTTGCTACATGTCCAGGCAGCTGTAGGCAGCAGTTCTCCTGGGCCATTATTTCTAAAAACTGGCCACTTGTCTGAGGCCTGCAGCCTGAGACATCCACTTTGGAAAACTCTCTTTGGTTTTTGCATCCATAATCATTCATTTCAGCTTTGTGCTGTGTTTGCCCTCTGATTCATTCTCTTTTGAAAATCCTTTCCTGTTTTAGTTGGCTTATAGACAGAGTTTTGGCAGATAGTATTGAGAAGAGAAAGTAAAAATAAAGGTTTTCCAACAAATTTTTATTGCTGTTCCTGAACATGTGAAATACCATCAGCATGGAGATTCATGTAGTCCTGTTCCATTTTAAAACACCGATGGATTACATAACTCACAACAATTGCTCATAGTGAAATTTGTTCTTTAAAATAATAATATTTTATTAAAGTTTCCATAAAATTGAACATATTACCATCCTCAGTTTAAAAACCTCAAACTGAAAACATATGAACAGATTATACTTTTTTTTTTGTAACTAGGGAAACTACAGAATACTGAAACTGTATTTGTTTTTCCATCTTAAATTTCTGCCTTTCCTTCAGGTTGTAGTTTGGTCTCAGGTAAGGCTAGTTTCATCCTCAGATTCTTAGTAGAGAACTAGTTAGCAGCCGTAGTTATTTTAAAGGAAGTCTTTGAAGATAAATAGACATCAGGCTGATTTACATTACTAATTTACAGTAAAACAGAGAATTCTTGATTTCTTGCTACCTGTTTCAAGTACCTTTTTTTTAACAGCATTTTGTTCACTTTTTAAAGGTAAGTAGGATTTTTTTAAGAATGACGTTGTGTTCCTTTGTTTCTGAGTGATATGGCTGAGGAAAATTCCGATGGTTGAAAAGCAGTTTCTTTCTTTGCACAGATATAGCTGTTTCCTTAATGGTTTCCTTGAACCCTCACATAGAAGACCATGGGTTTTATGCTTTTAAATTCTGGCAGGATGTTGTGCACGGGCACCCCCCGGGAGCCTTCAGGAGGACAAGTGGGCACAGCAGGTTGTCTGTGATGATCCTTCTTCCATTCAAGGCCAGAAATAAGAGGCATGGGAGGCAGATGCAGAAATAAATAGTCATAAGGAGAAAGAAGAGTCTTGTGAGTATCACCGTTAAAAGTGATGTCTCAGGTGGGACACAGGCAATACCTCCTGCACCCTGTTAACCGCAAGTTGCTCCATGACTTTAGGCACTATAGAATGGTCTTGGGTCAAACCAGCTTTGGGCCCTTAGATGGCTAAAATGGCAATGAAGCTCTTGTGCCAGGACTGCTCCTCCTCCTGGGAGCTGGGCAGGGGTTCTCCAGGATTTTGCAGCTTCAGGTGTCCACTAAGACAGTGGAAATACTGTTTCTCTAGGGCCTAGAAGCAGCAAAGGTTAAGTTAGGGAAAACAAGTAGCCAACAGAGTAAAGAGACACACATAAACAGGTAAATTTGCACTTGACCAGCATACTGGAGAAAAGTCTGCAGCAGCTGCTAGAGGCGCCCCGCAGCAGCACCGTCCGGTGGGATTCCCAGAGATGCGGCCCACCCGGGCTCACAGCCGGACGCCGCGGGTCTGGCCGCTCTGGGGCTGCCAGGCTAGCTGGGCAGGGCACGGCAGGCCTGGCCTGGTCCGGTCCGGTCCGGCCCGGCCCTGGCCTGGCCCCGCCCTGCCCAGCAGCAGCCCTTCACCGGGCCGGCGTCTGTGGCGGAGGCCCGTCCCCCTCGATCCGGGTATCGCCGCCCTGGGGCGGCTCCGCCGCCGCCACCGCCCCCTGTGCCGCGGCGGGAGAGCTGCGGGGCCGCGCAGTGCTGCGCCTGGGCTGGACCCGCTCCCACTCCCGGACCGGCCCGCCGGTACGTAACGGGGGCGGCGCTGGGCCCGGGGCTGGCGCTGCCACCGGCGGCGCCCCCGTGCTGGGGCGGCCGGGGCTGGGGCGGGCTGCGGGACGGGCGGTCCCCCGCGGGAAGGTGACCGTGGGGCTCCGGCAGCCCTTAGCGCTGTGGGGCTGGGGGGCGGCGGGACACCCTCCGGGCGGCACGGGCTGCGCCGAGGCCTGACAGCTGGGTTTCCGCCGCTCCGCAGTTGCGGAAAATCCGATTTTAGGAGTTTCTCGCGGTAAAACCAAAATAAAAAATCCCCAAATGTGGGGAAGTTTAAAAGTGAAGGCTGCGCACGTGCCGATGCAGAAGTGAGTGCCCCTCATGCCCCCAGCCCCCCCAAACCCACAACCGACTTGTTTTTGCTGTCATAGCACGTAGCCTTTTATTGCAGAATTTGCCAGAGCTGTAACTTTCTGTCTGCAGCACGCACCAGTTATTCCAGACTTATACTTCTGTGACTTAAAAGCGAAGTAATTTGGGGAGAATAGAAAAAACATCTCTGACTGTTATTGTTTTCTCACAATTTTAGGAGAGTGCAGAAATGTCTCCCTTCGAAAATAAAGGACTGATACTGGGCATAATGGCAGGGACTGCTGGAATAAGCCTGATGCTGATTTGGTACCGTAAGAGCCGAAAAGCCAGTGCAGCTATGCATATACCTGAGTTCCTAGATGTAGGTAACAGGCTTAATTCTGTGGGCTTGCAAAATGAAGTTCCTAATGAGCAAGGAGTAGTAATGGTTTTACATGGAAGGCAACTGCAGATACTAGAAAAACTGAATGGCTTGCTAGTAAGTGTGGACGAACTGAAGAGAGAGGTGAAATTTCTGAAAGAAGCAATTCCAAAGCTTGAAGAGCTTGTTCGAAATGAGCTTCAAGGGAAGGGAGATGCTCAGAGAGTTAGCCCGTCACACAGAGCAACGAAGCGGAGAAAACCCGAGACAGCTTCTGGTGCAACAGAAACTACCAGCTCGGAGGAGGCCGAAAGTGAAGGAGGGTGAGTCAATAGTTTGTATATACTACAGTACACATACAATGCAAGTTGCATCACTACCTGTGTGAAACATTGTATTGTAAACAGGAGCCCTTTTAAAGCTTTATGTATATTTTATGTCTCTCTATATTCAGAGGGGAAAAAATAAGATTCATATTAGTAATTTTTATACCAGAGAAAACTCTGGGTTACTATCTCTGAATTTGCAGTACAGCTGAACTTGGGTCAACACCAAGTGTAACAGAGGTTTTTAAGGGTGCGTTTGGTAACAATCTGATACAGTATTGCTACATAGCTGTGCAAAGAGAGGCAAAGTTCACAATAATGGTGTGATTTTAAAAGTGCTTCTAATAAGAAAGTACTCGTGTCTGTAACAAAGTTTGTCCAAACTGTACGAATGCTCTTAGGCTTTTTCTGATATTTGTCTTCTGTGGGCCTTAAAGATGAGTAATTACGGTGTTCTGCATAAAGGTGTTACGTGCTATGAAAGCTATGTCCAAATGCAACATGTGTACGAATGGCGCTATGTTTATGTGTATTTGCTGTTGTAGACACTTTCTGGTGGCTTAAAAAGTAATTGTGGGGAATTGAGGGTGCTGACTCAGTGGCAGAGAAAGTTCCTAGTTTTGAGCACATCTTGTAGTCCCATTCTGGTTAATGGGATCTTTTATATGTGTGACCTGAAGAACGAGCTGAAGGATCAGATGTACCTGGAGTCCAGGATAGGGTCTGTAGTTTTATCTCTTTATATGTTACCTAATTTACCTTCCATTAGTAATGTAAAAATGGCGATGACATTGCTCTCCTATAATTTCCACTTTGTTTTGATATAATCAGTTTTAGATACTTACATGCAATTTAATAAGGGTATGTTTATAGCACTGAGTTTTTTGAACCATCTCCTCAGTGTGTTATACACATTCATGTAGGCAACCTTATGTCTGTAAATTGCCTATCTTAAGTAATTTTTTTCTTTAATATTTCTGTAATATTCTGAAGACAGCAACATGCTTCATATAATAACTAATTGAATTCTCTTTTTTTAAGAGTTCCTCCAAATTTTTTTTCAGTTAATGGGGCAGAATTTCCCAGCCCACATGCTTCACAAGTCTTACATTTTGATACCGTGTTTTGAGACCTGACAGTTCTATTATGAACCAGTTATTTATTTTAACTATTCAGTATTGGCAGGGATATTCAAAGATGTTCCCTGTTCATATCATGTAGAAACATTTCAGTTCTATTAGTTTCTCAGATTGTTTTAATCATTAGTTGATTTGCAGAGGCCTTTATGCATGGAATATTGGAGATGTAGATAAGGCTAAAGGACCAGTTTATGAATAATCAGGTTCACAGATTATATAGGGGCTATTCCACACCTAGCATTTGAGAAGATTGCATTTTCTGATCAGGAGAGATGCATTACTGTTTGGGAACTAGCCAAGGAAACTTGTCTGTTCAGGTTCCTCTGTGTGACGAAGAATATGATAAGATGATCCAATACAAGTGATTGTAGAGTGCAAGAGATTTGATTGTGTCCTTAAGAGAGGTCTTCTCTGACAAGTACTTGTATGCAGTCAGAAGGAAGGAAGATAATTCAAGGTTATAGACAGTGTTAGTTATTTGGATATGTGTTTCTGCCATGCTGTTTTTAATCCCCTTTGAAAGAGGTGGGTTTTTTCCTTGTACTTGTGCCTCTTTTGGATATCTTATCTAAATTTAATACAATTTTGTTTCATTTAAGTAATTTTCTTTTTGTATTGTTTTTCTTCCTCTTGCAAGTGGAAATAGGTTGTTAATCCTAATGTGTGTACAGTTACAATGTATATAGCTTTTTTTGAGGTCTTACATAATTTTATGACGGTGGTGCTTGTTCTGTTAGAGTTTGCCATTAGACCCAATAACAACACAGGTATTTTTTCCAGTTAATGTGCATCACTACTTCATGTGCTGTAGGTGTAACACCATGGGCATTGTTTACGCTGCTCCTGTTCCTGGCAAAATCATGGAGAAGGTTGTTCTGGGAGTTATTGAAAAACATCCGAATGACAACACAGTCGTTGGTCCCAGCCAGCACAGGTTCATGAGGGGATAGTCTTGCCTAACCAATGTAATTTCTTTCTACAACAAGGTTACCCACCTAGTTGACCAAGGGAAGCCTGTCAATGTGATATTTTTGGATTTCAGTAAAGCATTTGAAACTGTCTCTCACAGTATCCTCCTGGACAAGATTTCCAGCATACAGCTGAGTAAACACACAGTGCAGTGGGTGAGCATTTGGCTGATTGTCTGGGCTTAAAGGGTTCTAGTAAACGGGGTTATGTTGGGGTGTCAACCAGTCACTAGTGGGGTTCCACAGGGATCCATCTTAGGGCCAGTGCTCTTCAATGTCTTTATAAATGAGTTAGACTCAGGACTTCAGGGCTTGCTTAGTAAGGTTGCCAATGACACAAAATTGGGGGGAGCTGTTGACACTCTCGAGGGCAGAGAGGCCCTGCAGAGAGATCTGGACAAATTGGAGAACTGGGCAATCACCAACTGCATGAAGCAAGTGCTGGATTTTGCACCTGGGACACGGCAACCCTGGCTGTACATACAGACTGGGGGATGAGAGGCTGGAGGGCAGCTCCGTGGAGAAGGATCTGGGGTTCTGGTCGATGGCAAGTTGGACATGAGCCAGCAGTTGTGCCCTGGCAGCCAAGAGGGCAACTGTGTCCTGGGTGCATCCAGCACAGCATTGCCAGCCGGGTGAGGGAGGTGATTGTCCTGCTCTGCTCCGCACTGCTGCGGCCTCACCTGGAGCACTGTGTGCAGTGCTGGGCAACACAGGATCAAAAAAGATATTAAGCTACTACAAAGTGTCTAGAAGAGGGCTACGAAGTTGGGGAAGGGTTTGGAGAGGAAGCCATATGAGGAGTGGCTAAAGTCACTTGGTTTGTTCAGCCTGGAGTATTTTCGTTATCTAGAATATAGGATTTTGCTCGTGTCGAGCGCTTCTGGTTTTAACTGACAAATGGCTAGATGCCAAATTGACAGATGAAGTAATCTTATAAGTTTTATGGACTTGTGCTGAATGACTGCGTTGGTTTTAGGTTTGTAAACTTCTTTCAGAAAAACATTTAATACTCCCTGTCTTTTTCCATAAAATATTTGAAGCTGAAATTCTCTGATATGTTCCTCACTGCTTTGATCTACTCGGGTCATATTCTCAGTGTCACTGTTGGTATTCAGCCTTGGGAAGAGAACCTTTCTGTTCTGCCTTTCAAAAATTATGTATGTCTGTAAGTGGAAAAATATCACATGCTTTTTAATAAATGAGTTGTGTTTTTTCATTATAACAGGCTGAATGGAAGGCACATTGAATGGATTAGACATTGAATGCTAAAGAGCCTACGGTTTCTAGTCTGCGTTTTTCTGTATTCTGTTCTTAATAGTTAGTTTCAGTTTCCATAATTTACTAGTGAAAACCTCAATCTTTAACATTTCAGAATGTGTAACAAGCACTCATTCATTTACAAATACAATAAATTGTGTCTAGATGATCACCTGGGATGGCGAGTGTCAGCTGATTCTTCTCTTTGTGATTTTAAAGCTGTTTCCTCCCTGATACAGCAGTGATGAACCATTGACATTAGTGTCATGTTTGGCACCAGTCTTCAGCTGGCCTGGCATCCAAACTTTGCAAATTACATTTAGCATCAGTCACCAGAAAGATTTACTACAGTAAATATGTTTCTTATAGATGTTTTATTTATAAGTTTTCCTTGAAATAGTTTAAATATTCAGCAGGAAGAAACATTTCTCTTGCCTGCTTCTGAATATCACTTTTCTTACCATTTCTTCATTTATTTTTGCTGCCCATTTCTTTTCAATGCAACCATCAGTTGACCTAAGAATCTGGTTTGCCAAACTTTTCCTCGAAGGGCGCTTGTCATTACTGATGGATATGCACTCTGCTGGGTCATACAGTGCAAATTTGATCCAGACCAATTTGTGGCACAAAATTACCTTTCTACTGAATTAGCTGGAGCAGATGAGGCTGTGTTTGTGTCAGCTTGTGACTTTTTTCAGTTGGCAGGGAGACAAGAGGTGATATTTGATCTGAGTAAAAGCTGAAGTGTTGTGAATAGATGATAGCAGCAAAACACTTTTATACAACAGTGGTGTTTTGTACCTTGTAGCTCAGTTTTTTCTTAATGCAGTACTAGGTACCTGGATTTACTGAACAGCTCAACCACAGTGGGGTGAGTGTCCAGCACAGTTCCCATTTGTTCTTTGAACTTTGAACAGTCCTTTGTGGTCCAGCTCAGTCCTGTTGATTGATCATTGCTCCTCACATTCTTACCAACTGTGTTTCTCTTTTAAATAAACTCCCTTGGTAATAAGCATGAAAACAAATTGGCACTGACTGTAGACATTTTTTAAGTTCTTCCATTTTATCAAATATTGGTCAATGTGCTTGTCAAGTGTAAATACTCACTTTTCTATTTATCATCTGATAAAACCTCATGCACAGAAGTACCAGGTAAAATCGCAGATGTCAGTATTGTTATAGGAAATATTTGTAAAACAAACCGTAATAACTCTTCCTTGTTTTTTGTTAATTTTCCTATTGGGTTAGTATCATCGGTCCTTAGACTCTTGGAGTTTTTAAACTGCATTAAAAAGAATCTCCATTCTGTTTGTGTTAGTACTGTATTTGTGTTTTGATGTTTTATTTGTTTGGTTTTGTTTGGTTTACTTTTTTGCTTTGTGTTTGTCTCTTGTGGGTTTTTTATAATATTGCTCTGCGTAACATGCTTTTTTAGTAGATGAGTAAGCCTGCTAGCTGCTTTGTTGAAGTCAGTTATCCAGCTCTTATAGCAGTTTGATATCAATAGTATTGTTACACTCATATTTTGTACTTAAGTAGATAATAGGACTTCCTATCTTGTAATAAAACTTGTTTCAGTTCAAAGTGTTAAAGTACAGCTTACCTGTGTTGTTAAGAAAAATCCTAGCTGTTTAGTTTTTAACAGTCTATATTGCCTTCTTAACATGTTATGTTTCGTGCTTAAAACATTGCAGCTATGATAAGGATAGAACAGAGAGCTAGTAAGAAAATGAGTGTCCTCAGAAACAAAGCAGAAAAACATTATTTATGCTTAGCTTGCCACAATGTTTGAAGTGATACTTAGTGTGTTATACTTGATTAAAATACCTTGCTGTCGTTTTACCCCAGTGTAGGAGCAGTGTAGGAGCTTGCCTGGGGTGCATGATAGTGAAGTGGGAGCTCATCACCAATAACTCTTGAAGCCTTTGGCTGTCACCTTGTTGCTTTTACTGTGGAAAATGCTGGGAAGCAGCAATGTCAGTTCTGGAGCCAAAAAAAGAAGATACAAGGAAGAGAGCATCCTCTGAAGGCATCAAGATGTTACTTTTCTGAGGAAAGCAAGGAAAAATTTAGAAGAATGCTGATGCATGTCAGGGTAACTAGCATGCCTTGTTCTTAAGCACTAACAATTGTTGGCACTCCCTTGGACATTTTGATATCAGGACATTTAATTTCTCGCCTTCCAATGAGAAGCACTACTCACTTCAAATGAAACTTGGAGAAGATTTTAAACATTTAGTTTCTTTTATCTGATAATAGCATTCTTCTCTGTTGGTTGTGTAGGAACTCCTGCACCTTAGTGTAGCTCATTGTGTTCTCATCTATGTCAGCAGGTGCAGGGCTGTGTGGTTTGTTACAGTCCCTAGGAATTACTGGCATTACCTTATTTAGGTTGGTAATTGCACAAACCTTCAGTGCATGTCTTTTAACTGGGTGTGAGGGGGCATGCAAACTGTGTGAGGAAAGGTACTTTCCAAACATACTGCACATCATAGGATTTCATATTGGAGCTAAAATACCATCGCCCTTCCCCCAAATCCCTTTCACTTTTGGTCAAGTTAGCGCTCTCACAAATGCAGCCTGTGTATGACGTAACTCTGCACCCACTTCAAAATAACTATGGAAGAACAAGATGGTCTGTTTCTAAAGATGCTTCAGAAAACCAAAATAAATGTTTGGTGACTTACAGAAAAAGATTCTGCAGGATAGAACATAGGATGTGTCATCAACTTCAGCATCATCAAGATTATGTAAGAGAGATCTCTAGGAATCTGTGAGGTTTCCCATCTCTGCTCTATGTTGTTTTTCAGTTTTAACATGTACACATGGCTTATTTATATATTGTTTTACCCAAACATTTTTGACTCCTCTTTCCCATATTACCGGGTTAATTTTGCAGTGAAACTGTCATACCACATCTAGCACTTCTGTAGCTTGATAAGCAGTTGTTCATTTACAGGCTGTAAGTGTATCTGCTCATGTTTTAGTTCTGGTCACTTCTGAAAGCAAACTATTGAAAACAGAATATTTAAAAGCCATTATTATTAACTTCCATTTATATTGCTAACATTCTATACTGGTTACGTTTCTGGAAAAAAATCTATCTATCTGTCTATTCTGGAAAAAAATCTATCTATTTTGACTGTTGTGGCATACTTTGATTATTCAGTTGCTTAATGTATATAGTACATTTCATAATTTCTCTGCACAGTTACCATTTAAAAAATCTCTGAACCTGACAGCTAGTACTTCTACATTATTATTTCTCATCAGAACAATATTTTCAGAAGTGGAAATGCAGAAGAATAGGCTTTTCTTTCCATTTTTAGTACACAAGCAAAAAGCTGCTTTTTAAAACTAGTGCCATTTGGCTGCTCCTGTATGAAACTGGGGGACCCTAATGTATGCTCAGCACTTTGGACAGTGAGGCCACCTGCTTATCTCTGCATGGTATTTATAGCTTTTGTAGATATTTCTTTGCCCTTGATTGCCTTGTGCTGAGTACTTGTGCACTAAGCATAATAAATTAATATAAGTTTTTTCCTGGTTTCGGATATTCTGACCTTCAGAGTGTTCAAAAGAAATAAGTAAAGGACTTGATAACAGTGGTGGTTTTGTTTATACCTAGATCTTAAAAGTGTTTAACAAAGCTTGTGTAAGTGATTCTTATAGTACTATAGGTTTTGGTTAGCAAGCTCATTCCTATTTCAGAAATTAGGGAAATTGATGTAAAGAGTTGAAGAGGCCTATTTGGGGTTACAGAACATGTCTTAATACACATTAATGATTTAAGGTGTTCTGCATTTGAAACACAAGGATACATGTGTTTCTAATATGTATCTGCATTTTTTTAAATGCAGTATTAGGCAGCAGGACAGTGTAATTACTTGCCTGTTATGTTTGGAATACGACTGTGCTGTCCCTTTGAAGATGAAGGTTTTGTAATAATAATAATCATCTTGATACCATGAATAAAAACTCCTTTAATGTTGGACAACTGGAGGAAATTGTGCTCCAGACTTTTTTTGTGTTTGACTTCAACAATGCTTTATTCCTATTTTTAGAATAGTTATTATTTTCTGTGATTTTAGTTATCTTACAGCTCATACTGATTCTGAAGGAGACTCCGAGGAAGAAAAGGGATGTATGAAATCACCCGATGCCATTGTGAAAACAGAAGAAGAACAAGAGTTATTTAATCTTTTACAGCAGGCAGACAATTTGCACAAGGGTTCAGAGGATGATAAAAAGGAGGGCTTCAGACTTCTACTTGAGAAAGATGAAAAGGTATTAATGGGTAAACTTAATATTAGCTTCCTATTAATTTATGATTTGTGTTGCTTTTGAGAACTTCCTTAATCCAAGCATTAAAATGTAGACAGGAATGGAAGATGAAATTTCCTGCATATTTTTAAAATACAGTGAAAAAGAAATATTTCAAGGTAGTGCTAATATTTGTGTTGGGTATGCATAGAAGTTTTATTATTTTCTGTCCCATCCAGGCTCAGTAACTTTGAGACTTTGTTTGATGTATCTTGTTTCCTTGAAAATAAGACCTACCTCAAAAATAAGCCCTAGTATGATTTTTTTCAGGATTTTTGAGGATGTTCAAAATATAAGCCCTACTCCAAAAATAAGCCCTAGTTACAGTTCATAACAAAAAGTCAATTTAAATAGTGACCAGAGAGCTGTACATGTAAAAATATATGCATCTTTTGGAACAAAACTTAATTTAAGACCCTGTCTTATTGTTGTGGGAAACAGAGTATGTATTTTTGCATGAGACAAAGAAAGATCATGGGCTTTTTTCTATGTAAATGATACTTTTGCTGGTTTTAGAATGGTCTGTGTGAGGAAGTCCTGTGGAATTAAGTATTATAGTAACCAGAACAAGTGTCTTCAAGAAATCAAACTGTGAGCCTGTGGTCTGCTTATACCTTTCTGGTATACTTAATGTGAATTTTTCCTTTGGCTTTACTGTGCATGTATGTAACTCCAGATAAAATTTCCAAGTGATTTGATGTGCAGTGCTTATTCAGTGTATCAGTTTCTTCTGATTTGGTAAACAATACTTCTGATTATAATTTCATTCACATATTGAAATACCCAGGAAGGTAGATGAGATACTGAGTGAACGTGGTGCTTATGGCATACCTAAAGAAAGTATACATCAGATCATTCATGAATCTGTTTTGCTTTACTGGGTTACCTTTTTATTTTTTATAATGAAAGAATTTAAAAATTGAATTATGAAATAAAATCTCTACAGACAGACCAGAGTGTTTCCAAAAGCTGTCTTCTCTTTTGGTTATATAAACTTGGTCATCTGGTTCTCACATAAACTAAAAGCAGTATGGAAGGATGCAAAATAACCAAAGACTTATGGCATGTTCTGATAACCTCCTTTAAGCATTATGAAAGGAAACTGTTTAAATCACATTCTGATCAGTTTAATTACCTAGCTGTCCTCTAATTTCAGTATGAAAACTGTGCGGACTTCCTTTGGAGACTTGCACGCGCTTATGGAGATCTCTTTGAGATGACTACTGATGCTGAGGAGAAGAGGAAATATGTTTCTGATGGTAAGCAGAGGAAAAAATGTTTACATAGAATGCCATCTGAATGTAGTGAGACATGCTTTGAAATTTGTTTAAGTTTTCCAGTCCAAGGAATTTCCAATACAATGAATGGGAGCATTTGTACTTTAATAATAATGTTTTCTGCATTAAACTGCCACAGTATACAACTTCAGTTCATTCTTTCCTCACTGGAGAGATCCAAAATTGGCAAAGACGTAGTATTGTGGGTCACAGTTGAAGGCTATTGACGCTGGATGGTGCCTTAAAATACTGTATTTTATTGACAATCAGATAGACCCAGAATGTGAAAAAAAGACAGACGCTCTCTTTGAGAGAGCAAGAGGAATAAACAAATACCAAGGCAAAGTCAAGGTTTGTTTTTCTGCTTTCCTGTGGGAAAGGAGTGCTCCTGCATATCAGTAGCCACTGTTGTGATGATGGTGGGGATGAAACTTTGTGAATCTGGATGAAACTGTTGACCAGAAACAGAAGTAATGTGTGGCAATTGATCTTGCTTCCAGGAATCTCTCCCTATGTGTCCTGTCTGACAGCTTAACCTCAACAAGGTTCTGACTTTCTTCTTCACAGCGCTTTGTTGCTTTTAAAAACATTGCCTTTTCTTTCACTATCTGGATGCATATTGGCTAGCAGTACAGTTTACATTCCCCTATGTTTTTTGGGGACTTCTTCTCTTTATTTCAATAAAACCTTAATCTTTTCTACCGGTGTCACTCTCCTTCAGTCAACATACTGTTCTTATAATAATGCTTTTTGCCTGTAGCTGGGATTATCTCTCTTTCCTTTATTTCTCCATTGCCTCTCCTTTTTCACCAAATTCAGGTTTTATAAGTGTATTCCAAGTTCAGGTTATTTTGTCTTTTGTGACTCTTTTCGCATTCTCTACTTTTTGTTCTGTCAGCAGTGACAACATCACTGATAAAGCAGTTTTGACTGCCCTTTATTATCCTTAAAGGCAGTGTTGTGCCTTTATTCTGTCATTACATATTCCATAGCCAACCTCAGCTTATCCAAGGTCCTTGTCCCTCTTCGTTTGCCATCTAAATACTAATGAAGTATGTCTTAACTACTTAATTGATACAGTCTTTGCTTTAGTAGACCTTGACATCTTTGTATGGAAGTCACCCAGAGCAGTGAGGATTATGCCACAAGCTAAATGACAACAGTAAACTGTTGTTGGATCCTTTGCCAGTGACTACATGTAGCCTCAACTGGTAAAAGACAATGTCATAGTGAAAGACAGGGAGAGATGAAGAATGATGGAATGAAATTGGATTTAGGTGTTGAGTAACCAGCCCAGTTTGGCACATTCTCATGAAGTGGTGGGTGGCAGCAGCAGCCTTTTTTGTCTCAGCTTTTATAAGTCATGCAGAGGGGTTGAGACTGTGGGGGAGCTGGCAGCAGTTTCATGGGCTTTTTTCATTCAACTAGGTTGGAGGACTGTGTGTGCTGTTCTTTGTTTTCATGAAGTTAGCTTGCAGTACAGAAATGTCAGTGTGGCTTAATTGGTTGCAGCTGAGGCTTTGCAAACAGCAAGCATCTCATCTGAACTTCTTACTGGGAGCATGGGTTTGATCAAATCACCTACTGTCATCTTTATTCAGTTAAAAGTGGAACTTAATGGAAGTCTTTGTGCTGGAAAGGAACGTCAACTAGTTCTTTCCTCTACCCAAAGCAGGAAACAGCTTTGCTGGTTCTTCTGGCAGGTGCTTCTCCAACGCGTCTTGCAGACAACATGGTCTCCTTTGGCAGTTCAGTCCAGTCCTTTAGCTGCATCTGAATTTGATTTTAAGAGAAAATACTAAAATTGCACCCATATATACTTATGCATATATTTATATATGTATGTATGGGTATGTAAATGGTATAAAGCCAGGATGCTATATTGTCCATCTAAATGTTTACAAGAGAAAGAAGCAATTTCTTCTTTGCAGCTAGAGGATATCAGATTGCTTTATCCTTGGGAGTTGCCGAAAATGTGGAAGAGTACAATAAATCCTTTGATATATTGTATTCCATTTACAGGGAAGATTAAAGCTGAAAAGGCTGTTCAGCTGGATGCCAGGAGTGCCGAGAGTCACCAGTGGTAAGTTTGAGAAAGTGTGCATTTTTGGATTGTTATAGTATTTATTAAATCCAACAAAAAAAAACCAGCTGTCTTTGGCTTTGAGTAGTGCCCAGAACAAGTAACATCATGGTGCAGTTTCACATCAATTTCATAAATGTTTTCATCATTTTATGGAACTCAATTATCATCAGTTGCAGCTAAAAATTACATTGAAATATTCTGTGAAGCGTGTACTATAGCATGTGAAACAACTCAGTAACCAAACTTCAGTACATACCGTGAAATGTAGAAGGGAGTATTTGTGTAAAGCAGTATATTGTTGCTCAGAGAAGTCATAGCTTTCCATTTACCTTCTCTTTCAACAATTTGCGAAATAATGTCATTTGACCTCGTATTTTGTCTTTTCTTCTACATGTAATAATCTAAATTCTAGTAATTAAAAATACACAAGGAGAGGACTACGGAAGTTTCTATTAACTTCTCAGGTTTTGTTTTATTGTATCATTTTCCTCAAAGCTTGGCACTTGAATCAATTTTGTAGACCTTGCCAGTGCTAACAAACTCTTTGCAAATGTTAATATTTTTTATCAAATCAGTGTTGCCAGGTAAAAGATAATTCTGCTGAATTCTAGCTTACAGTTCCTCAGCTTACTATTTTATTCATCAATTTTACTGAGCTCCTGATTCCTTTTCTGATATTAGTAGCTTTTCCTTTCCATTTTTGTTTCTATATTCTTCATTAATTTTGTCATTACACATGTAGAGTGGGATTTCACTTAACTTTTACATGTCTAAACCAAATCTTATTATATGATTCTCCCTTCACAAACTAAAAAGAAGTAGCCACTTCTGGAGTGCAGTTCATCTGAGTCCGTTTTGCCCATCTGCATTAGAGTGAGATGAATTTCTTCTGAGGTTCATTTGACAGCATTTCCCTGGCCAATAAAGAGAGCACATGTCAGCTAGCTCAGGTTTAGATGCTCGATTAGGCACAGATGTTTCCATTTAATTAGGTGACACTCTGGCTTGGCCTCTCCCTCCTGAACTTCAAAGATGGCTATGTTATTGCTCCACCCTGTGTTCCTGTGAGCATTGCCATGTTTCTGTGATTCCTTTTTTCCTTCTATTTATAATAACTAGTGATCCAAACGCCTGCTCTGTAACAAGGTGCTAGAAGTGGTGTGCTATCGCAATTTTGACTAAAATTCACTGTCGCAGATGGATTTGCATTTGCTCTTTCTTATGTCTTGGAAGCAATGGTGATGCCTGCCTGAAGGTGAAGCCTAGGCCGCAGGTGGCCATAATGTGATAGTTGAAGACAGGAGCCTTTGCTTTTGGCCTTAACCTGGCTGCTAGTTAATTCCTATCAGCTGGAGGTTGCCCCTGTGACAGTGACAGTAACAGAAAAGGATCCTCTGAGCATCGCTCCTCAGTACGAGGTGTTTTGAAGCCCATATAGCTTGAATACCTGCTGAAAGCAATTTGCAGCCATTTCTGCTGTTTGCCTGACCACAGCCATGGTCAGTTCTTTGGGGTAATGCTGGTGTACCCCTCTCAGCTAGAGCTGTGTGTATAAACAACCACAAAATCACATGCAAAGCAAAAGTCCTGCCCCTCTCTTCCTCCCCCGTCCACCAGACTGACAAAATCTCTTAGTATGAATACAACTTTACTGGCACAATCTATGCTGATAAAAGCTTACATGCTGTTCAGGGAGATATAGGTGGTCTGCTGGACTTAAAATGTGAGATCCTGTACTGTCAAGCACATCTGGCAAGGGAGAGATTATGAGTGTAAGGAGACACGTTCCACAGGTTAGCTCAAAAAACCTATTTGAGAGGTTTAAGAGGAAAATCTTACGTTTTGTAAGTTACTGCTTGTTGTAACAGGTAATGGATTTCTGTATGGTTTACAGTTTTCATCCTTTTTGTATATGGGTTGCAAATGAATGTGAAGGTTTTATCACTTACTATTGAACTGATGGATTTTTAGTTATGTAGGTGTACACCACAGATTTGAAAAGTTTGGTATAATATTTTTTTCTGAAGATTTTATCTGCTTGTCTATGTTTTCTGAACTCTTTCTGACTTGATGCATAATTTTTGAAGTGTTATGCCCCATATTGGTTATGCCACTCTGAGGCTCTGAATTCTGGGCAGAATGGACTTCCGTGCTCCAGACACACATTTGTATGTTTCTGTGTAGCCTGCCAACTGTTGTTCAGTCTGTGGTTCCAGCAGATCCTTTTCTACTGTGCTGCTGCTTCACCAGATGGACTTGTTTCGTAACTGTGCATTTCTTTTTTTCCTCCTTGGTAGAGTACTTTGTACACATTTCATTGATTTAATGTTTATTTCAGACCATATCTCAGGTTTATTGAGGCCATTTAGGTTTGTAAGTACTTACATCCCCTCCCAGATGACCATTTTACTTTCGAAGTGTTTTGTTTTTTAAAATATTTGACTTAATGAAATGACTGGGAGATAATGGACCCAGCACAAATGTTTGTGGAACACCTGTAATGATGCTCAGGTTCATTTGAACCTGATTCTGCAACCATCTAAATTATATTTCCATGGTTAGATTTTGATGAACATCTGGTAGGAAGAAGTCAAAGGCCACATAAAGTTCAAGCTGTATCCTGTTTGTTGCATTCCTCTAATATTCTAGACTTGTTTATGTTGTCAAACATGATAAGTATTTTTGTTTGATACTGTTTGTTCATTACAAACTTGTGTTAAGTGTTTTGTATGCTTCTGCACTTACAGAATAATTTATTCTGGAATGTTTTCAGGTTAGGTTGGTTTGTCCAAACTCCTTTTCTCCTTTTCCATTTCCTTTCCTCTTTCTGTAAATAGCAACTATGTTTGCCTTTTTCCTTTCTGCTGGGACTTTCTACATTACCAAGAAGATTTTGGTAGTCAGCTATATCTCATATCTGGATTTTTTGAGTCTAACTCATGCTAATTTATCCAGTTTATCTAAACATTATTTTACATATTAATACCCGTGAACAGGAAATAAGGCTTCAGGGAATCTTCCCTGTAGAAACTGTGTGCTCAAAGTTGTACACAAGCAGAACTTTGCCAAATCATAAATAGGCAACACTGTATGTGGTCAGGAAACAGTGCAATACAATTAAGGCATGTAGAAATATTATGCGAATGTAATATGTAAACCATAGTTTAAAGGATAATAAGAGAAAAAACAAAACTTAAAAGAAAAAATAGAATAAATATTTATACAAAAATACTAGGATCGCTAGTAAGTGACCACTTAAAGAATAATGGTGTACCAGTTATACCTAAGTAGAGAAGTGAAGGGCAGTACCTAACTCCAGATTGACACCTAATTGTACTGTATCCATTATATATGTCTACGTGCAAGTGAGAGCCTTGTCCACCACTTCGAGGGGATGGAGACTTAACATTTGATAGGTAACATGTGCCATTTGACGAGCCAGGATATTTGCATGGCACGGCAGATATCCCACCAGATCTTTGGGGGTGTGTATGCTTCCAAGCCAGCAGCTAGAAGTAGCAGGAAACCCTGGGGCACCTCAGGTGGCAGTCAGCACCTGCGTCCAAGCAGGGATGCTGTGAATTGATCAGGGTCTCCACTGGCTGTAATAGGAGATTAGATACACAGATGAGAAACTCAGCATGAACACAAGCTCAGTGTGGAAGCAGTGCTGGCTCAGAACAAAATCCTTTTCATCTCACCACCAATGTAAAGTTTTCTGAAGTTGTACAAGGTAAATAATGCTAACCTGTGTCAGAGAAGCCCATCTGTTTGTTGGACAGTTTTCTCGTTTTTCATGTAAGGTTATTTCATTCCGTATTAACTACTGATGAGGATGCAGGTTTTCTGACCTTGCCTAAGGAAAGTTTTGGTTGATTTCTTACTAACCTGTACTTTCTATTTCTGAGGGGTTTCGATATTTCCTGTCAGCACAACTGGGTTTTAACTCACATTTGGTGTATTGTCAACTCATGCATTATTTCTAATGTTCTCTTGAACTGTTTAATATATTATGACTATATATATTAATATATTATGACTTACTAAATGAGTGAGGATTAAATGATAGTCCTATTCTTTTCCTGGTCCTGTTCCTTGCTCTCTACTTACAATTGACCCTTGGGGGCTAGGAAGAATGTAAGCAAAGAAGAAATTTAATTCAGCCTTCTTGCTTTCGTCTTTTGTCTTTTTTGCTCATTGCTAATTGTTCTGTACTTTCATTTATGTTTCTTTTCCTTCTGCTGTGTTTGTAGAACCTCTTCTTATTGCCTCATATGTCTCTTGCGAGTTGCAATTCAGTTTGTATTTAGCATTTCTGATGTATGTATCTTCAAATATGTGATCCAGTTCTTTTATATAAATATATATATATTTACTACCCATCCAATATCTGTAGCTTGGCTGTGTGCTCTTATTTTCACTTTTAGGGTCAGTTACTTTTGGATTTTTAAGTCAATAGAGAACACCTCACTGGAGCTGAAATAGCCTTTAAAACTATTTCCTGTCTTCTGTGCATCAAGAAGGTTAATTTGCTCCTGTGCTTGCGAATTTTGCCTCTTCATAATTCTTCTCTAGAACTTTTTATAACGTGACACTTTTAAATGGTTTTGTTTTCTTCATTAGAAATGTACACTGTGCCTCTTTGAACGTTTCTTTTGGAAGCTTATCCATGCTGCTTTAAAGCTCTGTTTACTGCTTAAATACATTTTTGTCACACTCTGACTGACAGAACTGTTCCAGTAAAGCCCTAGTGTAGACAGAATTATACTGGCAAAAGCAACCCTTTTTCAGAGCAGGAGTTTTCCTGTTTCGTAGAACTGCTATAAGCTGTCTGGGAAATAGAATGTATCTTTTGTCTCCATTAAGATAATTAAGTGGAATGGTCCCATGAGCAAACTCTCACTAATGTTCAGCTGTCTCTTTTCATATCTACTTCAGTTAAGAACAAAAAAAATGCCATATATCTTCTTACTAGATCAGCCATATTTTTAAATAAAACTGTATCATAAAATACATCAACAATAAAACTGGCCAATTTACTGATCAGAATACTGACAAGTAACCAATATTCATCCTCCAAATAAATTTCTACATGCAGAAAGAACAGAGCAAAATATCTTGAAGTAGTCAGACAGTTTTGGTAATGAACTTTTGCAGCTGTGAATAATTTTCATACCAGAATCCAGATTTTTGAAAACGTGTGATCATACTTAATATTGTAGTTTCCAATGAAATCAAAAAACCTTCAGATGTATTTGAATGGTGACCTCTGAAAAACTGAAATGAGTGGAAACACTGGAAAGGAAAAACATAGCTGTAACCTTTTATTATTTGTGTGGCCACCCTAAAGAGAGGCAGAGTAAATATTCTAAGTGCTTTGTTCAACTGGTGTAAAATTACTCAAGTTGTGAAGGAACTTGCGTGCAAAATTTGGCATCAGCCAGTTGCGGGTCATCTTGTTTTTCCCAGGCTTCAGGCAAAATCTTTTTGTGGGTCAGTGTTCCCCAAATTATAGCTATGAATCCACACAGCTCCTACTGGACCATGGAGCATCTTTATTATCCAGCTTTAATTTGAAGTGCTATGCAAACAATTCAGTGCTATAGCCACTTCAGATGGCAGCTTTATATGCTTCAGATGACAACTTTATAATTACAAAAAACACAGAAAGTAGGGGCATATTAGTAGTGCTTTTACTTGAAACTAAACAATCACTTTTAAGTTCTTTTGCAAAACCAGTGAGATTTTATGTTTGTGAGGGTTTTGTTGCTGTTTTTTCTTCAGGGGTTTGGAAGGTGTTCAGAAGGCTTCTCTGCTCTTGCTCAGAACCCCACACCTCTTTCTTTGCTGAGGAGGACTTCTTACAGGCTTTGCAAAGTATAGAAATGTTACCAGATGCAGCCAGTGTTCATAACATTTACTTAGAAAGATCATGCTTTGCACTGAACTTTGGTTTGTTTGTCACAAACAAGCTTAGTGATGCCATTAAATTGGGGTTACTCTATAGGACTTACCTGCTGATAGGAGTCATATAGCATGTCTTATTGAGACTGGAATGAAGTTATGAAGTAAAACCTTAGTAATTTCAAGTGAAGACTCCTGCTGAACCTCAGCTACCCTCTATATTTTTCTCTGTTGTGCGTATATGGGTTACTTGGAAGTGCAGAAACAAGTTTCACAAGTCCAGGGTTGTCCCTGGAAGCGGGTTCCAGAGCTGATGATCTTTCACTGAGAGGGAACACAATGGAAGAGAGTGGATTGACTTCATTTGGGACGTTAAATAATTATCACTTACTTGGTGTTTTGACTGACCTGTAAGCCAAAAAATGGAAAAGGATGTAATCACAGAAATTGTATTAGCTTTTGTTAGTTGTAAAGATCTGTTATTCACTTCCAGGACTAATTAAAAATGTTGACCCTTATGTTCACAAATAATTTGGTGCTAAGCTTTTGTCTGGGCTAGAACTGATGCTTAGGGAATCTTTGATTTGCTATTGACTTATACGTCTGAGTAGACTTTCTGTACTTGATACACAAAAATGCCTCGAAAGAATTGATAGTCCCAGGTAGAAAATATTTCATTGGGGAAGTCCAGAGATTGCAAAGATACTGAGAAGCTTGTATGTAACAGTGGAGTATCTACCCAGAAGGTGTTTTGTATTATTTGAGAGGTACAAAGTATTCAGAGATGTAGAAAGTTGTGTTTCTGCACAAAGAAAATATTAAGAAATGTACAAACTTTTAACTTGTGTGACTTGTGAACAAAAGATGGTAAACTCACTTATAATAGGATAAAGAAGGAAAAGATGGTTCTGAAGAAAGTCTACTACTATTTCGACCCAACCAGGATAAAGTTTCTCCTGGAATTCAATCAATAGATTAACTTTTAAGATTAAGAGATATTACTACCCAGCATGATGCAGTCAAGTTCTTAAAACTGTGTGACTTGGTTATTTTTGCAGAAATGTGGGGAGCTGTGCAGAAGTCGGAAAAGCATTTTAATGGAAGAAGAGCTGCTATATTAGGTGGCATATACGTGCAAGGGGACTTTGCATGAACTTCCCGCAAAAAAGTGAATGTCATGTACTTTCAGTAACAGAATGATGACAGATAATTTGTCAGATGTGTGGGGTGCAATGGCACAAAATTATTATCTAGTGAAACAAAGCTCTTTAAAACTATAGAGTATTTTGTGGAATATTATCATACTACTGATAACTTTAAAATTGAATCCATACCATGTTTCTAAGTAAATACTTACAACATTCTGCCCTTAATTATCCCTTATTTGAACTTAGAAGAGACAGATAACTTAGAAGCTACAACCATCTGTTTCTATCATACAGTCTTATTTTTAAGGATACCTTGTGCAGAAATACTTTCAGTCAAAACTTGGTATAACAAAGTCTCAGGTTAGTAGTTGTTTGCCCTGTATTTGATTCATGGGAAGACCAAAACACTTTTACAGCAATCTTTGTTGTTAATTGTGCTTAATCTAAGCCAATGATGTCTAAATTACTTATTATTTTGGTAAAAATAATTTAAAATTTCAAATACAGAAAGGCGAATTCAGAAGCCATTTCTGAAAAGCTACATGTTCTGTAGTAAGTGGATCAGAGGGGTACATAGGTTCTTGTGTATTTCTGGTCAGAGCATTTAAATGACAGAATGGTGGAAAGTCACGTGTATTAGGACTGTGTGTTTGCTGGAGTTAGTGATTAGATCTGATAAAAGTCACTTTGTGTGGGGAAAAAAAATCACAATGTAGTGGGGGATTGGCAGGTTGGTGGAATATTTCAGTTCAGACATGCTGCAATGCCTCAGGGCATTTGCGGTCCCTTCTCCAAGTTCTCTGCCTGTTGCTCTTTCTTCTTGGTGTGCATTTCCCTCCTCGGTGAAGGGAAGTGGCAGATGGCAGTAGCCCTTCACAAGGGACTGAGCTCAGGTTTGCACTCCAGACTGAGGAAGAGTACGATGCATCCCCTGGAAAAGCTCCTTGGAATAGCGGTGCGTTGGTGAAACACTGCAGCATCCTCATGCAAGTGCAAAGGAGGTACATTTGAAATGTGAAAAGAACTATTTACTGCATGTTTTTTGTCAGAATGGTCGCGGAGGAAATAATACTGGTAATCTAGTAATCTCTGTTACATTTCTGTCAAGGAGAGTTGTTGCATTATTGTTTCTGAAAGCTGTTGTTTCACTCTGTTTCTACATTTGTGAAGACTATATCCTGCTAATTTCTTCAAGATTGTGTTTGCAGCTATAATGACTAAAAAAGTCTGTAATAAAAATGAAAGGTAAATTTCTGGAACACAGAAGTCTAACACAGTTGCGGGTTCCACAGACTCAGAAATACAGAACGTGGCATCCACATGTCCTACTGGTGAATTTCTGTGAACCTGCATTAACATCAGCATTTTTCTTTGTTTTGGTATATTAGTATGTATTGCAATAATTTACAAAGCCAGAGTTTTAAAATGTGCTTTTGTGCTTTTTTTTTTTTTTTTTTGCCAAAATATGGGTTTGTTTTCCATGTTTTTGCAAGTGTCACCTATGCAAGTGCGTGCTACATCTGATGTTTCCCTGGAGCTCAACTCCAGTGCTCTGGTGATTTTTTAATATAAAAACTATATTTCTGCCAAATTCTACAATGTAGACTAAGTTGTATTCCAAGAAGAAGAAGAAAATAAACAAACAAAACCATCGCTTTGCACTTTGATGCATTTTGCTTTGTATATTGACAGTCTTTCACATTCTTAGCCACTGCTTCCATGCCTGCACTACCATGAGGAAGGTGATATCAAACTGTTACTTTAATTTTCCATGGAAGCTTAATATCAGATGCATTTTTATAGATGATATATTATGGTAGGAAAGTGATACAATTTTAAGTATGGAAAACTGTGATCTCTGGAAGAGTAATGCAACCGGAGTCATTCATAGTTATGTAAGTTGCAAAATCTGGCTACATAGGAATTGATATCTCATGGAGTCATATTGAAGAGGAAGCCCAAGGGTCTGACTGCATTGCAGAGACTGTCAGAATATGCAGGTGCATGAAACTGGGGAGTGAGAGAGTCGATGGCAAAGAAGGAAGATGGGATGCACAGGGCTCTGAGCCTGTACAGAGATGAGGAGACACAGGAACGCTTTTAGATCTGGAATGGAAATGAACTTACTTTTTACTGGGCCTCTCAACGTTAGCAACGCATTAGCCTGTACTCATACTACCTTACATGTCAAATGTGTCTCAGGTGAAGAATAGGGAGTGAAAAATAGATATGACACAAATGAATTATAGTAAGTTCTTTGGTATTAGTAAATATGACAAACTTTCCTCCCATTCACAAAGTCATACCAAATACAGTTAAGAAAAACTTTCCTTTTGACACTAGACTGCTAAAAGGGAGATCTAGGCTGCTAAGTGCAAGCCCTGTACCCATGCATTTCCAAAGTCTACATGAAATAAAAGGAGTTTTTTTGAGTTGGGATACATTGGAGGCGATATAGAAGAACAAGGCACAAGCCTGGGAAGATGAGTGTTATTTCTGATTTTGGCCCTGTGAAATTTACCAGGGAGAAGGTAAAACTTGCTGTACTTACGTTCTAATGTGGCATAATCTTGATTTAAGACTTTAAGTCTTTTCTGTAAATCCGTCTCGTATGGGACAAGCTGTGGGTGCCAGAGTCTAAGTATTGGTAGCATCTCTGCATTTTTTTTGCATGAAAATTCAAGTTGCTTGCAAACATGCTTGATAAAACTTGCTGTATCGACTTGCTGTTCTTCCTTTTGCAGCAGGTGAGGTATACACCTTACAGTTTTATCTTGTCAGAGTACGTATAGGAATTCTGGAGCACCAGAAGGGAAAACATTAATCCACTTTGACCTAGACACCTCTGTGTGAGAACCACATAGGCACTTGGCCTTCATCTCTGACAACGGCTGTTTCTTGTGAGTCTTGAGTTTCAATGACATGTTGCCAGTGGGTTAGTTTGCTTGTGTTTGTGCTTAGGAAAGTGAGTGACTAACATGTATGCTTCTACGCTCTTCTCAGTAACTTTTCTTCCACCTGGAAATAACTTGTTTTTTTGGTGTTAACAGAAGCACTGTTTCTGTCTCAATGAGGTTATGATCTTCATTTAGATGAACATGTGGCTGTTTTTTTACATCATCCAGGAGCAGCATTAGCTCAGCAGTTGGGTCACTTCCTTGCAGCACTTGGTACAATTTTCTCTTTATTTTTCTCTGTGAAGGTACTGTCAGGGGGTATTTTAATCTTTATGTTCAAAGAGCGTGAGTCAGGCAGTGGTTGTGAGGAAAACCAGTATCGCTCTGACAAAAGATATGTACGCTTTACCCAATTTGTAGGATATTTCCACATTACTGTGTGACAATATTTTTAAAATTTATTTCCCCCTTCCTAATTTTTATAATAGTGCACAAGGTGACGATGCATGTAACAAAAACCCACTTGCAGGCGCAGGCCCCGCGGCTGCCTGCTGTGTCCGAGTGTCACCGCCAGGTGGGGCGGGTGACAACGGAGAGGGAACGGCGGAGGCTCCGCGGGGCGCCCGGCCCGGCCCGGCCGGCTGTGCCGGGACCTGAGCCCGCCACCTGGAAAGGTGGCTGCGGGATTGAGTGACAAGAACCAGACGGAAGCATTTCTAGTTAGTTCTTTCCTCGTTTCCTCCAATCATTTTCTTAATGTTACCTTTTGTATCAGGGAAAATAAACTTTGTTTTGTTTTTTAAGCTATTTGAAAATGTTTTAAAATGCATACGAATTATTTTCGGGGGTTGGAGGGGGTCAAGGGAAGAATATTTTTTTTTTCCTTAGAAATGAAATTAATATCTGGAATGCCATACAACTAAAAAAAGTAAATAATTGATTTATGCCGATTGCCTCCTTATCCCAATTCAAAAGTATAAATAGAAAAGGGAAAAAAAAAACACTAAAACATGAAAGACCTTCGTATTTTTGTTCTTGAAAAAAAAAAAGTTAGTAGGTTGGCTTATTTTTCATTTGTTGCAAATTTTACTGGGATTTCCCCTCCCCAGAGATTTGAGCTGTAAGTAGAAGTTTGTCTTTGAACTGGTTTAAACTGAGGCCCTCTTTCTTGTCACGCACAGACAGGGAAATACTGCAAGATGCTGGATTAGCTTGTTCGCTTTTCATTGTTTTCTTTTGTAGCAGCAATCCGTTTAGCTATGGTATGCTGAGTTTATCTGATTAGCACTTAATGAGTGAAGGGAGTAGGGGAAATGTTGCCTGAGTTACTTAAGCCTAATAAAGTTTTCAGTACCTTCCCCCTCTTTCTAAATACCTGAACTTTCCTGACCCTCACCCCTGGCTTTTTCCCTCAATTGCAGCTCATTCACCTATGAAATGTGCTCCCCCGGCAGCTTTAACTGTCAGAAGCGGTGGTGCCATTAGCCGGATTTTGTTCCATGCACCTTGGTCACAACATCCATCCGGCTCAACAGTGTTTGACAGTCTGTCTGGAGCTCTTACCAGTCCAACTACTGTTGTTCTGACTCGCATGCCCTACCTGGGAACACTTACTGACCACAGACACAACCAACTCCAGCACGAGTGTTTCTAACTTTAAACCATTAGGTATAACTGTAAGCAGTAATTTCTTTAGTTAGTTAGCACTGACATTTTAATGAGGATTCACTGGAGCTCAAATAATTACATTATATAAAGAAATTCAAGAAAGCTGAGGTTAAGTAATGCTTAAAAACTGTGTGTGGCATACAGATTGTGGGTCTGTTACCATAATTAACTCGGTAAGTTTCTTGCATAACTCTCATGTTTTGCTCTGGACTTCAACTTGATTTCCGTCTTTTAGGATTAATTTTTGGTTTAATTTGATATTGCATTGTAAAGTTTTTAATACAAAAACAAAATTCCAAAAAATTTAGAAAACTAATATGTATTAGTTAGTGCCACTTAAATATATATAGGGTGGTTCTGCTAGTTTTATACAGAAATGCGAAGTTGTCTTAATGCCAATGAAAATAGGTCTGAGTAATTACAGTTGAAGTCTGTACCAGAGATTCCTTAAGAATAGTAGGTTCTGTAGCTGTTGAAGTAATAAGAAAAGAGCAATGGAAGTTTAGGTGGAGTGTCAATAAGACAATAATGTTGCTTAGGAAATCTGAATCTTCATAGGTAGAGACCTCTGAAAATATTATCAGTTACACCTGCTTAACAATACAATTTTTTAATAGAAATTATTTCACATTTTTTTATCAGTCCCAAATTTATAATAATAATACTAGTAATAATGAAAATCATAACAACAGGCAGTGAGTAATAGCAGTAGTGATCCTTTTAGAGCAGAGTGTGTGTGTATGTTTTTAAATAATTTTAAAGACATTAAAGGAATGCTAGAAGTGCGGGAATGCACTAAGATGCTTGAGAAAGGGAGCAGATAACTGTGAACAGTTTTTGAGCAATGCAGAGCACAATGTGTCCAGTTCAACTGCTGTCAAAGCTGGAACCAGTCTGGAAGTGTCGCACTCTGATCTAACTGGTAGAAATTTTGGAAGAGTTTTTTCATTTCACTGGCAGCCCAAACAGTGTCATTTAAACTTCTTGTTTCCATTATTGTTTTATTTTGTTATTTTTTGTCTGGTCCTGAGTTCCTGAGTATGTACAGATCATGCCAAACTTCTATCCAGCCATCAAGATGAAACAAAACCAGTTGTTAAACTGTGAAATAGGTATTGAAATATTTTGTAGTTTGATTCAAAGGTTTATTTCAATCATGAAAAGTATGTGTGTGTGTTTTTCTTTTCCCCTTTCAGGTTTGCAATTATGTGTGGCTATATGTCTCAATTTGAAAGTGTACAAAACAAAATCAGGAATGGTTATCTCTTCAAGGTATGTTTTGGTAGGGTTTGGGGTTTTTTAAGCTATTCCTTTAAATTATTTCCTTATATAGTGTCAAAGACAGATTTTTTCCAACACAGTGATTCAGCCTCACAGGTCTATTTGGTGCCAACGTTAAAGTGAAAAAGTTATTTTTATGTATGCAAATAAATCAGATACTTACAAAATAGAAGAATTGAGGTAGGATTCTGGGAACAGCTTTAAGATTTCTGCTTTATTTTGTAGTCAAGGTAGGGGGTGAAGGAAGTAACAATTCCATTTAGAAAATAAAAACATAGGAAATACTAAATGATGAACTAACACAGTTATGCAATCATCCTTCAAGCCATCGTTAAGAAGTAATATTTGTTTTAACACTGTCCTTTCAAAGCTAATTGTGTTTTTTAGAGTTAGCGGTTTGTGTTACATGTGCTACTCTCCCCCTCCTTGTGTTCGGCATTACTTAGGCGCTTTCCATCCCTTGCCCTCCTGGCCGGCATCCCCCTTTTCTGGGTGTCAGTGAGAGGCAGCAGACGTGTTCGCGTCCTGGGCAATGCCTGGGATGGGTCCCTGTCACATCATGTCTGTGTCAGGGCTGGGAATGTTGCAGAGCTTTCCTATGAGAGAGCATTTATTACATCTGAGCTGAGCCCCAAGCACCAGGACAAGTGAGAATGAGGGGAAAATGGTTAATAACACAAGTGCTGCAGTTGTTTAAGGATGGAGTTTAAAAAGAGCCCGTAGTGTTTGCAGTAGCCTTTTCAGGGAGGTTTTCCTCTTCACAAGTAATTGCTGAAATCTGTGTGAATCATTTTGAAATGTTACGAATTCAGGAAAATAGTGGCATGAAAACAGAGCTACTATCTCAATAGTTTGTAGACAAAATGATTAAACGATAGGCTCTTAGATATGTATAATTCAGATATTTTAGTGACAAGGTTAATTAGAAAAAGAGATGGGGGAGGGAGGAGAAGAAACCTTATTAGTACCTTTTGAGAGGCAAATGGTAGTTAGGAGTCAAATAACAGATCATTTTTTTTCCTTCAAACTCAGATTGAACAATAAGAGCTTTCTTTAGTAAATTAATGAGAGAAATAAAAATACTAATGACCTGTAATGAAAATGGTTTTGGAAGAAGCACCTCATTAGATACTTTATATGTTTTATGGTTTCGGTATAAACAGAACCGTTTTATTTTCTGAATTTCACACTGTAGTAACAATTTTTGTGTCATGTACCGTTCCATTGGGGCAGTCACATTCCAAAGTGGAAGAGACTCTGCTTCAGTGATGGGTGCTGGCATCTAAGATCCATCAAAGAGAGTGATTGCTTTCTCACTGATTTGGTGTGAGATGGTTTCCTAATACTAACTAGAAATAAAATGAATTTAATTGACGTTGTTGCCTTTTTAAGTTCTGGAGTTTTTTGATTAAGCATTAGAGCTGCTTAGTCATGTCCAAAATCCAGCATGCCATCTTGCCTTGTGCGCCAAGTTGCTATATAATTTTGTTTATGGTTTCCCTCCATGAGGAAGGGGTTTTCTTGTTAAAATATTTTTAGGCTGTCAGAAAAGAATTAAAGCAGAAGAAAATTTCTGAATTTGTTTATAATGTGCAGCAAACTTCATAGAATGTAAACACACTTGCCAAAAAAACGTCTAAAGTGACACTGGTTTTCTTTCTAATAGGAGCACCTAGACAAAGCAATTGAACTTAAGCCTCAAGATCCTTTTTTATATTACCTAAATGGAAGATGGTGCTATTCAGTAAGTTGGTTTTTTACCTAACATATGAATAGAGTATACTGAAAAATGATAATGCATTTGAAATGAAATAGGGGGACTTAAGACAAAGTATGTGTTTATTGACATTTTGTGCCAAATGAAGCATTGCATTTATGTTTCTTGAATTAACTTCAATATGTTTGTGTGAACTGCTGACCATTCCTGTCATGTGCATTAAGTAAGCTGTGCTTGTATGTCCTTCATTGTTATGTTCAGGTTTCTTATATGAATGTATGAATGAAAAGTAACTGATATTGGGCAGAGAGGAAGGATGATCTCTGGTATTGTAAGCCTTGATTTCAGTGCTTTATTCTGCCACAAACTTGCTAGGTGACCTTGGGCTTGTAACATAGCCCATTGGTAACTTTATTTCCCATCCGAAACGGAAGTTAAAGGCACTTACATGCTGTGGTATTATGGCTGTGGCAACAAGGCTACCATACCAGCTTGCTAAATTCCAGGAGAATGTCGCAACAAAGTTGCAGTCATAAAACTCTATAATTCACCAAAATGTTTTGCTAGTGATACAATTAGTGTTATGCCAACACAACAGGTGCTTTTAAATATTGTATTAATGACATAGTGATAAGTATTCTTATATGAAAAATTAAAATAATTGTTTTACAAGCTTAGGTGTTGATTAATTTTATTTTTTATAGAAAAATGGTGCTTGTGTTTGTAATGAGAGTTGTCTTATTCTTAAGCCCACATTTTTGATGGCCCAGATGGCTCTCCTTATTGCTTCACCTTTAGTGCTGTGAGGAATCTTTCATCAGAAGAAAATGTTCTCATGTAGTCTACGCTGCACATGATTACTGGGAGGCTTCTCAGAATAATAACTGCTAATGTGCAGTGAATGCCAGCCCTGCCTTTTTCCTCCAGCTCCTTCCAACACCAGTCACTACGAAGTTCCTGCGAACTGGGGAAGGAGCTGCTGTGATACATTGCAGACTTTGTCTGCAACAAAACTTAAAGCAAAGTAATGTTTCACTGTTTTTTTCAGATCATATATTTAACTTCCAAGGAGCTTTCAGCAACTACATTTTTTCCTCAGTTGATTTGAATAAGGAATTACTCCAGCTTTCACAAAGAGCTTTTCATTTTGGTTTTCATCACCCTGTATTCTTGATTATCAGCATTAGCTAGGCAAAAGTGAGTCACTGAAGATTGTCCTGCAATGTGCTTGCTGTCCTGACTCTGAAGAGCATCTCTCTCACCAGTGATTCCTTAAGACTTCTATACCGTGCCATGTCCAACAGCTGACTGCAGCTTCCATTTATGTCAAACTCTCTCAGATGTTTTTCATGGCATATTTCTCACTTGAGCTATTGCTTTTGAAAACTTTACATGTAATCTCAGTATACCTCACTTTGTTCTTATTGCACTGGTTTTTTACTTGTTCTGTTTTAGTGACAATCCCCACTTCTTGACTAATATTAATACATGTGGTTTGTTGTGCTTTATCATTACAAACTCATGTTCCACACTTGCAGCATTTATGCAGGGCTTCCTTACTGAACATTAAAGCCACAGATTAGCATTTGCATTAGGATATGACTTGACCTGCATTTTATTAAGTGAAACAATCTACCTAAAGCGATGTAGCCACTGAAATACTTACAGATTGATTTTTTTTTTCTTTTTTTTTTTTTAATCCTGACTTTCTTGATGGCCATGACAAAATAGTAACCTGAAACACTCAGAACAGATTTTCATAGCACGAATCAATGCAAGTATAGGACTGAATAACATTTTGGTTTCACTTCTGGGGCTGTCAGCTCTTAAAAACTTCCAGTCAGTTGCACACTTTCAGTAGCAGGATGAGGCCATCATTTGGAAATGCTAGTTTTGAGTGTCTTCTATGGAAATTAGAGATTAATCCTAGCCCAGTGGAGTTGGTGAGATCTTCATTAGTTTTAGCACACTGGATAAGTAGGTTTCTGTGCTGATATGCTAATACAGGTTTGGGCCATACATGTGATGTATAGTCTTAGAAGCTTGTGGAAGATGTGGAAATTCCTTGGTCCTGTTTTGCAGACTGTGGTGTTTTATGCTCTGGTAATTACCCCAAAAGTAGACTGTTGGCTGTGGTGTTTGTTCCAAATACTTCTTCAGAGCAGGGATTATGACAGGGTGCTTGAAAAATACATGTATCGCTTCTTGTCTATACTGATACCTGTAGATGGAGTGATAACGCTCCTGTTAGACCTTTGTCTGTTTGTCTGTTTAGTGTAGCTGGGGTTGAGATTGGGAAGGCTGTGTTGTCCAAGGTGAGGAAATTCAAAAAGAAAAAGGGATGACTGAGGAAAGCAGGTGAGTTTTTTATGTTTAGCCTAGCTGACTTGGGGGCCCAGTTAGATCTGGCTGTAATATTTGTTCTTTCACAAGCGTTACTTCCAGGGACATTATAGTCTGGTTTTGCTTGCATATTCTACAGAAGCAGTGTAATTTAAAAAAGGCAACTAGTGTTCGATACTTTCTAGAAACATGATGTACTTAAGTTGTCCTAGTATAGCCAAATGCTTCCCATTCATGTTCCATTTAATGTTGGGGGATCTTATTACTATCTTCTAGTACTGTTTGTTGGGCTGACACACTGAAAAAAACAGGTATAGCATAAGAGACTGCAAAAGGGGATGCTTCAAGCATTGTAAATCTGGGCTCCAGTTCATTTTCTCAAGTGAAAATCAGTTGAAGACTTCTGTGTAAAAAGTATAGTGGAGGCAAATGGAAAAGATTTATTGAAGTCTGAAATCTATATCCAGAGACTGCATAGTGTACTCGTAAAGCTATTTGATTTGTAACGTTTTGCCAGATTTTGGGTCTGACTTCTGTGTCTCACCTTCCTCAGTGTTAACAGTCATTTACAAAGAGCAGTGGTATAGCAGTGCCAGGGTTCTTACTCAGCAGTTATTCTTGCTGGGCCAGATCCGAAGCTCACAGCACCTTCCAGCAGGAGAGATGAGCTGAATTTTCACTGCCTTGCAGCAGTGGGGGTTTGTCTGTGATGCAAAGCCAGTGACAGTTTTGTGCCACCTCGTCTAAAGATAAATTTTTGCCGTTTATTATTTCTCTTACTATTGTAAAGCCAGTAGAGCTATACAGAAGAGAGAGATTCTGTTCTAATGTGTGCATCATCTCAGCTTTGTTAGAAAATTAATTCTGGTATCACAATCAAGTAGACAAGGTTTTCCCCAGTCCTTTCATAGATGTCATGATGGGCAAAATTTTGCCTGTGAGGTCTGCTTTATATACAAGAAACCATGTATAGCTCTAATGTTTCTTGTTTTGTTTTGTAGAGGTAGCAACGGGGAAAAAACCCACAACCCTGTTTATTTATGCATTGAGCAAATGTAATTGAATACTGCCAGTAGCAGATAACTTCAGAACTCTACCAAATGTTATTTTAGTACTCCTTTTTTCCAGAGATGGGATTAACTTCTGTGTAGTAGTAATTTTTTCCAGGATAGCTTTAGTGGTAGTGTTAGGAAAAAATTATTAACATATAATTGTAATTAAGATTCTTTAAAATATCTAGTAAGCAAAGTAAACTGGTGTTTATTTTGTAAAAGAGATGTTACTATTCCAAAGGAAACAATTGCAGTAAAATAATTTTAATTTAAATTGTCTTTAGTGGACAAAACATTTTCTTCTCAGCCTTCTGTGACAAAAGCAGGCTTTATTAAGTACGTATCTTTTAGGGAAGGTTTAATGTTTTAAATATATGCTTGTCTTGGTTCTTATAATCTAAAATAAGTACAGTGTTCAGACCCTTTCAAGTTTCAGCTTTGTTTTTATTAAGGGAAAACTGAAAACTACTTTGTTCATTAGATCAGACAGAAGTATTTACTGGAAGTGAACTGATCTGTGGTGCGTGGAGTATAGGAATTAGTTATCTTTCCTTAGAGTTTTGGGCACAGATCTGATAATCCCTTATTATTTTATGTTTGTAAGGTTTTTTTAATGTTTAGAATAGCTTTTAAAACAGAGTACATATGTAGTTAAGACATAACGGCTACTTGCCATTACGGGATGGGCACAGAACAGTTAGTGTATAACTGTGCAACTAGATCAGAGCCTCTGGTAAATGCGAGTGGAGTATTAAAAATTAGATCCTTTGGGATTTTCTTTTTGGAAGTTGTATGCCATGTGTTGGATTCATTTCTGGTATATCCCAGTGTCTCTTTGGGTTACATCAGGGAACAAATGGACCCAGTTCCTTCATCTGTGTGCTCTGTAAGTCTGCTCCCCTTACTGGAAAGTGAAAAGCCCAGGGGATTCAAGTTGGATAAATACCTAAATGCCTGCGCAGACTGTCCTGGTTCCTCAGCTGGCAAGGAAGAGAATATTTTTGTTGGAAGCCAGTATCTTAAAATTGCTGTCCGGTTACTTAATCTCTTCCAGAAGTCAAAACATTGCAAAATTATTTAATACAATTTTACATTAATATATTGTAATTACAAAAAAAAAAAAAAAAAGGAAACTAACTGGAGATGTTTAAGTAGGTGCCACTAATATTTTACTGAAGCTGGATCAATGGGATGATTTTCCTTTATGGAAAACAATTGTGTGATCTGTCTTCAGTGAGCTATTAGCGAGGAAACATCCATGGAGGAGATCCTTTAGGGCTGTAAGTCAGTCCTGGCTGAATTTTCGATCAAGTGGGTTAGTTTCCTTGGTGCCAACATCCTGCAAGTTGAAAAAAGCTGTCAGTGAGCAGGGTTTTCATCTCATCAAAAACAAAAAAACCAAACTCCAGGCAGTGTTTTAGTTCATATGTGATTTTTGCTGATCCCAGGCTAAGTAGGAGAAAGAGATGTTAGAAAAACCCTTTGCTGTTTAGGGGAGAACCACGTTTTCTGCCTTGGTCTTCAGAGGAACAAGAGGCCTGATGGGAGCATACTGTCAGCTGCAGTTTAACTCTGTGGGTGGTGTTCTTCCTAGAGATTTGGGTGTAATAAATGGATGAGAGTTTACCGTTTGACTGATCTATGGGAGAGATCATTCGAGACAACCATCTCTGTTAGCTCTGAGATACTGAAGAGTGGTCTCCTCTCCTTGGCAGAGGCCAGGCTGTCCCGTCTAGCCCTAGGGAAGGAAGTTCAGGAGTTGGCTGATGGACCCTCAGGCCCTTGATTTTCGCTCTTGAGTGAGTGGGACTAGCACTCCTCATGTATGGCAGCTGAAGAGTTATGTTCCTCAAGTAACACAATAAATTAAAACCTGATTTTCTGTGGAAACACAGTGTTCCTTGCAGTGCTCTTGTGAGCTTTCAGGTTGCTGGGAGGACTGACATCAAAGCTTGGGAGACTTAAAAAAACCATGCAAAACTCAATGTTTGTAAATCATATGTAGGGCAATGGCAATATTTATTCTTTCTTTTTGTTGTTGTTATAGCTATTATTGCTGCAGTAGCTGTTTTTCTTACTACTTTCTGCTGTCCTATACCATTCTTGGAACATGCATTAAGTGAAATCATGGTTCCAGTGAAGCTGATGACAGTTACAGTCTCTGTGCAGTTGATTTTGTACAGACCTTCAGGTGTGCTTTGCAGTATTTGGACTAACTTTGACTGGAGAAGTCAAATTTGCACTACGCTAGAGCATGCTGCACCAGAGCTTCTGTTGCCTGTGCTTTCTCACACAGAGAATGCTTAATAAAGTTAGTTAGTTCAGTAGGAATGATGTTTCCATTTAACTAAACATGGCATATGATTTACTCTAATAAAGTTATTTCAAATTAAAAGACTGTTCTTGTGTGTGTTTATGGGAAGGGTATAATTTCCTGTTCATCACTATTGCTCCAGGACACAGTTTTGTGTCTTGTATGAAACAGGTCTTTTCCATTTGTCCAGCCTCATTCATAGGGGGGTGAAGACTGACACAGGTGGACAAGATTAAGCTGTTGTGATGGGTTTTGCCTCACCTGCCCTTAGCTATCCCCAAGGTATAATTTGTTTGTGCTCCTTTTGTATAACAGTTGAAGGAAAGAATGAAGAGAAAAAGAGGAGTGTTCATCTCAGGCTAGTGTAGGCAAAGAGGAATTGCCTGATGGAAATGCCTCTCTCTGTATCGATCATGCAAGGAACCTGGACAACTCGGCACTTCATTTATGGGTGCTTTGAATTAGCTGCAATGAATTCATCCAGCCAGTGGTATAGAAGTCTAACTGCTCCGAACATTACAGAACGCTCTGGCTATCTTTGTAATAGTCACAAATTATGATGCTGAAGCCAGTTTGCATTAAAGAAACCACACTATTGTGCATGCATGCATTTCACTTTTAAGCATTGTTTCAGATTGGCAGGATTTGTAATACAAAAATGGCCAAGTGCATATGTTTGGGCTTTTTAAAGTTTGAATAGTGCAAAGCAGCACCCAAGGCAGACAAAATAAGGACTAAAACCTCAGTAAGTCAGTTCCGATTAAATCTTGCAAGAAAATAAAGCAACTGCCAGGAAGAACTTGTGTTTTCAATAGGTAATTATAACTGCACATGGAAAAACTGCAATTTTGTTTCCTCATTGTTGCATAGCAGCAGACACGTGTGTGGTAATTGTATCTGTGCAGTGTATGTGTATCTCCAGGGTGCTGTGTGGTCTTGCAGAGAACACTGTAAGAATATACATTCCCTTTATATTTTTCCTGCTCTTCCTCCCTCGGTAAGCTGCCTCCATGTTGATGTGATGGACCGTGAAGTATTAAAAACTCCTTCCTCTTCTAAAAGAAGAGTGAACACTGCAGCAGTAGATTGGTGCGAAGAAAACAATACTTTTGCAAAAATCTTTTCAATCTTTTGCCGAATATGTCTCAGAAGCCATAGAGCAGCTAGGGAAATGAAGTATATGAAGGAATTACATATGTACCTACAATTTGAAATTTTAACCAGTGTGCTGCAATTTGTAACACTGTGTGAATGGACTGCAGTGCAGAGAGGGGAAGCATCTTGTTTCTTCAGTGAATAAGAACTCTGGGATTGCTGGAGAGCTCTTGTGAAAAACAGTTTATTCCCCAGGAAGAGGCTTCAAAAGTGGGATATGTGAGACAGAATGAGAAAAACAAAACAAAACTAAAACAAACAAACAAGAAGCTTTATTTTCTTAATATTGTTTCTCTCTGGAATGTAATTTTTAGTGGGTTTGTGTGAAAGGCTTACTGACAGCATTTAACAAATAAGGCATTGGAACCTGCCAAACAACCAGCAAGACTTGACCAGAATGCCTTCTGTCTTAAGCAATGTTGCTATGATGTAGCCAGAGTAATTGTTGAGGCCAGCTGAGAAAACATGGTCCTGTGCATTGTCCTGTTGTGTGCTGGCCTGTATTTGCGCTCTTTGCAATGGTAAATTTAGGACACTAGAAATACATAGGGCTTGATGTCAGTCCAAAAGAGAAGCATTCTTGTTGATGGCTGTGGATAGCTATGTGTGAATGGATTCTTACATTTTACCATAATTAACTGACATCTACTGAATAATTGCTGGATTTAGCTGGAGAAGGCAGAAGGAGCAGTAACAACCCTGAAGAGGCTGGGAAGCCAGGGAGTGAGGCAGGAATTATCTAAACCTATCCAAAACTATTTTAATTTTTACAGCGGTAGGACAGACTTGAGTTCAAGGCTCAACTCTGTTATTTGGATTGCAGCTCCGTTTGAAAAAGAAATGTCCCTATGTGACTCATATTTCATCTCCAGGTCTCTTATCAGAAGCTCTCTTTCTTTACCTCAGTGTATCCCTTCTCCGTGTTGCCTCTGCACAGATCAGGCCAGAAGTTGTGAGGAAGACACAGAACCTTTGTTTTTTTTCTTTACCATTTTTAAACTCAGCTGTACTCTGTAACAGGAGCCATCAGTGTTGTGGTTCAAATACTGCTGTGAAGGAATAAAGTCCTGACTTTTCCTCACAGATGAAGTAGAAATGTCCAAAGGAGGGTGGCTTCACTTCTCCATTAAACAGGCTCCAGTCTCACATTGCATTTCTGAGCAGCTCCATCCTTTGTTATAGATGTGAGATGTGTTTTACCAGGTTGGGTGATGGAGCCAAATACCTTATGCCAGTAACTAGAGCAGTTTCTGTCAGGTGTTGGTAAATGTAAGCAAGGAAGTCATGTAGATTGTGTGGCAATAAGACAGTTCCCCAAAGTCTTTTTATAGCAACCCATCTTCCTGAAATGAGATGAGGTCTTTGGTAAGTGTTATTTGTCAGTGTTATTTTGAAGAGGAAAAAGTGAAGCCTATTTCTTAACAGTGGTTGTCACCAGCTTCTGTGTAATAAATGAACTTGTTTCACAAGCACAAAAGCACTCTCACTCTGACTGTAGCAACTGCTTTTTGTAATGTCGAAAAGTGGTCAAGTACATGGATGATCATGCTAAACTGTCACATGAAAACCTTAAGAGCTTTAAAGCACTATTCTTTATGTTAGGTTTTAAAAAATGACAAGGTCTTATGAAACCTAAACTGTACCTGTACATCAGACTAATATCAATGATGTCGATGTTTCATCATGTATTTCTTAATGTGTACACTTTCTTGTTAACAGAATCTACAATCCAAAGGACTATGCTTTGAGCTGGCGAATCAACAGCATAAAACATTCCTTTACAGGTTCTCTAGCAAAACAGGTTGTGTAAGAAGTACAATGGCACAGGACAGTATTTACTATGAAACTGAGAAGCAAACCTAAAGGCTTTTGATTTTTATTTTTTTTTTTTTAATAGGTAGCTCAGTTGTCTTGGATTGAAAAGAAAGTAGCTGCTGCTCTCTTTGGGACTCCACCAACTTCAACAGTGGAAGAAGCGTTGCAGCATTTCCTTAAGGTAAGTCCTAGCCAAGGGTTTCCCTGTGCAACTGCTTACCAGCTGCTATAGGTCACTGTTGTCGAGATGTCTGCATCGCAGATGATGTTCAGTGGCTGTAAATCCAGGGCTCTCCCAATTAGCACAGTGATCTCTGCTAAAATATTTTTTTCTCCTCTGTTTTTCAATTACTTTGGAGATGAGTGGCTAGCACCTTTCTTCTCTTTTTTTAGTTTTAGGGAATTCTTCAATGACTTGCCATGTTAGTAGTTATTGGATTAAATGTGAGATGGATATAGATTAGTTATATGTGCCATTGAAACAAGTTAACCATAGTGATAACCAAAGATTTGCCTGTTTCTGCAAGAGGCTTAACATAGGCAAGGAAAACTTTGACATCGTGACACTTCTCTTTTTCTGATCTGAAGGTCTTTTCATTGAATTTCAGCAGAAGCCTTTCTTGTTTGTGGAGATGAAATTACCTTTGTAGTGAAGTAGAAAAGAAAGCTCTGTCGTATGGGTCCTGAGAATGCTACTTGAATGCACAGTTATGAGAAAACACCATATGAGTAAAATAAATGTGTCTTGCAATGTCTTTTGTGTTAATCATTTCTGCTTCTGGAGCTGAAAAATACATGTTTTTCACTTGACTAAATTCAAAGCATAAACTTCCATCATTACAATTACTTTCAGACAGTTTCTTGAAGGAATTGGACAAGCATGTTTTCTTCACTACCAAAAGTGCTTGTTTTCTCTGTTTTTAGTAAATTTAAAGATGGAATGATCTCCTGAATTTTGGACAATACAATACATTATTGTCTTCCCAGTGTAAGAAATTTTATCCTTAAGGTCAGACTCCAGAGGTGGTAGAAATAATTTGAAATGTTCACTTTAGCTTCAAGTCATTTTGTGGTGAGCTGCGGAGTTAACTGTGGTCTTAAGTCATCTTCTGCAACAAAAATTAGATTATTGTCTAAAAGACAACTGTTTGGGTTTCTTTTTCAATTGTTTGGTAATATACAGTTGTGTTGAAAGCAGCGTTGTTTTGGTCCAAGGATTATAGCTACTATGAATTTCACTATTGCAATTTTTCTCTCCCAAATGCTGTTTGTTCATTAAAGTTGTTTCTTGATTAGTAGAGAGTTGGTACGATTTTTATTCATCTTTCAAGCTTCTACATCCTTAAGGTGTGTTAAAAGGAAGGCAATCTTAAATTTTTTTAAACCTGAACTTTTCAGACAAAGGTAATGTGAAAAGAAAGGCGAACCCAGAGCTAGAAGATATGGGTCTGTGAAAGAAAGATACTTATGAAGTTGATGAATACAGTTCATTACCTGTTACACAAAGTGTGAATGATTGGTTGCTTGTTTATTTCTCTGATGAGAAAATAAATATTAATAAACTAGAGAGAGCAGTGACTTCCAATCCGCTGTGTGAATGAATCCAATAAATATTCTATAGAATGATCCTATACATTTACAAAGCACTTAGAGAGAGAGGAGAGCAAGCAGTACAGAACGTTTTTATGTGTTCAATATCAGCACCTCATGTGCCTGGCTTAGGGTTTGAGTTTGGGTTTTCTTGTTTTCTGGAGATTTTTTTTGAAGTGCTAAACAGATTGTGGTGTACACAGTAGGGATGATTTAGTCTGATGTTTGAAGAAGCTTAGTGCGTTACCAAAAATGTTATGCAGACCACATAAATCTCATCACACAAGTTTTATGTCTGTTTTCTTTCCTGTTTTTTATTATTTAGGCAGAAGAAATGCATCCAGGATATTCCAAATACAATTATGTGTATTTGGCAAAGGTAACCAAGTTCTTTTAAAAATAATGATTTGTAGACTCTGGTATTCTTACAGTGGCCTGATTGGAAACAAAATATTTTTTCTTCTCAGTGCTATAAAGATCTTGGCCAGAAAAACAATGCACTGAAGTACTGTGATTCTGCACTGTCAATTCTCTCAGTTACTAATGAGGTGGGTATTGAGAGTTATAACTTGTTCTCTTGTGACCACTGTCTTCTCTTTGGCACCCATTATTGCACTGTCTGTAATAACAGAATGTTTCACTTTTTCCTCTGAACACAGAAACTTCCTTTTTCCTCCACTCTAGGTTGACTCATTACAGTTGTCTGTATCAACAGCTTAAAAAAAAAAAATCTTTGTTTAGGGGACTGTCAGGGACTTGTTTGTGTCAGGAGTTGAATTGCACTCTTTGTAAGTCAACCCATTTCATTAGATTCTCTTAGGCCTAAGTATTTGAGTATGTCACTCTAGCTGTGCTGAAATTTTGCCCTGGACCTACTTTTCCTCGGTTGAAAGCATTCTGGATTTTGGTCCCACAGTCTCTGTTCCTGCTCCTGAAGCCTCTTGTTTTAAGTCTCGTCAAGGCCTCCAGGGCAGCGCGTCATCTGTAGCAGAGGTAGAGGAGTTATTCAGGTTTGCCTTTGTTTTCAACCACAGTGCAGTTAAGGAGGCACAGTTCTCCCAGTTCTTATTCTAAAAGATTGTTAGATTGCTTTGTAAGCCTTTTAGAGTATTTTTACTATGTGAACATAAATTTTCTACAGGTATTTGAGAGATTTTAAGTTATTTTAATTTCTCAAATATAAACCAAGTCAGGGAAAGAAGGTTCACTCTGTCTGATCTCGTGTAGAAGCAAGTTCCATAATTACCGACCTATGACTGGAAACGTCTTACCATCCTAGAGCGTGACAAGTTCAAACCTGAGCTTTGTCAGCCTAAGGGACCGCCTTTGAGCACAGCAGATGTGGTAGGGAGAGAGAGAGGTGATTCTAGAGACGAATTGGCCCTATCCCATTTAATTCTTTGATGTTAAGGAAAAAGACTGTTAAATAGCTCTGTAACTTGATTGACAATAAATGTTGTGTGTGGAGCGCTAACATGTTTATGTCAAGTGTTCCTGCTGGGAAGAAAGACCATTGCATGCCTCACCAGCAGCTGCTTCTGGGTGGCCTTTACTTTTGGCCCAAGTTATAGTATGTACCCATCATAAATTAAGCAATCATTGCTTAAGTTCAGTGTTCCTTTAAATTTGTATTGATACAGGTATGACATTAATAGTCTTTTAACTTTGCTTTATTCTTTACTTACTGTTGAAATGTACCTTCAACTTGCCTGTGACAGAACATGTGAAAGACTGCTATAAAATTTCCGTTATTTGGCACCTTATATCTTTGCATAACAAGTAGAACCAATGGTGTAAGGGAGAAAGCATACAACTGAAATTGTTTGAATTCAGCCTGTATTGTATATGTCTGCACTGACTGTGCTGGTGAATTTTTTATTTTCCCTGTATTCAACTTACTACAGGCCAGGTAATCTTGCAGTCAACTCGGAAGCTCTCTGGTAAAATTGCAAGCAAACATATATCACAGAGAATTCTGGTGGGCAGAAGACTGTCTGTGTTTAGTAAACTGGAAGTCATTCAACAAATTCATAAAGACTCCTTGAAAAAGTGCAGAGATAGCATAGATTCGGATTCATCTTTGATAACAATAGCTGGACAAAATTTTGGTGACCAAAGGTAGTTGCTGAGGCTCCTCCTACAGTCGGTTTTGAGATGGATGCATCCAGGTGCCACATCCTTCCCCTCTCTGTCCCCTGATGGCAGAGAGAGACTAAAGGTGAAGATATGTGTAAGATGTGTCTGAGGCACCTGGCTCCTAGACTCTGCAGTTGATAGGAGGTGAATTCTGCCTCTAAAGTCCAGTGTCATCACTCTAAACATGAGCTGGAGTTCAGCACATCCTGGGCCACCTGGAGGGGTTTAGTCGCTGGTGAAAGGAATGCACCGTCACATTTCTGAGGTACCGGCAGACCACAGGGGACTCTGAGGTGAAAGCAAGTATCTGGAAGCAATCTGTGAGATTTGTGTCTGTGTTCTGGCAAGCAAGGTGATAAAGAGAATGATAGGGGTTTGTGAGCAGAAGGAAGAGCAGCAAATGGACCCCAAAAAACTTTTGTCTATCTGAAAAGAATGCTAAAATTTGTCCTTTTCTGTTTTAACTAATTCTATAGATATCACAGATTTGTGTGCTTAATCAATGTGTTTCAAGTTTAGGAAAAAAAGTCCATGAAAATATGGCATTGGGGCAATAATATATAATTCAAATTAAAAAAAAAAAAAAAAAAAGGAAACAATCAGCACAAAGTAAAACCAAGTGCATGCTGAAAGGAATTACTCTGAAATGGAGGTCTGGAACACAAACTCTGCTGATGCTGTTACCTCAAGTCCCATGTGAATTAGAATATTACGTGTTGTTTTGCTTATTGTGTTTCAGAAAGACTGTTACTGATTTTGAGGAGAAACATGTTGGAACTGAAGTAGTTCAGGGCTAGGAGCTCCACATAGGAATAACATTTAGTCAGGTTAGTTTAAGGGAGGGAAGAGACTGTAGTAAGACTAAGGAGACTTTGGGGAGACAGTAATAAAGAGATGCTGATAAAGTGCCTGAATTGACTGCAGCCCTGTAAAAAATGAGGTTCTTGGTCTGAAATAGAAAACACAGGTCAGCAGCAATCTAAGGTTTTCTTTCAGTTTGCCATGGCACAGGATCCCAATGTTGTCAGCAGCGTGGTATAGTGTCACAGTCATGTGAATCTCACCATTCCCAAGTGTAATCATAGTTTCTCATGCGAGTTTTCTCTTTCTTCAGGCAGGGGAATTTCTCCGTTGTTTTTATATGTTGGCTTCTACTGAGAAACATGTATGTGTATAAAGGCATAAAATCAGGAGCAGACTGAGAGACGAAGTTGTTGGAAAGATGCCACATTGAGGAAATGTATCGTATTTCACGATACAAATCATCCTGCAGCATAAGTATGAAAAATAATAGTAGTCAGTGGTTTACTTTTTATTGCTTCTTAGCATCCACAGTTTCCAGTGACTTCAGTGGGAACCAGAGGTGTTTGGCATCAGTAAAGTAGCCCATAGCTCATTTTAATCCTCAGGTCAAATTCTCAGCTGGTCTAAGTCAGGGCCCTTCTCTGACACTTTGTCTAGGATTCATTTCATGTAACATTTCAGGTTAAGCGAGATGATTTTTGTCTTAAATGTTGTATTGCATCCAAATATACTTTCTGTGCATCCTTTCTACCACTTAAAGAATATGTTTTTAATTCAAGGGGCAGAGGGGCTTACAAACAGAGGTCATTCTCGTTAAAGAACAAAAAAAATCAGATGACACATTTCAACCCTTTTGTGAACCTTATAAAGGATATCAAAGGAAATATCAAAGAAGGGGCAACTTCTGAGTCAGTTACTCATGGGAATCCTAATGTCAGGTTTTTTTAAAAAGTCTGATGCATTTTTAAGTAATCTGTCTATGCATTTATTTTGAAAGGAAATACAGGATATTTGGTGCCATTTACATCTGGAAAACACAACTGATGTTACAGTAATATTTTAGAGACCTTTCTCTTTATCCTCTCTACTCTAAACAAAAACCTCCAATGAATCATACAGTCCTTCCTTGTCCATAAATACTGTCATACTGTAGAGTGGTACTGCACTGCTGGAGGTGCACGGGACATTAAGTTGTCCTGCTTTTCTCTGGTTGCTGTCCAGGTGGATAACCTCAGGGTCCTGGGAAACATTCACCCCTTCTGTAACAGAGATCCTAATGTTCGGGGCTGCTGTGAGTTATTGTAAAGAGCATAACAGCTGCGCTGTTTATCTAGTAGATGCTGCATTCCCCTTACTGAGACTCATGGCTTTGTAGTACGCTCAAAGCCTTGGTGAGTGTGACTACATGAAGGGCTGTTGAAAACAAATGTAGTGGACTACTGTGACAGGAAAAAAAAAAGGTTTTTTTTAAATTTGGGGAGAAGAATGTCATTTAAATTTGAAAACATGAGCATTTATCTTGCATATAGAAAGATAAAACAAGGGGGGTTGTGCTTGATTAAACACATAGCACTTTGCACATAGAAGGAATGACACTAATTTATAACAAAGATTGTTAGGTATTTTTAAGACTGAAACTTGTAGAAAATTAAAGTCTCAATGTAGGATTATGAAGTATAATAGTGAATATTTTTTTTTCTTATATCTGGAGATAAGCATGGATGTGAGAGTGAACTGTGTGCTTGTAAGAGCGGTAAACTCACCACAAAGGGATTAACAGCCTTGCAGAGAACGAGATTAAAATTTCAAGGCTCTGGTCTCTCTGATGTTTTTTGAAAATGAATCTAAAAAGTAGCAGTTATATTTTAAAAAAATGTAGTCTTGGAAGAGTTGAAGACAGCAAAGCAGGAAGAATTCAAAGCAAATCTATTTGCACTGAGAGCTGCTGAAAATCTTACTTAAATGCAGATGAAAACTTCCCTGAAGCTGAGAATATATGTTACAAAATTATTGGTTATTAAAAAAATATATAGTAGTTTCAGAAACACTCCCTCCTTCCCAGCACTTACAAATGAAGGCAATTCAGAGCTGAAATGAACAAGCGAGAGAGATTTAGAGATTATAGAAATTGATTATTACGGCATTCAGTTCTTACAGGGGTAGAATGGCAGGAAGCAGAGACATGTTAAAGACTCTGCCTTCAGCCTCAGTGACATTTGAAACTCTAGAAAAGCCCATGAGGAGGAGAAGGAGGTAAATGTAATAATGGGCAGGAACAATGGCTGAATCTTTACACAAGAATGCAGTTGCTGGGCAGAAATCATGCCCATAAGACTTTCTTACATTTTTTCACATCACCATAATTGATTGCCCTGGTCATTAATTTACATTTTTTTATATTGTCTGTTAGGAAAAGAGTGGGAGTTACAGAGGGATGGAATAGAGGGCAGAGTATAAACGTCAGCACCCATCCGTTATTCCTGTTACAACAGACCATTTGCGTATCTTTAATTTTCCAAAGCAGATTTTCCAAGAAACGTCTCCTCTAACCACCATAGATTGATCATATGTTGCAGACTTTGCTGTGATATTTCCAAAATATTTCATTTGAAGCTGCTGTGGTAATCTGTCCTTCTAAGTAAGATTTTGCGGCGAGAAAAGTAATTTACTTTTTCTTGTGAAGTGAAGAGTATGAATTATGAGTTGTTTGTGAGAAAACTACCCATTGAAACTATGTGAATAATTTGGGTTAACCTTATAAAAATGTTTTTTGTTCTCTCATCAAACAGAACATTTTCTCTTCTCAGCATAACCAGCTTAATATAAAATATCATTGTTTTCAGAGGATGTTTGTTCCTTTAGATTTTATTAACATTTGTTCTCCAAATTCCATGCAAAAATCCGTGGTGTTTCAATTACAAACTAACGGAAGTGTTCAGATTTGTGTTCATTTTGAATAATACTGCTTGTGGAGTGGAACAAGTATTTCCCCGCAGCTACCACCAACCCAGAATTAAAGTATCTTTTGAATATACTTTAGAAAGCTATTTCTTAATTAGCGATTCTGTTTACACTGAATATAAGTTCTTCAAGCTCAGGGAATGGGCCTTTTAAAAAATTATTTTAAAGAGATCAGATTTCAAACTGTAAAATGCTGGAAAAAATGAGACATTTGTAAAAGAGCTGCAAAAAGAATTTGAGACCTCCTATATTTTCTATTATTTTGCACTTCAGAGAACGCAGTCTATTTTTCTCTTAGTGATCAGACTGATTTGCTGTCTGCATGTTTTTGAAGTGCTTGCCAAAAGGTTTGTTTACATTGTCTGCATATTCTCTTGCCCTCTCCAAAACCAGAAAAACAGTTCCAAAAATGAAGACTTTTTTTGTAGTGTAGTAGTTTCATACATAAGGATAAAGTCTATCCTGATAAATACTGAGCTTATTCTATTTATGGTTAAATTAACTAGTTTGTCTCAAAGTATTCATTTTCACATCCTGTCAAAGTTAACATGGTTTTGGCCAAGTTCTTAGTGCGGCAAGACTAATCACTGGACGGTATGGAGCGCATCTCCTCCGCTGGCCTCCTCACCGTGCAGGGGGAGAATGGGAGAAGCTCTCATGGAGGTTGTGGTGCAGGGAGGGATTAGAGGTTCGCAATTGATTTCCTGTTTTTGTCGAGCGGCTGGAGAAAGTCAAGCTTCCACGAGTTTGAAATATATTATCTCAGAGTCAATACAGAGGGTGACAGGGAGCCTCAACAGGCATCTTTCTGAAGGGGCTGTAACTCAACGTCAGCGTGTTCAAGCCCTTTCAGTGCTGACTGCATAGAAAGAAGGGCTGGAGGTCCCACCCTGGTGGGGGCGACGGCTGGACAGAAAAAGGGGAACATCTTGAATGCCTAAAGCTTCGTGTTGTATACAATAGTAAAACAGATTACAGGTGAAACTTAGTCTTTTAAGTTAGAAAAAAATAGCGGATAAAAATTTTGCACAACCATTTATTCTAAATTGAATTCTGCCGTTCTGTAATTTTTCAGCAGCAGTCCTCAAACTAGCTGAACTGTTCATTCACAGTCCTGGGTGTGAATGGGTGTTTTTCCCTCTACTTGAAGTATAATCAGAAAACGTGGAATTATTGTCAGCTACATATTTTAAAGCTGTGCTTGCCTTGATCCTAAAAGCCTTGAAAAGTCATGGTTCTTCCCCAGAGGGAGATACTAAAAATATGAGAGAACATAAAATGCCCAAACTTGCGACATACAACGGTCATACAGGAGGTTGCAAGTGAATGATTGCATTGGTTTATTGAAATATCTAAGGGGAAAAACAGTATTATGCAATTGTATGTAAATCAATGCCTACTACAGTCACACCATCTGTGAGAGTCTATCATGAAACCAAGAATGGACAGCATGTAGCTTTATATGATTTATATTGTCCGCAAGAGCTGTCACTGTCTAATTAATGATCTTTGTGCATATTTGGGAGTCTCTTCTGTTCCAGTCCAGGATCTCTCCCGGAGCTGCAGAGGAATGATACAGCTGTACCCAAAAGCAGGGGTGTCTCTCAGCACCTCGTTGCTGAGTGCGTATCAAAGTACAGCTTTGGACCACCCTGGCAGCCCAGTTCCTTTAATATACCAATGCAGCCCCGCTGACTTCAGTGAAACCTTATAGGATGCATGTCAGCTTGGGATTTGGCAGTGGTTGCACACAACTATGTTGTAGTTGGCTGGTGTAACCCCTTTGGCTGTGGTCATGGGGGTGTATCGTTCTCTGTTGACAGTCGTGACTTTGTCAACAAGTGCACACATGTGCAGTGCCGGGGTTGAGTGTGTTTAGCGCATAAGGAAATAATTAGCGGAGATGGAAGGTAAATTATCTTTCTGCCATTTAATTTTTGCATGCACATTTAAATATGTATGTCTGTGTGTATATATATTTATCAGTAAAATTTTTCAGCAGAAATTAACTGTCAAAATATGGACTACCTCCAGTTAAGCCAATATTCCCATTTTCCCACCAGCTCTCTCTTCCATCTCGCTCTTGTTTTCAACTCCCTCACTTCTCTTGTTCAGTCCCTGGCCTCCTGGGTCTCTTTTTCCTGTGCATATTCCCCGTGGATGATGAAACATAAAAGAAAAGCAACTAAATAGGAAGAGGGGAAAATACAGTCACTGACCCTGTAATTTGAATACCTTTTGTGCAGCAGTTTGAAGAACATTTTGTACTCATATTCAACTCCGAAAACGATATGAGAAGTGTTTAATAAATGTTAGCCTTGACAGTAGAAAGTCAAGGTTGAAAATGGCTGTGTATTCAGTCAGCGCTGAACTCAGCCTCAGGGTGAACAAGTGGGACTGACGCACATATGCTTCATTCCTCCTATGACTTGCACCTCTTCCTCTCCCTGCTATGGTCTAAAGGGAGATCAAAGCCTGCCCATCTTAAAAAAAAAAACAGACAACAAAAAAAAAGGCCAACCTGATTGTTCATTTTCAGAAAGCCACAGACCCAGAAATCAATGAGGAAGAAAATTGGCCAAATACAGGATTTAGGGCTTTACCTTCCCATTAGCAGTCAAGCTTTTGTCATTAATGAAGTTTTCATCCTTAAAGCTGGAGATTGGTACCCAGGAGTTGTGGCTTCTCCCTCCTTTTAGCATGACACACCTCTTGATCTGGAAGAACTCTATCCAAAGGTGACATAAAAGTTAACTGACCATTCTCAACTTTGTTTTTAATATTGTTGTGTTGTTAGTGGGGTTTTTTGTTCGTTTGTTTGTTTTTAATGATTTTGCCATCCAAGTTCTTATTATTGACTGAAAGCTGCTGGCTCAATTAATGCAGCCTGTTAAGTAGTTTGCAAAAATAATAATTCCTGCTTTTACTGATGTAGTCTTGTTTAGAACTGGCAGCCCAGAGGTAGGAGGTTTTGCATGTTTGCAGTTTCTCCTCCAACAAGTTCTTAGAACAATCCTCTGATTGTTTCATGCTTTTTCCAAAGCCCAGAGGAAGGTTCAGGAAAGATTGCTTAATATTTTTTGGGACCTTTGCAACTCCTTAAAGCTCATTGCCCAATACAATTCCTTGCTTCTAAGGAGAGAAACAATTATATGAAGTTGTTTGGAGATATGTTTTTAAAATGCTGTATCCTGCAAAGTGAGTAAAGAATCCCATCAACCCATGAAAAGCGGAACACCGTTCAGATATAAGAAAACCTGCATCTTTATCATTTTGAGCTTACCAAAGTGTGAAAAGAGTAGGACCAGATGCATTAAAACCTTTTTCATTTTCTTGATAGCGTGAGACAATATCTGGCTTTTTACTGTTTTGTTTAGTGGAAATTGGAACCATTTCACAAGCTGACCACAGTCAGTACAGAAATGTGTATTTTCCCTGAATTAATCAACATATTGATAGAAATGTGGAATTTTCCAATTTTTATTGAAAGCCATGGGCTGGTTCTCCAGGCAGCCTGTAGTGTCATGGAGTTGAAGGGGTGCTGAATTCAGTGGGACATATCCTCCGTTAGCGTATTTTGGCAGAGCTTGCCGGCTTTGCAGTGTGTGCCTTTTAAAGCCTCTGATAAATGATTAGGCAGATAATTTAGCCTATTGTTGCCAGTGGGAGCAAGGCAGTGACTCCAAGAGAAGTGTCCAGCTAATGTATTAATGCCTTAATCCAGACCAATAATATAATGTAGTTTGACATGTCTGGCATATGGTTTCTATCATCTCAATATTCTTCTCTGTTCCTTCATGACATTATAGACAACTAACCAAAATAAAGAGAAGCAGGAATTTCTTCACCCGTAAAATGTATTTTAAAATGTCCTGTATTTTGTTCCAGCTCTTTGGTTGATTGGATAATGAAGTGATCCTGAAATTCGGCGATTACTTCACTGTCTGTCCACAGTATTTTCTTTCAGAATTGCCTGTGGCGTTATCTGGGAAAGAAATATCGGTCTATGTTGTTAGAAATACTTGCGCAAAATTTGTGATGTGCAAGTGCTTTTCACTTGCACTGCTAAGCACACATGGGTGCAGGTATTGGATGTTTGGATGCTTACCAGCCTGCAGGTATGAGGTGCTGACGTTTCAGAAATGTGATTTTAAAACCAAGGTGCATTTTGCAAGCTAGACGTTTTGCAGTGGCAAGTAAAACAAGTGGATTATATCCAGGAGACATTTAAAAAATGAGTAGAATAATGGAGTTTTTGTACTGTGGTTACACGTTCGTATGCATTTACCCCTTTCCAAACAGATTACACGTGGAGTCACCAAAACATGTCACTGGTGGGCTGGGTTTGGTTTAAAGCCCTGTGCAAACTGTGCACATACACACTGGGCTGAAAGGAGCCTTTCCCTTCTGCCATAGGAGGTATTGTATACTGTGGTGTTGGCTCTGAGCGCAGCACTTGCCTCTTGCTCCTCCATTGGCTCCACTCTGCTGTGAGCCCAGCACCATAGGCAGAGCCCACCAACACCAGTATGGAAGATACCGAGGGTGTAGTCAGTTGATGGTGGTTACTACAGGTAGATATGGCTGTATGCACTGAAACCACAATCTGACCTGTGTCATGTGTTACATTTCCCTATGTTTTCCTGTTAATTGCGTAGTAAATCATTAGCAGACATCACAGAAATATCTTCAGAAGAACTGTACACAGTTGGGTCGCAAGATTATGTAAATTATGAGACAAGGCAGTACTTCATGCAAAGTGCACCAGTAAAAGTTACGGCCTAAACTGAAAGGCTCACTGGTCTGCTGAGAAGGCTATTTGTGGCTAACATTTTAAGTGTTTTAACAGAGCTGTAAAGAGAGGGCTTCCATCTGGCTCTTGTTTTCCCTTCAAACTTTATTTTTGCATTCACTGATAAATTAACTTACAGTGCAGTCATTATATTCTGTGGCTGATGGAGTTGTGTGTTATGTCTGTTGTTAGTAAAGAAATGTGGACAGGCACGTATTAGGCAAATGAAGGGATTTATCCTATCTAAGTTGATGCATGATTGTCTGTTTCTTTCAGGATAAAGAGGCCCAGAAAGACTTAGAGGCTCTACTTCTCACACTGAAGCTGTGATACTGTGCACTTTTTAACTCTTCACACTGGGATAAAATTGCAAAACTAAAATAAGAATCTGAAGTGACTGGGAACTGCGGGTGAATTCCAGCTATGTCAGTGGGAAAACTGTCACTGATTTTAGTTGGCTTAGTTCATGGCATTTAAGCATCTGGCGATTATGATATGAAAATGATGCGTTCTTTTTTGATTATTTATAATCTTGAACTGAAGTTTAACTTTAGATTGCTGACACTGTGAGTCTAATTCTCTGAACATAAAGTCCACTGCTGGCAATGGACCTATAGGGATTTAGAATGCGAAATGCATAAATCTCATTCTGTCAAAGATTAATTGACTAGTATGTGATGCCAGCATAGAACAAACAAACAAATGTTTCTATAGTAAATTATATTTGTATCAGCTAATTTACACAGATGAATACAGAAGAAAATCATGAATGTTTATGTTTACACATTTCTGTACTCTTATAAAAATAGAATCTTGTTGAAGTTAAAGAAAAAGCTGTTGCCTCCATGGAGCTCTTTTTACTTTAAACCTACTCTTGGTTTTACAAAGAAATGTGAAAACTTTATAAATTAAATATTAAAGCTATATTTTATTTGTAATATCAAATACAATATTAAAAATCAGACCAATTAAATGAAGTGTTTAGATTAATTTATTACAGCTGTGATGTTTAATGGATTTGTTACAGGACCTCCACCAAGTCTGTGAATCCTGGCTCTTTGAATCTGAACAGTTGCCGAGCACGGTGGCATCAGTGTATCTTCAGGGAAACTAGTCCAGCATGTGACCATCACTACTTTTTATATCATCTATATAAAATAACCTGTGCATAAAAATAGACTAACTAAAGACCTGCTACTTCTGTGTGAATGTGTAGGACAGCAATGTTTTCAATAAAATGTAACAGGTAGGGTAAGAATTCTGTTCACCATTGGACTAATCCAGAATTCACCAAAGTCTGTAGAAAAGTAGAGGCCAGTTTTCATTGGCTTTTAATTCGGGATCTTAATCTACATGCACGGAGTGTACCTGGAAGAACTAAGCATTTCTGCTAAAGGAAATGCAGTTGGATGAGGACCACCATGCTTTCCCTTGACCTATGTGATGTGTAAGATAACATGGACCAGTTTATGGGTAAAACAAGGAGGAGTCCTATGGCACCAATATATTGAGGCTTTAATTTTGTACAGATGTGGAACAGTGGAAGTAGCAAGTAGGGGCTACAGTCACCGCAACAAAGATCTAAAAATTGGGTATACGTGGAGGAGTATGTATACATATGACTCATAGTAAGAGTGACCTTTAACTACTAACAACAGAAGGCAATAGATTCAGTAGACTTGGAGAAGACACATGTGTAGAGTTACATTTGAATTTAGCTTGACTCCGTGGCATAAAGTACAGATTTATCTTCATAAAGTAGGGCTCTCCATATTTTAAAACATTTTCTTTAAGAACATGTTGTCAGACGTGCAAGCATTACTGTGAGATATCTCTGAACAAAATCTGAAAGTTCAGAACTGGTTCTGAGTTCTCGCTGTTACGTTCCTGTTTTTCATTATCCTGAAGATCTTCACAAATTGAAATATGCATTTTAGTTGTTCTTAATGTTTGTTTGTGGGAAAATAGTTCCCACAGGTCTTTTTCAATTCCAGAGTTCTCTATTTTTCACATATATATTTTCAGAGAAAAGGGGAAATACCATATGAGATAAATCCTCTCAAGTAATTCCTTCTGTGACAGAATAATCGACTTGTGAACAGAGAAGCTGCAAAGGTGACATATCCTGATTTTGGTAAGGGGCTTTTGGTAAAAACTGCTTTGCACATTGTCATAGCCAATGCAGGAAGTATAATGTAAACGGATCTACAAAAGTGGTGTGTATTGGCGGTTGTAGTTAACAACTCATTGTGACCCGGGAGGATGTAATAAGGAGGCCTTTACTTAGATCAATTTTATGCTGGTTGAAATACTTTATAATATACATTGGATTATGCAATAGGTATTTCATTTACAAGCAGTTATTGCTGATAAAGTCTGAAGGAGTATTGGAGGAATAAATTAGAACAAGAAGTAATTTAAATTAATTGCTGAAATTAGGTGACTTAAGTAGAATTTGCTTCATGAAGGGCAAAAAGAAAATATTGAATGGAAGTAAGTAAGAGATAGAGGATGGAGGCTACCCGGCTAGTTGTGGTAATCCTGTGGAAAAGAACATGCGTATTCCAGTGAGTGGCAAGCTAATCATGGGTCAATAATGTCATGTTATTGTGAGAAAGCAAGTTTCATACTAGACCGAATAAATACGCATTCCCCATTAAATTCATATGAAATAGCCTTTTACTCCAATTAGTCCTAATAAGGTCTAATGAGATCTGAGCTGGAACGCTATATCCAGTTTCAGACATCACACTTCAAGGAGGCTGGGGGCTAATTGGAAAGAGTCCAGTGGAGAGAGACAAGAAAGATGAGAGTGCTAGACAACATCATTTTGTATGTAAAAACTGAAAGAATTTGGTTTGTTTAGTCTGCAGGAGCAACGACTGAAGGAGTATTCACATTTGTAAAAAGCTATCACAGAGCAGACAGTAAAATAAAACCCCAAAACCTTCTTCTCCAGTTCACAGGATGAGAAGTAATTGCCTACCTTTAGATGAGGCATTAGGAGAAAATAATCCTGATGGTAACTTCGCAAAGCCCTGCAATACATTTCCTGAGAACATTATAAAATCATTTACACAAGTTTTAAAGTAAAGGTTAAACAAAGACGACTTTAAGCATTGGCAATACTTAAGGCACAGCTCATCCTCTGGCGGAGGTTGGACAGGATGACTTCTGATGATCCCTCCTGGCCCTGCTGTCCCTGGGGAGCACACGCTGGCTCCCGGGTGTCTGCAGGCGGTGGGACCGTGTCTGCACACGCTGGCTCTGTGTCTGTGCCCGGGCTGATCCATGAATTTGTGCTGCGAAGTGTTTACCAGCGTGTTTCAAGACTGTAATTTAAAGACATGTATCATGGCTGCCCTTGACTTTCTTTATCATACCTGCAGTTTTAATCCACGTGATTTCATTTTTAAATAAAATTTCTGATCTTATAAGTGAAATTACTGATCTTTCTTTTCAGCCTTCTAAATTAAGCCCATTCTTCTGTTTTAATTTTTTGCTTGCTACTAGTCTGTGTGTAGAATCACAAAATAACATCTGGGAGAGAAAAGTTTAGTATTAATTAATCTTTCTAACTTGTCTTTCATAGTTTCAGAAATATTCCTCACACAGATAAGAAACTGCTGTTTTATACAGCTATTTTCTGCTTTTAAAATTTTTTACTAGTTAGTGTACATGAGCATTCTCAACTTTTTAATGTTTCTGCTTTGCTAATCTGAGAACTTTTACAATTCAAGCATGTTCCCTAAATTGTTCTCTAATTGCTCCTTGGAATAAAGCTTTAGCATTTAGTTCTAGGCCTAGGCTATCTGTTCTCTGTGTCATATCAGCTGGAGAAAGCAGCAAACGTAGTTCCAGAGGGCCATATGTTTTTTGTTTAAAGTATCCACAAGCAGACATTCACTTCCGTAGCGTTGTCTCAGTGGAGGAGCTAGAAGTTAACCAGATTGAACCCTGGGGGCCTTTAGGCCACGTGGAGCAGATGGGGCTGCAGGCTGCCCCAAGCCACGGTGCCTTGGCCGTGTTGCCCACCGCTTCCTTCTCTTCCACCGTGGCATCTCCTGTTTGCTCTCTGCTCCGGTACATAACTGGAAATTCTCTGGGGGAATTTATGTCTTTACATGTTTGCAACAGGTGAGTTCAGGGGGCCTTGGTGTGATACTAGGATTCTAGTGCTTCATTACAGTTAAAATTACTAGTTCTGCCTTCCTGGATAATTGAGATACTTTTAATTTCTTGTGGTGAATCAGCTAAGGGCTCTGTCATTTGATTCTGGTCTCTTTGGGATTGTCTCTCTGCAACAGGAGGTCATCACAAACCAAGTTACATAGTTTTTGTAGCAATTGATCACAGGCACACTGTGGAAGTGGTTACAGTGATACAGTCTCATACTGCTTTGTTTAAATTACCGTCTTTCCTTTTGCAGAGTCTTAGGGTGATTTACTCATTTTTATGTAGTAGTATCAATACACTGACTTCTGGAATGAATTAGGAAGCTGTCCAACAGTGGTGAGTAGCTGATGATTTAAAAAGTGACAGTTCCTGTGCCCAGTTAAATAAAAAAAATAATAAAAAATAAAGAAAAAAGCTAAACCTATGCCTGCAGCATGCAACCCCCTTAGTATAAGTAGTAAAAGCCTGAACTAAAAACCAAAACCAACGAACCAACAAAACAAACAAAAAAAGAAGTGGCTACCAGAGATCCAGCCATATTCAACCCAAACAAATCAGCTTATCTGGATCTACTAATCTTCAGCCATCACCACCTAAACACGTTTAGCCTGAAGTACCTAGAACTCTAGGGAGGGACTGTTGATTCCAGCAAGGTCTATGGGTTTTCTGCCAATTTCTTGGACACCCTGGAGGGCAGTCCTGGGGTGTTTTCTTTCAGTGGGTACAATAGTCATGATGGATGCACTACACCTACTCCAAACTAGAAAACCCCGCAGCAACATGAGGGTTAAAATTGTATTGCAGCATTCATCCAGTACAAACTCAAGAAGGAGTAACTCTGACTGAAGGGCCAATATTCCTTTTTTTCTTTTTTCTGTACATAAGGTTATATTCTTATTTTTCAGCACTTTTCCCTCTTACAAACTCCCAGTTCCTTGGAGAACAAGAAAATCAAACTGTCTCGACAACACAAAAACAAGTAAGCTTTTCTGGCCCCGTCTATGTTTGTGTAACACACGTATGTATGATGCTGGTAAATGAAGCACTAGAACTAAGATTGTGAAACATTACATTTTTTTTGAGGAAATATTTTCCTGATTTCTTTAAAATAAACAACCCGTCATTCTAGAAGCATCCGTGGGAGCAATGTGCAGTGGGAACTTGAATAGGAACAATCTAAGCTCTGTGCAACCAAAACATGTCTTAAAGATATGGGCACAAATGTGGATGTTCTTTTTAATGTACCAAACTAAGTTCAGGTTTCTAGTTCATGGATAAAGGTAATCAACATGGCTGATGAAATTTCAGCCCCCAGATGAGAGAAATGTTCTTTTTTGTTGTTCAGAAAAATGTGGCAAATCAGCAAAGTGGAATCAGCAATTTATCTGTGTTTTCCTAATCTTGGAAGAGGGTAATTTATGAAGAAAAGAAGTAATCTGTTGAGCTTCTGACTGTGGGTCTGGGTTAATGATTGATGGTTTTCAGAAGGCCAGGCCAGCTCACACAGTGCCCTATAAAATCATATACAAAGTCTTAAAGCAGTCATAGTTGGTTTTTTGTTGTTGTGGTTTTTTTGTTTATTTGTTTTTTGTTTTTGTTTGTTTTGTTGGTTTTTTTTTTCAAAATAAAAGAGCAGAATGCTTCTACAGCAACACTTCTGAAGTGCAGCAATGGGTTCATACAAAAGCACTGCTAGACTATATGTTGGTTTTGATACCACCAGTGGACAGGTATTGGCAATTTCATGCAAAACAGCCTTCCTGGTGCATTCATCACAAATCCCCGTGCAAGAATTACCAGTGCACACAGGCTCAAACTGCCATAGTCAACTGGGTGACCCCATAGTTATTTCATGTCTTCTTTGTTTTAGAAGTTCTTACTTTATAGAAGAGTAGTTTCACTTGATCTGTCCTTATAAAATCTACCTGTGACATTATGCTGCCATCAAGAACGTGGCAAAACAGCCCCTGGCCATCACTAAGACCCATGCTTTGTGTCAGGATGAGATTTTTAAAAGTACCCACTTGACCCTGTGCGACATTTGTTTCTGTACATCCTGAGACTTGGTTTGGCATGTTCCACCAGCAGGCTGCTTTCAGCCCCTTTTACTGCCATTCCTACATGAACAAACGTGTTGATTCATGAAACGAGAAGGCAGGTCGCAGGTCATTTCAGCTGTCACGGGGGAAATTCAGAACAATAGTGTAGGGAGAAAAACAAACAAACAAACCCAAACACAACAAACTGGACCTGTATGGTCATTTGACCAATACTCTTAATTAGTTACCTGCCAGACATGATTTCTGTAAAAGGCACTGGTTTATTCTCTAGGTCAGAAGCTTTGTGATCAGTCTAGCCTATTGCACACCACAGAATTTTTTTCCAGCCTTTACATTTTAATAGTTATTCCCTCCCCTTTGACTTATTTCCCCATCTGAAAAAAATGGGGCTGATAGTGCTTTTTTTACCTGTCTGGTTCAAAGAAAAACATGTTGGGAAGTGAGACACAGCTCTCCACAACTGCAGTGCTTGAGCAGACCACCCACTTGCCACTGAAGCTGGCAGTGGCTCCCCCGTTGCCAGGCTGGCCTTGCAAGCCGGGAAGGCTGTGCTGTGGTTTTCAGTGATGGGTAGAGCCAAGCCAAGGTCCAGCCAAGCGTTAACTGGTTGGAGGACACACACAGCAGTACATGGTAAACAGGCCTCACTTCTTAGGCCTCTCTTGCTGTTTCTATCAGCACCTGAAGAGCTGTCAGAGAAGACGAAGCCTTGGGAAGCATTTATGTTGCATTTCCAGGCTGGTTTGGAAGGCGTGGAAAGCCCATGCAGATACGTGGATGGATACACAGGTGCAGTGGCTGGGTGGGGAGCAGTGCAGGGGCAGGAGCAGCCCTACTTACCCACAGCTGTGTGCTGTCAGCTGGGCAGGGAGAGGCCAGCACACCTGGGTGAGCAGCAGGGACAGAGGGCCAGGGTGCCTGAAGTTGGGGCTCAGGTGAGCCCTGAGCAGAGAATCCACAATTTGGTGCCCACGGTTGAACTAAATGTTCCCAGAATGCTCATGAAAGGTGTCTTTGGGAGATGTGTGCTGGTCACTTAGGATCACAGAATCACAGAATGTTAGGGATTGGAAGGGACCTCAAAAGATCATCCAGTCCAATCCCCCTGCTGGAGCAGGAACACTCAGATGAAGTTACACAGGAATGTGCCCAGGTGGGTTTTGAATGTCTCCAGAGAAGGAAACTCCACAACCCCCCTGGGCAGCCTGTTCCAGTGTTCTGTTACCCTTACTGAGAAGAAGTTTCTTCTCAAATTTAAGTGGAACTTCTTGTGTTCCAGTTTGAACCCATTACCCCTTGTCCTATCATTGGTTGTCACCAAGAAGAGCCTGGCTCCATCCTCGTGACCCTCACCATTTACATATTTATAAACATTAATGAGGTCACCCCTCAGTCTCCTCTTCTCCAAGCTAAAGAGCCCCAGCTCCCCCAGCCTTTCCTCATAAGGGAGATGCTCCACCCTCTGCTGTGTTGCTGCAGGAGTTTGCTGTAAGACAGGCTGAGCCCCTGGCTGCTGTTGGTCTGGAGGTGAAGGAGGGTGAGTACGTGATCCATGGGGTATCCAGCTTCGTGCTGCTGCATCTGTGTGAGCGGGAGAGTCTGTGTGTCGCATGTGATGGGTACTGTAACGGTGGGTGTTTCACAAGCATGTGTGTCTGCCTGTGGCACCTGCCAGCATTCAGTTAAAAGAGAGAATCTGGAAGGTGTTCCTAGGGAAGACAGACAGGATTTGGTAGCTCCTGATGAGGAGACATGTTAAGTCTTGAGCCTGTAACTACTGACATACAAGACTCCTCTGTGCGGGGCTTTGACTGCCCTACAGCAAGACCTGTGGGGATGCTCTAGAACCTTCCTTTGTCACCATCACAGCCTCCTCTGGGGCACTGGTACATGTGGTAGGTGACAGGGAAATTAAAATATTCTTTTTCTTCTTTCCTACTTAAAAAAAAAAAATGTATTTTTTTGTCCATGTCCTCTAACTTAACTTCATATGCAAAAAATATAAGACAGAAAAGAGGTTTCAAATGCATTACCTATGAACCGCCATCTTCTTACCTATGAACTGCCATTTTCTTGTGGGACGAACTTGTTACTGTTAAGCAAATGAGTGCTAAAATCAAGCTAGAACACTGGTGTGAAAACATTTCTGTGGCTTTGTTTTGTGGGGTATATTTTAAATGCCAATGTTTTACTTAGTTTCCTCCATAACTGCTTACAACACTTAGTTAAAATCCTCATTGACGGACCTGTGTGAAGATCGTGTGGGGTTGTGATCATCAATTTGCAACCTCAAATCAAAGCTAAAGGGTGTTGTGTATTTCTTAAACTGTTAAAGGGTTTAGTCCTTAAATTTATACTAGAGAAGGAAGTTGAATGAAGGAGCTTTTCTTATATCAAACTGAGCAGCTGAACAGAGGCAAATGTTTTGTATATCTGCAATGGTACGAGATAAAGGCAACCAGGCTGACTGGGTTCACTTATATCTCAACATCCTGATTTCTGTGTTGCACTGGATTTACTCTGGTATGAATGTTATGGATACTGTCTTATTTTGAATGGGAGATTGTAAATACACTTGCAGAAATTGAATGGGGACCACAGTTTCTCTGTATATATATATATATATGAAAGTGTAGAGAGATGTATCCATAAGTTCAACAAAGGAATCAAAATAGATATGATTTCCTGCATTTTGTAGCTACAGTGAGAAACTTAATTACTTTGTGAACCCTTTGAAATTTCTGTCCATAATGTGTGAAGTTAAAATGTAAGAAAATGAGGGAGAGAGATTCTGCCTGCACATCATTTTATACGCTAACTTGTAAAAGCAGAGTTACAAATACCTGATGAAAGGAATTCCCACAGTTCAGCACCTAACTGGGCCTCCCTCTGAGAAGAAAGACAGGAAAAATATCTGTTGCATACAGAGCATTGCCAGATCCCTTGTATGCTGGAGGGGAAATGCTGGGTGCTTACTCTGCTCCAGACTGCAGGCTCATTTTGATGTCGAGCCATCAGTTCCTATTGGAAGCCCCTTACATGTTCGACTCGAGACAGACAGGTGGTAAAGAAAAAGTTAAAATAAACTGTAAGTAAATATATTAGCTTTCCTTCCATGGCTTCTTGACTAGTGGGCTTGTGAACTCTAAAGTGTTTACTGAGTTGGTAGGAATCAGCTATCAACCCTGTCTCTAGGAGAAATGGTTGTAATGGGTGTTCCCAAAACATCATATCTGCTTCTACAGAGCCTGTGCCTGAAGGGCAGGGATGAGGCAGGGAGAGCCTTATGTGTCTGGAGGTAGGGGGTTGTCTTTTGAGGGTGTTTTTCTGTAAGTAAGGATTATAGTTTGCAAAGAAATCCTCAAGGAGGCTTGCTTAATACCCATCTGTGGCGTGTTTGGTCTTCTTTGGTTTCCTGCACTCAATACTCATTCATCAAGAAGTAAAGTAACTCCTGTGGGAGTGAGAAGGGGAGAGAAATTTCAGGCAAGATTGAAGCAGTCTTGTATATTAAGTATGAGGAGATGGAAGTGCATCCCTGAATGACTCCTGCTGAGATGCTAATAGCTGGTCCACTCACCCGTATTACACTTAATCTCTTCCAGTTTTCTTGCCAAGACAAATGGTATTTTCAGTTGTGCTCCAAGTGAAGAGAAGTCAAAATGTAACCTTAAACCACTGAGCTTTGGAGCCCACGTTGCAGGGTCTGGAAGTGCTTTTTCCGCCAAGCAGACAGGCAGGGACCGCAGGCCTGCCATTAAGTTTGACCTGAGGCAACTGGGGCCCTGTGGCCAGAAGGGAAGGTGTCCATAAAAACTAAGTCCTCAGCAGAGCTGTGTACATCTCCTGGAGCTCAGTTTCCAATGGTTTTGGCAAATGCTGTTTTTTCATGTTGATTTTCTGTGATGACTCCTCTCTGGAAGTGGCTTTGACTTTGGCTCCGATTTTCCTGAGGCATGGCAGACAGCAATGGGCAAGTTTGGGTCCTCAGATCGACATTTGCTTTCTGCATTGGTATCTTCATTAGTAGGTACAGCCTCCACTATGCCTAATGCATACAATATATCAAACTGCAGGAGGTAATGCTGTATTTACTCTGTTCTTTGATCACTGTTTTCCCAAGCTATTTCTAATTACTCACCTATTTCATCAGTATAATTATGATAAAATACAGCTAATGTGGAAACTTGGGTATAAAGCAGCCCAGTTGTCCAAGTCCTCATTTTCTTTTTTTCCAGTGACATGATAGATTTCCTGTTGTTATTGACAGATTTCATAAGGCTATATCTCATATTCAGAGGCAAGTTGAGTGATTCTTCATATTACAGGCGTCACAGCAGCTTTAGAGAGATGCATGGCCTTTCAGAACAGGTGGAATTATCTGATAAATTTTGCACAATAGTTTAGAAAACTTCTGGTGTGAAAGGATACCCTTCTGAGGATTGTTTTGTGCAAAGCACTTCACGCCAATGTTTGTGTGCCGTAAGCCTTTGAAGCAATTTTTTATACACAGTATTTACCTAGTCTCCCTGATTTTGAGAAATATTGCATAAGCCTTTTAAGACATTTCTCCTATGGTTGACACTCACCACTTGCAAATTGCTCTGCATTCCTCATCCTTCATGTTCTTATAGGTTTAAAACCAAAACCCAAACAACATAAGCCCTCCAGCCAGTCTCTAACTCTGATCTAGAGAGGCATCCAGGTGCCCTGCAGTTCAGAAGGGATTTTCCTGCTGGTTTCAAGTAGAGTGTTCTCAGGTGTGATGGTGAGTAGCGTGCCATAAAATGAACTGTCATTATCTTCTGATTTTCCATCACTGCCTGAAAAGATGCAAACTGACACCAGTTTAATGCTCTGGAATAAAGCTAGCCAGTGAAAGTGTTCAGAGAATGATGCTTGCATGTTACAAAAGCCACAATTTCTAAGCTGACTGTAAACTTAGAGAATGAGGGGAGTCAACAGGTCTTGTGGCATAGGAAGGAAAATAGTACATTTCCACTGCAGTGTTACCAGTATGACAATTTGGTAAAAAACTTAGAAAAATCGTATTTTTCTTATTAATTAATCTATTTTTTTTTCTCATGAAAGTAGCTTTAACATTTCCCTGGTATTAATATGCAAAAAGTCATATCCATCAATCAAATGAAAACCAAAATGCATAATCACTATTCTTCCCATAAACAGAGACCACATAGCAGCCTGTAGGTCTATTCTAATAAGCAGGTAACCCTGTGAGGACATATGTAGGAGAACTAGCGATGCTGGTCAGCTGCTGAGTTGCCAGCCATGCAGTTCCCTCTCTGACAACATGCTGCTTTGAGGAAGCCTCATCTGTTGTTTAAGTTGTTGAAGTTCTCGTTAGTCATATTGGAGAAAGCAGTACAAGCATTAAATAGAGAAAGAAATGAGAAAGCCTAATGTGCGCCTGGGGTTTGCTGAGGTGCCTGGGGCACAGCACTCCTTCCAGGAACACCATATTTTGTTGATTCCACAATTAAGTGCCATGGGATTTTAATTCACTATTTACTCATTTTTCATTTCCTTATTTTTTGGCATTCAGACCCAATTTTGATGAAAAGATTGCCCTGGGATATGAAGACTTCCTGGAGGTGAAAGTTGGATTAGCAATGTACTTTCCTAGGATCTCCTCCTTAACACCTGGCTCTTTCCCTGGGGAAGGGCTGGGCTGGCTGTGGCTTTAAATGTGCATATAGGTTTCATGGTAACAGCAGACCCCAGCAAGAGCTTTGGCACGGGGCTTAACCACCTTGATGTGATGGTGTTACTCTTAGCTCTTCTGTTTCTAGGTTGGGGAGTGAAATTCGCGAGCCTGCTTGAGATCCCAGTCCCTGCAATGACCAGGGAGAATTAAGGCATCTCACAGCATAGCGATGAGATGTGTTTCCCAGGCGTCTGCAGCCTTCCCTGTTAAAATGCCCAAGGTATCATGGATGTCTGCATCCTGTGAGGTTTTCTCATTCCATGCTCTAACCCTGGCAATGAACCCATTTACTGGAGAAACCAATATATCCACCACTAGGAAATGAAGAGACTTGTCTGCCCCCCAGTGCCACCGTTGCCCTTGGCTTGGGCGTACAAGTGCCACCCTGACTTATACGTTTATATTTCACTAGACACTGCTAGTAGCTTTTAATTTAAGGGATTATATTTGACTGTTGGTGACTGTGGGCTGATTCCAAACAAGATCTTCTACTGAAATCACCTTGTGTTTGGGTATTGCCCACAGCATTATTTACCGTTTCCTGAAGCACAAGGGAGGAACCACGCAAACGTGCATCTGTGTGGAAGATGTTTGGCAATATAATCTTTTTCTAGGATAACTCCTTATTGTTGAATGTTTATTGCCAGGGCTATGTCCAAATTCCTTCCTCCTCCTCCTGCAGAAATATGAAACTTAACTACAGTACTTGTATCTCATTATGTGAAATATTTCACAGAAATATTATGAACATGTTGTTAGGGGGTTTTAAAATTTTTATTTGTTTGGCATTGTGGGGTTTTTGTTTGTTGGTTTACCGTCTTCATGAAAGAATAAATAGCTTTGTAACACAAGTAACTGTGTCTAGATATTTGAGTACAGGGTAGTTAGGTGCCTGAATGGCTTCTAGGGGATATGTTATTGAAAACTTGAGAACTCCACCCTGAGTTAGAGCAGCAGTATATTGTAAGCATCTGATATTTGTCACACTCAAGCATAATCCTGAAGTTTTGTCCTGCTGATATAATCCATCTTCAGTTAATATAAGGACCAGATGAACTTCCTTGCTAACAAATATCCTTTATCTACATCCAAAAAACTTAGGCTTATTTGCAAGCATTCAGAACTGAGGAAACTTCAGGTGATCTGCCTCTGTAGATTTGAAGTACCCATGTGGCTTGTTCCATGATAGGACTGTGCAGTTCCACTGCAGGAGTAGGCTGCTTGCTAAGATCTCTGTGTCGTTCTCCAAACAGACACAGGTGTAGATAACAAGTTCTTGTTCCAAGCTCTTCTAGACATTTACTCTTTAGATACAAATGCTGGAAGAGCCTGGAGTCTGATGTCACTGCAGCCATGCGGCCCATCTGCTCCCACTTGGTTTCTCTGTCTGTGCAGGACAGTTCTATAGACAGCACAAGACATTTATCATAGGTATTGACAGCAATATAGGGATTTTTGGATTAAATTCTGGGTACTGTGCTGCCTGTGAAACTACATTTTATATTATGTCATGACCAAGGCCAGAGCTGGAGAGTGAAAAGGAAAGAAATTTCCTAACTAGGATGCAAATTGAAACTTTCTAGGGGCCTAAGCCATTTATATGATATACCACTTTAACTGGTGTAAACCCTTCCAGCAAGGAGGCAGAAGGGGATTTACTGAGCTTGGAAATAATTAAAATCATGCTGAAAGTTTCCTAACAGGTGCTAAATGTGACATAGTGTGTGGTCTCCCTGAACAGGGCTGGCTTTCCCGATAAATGGGAAAGTGCAACATCAGATGTTTCTGTGCATGCACATGGATAAACAATGCTTTTATGGCATATTAAGAACAGTTTGGTTTATGGCTCTGTAGATGCATCTTAAAATCTTGTTCTATGATGACTTTAGCAGAGCTGTCCAATTTCCAAGATGTTCTTCTAAAGCAGGATGAGGGTTGTACCTGGTTTTTATTAACTATATTACAAGCTAAAAATAAACCAAGTTGCAGGCAGCTGACAATAATGCAGACCCTCAATGTGTTTCATTAAAAATAATAATAATTCTCAGGAGCACTGAGGCAGAGATCAAGCTTGTTTTATCACCTGGAAGCCCTTTTGCTTGTCTGGGGAAGGAAAGTAACTTGACTGTCTTTGAAATTTACTGACATTCATCAAGGTCGCTGGACTTCAAATGGAGCTTTAGTTAATGTTGAACTTTAACCCCATGTTTTAGTTTGTTCCTGGACAAAATAAGTGGCTTCATCTTGCCTTGTGGGCTACTGGCAGCAAAGCTTTCTGGTAGAGTGTACAAAAGGATCCTGGGGTTGAATGTCAAAAACATGACAACTGCAAGTGCAGAGTTACAATGAGGGTGGTCTAATTTTTTAGACCAGCATAAGGATGTGGTGAATATCTCTAATTTGTTATTTATTTGTGTCCAAGTGTGTTTTTGAAGAATGGACTCAAACTGATTTGGGAATCACAAGTGTCAATAGAGAAATTCATAGGGCCTCTGCAGGAGTGCGAGCCAATTACTGAGCACAGGTTGAGGGCCCGTCCCTTGAAAGAAGCGGTGTGAAAAATCTAGCCTGGCTAGAGCTAGACAAATTAAAATAACTATTTGAGAAGAACAATGGGCCTTTTTTTGATCTTTACTATGTAAGTGTATGCTACTGCTGAAATATGTTTCCCTGAGAGCTGTATTTCATGGAAGTCTATCTTCAGTAATAGTGCTGTTATTTAGCAGTCAAAATTAAAAGGGCAATCAACCACATGCATTTAAGCTGGAAACATGTTGTATCTCCCAATAAATTGGGAGACAATTTCTGTGGCATAATTTGATAAACTTGTTTTAGTGGACATCTGTGAATAAATGTTTTTGTGCGCTGGATAGAAAATGGCCTCTAAAAAATCTGAAGTACAGATTTGATACTTCTTTTGGATAACTCAACACAATGTTCTGGACACTGGGAAAGCAAGCCTTTTGCAAATAATTTTGACCAATAGTTGAGCAAGGATGAGAGATCAAAGAAAAAACCAAAACCAAACAAATGAAAAATCAACCCACAAACCAAACTGGGAAGAAAAAGGTAGAGTTATAATTTCTAGTTTGTTTTGAAATGCTGTTCAGTGGTCTGAATTCTCCTGTCCAGGTTTGGATTGACATAAATTGTAATTGGTTTCCCGTCTTCAAAATTTAATTTTCAGTGTCTACTAAATTTAAAAATATGCAGTAAAATGCAATGACCAGATTAGGGACTTAGGGCAAGTGTGTTGCTTTATAGCTTTTCCTCTCTTAAATCCTAACTACAAAGTTTGAAGACATGATGTGCATTTACCATTGTTGTCACGATATTTGGAAACAGGCGAATAGATGACAGTAATTTTCAATAAATTTATTTTTAAAATACTGAGGGGAAAGCTTAGATTCTTTGCTTTGTCACCACTGCAATAACCACCAACTTCTGTGCTACAGCTCAGTGACAAACAGGGTACTGTTCATTACCCATGTCTTAAGTTGCATGGCTACTTCACTTCCTGCTATAGGTAAGGTTGCTGCATGTAGTGCCTAATTGTTAGTCAAAGTATCAAAGACACTATAGTGCTATTTAGAACTTTAAAAGGATTGAAACCTTTCAAAGGTGGGGGCCGGTTCCACCAAGGGGTCAAACTATTTGTTCAGGAGCGGTTCTTTGCCAGAGTTTTGGCTTGTGGAGCTTCCTGGCCCAACCCTGCTCCTGCAGACAAGCAAGCGCCTGGCTCCTGGAGTCAAGCGGAGGATTCCCCCCTTCTCTGTCTGTGCTGGGCCAGGTCTTCAGGGAGAGCTGCAGTACATGCGTTTCCTGTTAGTTCAGAAAACAGAAACATCTGGGGGAGACGTGAATGACTTACTGGCTTGGTTAGGCAGCAGGAAAGCCTGTGACAGCTCGTTCTGGGCAGATAGATCCTCTCCATTACGTGCTGAAGCAGGGAGCAAATGCACACAAAATCCCATAAAACCCAGCTCAAAACAGCAGGAGATGGGCAGTGATGGCTGCCTTTCTTGTATGGCCTTTCCCTGTTCCTGCCTCTGGGGATGCTTCATAAGTGAAGGTGAGGGGAATGCTTTTCTCATGCAGTGTGGGGCAGTGCTGAGGAAAAAAACTCTTCCTAGGGACAGCAGTGTGTTTCCCAGGGTGATACCCATGCTTCAAGAGGAAAGTGAACCAGTGGTAAACGTATTATTTGCTATCTGTTTCCTGTAAAACATCTGTGGTGGGTAGTTATTATTATTGTGAAGGCAGAATGATTAGACCAGCTCCAGGAGGACTTGCTTGATCAGAGAGTTGGACCAGATGACATCCAGAGGTCCCTTCCCACCTCAACCGGTCTGTGATGCTTGACATCAGGTAGTTAAATTGGGTTAGACTCTGGAAGGTGGCCTGGTTGAATCAGTGTGGCTTATTTCCTCACTCCCTAAGGAGATCTGTCCCACCAGTGTAAGAGTATTGTTTTTTCTTCTAATCTAACTGAACCACTGAAGGTGTTCTTTAGCTTAACATGTCATTTTCTAAGTGGGGCAGACCTAAATATCTGTCTCTAGCATATGGTGAGTAGTAAGGGAGGGACATGGTGCATCAGTAACCTGAATGGTGGTATAGCAGGCTGTCTGTGCTCTCCAGTCAGTGGAGATAAAGGGGCAGATGGGATGAATTGCCCTCTGCAGGGTCGTGTGTGTGTCTTCATCAATTACAGCCTGTGGTCCCTAGGGTACCCTGGGGAGATATTGGACCTGGGAATGGAGCAAGTTAGCATTAGCAGCTGCTTGCATTCCTTTTCCTCATTTTCATTCTCTTCCATGTGATGAAACATTTCTTTCTCTTTTCTCTGTCCTCTTATTTTAATGTTTCTTCTTCTCTGCTGGGTTCTTCTCACTTCTCAACTGTTCCAGTTTTCCCTATGTTTATTTTTCCATACATAAAGAATCTTCTTTGCTATTGAGCTTGAAGAGCTACTGCTTTTATTAGCATATGATCAAACCTTGCTGGATTTCCCTAAAAGGCAGGAAGGTGCCTATTTAGAAGAGTAAAGTACACATGACTGCAGTTCAGTGAAATAACTCACTAGAATACTTTTGCCAGCTAAAGTTGTGTGTATTTCAGCTAAATATTTGAAGAGAGGGGTAACAAATCCCTAGGGAGGGACTTGTTCATGATTACATGAAGACCTTGACTGTATGTGAATGTAAAGATGCAGGAAGCCCTGCTGACTGGAAGTTTGCTAGGGAAAACATTATGGTCTAATCAAGATCTGGTTTGGGGGCTATAAAGAGAGCTAAAGAGGTCCAATCACTTCATCATTTGACTTTTCATAAACCCTAGAAGAAAGCATCTGTTCTCTTGAGAGCAAAAGTTATCTTTAGTATCCAATCCTATGTATCTGTTCTGTTTTCACAATTTCAGCCATTCAGACAATTGATGGAGCATCTATTTATTCCAAGAACTTCCCTAAGGGTTTCTGTTCTGCTGTAGTTTTATGGTTTTATACCGAATGAAAACTACTGTCTGCACTTTACTCTGGGAACAGGCTAGAGCTATTTATCCAAGCAGAAAAGTATTGTATTGGGGTAAGAAATAGCTTGTGAAGATAAGAAAGGAATCTTTCTGGCTTTCAGTAAGACAAAGATATCTGGAACAGTGTTGTATAGTGAATACATTATCAGCCACATGCTTTGAATTCTGGCTCTGCTGATGTCCTGAAGGAAATTAGTACCTTATCCTTGAAATGGAGAGGACAATAATGTCAGTGTGCTGTAGATCTGTGTGCACAGATGCTAAGTATCTTAGGCTTAATGCCAGCAGGAGTAGGATTTTTTTTGTACAAGGTTTCGGTTTGAATACAATGTTGCTGGAGGATCTACCTTGTAATTCTCTGGGGAACCTTCTTAATTTAAATATTTATCCAAACCAGATATTTTTTTTCTCCCCTCCTTTATGGGATTTCGTCCTTGTTTAATTTTATTAAATGTTTTCTGTGGTGTTTCCTACCCAAGCCCAATGGCTGATCTGTGGGCACAAGGGCTTGTCACACACTTGGCAGGTTGTTAGGCACCCAAGAGAAGGAATGCTCATCCAGAGAAAGCTGGCGGAAAACACTTCCCTTTTGTTCCTGTGCCACCTGGAAGGGTTGCCCAGAAAGCTTCCCTGCAGGGCATGTTGTTCTGGAGTGTGGGTACAACTCTTCCTTGCTTCTGCCAGAAACAGAAAGAAGAACATAGTTGTGTCTTGGAACAAGTTGCAGCATGAGACTGTGTCCCAGCGGCTATATACATGAACCAAGGGAAGGAAAAGGAGTTTCATTATGATGAAACAAAGGTTCATTTAGTAATCTTGTTTTTCATTGGAGTAATTATTGTGAAGTCTAAGTTTAATTTCTGGTGGTGCCTCTTTGGTTTTTATTTTTTGTTTTGTTTTGGGGTTGGTTTGTTTGGGGTTTTTTTGTTTGTTTGGGTTTTTTAGGTTTTGTTTGTTTGTTTGTTTGTTTTAAACATGGATTCAGTTATTTACATTTCATGAACCAGAAAACATGAATAGCTTAATCATTTATTGTTTTTCTCTGTAGATTGGAAAAGTACAATTACAAATAAGATATACAGTAAATATAAATTTTCAAACTGCAGCTTGAAGTTTTTCACGGAACGAGAAGTATGCAGTATTGTTTCACGCTGTTGTACAGATAAGTGCAAACCATACTTGCTTTGTGAAGTCAAAATTTGACTGAAATCTTGCTTTCGTACTGAGAACAAGAGTGCTTTATTTCATGAAGAAGGAGCAACATGTATTTTTCTAGTATTGCTATGGCGACATCCAGTCACAAGTTGATGAGGGAGGCAGTGACTGTGCAAATGCACCGTTTCATGAGATGTGCATGAGTTGCTGTTAGATGTGACCCTGCCCAGTTTTGAAAATCATGTTTTTTCTACCAGCTGTTCCAGTGAAACCAATGAAAAATCAAAATACAGAATTTAAAACAAAAACAAAATCCCAAACCACCACCAATTTGCCGTGTTGGCCTTATTCTGTTTTCTTAACACTTGGTACTGGCTTACAGGAGGCGATCAGAAACTTTCTGTTCCCTGTTCAACTGCTATAAGTAGTATTTGTAGTGATCTCTGAGAATCTCTCCAAGAATGCCGCCTCCATGCCAACTTCTGGCTGCATCAGTACTGCATCTTTCAGCACTAAGGTAGCAGTTCTGGTATTAAAAAAGTGCCTGTCAACACTGAAGAAGGAGTCAAGACTCCAGCTGTAGACAGCTGGTAAAGCAGAAAAATACCTAGAAATTAACAGGCAGCAGGGACAATGTGTCAGCATCTCTTGATTGTATGAAGTCGTTCTTGGGTTTCACCCAGGGAGGACACCTGCTCTGTATCTACACTGTGTCCCACTTGGCAGCCCCAGCCACGTATGCACTGCCTGGGGTATCTTTGGACACTAATACCCACCCTTAGCTACTCCTAGGGGGTCTTTGTAAGTCATCTTCACCTTGTGCTCCTTTTTTACTTCACCAACTCAGCCTGTACTTAGAATCTTGCTCCCTTAGGGAGAAGCTCTAGCTGAAAATATGACAAATCAGGAGGGAAACATTGCTGGTCAGTCTGCCCAGCCTTCTGTCCCACCTGGCTTTTGTTCCACTTCCTTGGGGTTAGGGAAAAAATGAAAGTCTTTTCTAAGATGGCTCTGAAATAAGCAGGCTTGTGTAGCAGACCAGGGGAAAGCAGACAAGCAGGGTGTGGGTGGGGGAAGCGGGGCTACTGCATCATTAAGAACTGTTTTATATATGCAATAATAGCCACCCTTCACCACAGGATTGCCTTGGTTTTGTGAGAGGTTGCACTGCAAGGGCATGTTAAGGCCCATTTGGCCCCGAGATTTCCTTCCTGGCACTCCTGACTATACACCAAGGCCAAAACAGCACAAAAGCACAAATTGGTCCCCAGGGCAGCAGTGGGGATCCAGTCTCAGCACTAAACTGATGCCAGCACTAGATACAGGAGGAGAAAAGCAAAGGGAAAACCAGTTTGTGGGCTTGAAATAAGGGGAGATGGAAGTAAACTGAAATGTCAGAGGGAAGAACGTAACATAAGAGATTGTGCAGGCTGAGGAGAGATTAACAGGTACTAGAAGAAATCAAAGGACATGAGAGAATTCAGATCAATTTTGAAATGAGCAGCATGGAACATCCTTAGCAAGGAGCATGAGGACATTAAACACAGATGGCAAGATCTCAATAAGCAGGCAGACCTGAGAAGCTGTTAAGGGCTAGATGGAGGAAAACCTTAAAATCCAGAAGTGAAGAGGGTGAAAAGTATGTGAACAAAGAATATCTAAAATAATAATAACTTCCAAATCAGAAACAATAATTTTAATTATCTTGATGTTAGAAAGCCCTACATAAACTAAGCAAAGGCAGTGTAAGAATAATTTTATTTAGTATTTTGGTAACATGATACATCTCGAAATTACCATAAAATTTAGCTTGCTGAGCAACTCCATACATTTTAAATAGATGCTACTAAATTTGAATAACTTCACAGATTATACAAGGTGTTATTTGACCAACAGCTAGATAGTGTGTGACCCCCGTCAGACATTAACAGTGTGAATTGAAGTTGCATTAGTAGCCAATGCATAGTTAAAGCTCTTGGAAGAGTACAAAATTGCAAAAGCCGTTTTTATTAAAATATGAATCAGTGATCCTTGCATTAGAATAACTATTCAATTGAAGGTTACATCCTTTACATATTTTTTTTTTAATAACAATACTTACTAAGGTACAAGGAATACTGTCATGCTAGCATTTGATCTAATGTAGATCTCCATATGAAAATGCTGAATATCTTGTAAAGGTTTTCACAGGCATAGGCTAAGTTCTGGGACATCACAAACCTGTACATAATTCAGAAAAACACCTGAGGTTACTCATTGTGTATGTAACAGAAGGCTTTTTTAGCTTTGAAAACAGAAGATAGATGCCATATGAAGTCAGAGATTTTAAACAGGTACTACTGTGTGGAGTTATGAAGCAGTACTTTTAGGTTTGATTCAGGTTTTTAAAATCATTTGTGAAGCTTCTACTTAAGAAGATGAGGATTGTGTCATTAACCCAGCAGATTATACTGTGCAGCACTGCACCATTATTTTTCTAGCTCTACTGATACCTTACTTAGTACCAGGCAGGACCCAGCAAGTCATGTGAGGTACTCTCATTTCTGATGGATTTCATATGTAATTGAAGGTGATCGGCAGCTTCAAAGAAATGCCCAACACTTTTCAAAATCAGGCACTTACATAGGGTTGTTTGCTCTTTAGAGAAATACATGCTGTTTTGTGTACAAAAACATTAGCCAGAGGTTGGAGGGCATAAATTTCATGTGTGTGTTTTACTTTTAAATAATAGTTTTGGAGGGTGGGTTTTTTTAAACTTCATGTCCTTTGCCTCACAAAAATTTTCAAACTACTTTTTCTTCAGCTAATGGCTACATTAATCAGGATATTTAATGTTAGTTTTCCTTCTGAGGCTTCATTCCAAGCAAATCATGCTAAAATTACCTATTGATTTTTGGATATTTGATTTAACTCTACCTAACAGAATGACTAGTGAGCAGGGTTGTATTTGCTGTATTTGCCTTACTCAAGGCTTGCAGCATGAAAGTTTCAATATAAAACCTCCAAATTCTCCAAATTCTCACTTCTAAATACCTCATCTCATGTGGATTTTATTGGACTTACCCATGTGCCTAGGGACAGGGATGTTAACCCTTTACTAGAGAAATACAAAGTTCAGCTATAGCTTTATAAAACTTTCTAACTCAAATATCTCCTTCGTTTGTGAATATGCTAAAGAACAGATTAGCATATTGTTTTCATCACCTTATCATTTGGTGACATCAAATCTGATCTTTCAAAACTTAATGAAAAGTTACAATATTAGGACATTCTCGTAATTCTCATACAAAATATGGATTTTATTTTCAAGTCTATTTTCTTTTAGTCATTTATGTAAACACTTTGAAATGTTAAAGGCAAGACTTGTCATTTTACAAAAAATTATTTGAATGTTTATTATAAAGGCATTAATGAACATCCCATCAGTCACAACGCAGGAGCTGCCTATGGCAGTTTCCAGTGGAGTGAATTCAGTTTTGATCACCCCTTCTTTCTTCTTCTGTTGCTTTTTTTTTACTTAAACAAGAAATTTCACTTTGGGATGTGGAGTCTCTGAAGATGAACTTAGAGTTAAGGCACAGCACATGGAGACATGGAGAAGATTGTACAAACAGTTCCTGGAGATGCTCCAACCAGTTAGTAGATAAAAGGCACTTTACAATGGCAACTTCTGTGAACAAGCTAGAAAAGAAAAGGCTTACTTTCAAATTTCATATGTTTTATCATTTAATATATTAAAATGTTTCCCTGGCTCTCCTTCTAGAATGAAAAAGAGGACTGAATTATACCTTGTGCAGTTTTCTTTCCTGCTCTTGTAACTTGTAACATAGGCTAATTTCCAAAAAGAAAAAAAAACTATAACTCATTTAAGTCTAAAAAGAGAGAGGGATTATCTTTAAATGCAAGGTTTGTTGCCTAGGTATTTGCTGACAGCTGATTTTCGTTGGCTGCTTTCTCTGCTTGCAGTCTTTGGACAGCCTGATCGAGCAAATCCATAGTATCTCTAAGTGTAACATTCAAGGTAAATGGCTTAGGTTTAATGGTCAACCCATAGATAAAGTCCATTTTAGGGTCCTCATTTGGATTAGCAGTAAAATTGCACTGATGGACCAGTATGGAGGTAAAGAGAAACAGCTGCATCTTGGACAACTCCTCTCCAATACACCGACGTTTTCCCACTGAGAAAATCATCACGCTACTGGTAAGATCTTTATTGATGAAGCCATTGTCATCCAGGAATCTTGTTGGATCAAAATCCTCTGGGTTGGACCATTTTGCTGGATCATGATTCACTGACCACTGATTAACAAAAATCACTGTGTCCTTGGGAATGAGGTAGCCCATGATGAAGGTGTTGGTTGTGGTGGCGTGGGGGATAGTAACAGGCACAAAGCTGCTGAAACGCATGGATTCATACAAGAAAGCCATGATGTAAGGCAAGTGAGGCTGATCTTCAGCACATGGCAGACGGTCTCTTCCAACAATCCTGTCCACTTCTTCCTGCATTTTAGCCTGCACATTCGGATACCTGTCATTTAAAGTAAGACATGTGTATGTACATAACACTTCCAATTAAAAATAATCCTTGATGTAAACATTTTTCACAGAACCTCACCCTTCCCCTAAATAATGCAGTTTGAGCAAAGTTTAAGTATGTTGCAAGAATGTGCAGAACTTGGTGGAAAACTTCAAGAGAAAAATCCAAACTTCCTGTGCAATGGCATTATTTTAGATTTGCTCAGTTTTTACTGTTATAGAATATGTAATTGATTCTCAACATCATAAAATGAAATTACCTGAAAATGGCCTAATATTATTTATCCCTTCTAAATATTGGGCTTTCCGTGGCAATGAGAATTTGGTTTTCCAGCTCTGTATGTGACTTCTAAAAGTTAGCATGGAGTTTATTATCACTAGACATATTACATACCTATGAAAGTCTGCAGGTTCTTAAACTGAAAAAGTCCCTGCTAGTAATTGTCAGAATAACTTTATAAACACCCTACTCTTGATTTGTGTATATTTTTTCTAATTAATATCAAAATATGTTTTCTTTACAAAGTAGTTTAAGACAACTGTCTTGAAGTCTGGATCATTTGGAAGAGTACATAGTAACCAAACATCAAAATATTAATAATTTTTCCTTATGTGCTTTTAGACAGGCAAAAGAAAACGTTCCTTCAATGAGCCTGTATTTGCCTCTTTAAGTATTCAAGTTTGGTTTCTGTGTCCTTTCCTTTTCTTCCTGCAGCAGGTCTGCCTGTTGAATGCTGGGCAAATGGGGAGAAACTCAACAGGTTATGTGACCACTGGGCATCATACCCTCAGCTCCAAGTGTTAAGTATTTGCCAGTTTGTCAAGCAGCATCTGAGTAGATATGTTTTCATAAGCCTACAAATTATGCGGATGATGAAAGAAAAAGCCAGGACAGGCAAGAAAATCAGTGTTATGCCACCTTCTATTAAACCACCTTCCCAAGCTGAGATTTTCCCCCTCGGAGACCTGGTGCCAGGGCAAGGGGTGCGCAGAGGGGTGCGCTTGCCCCCACGGCTGCCTGGGTGGTGTTCCCCAAGTCACGCCACGGCGATAAGGGTACACACTGCCGGCAAATTAACATAATAGCGGGTTTGTAAACCGGTGCACGAACTCTTTATCTTGCTTAAGCAGTTGTTATCCTGTTCCTATGATCTCCTTGATCTTGACCTGGTAAAATCTGTTACTTTCAGGTTTTATTCGGTTGCCTTTTTGCCAGCTTCTCGTTATGCACCATTGCCCGACCGCCACATTATATTTTTTTTTCCTTTCTTATCTTTTTTCTGGCAGGCTTCCCAGAGCTCCCGTGTTAGTTAATCGGAAGCCCCTGCGGTACCCCGGCACCAGGCGGGCGGGCCGGTCCCTCAGACCCTCGCCGGCAGCGTCGTTCCCTCGGCTCTCCCCGCACCGAGCGGTTTCGGCGCTCCTTAGGGCCGGCTTTCACCGCCGAGGGGTTCTTCCCAGCGGCGATTGTGTCCGGGCAGCGCCACTTCAACGGGGATCCCCCAAGGCTGGCGCTGTCACCGCGACGCCCTGGTCTGACCCCCGTGCCCCTCCCCAGGGCAGGTGGGGCACCCCCGCCTCCCGCCTCCGCCCCGCCGACAACTACCTGATGAGGAAGATGAGGAGCCAGTGCAGGGCGGTAGAGAGGGTGTCCTGGCTGGCGCCGAAGATGTCGGTGACAGTGGCGGGCACATGCTCGACCTGCAGCCGCGGCTGCTCCCGCTGCAGGCGGATGAAGGCGTCCATCAAGTCGCGGGGGGCGGCCCCCGGGCGCAGGCTGCGCTGGTGCTGCAGGAACTTGCCGCGCACGAAGCCGTAGAAGTCGCGGTTGAGGTCGCGGAACGCGCGGTAGGCGGCACGCACGGGGCTGGGGAAGCGCTGCAGCCAGGGCAGCGCGTCCACCAGGCTGCCGGCGCCCACCGCCCGCCCGAACTGCTCGTTGCGCCCCACGAGGCGCAGGAACTCGCCGTCGCCGTGGCTGTAGCGGCGGCCGAAGCACAGCGCGCTCATCACGTTGGCCACGGCCACCACCAGGACGCGCGAAGGGTCGAGGAAGGCGCCGCCGGCACTGCCCCGCACCAGCAGCGCCACCAGCGCCCGCGCCTCGCCCAGCAGGTGCCGCTCCAGCAGGCGGCGGGTGGCGGGGCTGCCGGTGGAGAAGGCGCGCACCGTGGCCTGCGCCGCCCGGCGGTGCAGCTTCCAGAGCTCCGAGTAGCCGCCGAAGGCCAGGCTGAGCCCGCCCGACACCAGCTGGAAGGACGGGAAGGGCGGCCGGCCGGCGAAGGCGGCCCCCTGGCGGATGAGGGCCTGGCGGATGGCGCGCTCCCCGTTCAGCACCACCACGGGCCAGCGCCCCAGGCGGATCTGGAAAACGGCGCCGTAGGTGCTGGCCAGGCGGGCGAAGGAGAGGTGCGGGGCGCTGCCCAGCTGCGCCGCGTTGCCGATCAAGGGCCAGGGGAAAGGACCCGGCGGCGCCCGGCGCTGGCCCTGCCGCCGGCGCTGCTGCAGGAGGAGCTTGCCCAGGTGGATGGCGGTGAGCAGGCAGAGGAGGAGCAGCAGGGAGCTTTGCAAGGGAGGGATGCTGCGCAGGGCTTCCCCGAGCCTCTCGAGGGCCATGCTGCAAGTGAAAGGAGAAAGCAGGCGGGATGCGACCCTCAGGAAGGGCTGGGCAGCTCGCCGTCACCCGCAGGCAGGGAGAAGCTGGTTCCCGGGTAGCCGAGGGGACAGGGGCGTGCTGGCTTGTCGGAGGGGAGCACCAGCAGCCTTCTGGTGCTCAGAATCGGGATGCGTCCTTGTTATGAGCTCCTCGTGTGACTAAAGGCCTCCCGGATCCTGTGCGAAAAACAAGGGATAATGGATAATTAAGTGGTAGGCGCTCAATAAGGGATCAAAATAATATTTTACGTTGGGGCCGCTGCTCTCTCCCTCTCTGTAGGGAAAGTTTGCAGCGGGAGATCCAGAAGGTGATGTGTGAGGCAGAAAGGGTGTCAGGAGGATGCTCTCTCCTGACGAGCCTTCCGCAGATGCAGGCGGCTGCCGTGCGCTGAAGACAGGTTCATCCCGGCGCTGCACATCGTTCCTGATGAAACAGCCCCTGCGAGAAACGGGCTCCCCGCGAGGACGTCGGAGCTTCCCGCTGCTCCGGAGAGGAAACCCCCGCACATGGCCACGCAGCCCCTTCTGTCCTGAGCCTTTCCCCCCTCCCCGCACCTTCGTGCCCGTGGCGGCAGCGCATGCTGGCGGTCGGCGGCCCCGGGGATGGGCTGCGCAGGATGCCTAAGGTCCCTGCGTGGCAGAGCTGACTGGCCCCGCTTCCCATTCCGTGGCCGGGACCACCCGCTCCTACCGTTTGCTCCAGCCTTTCTGAGAAAGCGAGGGGTAGGAGGAGTGAAATAAACGGCCACCTTGGGCGCCTGTAGCAGAACTGACCTGTTGCACACTTCGTCCATCCGAGATCTCGGGAAGGATGGAGAGGAGCAGGGCAGCCGGCGGCAGCTCTAACGGGCAGCCCTGAGACGAGAGCGGCGAGAGCGACGTTCAGATCCCAGCCTCTGGGAAACTCATTAGGAGCCCCGGTTCCTATCACCCGGAGCTTGGCAGGTCATGTGCAAGCAAATGCCAGTTGCACCCGATCCCAGCGCAGAGTTATTATCACCTTCCCAGCGCTTTAACTCTTCGGAGCTCGCCCCGCCGGCAACCACCTGCCTGGTGCAACCCCGCGGACCGGAGGCGAGCGGGCTGCGGCCGCCCCCTCCCTCTCACCCGTCTGCTGGGCTGCAGGGACGGGGCCACCCCAGCCGGCTGCGGGGAGTGAAGGCGAGCGGCTCAGAGAGCGGGGGGCGGGCGGCCCGCTGCCCCCAGGCTGAACCGGAGCCGGAGCAGCTCTGGCCGGGCGCCTGGTGTTGGTACTCGCGGCTTTCAATCCGCCGGTATCCGCCTGCGTGCCGCAGATAGACCCACTGACAAATCCCCGCTCCCTGGCCCGTCCTCTGGCTTGAGGGGTCGCAGATCTTTGCCAGCTACCCTTGGGCCCCTACCAAGTGGAGCGGCTGAGCCGCGGATGCTTTTATGGCCGGGGCCAAGTTTTGACGGAGGAGGTGCTGGGAGGGGAGCGGGGTGGCGGGCGGGCTCGCAGCCCTCTCTGTTGGGAGGCAAAGTCTCGCTTGCATCTTGGGGGCTGAGGAAGCCGGAGAGCTTCCCCTCCTCCGCCTGTCGCCTCCCCGTTGCGTGCGGAGCTTGCATTGCGTGAGCCGGGGCTGGAAAGCCTCCAGCCATCTCCTCCCCGGGCCCCTACCCCTCCTCGCAATACCTGACACCGGCTCGGGGGAAGGAGACAGGGAAGCGCTGGGCAACTCGCACCCGGGGCGGCCCCGCTGCCCTCCAGCCTCGCCCCCACCCAGCGCTCGCTTCTCTCCTTCTCACGGCGATATTTTACTCTGAAATCTGGCACCTCCGCTCCCCCTCCCGCCCCCAGGAGAGCTGGCGAGGGGCATGTGGATGCGGAGGGCCAGGCTCCACACCCCCCCAGCTTTCCGGCGCCCCAGGGGAAATCGGGGCTGCAAAACCCACAGGCATCAAGGAAACCGTTCCCCAAGAAATCGGAATGCTCCTGCTTTGTTGTCGTTTTTGCTGTACCAAGCAAAATTTAAAAACACAACATTGATTTCAGATTCTCCACAGTCACGTCATGGGAAGAAAAGGTGGTATTTTGGTAGCATTTAGGGATTAGACAAAATTAGCTGCTGGGAGCCAGCCCAGCTCAGGGTGTGAACCCGGGCCTGGCGAGGCTGCTATGACTTCTTTCTTTGCTAAGTGTAATCATGGCTGCTGTCATGTCCCGGGCTCTTCCAGTCCGCAGTACTACCTCTTGCTCAGCCTAGCATCAGCCATCTCTCTCTGCATGCCTCAAGAGCGCACTGTAGTTCTTCCTGTCATTGCCAAGTGAAAGAGATGTCAAAACTACTTTTTCGAAGCAGTGCCAGAAAAAGTAAGCTCCCGTCTTCCCAGCCTCATGTCTGGAGTGAACTGGAAGAATCCTACAGTCCAGCCAGCACATGGACCATCTTCAAAGAGGAGCAGATAGCTCCATCCCTATGGCAGGGCAAGCTTGGAGAGAGATTAGGCAGTTTGATCTCTCCATCACCACCACAAGGCTGAAACCAAATTTCACATGCTGTAACCACTCAGCTGTGGTGAAGTGGCCTGTCCCACCCTGAGGGCCACCCTTCCCTACTTAATTGGTCACATGTCAAAGAGACACAGACTTCTCCTGCAGAGAGTGTTTTGGGCACTGAGTCTAAGTGGTTAAGGACAAGCTTGGATCAGTTACCTGTGCTTTGGATTATAGTGGTGGGCACTTGCCATTACCAGTAGGTAAATTTGCCTTTTTGCTGGTGATTGTGATAATCAGCTGCTTAAAATGCAAGTGTCACACCTCTTGTTAGTAAGTTCCTAAATCCTTTCTTTGCTTTAGCACTTAAGCTAGTTGTAGGGCAGTCAAAGGAAGAGATTGCCATTTACTCCAAAGCAAGTCAAACAGATTCCATTCCAGCTCCCATGTAAATCTGAATTTGTAAAGAAACAGTGTCCTCAAGGTGGACAAACTCTAATTTCAGTTGGTAATGGGAAGAACACCTCAGCATGGGGCTCCCAGAGGTGACAGGCTCTGCTGTTTCTAACCTCTGCAAGTGGCCCTGCACCCACCTCACTGTTTCGCATCCATTTGGTGAATCCGTGTGGGTCCAGTGCACTGTATGCTTTGCATCCTATCAATCTTCAAGTGGGATTGCTTGCTGGCTGCTGGCAGGCAGTAGAGAGGAAGGAGCATGTTTCCACTACCCTGAGCTGCAGGTTCACAGTTATCAAAGAATCACAGAATCATAGAATGTTAGGGATTGGAAGGGACCTCAAACGATCATCTAATCCAATCCCTTTGCCAGATCAGGAACACCTAGATGATGTTATGCAGGAAGGCATCTAGGCGGGTTTTGAATGTCTCCAAAGAAGGAGACTCCACAACCTCAAGGCATGAGCCACATTTTAAGGTCCCAGCAGCATGGGTGGTCCAGGTGAGAAAGTTGTGGAAGGAGCAATGTAGGTTCAGTGCCAGGCTCTCCTTGGCATGCCTTTTGCAGCTCCGGTGTCCCTGACGCTGTAGGCTTTGTGGCTCTTGGAATCTTAACACGAACCAGAACCCTAACGGCAGGTTGTTCCTTGGACTGAGGTCCCCAGCAGAATGGGTGCTTCAGAGGAGACTCCATGAAGGAAAGAGGTGATAGAAAGTTGCACGAGTAAACATCATCACCTACATGAGCACTTGGTAGTCTTCTCTAGTGATTCATAAACACCTAGTGTCCAGTTTTAACCACAGTATTTAAAAGGTACAACCTCCATATCAGTACAGCCCTGGAGGCATCCACAGCTAATTTAGGTACACGTTAACTGTAGATATTTCCCTTATCTTAAATAGGGTCATATTATCATCAGGTAGACCTTAGTGTTCTCTCTTTTATAAAGAAAAGGAAACCTTTGTGTATCTCAGGTATCTTTGTGTCTTGGTGCCCAGTGCAGTCCAGAGGGCAGTAAGAAGATCATATTCTTTACCACTGCAGTGGTGACACCCTCTGAGTGAAACAAAAGCCTGGACATGCTTTCAACAACTACTATGTTCCACTGCTTTTTTGTTTTGTTTTTGTTTGTTTGTTTTAAATAGATTACAGTTTTCCAAGTTGTTATTAACCCCCAGATTTTATTTCCTGAACAAGACTGCCATGCAAAACTAGCTTTCCTCTTAACCAAAAGTCCTGGTATTACAAAAGTGTGATCTTGACTAATGCTCCTGTATCCAACAGGAAATTTAGAATGTTCTTTTACTCTCAGATGTAAGCCCTTTTTTTTTTTTTTTTCTGCAATACTCCCATGAAGATCTCCTTCTGCATTGTAAGCATTTCATCATCAATCACTTGCCATGCTATGCTTATTCTGATATCCATTGCTTCCCACTGTCTTCGAAACCCATGCGTCTTCATGTCTGGTATCCTTTTATAATCCTGAGATTTTCTATTACACACACAGTCATCTTGTGTTTTACCAAGGATACACACTACATCCGTGGGAAGAAAACCAGGCATTATGGCTGGATGGATGCCTCATGGGAGAGCATCCATTGCTCAGTTTAAATGTAGCCTTAACGTCCTAAATGTAGCTCTTAACCTTAGATCAGTTACACTGTTTTTTTACTTTTATTTTCATGATCTTAATCTAAAATGTATCATTCATACGCTGGGAGGAGAGGTACTGCGGAATGCACTACATCCCAAATGTATGCTATACAGAGTAAGAGTTAGCTTTTGTTACTCAAGTTAAGTTACACCTATAAAAAAGATGAGATGTCAGCAATAAGACTATCTTCTAATTGTCTTTCTTTACCAGGGCACCTGCTGCCTAAAGTTCCAATGAAGAGCTGTTAAAACTGCCTTCAGCTATCCTCCACATTTCTGGAGAGTTTCAACTTCTGACAGGTTTTAAGAGCTCCATGGTTTCACTCGGCTATTTTGTTAGCTTGTTTTAGATCTGAGTGAGTGCAGGTAACCACGCGGCACCCTGCAGCACAGCTGAACCCTTTGGCCTGTACCTGGGATCTGACAAGCCCTCAGTCTGCAGCTTCAGCTCCTGCACAGCATTGCACTGGGCTCCAAGTACCTTGCACCACAAATGGCAGAGAGCATCTTCTTCACCAGTGGGTTTAAGTCCAGTTACCTCCATCAGCTTCCCTGCAAATCACATTGGGCTAAAAGCCCTGAGCATATCTCTGGTTCCATGGTAATTGGAAGGTAAACTACACAAAGCCTCAGAAAAGGCTCAACAAAAAAAGAAGAGTTGGCCAGACCAGTGTACTTTTAAAAATCCCACCTGAAAAGATTAGCAGTGTTACCTCCCTACACTGCCCTTGCTGTACTGCTGTGCTGACTCTACCAACCTAGGGTCCCCAGGGATTGTGATATTGTGATCTAGGAGGCCAATGAGATAGTGTTCTACTTAAAATTTGGGTTTGTTTTTAAAGGTTTGTTTAAAATGCACCTTGTAAATTATTTCAAATTTGACCTTTAATTGGAGCTAATGATCAGTACTAGTATTTACATGAACCAGATACAGGACAGTTCATAAATCTGGGGTTTGAATTTTGTTTTGTTTGGGTTTTGTTTGGTTGGTTTTGTTGTTGTTGTTTGTGTGTTTTAAAATTATTATTATTATTTGCTCGCTGGGAGTTATACATAAACCACACAACACCATAGTCTATTAACTCACATCTTTTTTTCTTATGGTTCTAAAGCCAAAGTGTTTGATAATTTTTTTTTTTTTAAGTCTTCTCTGAATTCATTCAAAATTTATCCAGTAAGTGTGCTAAAAGAAACAGGTTATGATATTTAACTAGTGAATGGATGTATGCTCTTATTCCTACCAATATTTATAAACACTTGTGGGTGCTTAAAATTATGATGTGTTTAAGATTTGAACACATTTGATTTCCTACACTCCAAATCCAATGAATGTTTGATACATTTATTTAGAACAGCAAGTTTTTATCAGGCTAGCAAAGCACTCAATGCGTAGATAACAATTCTTGAGTTTTTTCTAACCATTCTACTCAAAACTAGAGTCTAATCAGGTGGGCTTTTAACATAGGGTAAAGAGACTTTTCCCACTAGAATGAAATGATTGTGCCAAGCTGAAGCTGATTTCATTTGTGAGGTGCAGAACTAGCTACAACTTAAAAAATGTGCTTTCTTTTTCAAAGACAAGACTGTACTACATGGGAAGCACAGGAAGTTTGCAACTGGAATGAAAAAAAGGCAAAAAGGAACATCTGCAAACATTTGAAGGAAGATTTTTTTTATTATGTGCTCTATAGTTAAATAAAAACGTAAATTATCTGGAAATAAACTGGCTATACTACCCACCTACATGCTTGTAGGGTTACTCAGTGAGGAAATGGTGAAGCCCCATGCATTTTTGACTGCTGCTTTACCTGAACTCTGCTCACTGGTCTAGCTGTGCTTGGGCTATTTCTAACACTCCAAACCACCAAACAGCTGCTAACAGCAGTCATTAAAAAATATACCAACCAATAAAATTTTATCTATAATTCCTCCAAATTAGCTTAACCTGAGGCCAAGTACAGGCAATACTCAGTGCTTACATCTGTGACATGCTATTTCAGGACTTGTGAATGATAAAAATGGGTTCTGTTTTAGTGTGATAATTTGAATTTCCCTGTAAAATCGTATTGCGGTGGTTGCCAACCCTTTCCATACCATGATCCTGTTACAACAAAAGAACGGATTTATGTCCCCACTCTTGCCTACTTCCCTCATCTTCCACCCTTGAACACATCCACAGCAAAAAGCATGCTACTTGAGATTCCCTGGAATATCCTTATAAACCAGAAAACCAGCATTTAGAGTTCTTCCAGGATTAGGAATAGACACATCACATTCTATCATATGGAAAGGAAAAATTAACTAAGCTCTTAAGGGTATCTAATATGTCTGCCTTAAATCTTTTTCTTGTTCAAGAACCAATAAATGAGGAGAATTCAGAAAGCCAGGGGCTATTTTTAATTTTATTTGAGAGCCAGCTATCCCAACTTCATTCATAAGTATTTGTGTTCTAGCTGTGCCAGTAAGCTCAGAAACCCCTGTACCATCATGCTGAGGGCTGTACAACGCCCTGGAAAGAGCTTGCATCCACCAAGGGGTCAAAGCAGAGACAGAGCACACCAGCCCTTCCAGTTCCCACTGCAGGCCAGAGGAAATGGAGCTCACCCCCCTTGTGACTTTTTGTGCCATGTCACATCCACAGAGCCACCACACAGAAAGTGAACAGTCAGGCACAGGAAACAAAGCACTCACATAGCCCTTATAGCAGGCTGTGAGATGCATGTCCCCACTTCTGAGACGTCACCAGGAATTTCACCTGGCCCTTCCTGAGTGACTGCCCAACCTTGGCACAGACAGACCTTCTGGAGCCCTTCAGCTGGTGTCATGACCTGCCCTGCAGAGAGGGAACCACGAACTGCTGCAGGGTTATGCCATCCTTGCCCACAGGAATGACAGCAGCCTGGAACTTTCACAGTTCTCAGCATCGTGAGTTATCTGGAGTGCTTCTCACAACTTCTTTAATGACAAGAAAATGAGGGTGATGGGGTTCGGTCACATTGTAGGTACACAAGTTTACTGTGGACCAGTATTCAAACGCATTTTTGGCCTTCGCTTAAGTAACAACAGTATAAAAGCTCAGTGCTGGAGCCATTTGAAGTTTGAATGCCAGCTGCATTTTTATTGGCAGTCTGTGACTTCAAAGGGCTTTTCCTCCACTAATGCCCAGACAGGTAGGCTGCCCTGAAATGTCTCTGCCATGTTGACTTATGGATTTTTGAACTGATTTTATCTGCAGGCTTATGCCTGAAAATAAACATTAAACATATTGGGACCAAAATGAATTTCAGCATCTTACAGTCCAGTTACAGCACCAACACTTTCTCAGGCAGGGGATGGTTCACCTGAAAACATATAGCAAAGATGTTCTTTGTAGCCAAGTAAACCTTCATTACTTATACTTTAACCCCGAGACTTTAAGACAAGAACTTCAGAAAAGCAGATACGCTGATGCTGTGCCGTGTTTTCATTGGTAAGAATAGGAAAAAATGAGGAAATTCAGTTGGATGCTTAATGTATTTTTTGGTTTCAACAACCTGGTCTTTACTACATCATTTTATAAGAGTATCTAAAGCCCTCATCCCAGATCAGGACACTGTTTGACTAGTTGCTGCTCTGACATAACGAGGGAGAGCTTGCAGTCTAAGGGGCAGAATTATGTGCAGTGTAATGTTTCAGATACCATCTGCCCATATGGGTACATCTGCAGTACTGTAAATAAACTTTTGGTGCTAACACCATATAACAACATTTGCCTTACTCTGTGAGAATGAAGGGATTCTTTGATCGAGACTCAGAGGGCAATTTTCCACCTGGTTCCATGACTAGCATGAGTGCTGCTCATTGGGTCATCTCTAAACCCTCTTCCACTGCATAGTATAATCAATGCTCCAGAACAAGACTGCATACGTGATTGAGTCTATAAAGTCCGATCTTGAGTTACTATTGACTGTAGGGAGCTTTGCTGAAAAAAGTTGTATAACAAAACATTGTTAGGGCAGGCAAAGATACTATGAAGACAAAAGTAATATACATTTCTAAATGACAACTTAAAAATGCAGTAAGTTCATCTTATGTGGTAATCAACACAGGCTTGTCTCACAAATGGTACTAGTATGGTATTAGGTTTTGATGTTAACTAAAATAGCGGAATTCAGTGCAGTTACCTGAAATAACTGAGTCATTCAATATCAGACACAAGAACCAAGACAGATCCAATTTAAACATTGTTATGCTTCTGTGTCTTTGCTTTTGATACACACTGATGACTCTAAAGATGAACTCTTCAAACCAATTTCAAGACACACCTACTATGCTTGACTTTTAGGAGTATAGCAGATATCTCTGGGATTCCTCCTCAGCTGCTCAAGATGTTCAAGCCTTGTGTGTTCAAGATGATGGACAGTTCTCTCGTCTTCGACAATACTCTTAGACATCAATATTTCTTCCTGACCACACCAAGAACCTTGCCAAGAAATATCAGTTCAAAAAGAGTGAAGATCAGGACTCCTTGGCTCTGGGAAAGGAGGGATTTTTTTTTTTTCAGCAAGGCACGTGCCAAAGTAATAACACAAAAGCTAATTTTCGAGTGGGAAAGGGAAGAGAAAAAGTGGGCTCTAGCACATTTGGGGCAAATTTCTTTTTACTGTCTGCTTGTCATCATATGAGTTTTATGCTGGAAACAGAAACAAACACCCTGTCAAAATACTACAGGCATCTGTTACTTAAACAGATCTCTCTGACAGGTGAAATAACAGAATCAAAGAAGAGGGAAAACAGCGATGCATATTTATTGACATAAAAGTGTAAAAACATCTTAAGCAGGTCAATAAGAATGTGCTTTTGAGATAATTTCACACTGAGAACAAATCCACCAGCCTGGTGCAGCCATGTTGATAGTCAATAAGCCAGCAAAGGCAGGTCTGAGGGCAGCCTACAGTACCTGCCTGGGCCTTGGAGCAGGGAAGCCTTTGAAGTTGCAGATGGCCAACAGAAATGCAGCTGGCATGCAAGGTCTGTGCGTCTCAGGCAGAGTTTTTGTATTAGTAGTGTTTAAGCTGAAGTTGACCAACCTGAGAATATTCAGTTAGCTTTAACACATATATAATTAGCAATCTGATTGGAAGCCCCTTCGATACCTACAATCCAGACAGAATGTTTATCGGGCAACGAGTGCTTTCAAGGGAGGTGCAACTGGCCATTCTTCCCACCTCCCTGCTTACCATTGTTTTCAAAACTGTCCAATTTGGTTTTACTGTGTATACATTTGATTCAACTATGGTTTGCTTCAAACTTGCAAAATACACTTTACAACTCTCTGATTAAAATAACATGGGAAATTTTATCACTTTTTTTTTTTCTCCCTTTTCTGCTAAAAGCACTTTTATACAATATACGATGTATTTTAAGTACATTTGTATTTTGGATCAGATTTTACCACATAATTTATCAGGTACACAATCCTCTCAAGGTGACTCACTACAATCCCTATCCCTATTTTGATAGATTTTTTCAGGCATACACACTTTGAAAGGAAAGAAAGAGATATTTCTTTAACATCCCATTGACAGAGTGGCCTCCCTGTGAAAATGGAACTGACCCAGCAAAATAACATCTGCTACTCCAACTTCCATCTTAAAATGTGCAGATTTCAGGGTTTCCAACTGATCTGACAGAACACTCCTTGTTCAGAAAATAAACATGTCAAATGACTTCTTGATTTAAAGTGATGGATTGCGGTAGCTCTCTCTACTGCAGGGGTGCTATTCTCATAAAACATATGCAACCTTTATTACTGAAATGAAGGGGAATTACTCCAATATAGTTTAAAGCAATTTCCTCAGCAGTCACCACATATCTTCAATGTTACAAATCCCAAAAGGAATAGAAGGAGTGGGAAATAGAGGTGGCTTGAATCCTCTGCTTATTCTGGTGGGAGGAATAAAGGCTAAACACTACGTCATGTTTGGCTTTTGTAGTTTAATTTTAAAAGAAGAAAGTGACACCCTTTTTGAAAATAAAAGAAACACGTGCAAATAGTTGAAGTTCAAGTTCTTTCATGAGCTACGTGACATTTATTTCTAGAATCACTGTGATGCTTAAAAAGTTCAACACAAAGTTGCTGCAGTGGTAAATTAGGCTAATGATAGATCTTTCACACAATGTGATTTGAATTGTCTAATAAAAGGGGGCAAAATCATGTTGTTTTTAATAATACTCATCACAACAATATAACTTGGGATAAAGAACTAGTTGTTTTATATGTGATCAAGAAAGGGAGGATGGTGAGTTGCAAAAGGTCTGAAAGGGGCACACAGAGCATTGAGTAACAATGTATGTAACTAAGCAAGGTACTAAGTCTTGGTCTATTAGGCAGAAGAGCATTCAGGAGGAATAGTGAGGGTTCCTTTCCATCATTTATAGCAAAAGCTGTACTGGGATATGCTTACCATTATGATGTCTTCATTTCTTAAAAAAGATGGCAAAGAATAGGACATGGCTAATGAAAAAAACATTCCAAGAATGTCTTTATGCCTACAGTTTTAAAAGAAGATGAAGATGAGATATGGCTCAAAATAAAAGTACTAAGAATGTCACATGCATGCCAGAACCAAAGTCTGACGGAGCTCTAGTGAGCTAGAGTGTGTGCAGAGGTCAAGAGAGATCTCAGGAGCAGCCTGTAAGTACTTGCAAGGACAGTAGTTCTATGAAAGTAAAGGGCTATTTAATTCACCAGACATAGGCATACCAAGATTTTATACTTGGTATGGGAGTTTAAGTGAAGTTGTATGATGACCTGCCTTACACATTTCAGGCAAACACAGTGACTGTCTCTTCTGTTGCCAGAAAACAGCTGTTTGCAACTTCCTCACAAAAAGCAAGAGCAGCACTTCTACCAAGAAGAAAACAAATATGACTGAAAGGTCAGTTCTCATAGCCCTCACTCACAGCAAAATGGTAGAGAAGTTCAGGGAAGAGTCACACCAGGGGTAAAAATGAGTCAGAAAGTTCAGAAAGTTATTTTCTTACAACAACTTGCTTTAGCTGGAGACATCAAAGTACTCCTGACTTACGGTCATCTGCAGTTTGCAATTCCTTTTGTGTACTGACATGACAAGTAGCAATGAAAAGGATATAATTTTACCTGATTTCCTTGCAATTTCAATGCTGAATAGAAGCGCTAATGTCATTTCCCTCCAGGTTGTCCTCTGGGCCAGAAGAACCAGGCTGTTTGTTCGCTCTATGACTGCCAAAGCCACCTTCTCACAGCCTGATCCCTACAGCTTGCCCACATTTCTGAGATAAGCCAGAGTTTAAAAGGTGAATTCTCCCATTGCGTGCATGACATGAGTATGCACACTTATGTGAAGACAACCCAGGCCACTTTCTTCTGTATTTACCCAGATATCATCACACAACCACAACTGGAAATCTATCTGTTCTAGGTTCTTTTGCAGCGAGTACAGTTTGCAGCCTACCTGACTCTAGCAGAAATGCTAAAATAACAGACACTCCATACCAGCTATTTGGAAAGAGGGAGGTATTTAATTTAGAGGGAAGTTGATTCTTGCTTAAGTAAAAACCAGTAAACCCAATGGGAATTTGGTCTGGGACTCCTCCTATAATTGTATCTTACACTTGATGGACGGGTCTTTGTTGAAAAGCCGAGCAAATTACCAAAGGAAAAGAAGCAGAGGTGACTCTTGGATCTCCCTTTCTCTTGAAGGAGAAGACACTAGAAAAAACTTAGAGAAGGAAATGTATTCTAAAATGTCTCTAGCAGACTGGCTTTGAAACATATAAATTACAACTGAACAGTGAAGGAATTTTTATTGCTATTTTGAAAGAATATAAATTCTGAAGAAATGGATGTGCATGACGATATTGCTTTAACACACAGGGCAAGTATAAATGACTATTCAAAAAATCATTGCATGGAAGTCTACCAGACTATTAAGCCATCTAGTATTTTATAACATCTAGAAATGCATTCAGTGGAAGACAAGACTAGACAAAGGGGTGTCAATTTTAAATGAGATAACATCAAGGAAAATATCATGTTCTAGAAGTTGGAGTGGGAAAGAATTGCATTTTAATTTCCTACTTGTATTACTTCAGTGCTTCAGCCCACTGAAATCAGAGGCCCATGGGACTAGACACTGAAAAACACTTCTCCTTCCATCAAGCCAGTCCATGCCATGTTTCCCATTCTCTCTGCTCCGCAACCAGCCAAACTGTCAATGCTAGTACTAGCTGTCTCTTTAAAAACAATTAGACCCCATGCCAGGAAGAAAGCTGAGATAAATGCTCTTTTGAGGAAGATAGGGGAAAAGAGTGCAGCCTGCCAACAAATCTGTCTATTTTAGCAAGTGGACACACTACTCTGCTGTGAATAATGTACCCTGCTGAGGCTAATGTGCAAATGACAGGGCACCCACCAACTGCAGCTCCTCTTCCTATGAAACATGAGACTTAATTTCCTCTCTCATAAAGAGCATTAAAAGCCTTGAACTCACATTTGTACCTTAAGCAGAGTTATGCTTTACATTTTAACAAATCCAAATGATTCTCTCATTGATATTCCCAATGCCATAATATTCATTGATATTGCTTGATTTAAATATTTTATGCCGCTGTGAAAATGCCTAGCAGAGTTGAATCACAGCCCGCAACAAAGTTACGAAGGTTATCTAAAAGAACATCATGCAAATGAAGTCTGCTTCCCCAGATCGAAAGAAGATCTGCACATTTTCTGTGGAGTTGTACTTTTCTCTATTATTCATTAGTCATACACAGCTGAGCAAGGTTTGAAATAAAATACTGGAATCTGAAATGCATTCCAGGAAAAAGGCTTGCTGTCATCAGCACATGCTATTGGCTACAGCATTTTGTGATGAAGTGTCATTTTCTGTGACAAGCATTTACTTATGTCACATGGCTCCTGACTCTGTTTTATTCAGAAGCACTTTTTGTGACCCTAGTGTCTCCAGCCTTTCCTCTCTGCCCATCAGCCATCCCCCAATGGTACTGAGCTGGTCCAGAGCTGTGGAATATGGCATGGTCTTCTACAAATGCTGCTGTTAACAGGAAGGTCCACCCAACCCACCTGAAAAATGATGTATTGCCTTAAGCATGTCTGATCAAAGAAAAATTACAATGGTTTGTAGACAAGCATGGGGAGAACAACCAATGTTTAGCACTGAACAAAGAACAAGGTGGTTGGTTATTGATGCACTCATGCAATCATAATCAAAATTACAAGGCAGTTGTCAGAAATTAATCACAGAGGATAGCTAGCAAATGCAAAACTGTGGCCAATCTTAAGTATCGAAAACCTGTTCTTAATCAGTGTAATTGATAAAACCCTTCCCAAAGTGATCTTCGTCTACGTATCTGGGAGATAAACAAGGAATAGCACAGAGGCAGTTTCCTGTAAAAGTGAGCCGTCTTCCAGTTTAGGCATTTTGATACCATTATTTCTAATCCTGGTAGGCCTACTGGTCACCATGTGCTATACTGAGTACTAAAACATTTTAAGGGCAAGAGACTACAACAGTATATCAGAACACAAAAAAAGTAAGGCTGGTAAAAGGCAGCTTAACCTTTAGATGATCCCCTGCTGTGAAATCCTACTTCATGGTGCCATCACATACAATCCTACAAAACCACAAAGATTGAAATTTTCTGATGTAGCCAGGAAGATCCATGTGGCATGTCAGCAATAACAAGAAGCATCTCTCTAGCTTTTCTTCGGTATTCACAGGTGACGTCTTCTAAAACTGCTAAAAATATGCATAGTACTGAGACCACAGCACTGAGACCAAGCACTAAGTACTTGTGGAATAGTACTTAGTAAAATATCAGATGCTTGAAACAAAAACAATTTCATTGACTACTAAGAGGTTTCATTTTGTTTTTTTTTCCTCACTTCTCTTTGGTCTTCAGGAGTTCTGTCACTATTAGGCAGGAAGAAAGGAAGATCTATTTTAGATGTTTTGTTCTATTGTGGTAGTAGTACCAGCTGGTCCCTCTGTAGTGTATGCTGTACAACACTTGTGGCTTACTATTGCATGTATTATATTACAGCCTGAGTATTATTTTGACTGTATGCAACACATGTGCACCCAATTTTCTAGGTTGTTATTCTATGTGAGCTTAATTAGTCCCTTACAATCAAGCATAGCTTGGGTGAAGTGTTTTATCACCCCAGTGAATTAGTGCGATACAATATGAAGGCAATGGAGCATCAGGCCCTGGGTCACTGTTATATTCCACAAATTGGCCTCCTGCCTACCTCTTTATTTACTCTTCCTACTTCTGTTTTCAGAAGCACAGAAGTTCAAACTGCTTTTAGATAATGCATGTTTCTTTTTTTCCTGGTTCTGGGGACTTAATTTAGATGCAGGTCCTACTGCAGCCAGTCCCCAGTTCCTGAGTCAAAATTAGTTCTGTTAGGCATTGAAGACTGAATCACTGAAAATGTACGCCACCTCAAATGAATCATTTCTGAGCCTTAGAAAACCCTACTTGATGTAAGATATGGAAGACAAAAAGAGTTGAAGGGGCAGAAAAGTGTGTGTTTGGGATTAAGGGAAAGGAATTCCAGCCTAATCTGTTAAAAATCCTGATTGATTTGACAGGAGAGCCAGACGCAGGGAACTGGCAGAGTCTGTGTGGACATCAGTACCCCTGTGACTCTGAATGAAGTGCTTTATGTATGTGGACAAGAGTCCTTGTTGTGCATAAAAGTTTGATAAAGAAGGAGGAATTACACAACCTGGAGAGTCTTCATTTGCCCTTTGAGAGGAGAATTGTATCTTTCTGCCACAGTCCTCCCTTTTCCGAGAAAAGCCCTTAGCCCCTAGGAGATTTTTTACAAGTACTACAGATCACTTACCTAAACAAGGGTTTGCAGACTCAGGTCTCAGTTTTGCTTCTATGACAGCCATTGGCTTTTATTTTGGACACTGGCAAGGTGCTCGTAAATCCTCATGAGGAGCGACTGGAATTTCTCAAGGACTTGCCCTTGTACGATTTTCTTTTCTTACTTCTTCCTTTTGCAGGTTTCCATGGAGAGCCCTCCTACACTGGGGGTCACTGTCTCTTTCCTATACCTGGGACTATGTATCTTTTCTTCCTCTCTCTTAATTTTACAAAGTGTCAAGGTGGATTTTATGACAGCTGAGCAATATTTTATCCTGGCATTGCTTCAGTACAGAGCTCGTACAAAACGTTTACAGTTTATAGAGTGATCCAAGTCATTCTTCATTAAATAATCTCTTGGAAATATTGTCTTGGATTGTCTGTTTCTGAGCGTTGCACAATACTATATAAGATGAAGAAACAAGTACTGTAACTGTAAAACACAAATCACTGGGAAACTTAAACAAAAGCAATATGCTATTGATTCAGACTGCTTAAAATGGTACAGGCATTCTTATGTACCTCTGGAGTTTGACTCTAGTCTCAACAATACTGCTGTAAGTCAGGAAAATCACCATTAAAACAACCAGATTATAATCGGAATTAGAACCTGTAAGCCTCTGCGTTTACAAGAGCTTGCTCAGATTATGCTTGCACTGCAGTCCAGCAGAATGCAGAGTTACCACTATGCTTCAAGTAGTTTTGGTCTAGGAGCAGAAGATCTGCACCAGCCACTTGGTCCAGACACTGTGCAAGCCCAGGGCAACTGGCTCTGCAGCCACCATCCCTGCTTGCTGCTCTGCACAGGATAGATGTGCCTGCTTGCTCAGGGTTATCTACATGGTACTGAATTGTACAGCACTAAAACTTACCTGAGACTGGGGTACCACAAGTGTGGATGACAATGAGATCACATCTGATGTGGGTTCCTGGTTTTGCTCAGTTTGGCAGCTTTCGTGTCATGCTAAGCATGAGATGTAAGCAAAATATAAGGAGACACATCCTCAGTGCTACCCAGAGTGCCGGGCGTATGTAGGAGCCGGCTGCAGCTCCATGATTCACGGTTATTTGTTTATGCCACTCACTGTGGCTTAAAATGAAGCATTTGTGGTATGCTTTGTAAAGCGTATGTATTCGTGGTTACATATCACATTCTTAACCTTCATTAACTTGCAGCTTCCTTGGACTTTCAGTCTTTGCTGCACTTCTAGTGACTCCCCAGCTCACATTTTCAACAGTCCCTTGCTATTGAAAAGCCTAAATTGCACTCCTAATTCTGAGCCAATTTCCCCCAGCTGCTCTGGGAAAGCAAGAAACCTCTCAGTACTTGATGGGGCTCAGCTCTGTGCTAGTCTGAATTGCAGCCTCTCCTTCTGTTTGCATTTTCCACGTTATGTGCAAATTAAAGGCACGCATTATGGTCTTCTTCCACCCAGGTAACACACAGGTATGATTACAGAAATGGGGATATAACATTATACTTAATTGAGTCATCAAACTTGATTATGAAACTGTTTTATTTTTGCATTGCCAAATTCCTACAATATGTCTTTCTGAAGTTTGCTGACTTTTCTTGACAGTATGAGATGAAACCACATAACTAAGTCTTTCTTGAGAGGAAAACACAGAGCTGATCCCTTTGTGGCTACCTTTTGAGAAGCCTTTTTAAACTGCCCTCTGCTAAGAGCCAAAAGAGCAAAATATAGTTTGCACACTGTTGGGTACTCATCTGTGGTGTTTCGTGTGTGTCTTTGTATTTATACTATACAAAAACTCTATACTTAAGCACTCTTAAAGAAGTACTCTGAAGAAGCTGGATGAAATGACATTTAGGAAAGTTTAGACACTGCTCAGGGTGTGCATTGTTGTATCTGTCCTCAACATGTGATGTGTGGGCAAAACTTTGTGCCTGCTCACTCTCTCTCTTCAGCAAAGGGGCTCATCTGGCACCTTTGCATCCTCACCCTGTTTCTGAGGTTTGCAGAACCAAGACCTGTATTGGCAAGGTCCACCTCTGTTTTGAAGTATAGAAACCTTATAGCCTAGGAGTGTCAAACTCATTTTCACCGGGGGCCAGATTAGCCTTGCGGTGGCTTTCAAAGGGCCGAGTGTAATTTTAGGACTGTATAAATGTAGGAATAGTTACGTTTATACAGTACTAAAATTACATTCAGTCCTTTGAAGGCAACCACGAGGCTGATGTGGCCCCCCAGTGAAAAGGAATGTGACACCCCTGTTACAGCTTGCATGATGTGCTAGGTCACTCCAAAGCTCAAAAATTATAACATTGCTTAGGGCCAATATTGTTAACAGGTTAAGAAACAGTATTATTTTATTTCTTATTTGTTTTGCAGACTCTGTTGGGTGTTGTATTAGTAGTGGTGATACAGAGTGTGTAGTGCAATTACTCTGCTAACTCTAAGATTTTAGTGTTTGCCATTTTAGAAAATGCCAGTGTGCTTGTATGCTCAGCGTGCTGATGGACACTAGCTCAAAACAGCCCTGGGCTACAGCTGAAAGCAAAGTCTACTTCACTCACAGTCAGAAGCATATTCTCTAGAGGTGAAGGTTATGAAGACTTACCTGTAAAGTTCTACAAAGTCTTTACTACAGATGTGCAAAATATGATTTTTCAGAGTTTGAAAATTTGTCCAAATTTGAGTGAATTATCAAGGAAAGAGCAAAATGAACAAATGTGGAAGAAAGACATTACCCAGACAAATGCTAAGTCCCTGCTTCAGGGCTTGAGGCTACAAAGCTTCTCAAAGAAAAGGCCATCACCATGTTTTATTAGGAACACTTATTTTTCTTGTTCTCATAAATAGATTCAACAGATCTTGGACTGAACATTTCTAAAAATTACAATGTGAAACATGATTTTTGGGGGATAGAAAATATCAGATTAGATGGTTAAAGTTCGACAGAGTTATAAGTAATGGAGGACCTGAAGTCTCCAGCTTAGGGAACACCGCACAAGCAGAGACCATGACTCTTCTGCACAGAGAGAGAAGATAGTGAAGCACACATGGAATGAAGAAACTTACAGTTCTTTGACGAGAACGTGGGTTTTCCTGTCTAGTGTCCTAGGTGTCCTAGGCATTGATTACCTCAGCCTATGAATATTCAGCTCACCACTTCCCAAGCAATAATTTCCCATTATTCCAATCTTGGTCATTTGTGTTCTTCAGTCTGTATTGCGTGTGTACTATTCTTGGGTGCCTTAATAGCAGAACAACTCACCAAAATGTTAAAATAGGCACCACAGTTTGAATCTAGTAGCCTCTAGAGCAATTCCAGTTTATTTTCAGAATTCTCCTTCCTTCGGAGAATGAACCTGGTTATGTAGCGGGGATGCAGGTCTGAAGTAGGTAAGGGAGCTGCACAGAGGTGTGAGTATTACTTTGTCCCCTGTTATGATACCTCCAGTCTTGCTGCTTCAGGGGGTTCTTGTACTGGGCTGCAAACATCTAAGAATACCTCAGAAAGTGATGCCAGGTGTCTAGCATAGCGTGTGCACAACTGTATATATGCTTTCTCTTTTGGAGTCAGACTAGGGCTGTTGCTGGAGCATCATGTCAAGTGCAAAAGGCAGGTCATGGTGACCTGTGCTCATCCCGTGATTTCATGGGGCTGGCAGCGTGTGTCTCCCTTCTTTGGGCTTCAGTTCTCAGTTCTGAAAAGCCTGCTCTGCTTACCTGCACGTTCAAGTGGATACACTAAACTTACTTGTGCTATTAGGTGTGGACTCTATAGGGTCTGGAGTAATTTCTTGTCCAAAGGACTGAAATTTTATAAGGGGAAGTTTTCAGTGTTTTAGAAAAAATATTCTTCTTAGTGCTGCTTCTGGGGACAAACTGATTGTCAAGATGGCAGCTGAGCCAAACAGGAGCACAATAATTTGTGCATCATGCGGGCTTTCCCAAGCTTTTAATCATGAAGAGACAGGCCTTTATCTGGGATTTCCTAAAGAAGATTCATGATGCAGACCTAAGAAATTTTTTGTCAGTCAAGCAGTTGCTTGTAAATGTCGCTCCTTAGATAGCCCTGCTCACATGAGCCAGGGAACATGCTCACTCTCCTTCTTCCTTCCATGACTGTGGGTCAATAAAATGGTGAAGAGTATTTGTGAAGAAGCTGCAGAGTGATACATTTCCCACCAGAAACAGTAGTTCTAGCTGCACTGGCTTTGATGAAGAATCTTGTCAGAGGGAAACGCGTGAATCCAAACCAGGACCTTCTGTGATTTGGCTGCTTAAGCTCAGCTGAAGAAACACTTGCACATGCCTCTGCAGCAGCTTCCTCTGCTCTGTTGTGCAGGGGTTTGGTGTATTTGCCTACAGCGGTAACTGCATTTCAGTGGTAAATGAAATTATTCAAATACTAGGGACTGGGATGTACACGGGTAACACTCTAGCCTATAAAATTATTCATGTTCTTCCCTGAGGTATGGGAAATGGGAGTTGTTTATTTTCACATCTTTTAATTTGAAGAAAGACTTGGAGAGAGAATATTAAAACCAAGGGCATAAGGGAAATTCCGTTTGTGGTGTCTGTGGTCAAGGATGGAAAATTAAGCTTAGGAGATTTTTACAGTATTCTGTTTAAGGGCTACAATCTTGATCAAGACAGTTGACTCCTCCTGTAAGACAAATAAGAATAATAAAGATTTCCTCTAGCCTTCAGTAAATTCAACAGGGACAGAAAACTCTTGACACATACAGATTGCTCCTAGCGTTTGGAAGCAAACCCAGGGAAGTGTCTGTTTCTGAGCCATTCAGGTCTTCTAACCTTCAGCAATGGCAGATCAAAGACCATGAGGGAAACAGACTGCAGGTGCCCGTCAGGACAGGTTTTGTCTTGTCGCAGCACTCCGGGAAGAGGCATTTGCTAATGTCTGTTAATCTCATGGCATGCCAAGGGAGAAAGACAGAAAAAAAAAACAACATAATTTTTTCCCTTTCCCAAGCACCCACACCCAGGCTCAGGGTGGCTGCAGGAAGTCAGCAGTATGGGAGACCCTGCCCACCCTGGAGCAGCAGGATGGACCTGGGGTCACCCCACGGAGTGCTGGCTCTGTTGAGGAATAGGGAATGAAGCAGCATCACACTAGAGGTGCACCCTCATGGCAAAAATGAGAGCAGTGGCGTCTGAGACCATGAGAGCAAAAGTCTCCCAAAGAAGAAAGGTCGAAGCCCATCTTGGCCGCTGACCTCTCCCATAGAAACGCTGTCACCCTGCAGTCAAGGAGGAAGCGTAAGAGGCTGTGCGGCACCATGGGGAAGAGGTAGCAGCAGTGGAGATAACAGGGTGCTTTACCAGATGCAGGAAGAAGGCAGGAATAGGCACAGCTTGGGGCACTGTAGGGGATGGCTTTGGCCAAAAGCCAGGTTTGCCCCAGCTTTTCTTTTGAGGTGTAAATGGCATGCAAGCAGGCTCCTCTCAGTGGCTTCCCTGTGAAGATAAATAACCTGATCCCCTGGTTATTATCCCCCTGCTCTCCTCCCCTTCCCCCTGACTGACTTTGATTATTGTAACTTTACATGCGCTTTTAATTTGCGTGCAGGCAAGTACAAAGGCACAACCGGATATACCTGTTATTTGCCAATGACCTGAAAGAGTATAGTTTATGTTAAGCCTTGGGTTATGGTAACATTTGCACGCGATTCCTTAATATACATGCTGCAGGCAACTGATGGATGGAGGTGATGTCGGGTGGAGGAAAGTTTTAAAGTGACAGAAACTGATTTGGTTCCTACTTAATCCACCAGTTACGTAAAGGTCTATATTGCAATTTTGTGTAGAACCCACATCTTGACCTCTCTTCAGGCAAGAAATGTACGGTCACGTTATCCAGGCTGTAGTTTGTTCATGGCTGCTCTTGTAACTGATCTCATGAAAGCTTTACGAAAATTCGGCAAAAAATGTGGGTAGGATATTTACACCTCCCTGTTTGTACATAATCTGGCATGGCAGGGAGAAGACTGGAGGAGGAAGCTACAGGTGAGAGGATTTGTGACAGCGGAGTCAGTGCTGAGTGTGTGGGGATGCAGCACTTCTGAGGTGCGGGGGCCTGAGCTGGAGAGAGGATCCACATTTTGTTGCATGGGTCTCAGCCCCCTTTGCTGCTTGGTGAGATTTCATTTGAGCTAGCTTCCTTTAGCAGGATGTAAAGAATACCCACCACTCCTGGTCTTGCAGGAGAGGAAGAGAGAGTCTAGTAGTTACAGCAGAAGATGACTACAAGGAGATGTGGGGTCCAGTGCCAAGCCTGCCCACTGACGTGCTCACCCTCGAAAGCAACCACAGAGAAAGCCTTGTGATGAGGTTTTTTTCATTTCATTTCATTTCAGTGATTCCACATGAAATAAGCTAGGTCTTCAAGCAGAAAGGAAGTGTTTTTATCTGCCTGGCAAGTAAACTAACCTTGAGGTCTGAAACTTGAATGGTTTTATTTTTGGCACGTGTCTTAACCCAGTGCTGCACCAAAGGAATTAATTAGACATTTTGTTTGAGGGTTCGGGAAAGGGAAAGGATCCTGTTCATTCTTAGCACCACTTCTTATCTCCAGGGAAGTGAGAACAACATGAGTTACAGGACAGACTTTGCTACTCACACTTGCCTCAGAGACAGGGGATGAGGTACAGAGAGTCAAGTACTACTCTTACAAATGAGGCCATCATAAAATGCTTGTTAAAATAACAGAAGGCAAGATGGACCTATTGTTACAAGAACGCTGTATAAGTTTATGTTTCTGGACATAAGCACATGTAATCTTTTCTGTGCTTCAGCTTCCCCATAAAATTGGGAGTGATAATTGTATGTGGATCCACCCAGTATCCGTCCTACTGTTCTCTAGTTTGTTAAGGTAGACCCTGTACAGCCAGCATCCAGGAAAATGATGTTTAAATTTGCAGGATAGCAATTGAGGGACTGAGTTTTTACTCCTATTTTTAAGTGAAACAAGCCAACATTGCCTTCCATCGTCACGAGCCCACAGTAGACCAGGCAACCACTTGTGGAAGGCATTTATCTGAAGCAGCCTTGAAAATACATGTTTGCTTTTCTCCTCTCTGCTCTGTTATTTCTTGCTTCTTGTTCACATCCCTCCAGCTTATCTGCCCTTTTGAGGAATTGGTCTTATTTAAAAAGGTTATGTTTTCCTTATTAGTTTACTATTTACCATCTTGGTTTTTAGTTCTAAGCATCCAAAATACATAATACTTTTGTATATCTTCATTGTTATTCTTCCCCATTTGTCTTGATACTTTGGGTGAGAACAGAAAACTCACATCTAACAGCAGCTTCTCAGAGGTCATGAACTCTTAAACACACAGTCGGTCTTTCTGTGGTCAGTATATTTCTGAAGGCTAAAATGTATGTATAGATTTGGTCTGATGAAGAAAGGTTTCCATTAAAAAAAAATCTTATATAGCAATCCACAGCCTGATTTTTAAATAAGTTTAGCAAAATTATATAATATTGCTCTAAGTACTGATGCATAGAACAAACCCTTAAAGTGTTGTGCAGTCAAAAACCTGAAAGAGTGTAAAACTCTCTGCTCCAGCACTGAAATAAAACATTCACAACAGCAAACCCTGCTGTGACAGGGTTAAACAGTCAGGAAAGGGTTACGGGCTGCCTGCATGTCACTCAATTCAGCAGAGGCTTAGATGAAGATGTGTGCCCTTTTTCTGGCATGGAAAGCCTGGGAGCCCCTGCAGCTGGCTTTGGATGAGGGAATAGCTTTTCTTTGTGTTACTTTATGAATTTGATGTTTAGATAACAAACTGTATCCCGGAGCGAAAGCTGAAGACGACTTGGGTATTTCTGTGCCTTGACCTTTCCCTTTCCCCTGGGCAAGAAAGCCCACCAGCGTACCGGCTGTGAAAGAGCATGTGACAAGCATAGTAAAATATTTTCCTTTATTAAACTTATCCTGTGTTACGTTATCAAAAGAGAAGTGTGAGGAGGCAGGTATGAAGAAGCTGCAAAGAAGCGGCAGGCCCACATTTCGCTTGTACATGCAAGAAAAAGTCCTATTGAAGATAATGTTTTTTTTGATGAAAGTAGAGTGATTGAGATTGGTTCACTCTACCTCATACTCAGCATTTGCAATGCTCAAGTCACAAAGCAGTGGCTGCTGGACCATGAATTATGTCTATATCTACTGAAGATTTTGGATTCCCAGACAGGAAACCTGACATAAGATCAGGAGAACAAACCAACTACTGTGACCTTCAGCTGGACAAGGATCACACAACTAGATGTCGAGTCTGAAGCAGTACACGTGTGAAATACAACAGCAGGAACAACCTGATTTAGTGTTATTTACTGTTGCAGTTTCCGTAGTGGGCAGAGCTCTGCCTGCACGACGCTCACTGCTGGTGAGGTAGGATGGAGTGGGAAGTCACTTCCCAAAGAGTACGTAGTCCAGGTATGAGAGAGAAGGGAGATACAGATAGTCTGGGTGTGATTAAGCAGCAATTTCAGCGCACAAACAGCTTCACTGTTCATAGCGCCTGTGGAAAAGGTGATGGTGCCAATCTTATATTAAACATTTTTGCATGGCAGATTTCTTAAAATGCTGAGAAAATAAAAGTTTTTAAAAATGTTTATATACTCAACATCTGCTAAATTATCTCCTTGTCTTAAACAGCATACTCTTCTTTAAGTTATTCCAATCATGAGAAATGAGGGGCCATTGGTTACAAGTCAATATTTCCACACTGATTCAAATAAGAGAGGAAGGCTTCATTAGGCTGCAGGTGCAGGGAACAGGCTTAGTACCCCCAGAGCTTTGGGTGTGCTGCAAGGAAGACTGGGCACCAACAAAATGAAGTAATGAAAGTGCAGAGGTCTAGACACAAATGAGATAGTCAGTATTTTCAGTGTCGTGACCCTAAGTGGCTGCCTTCTCAGGCATGGTTGCCCCTGCATAAGCATCAGGGAGGCTGGTGTCATGATAGGTCACACATTAAACAGAAAGTGTGGGGCTGTTGCAAAAAGGCAAATGTCAGTATGTAATGGATAAGAAGCAGAATAATATGTAAGATGAGACTTTTCCTGCCTTGATGAAGTCACAGCAGGGGAACTCTTTCGTATTCAGTTTAAGCACTGTATAAAAAGAGACATGCGGACAGACTGTAAGGAGATAAGATTAGAGCAGCAAGAAATATAACGAAGTTTAAGAGATGGAAATTCTTTGGCCTGCTTAGGCTGATAAGGACTTCAGTATTTAGGTGTATGTTATAAAAAGTAATGAGGCCCAAGGCTTTTTTCTGGCTCTAATGGATGTATGGTCAAAACTTACCTGTGCACTACACAAGATTTAAACACCAGGAAAAATTTTATACCAAGACAACAGAGCACTGGAAAAGGCCACCCACTGCTGGCTTTGGCACTGGAGATTTTGGCAAGTTAGAAAAGTGTTTGTCTGCCGTGATTGGTGTGTACATGGCTTTACATTGTTTTGGTGGGGGTGAAGGGGTTTGACTGTGGCCTCTTTCAGGATTGTTGTGGCTTCAGATGGCTTTGCGGAGCAGGGATGACGGTGGCCCTGGTGCACTTTTATGGACTTTAATGAACTTTCACCAGGCAGTGCAGGTGGAAGGCAGCTAGGGAGCTGCCTGCTCTTTGCAAGCCCATACACCCCTTCTCTTGCACGGCTCTAAAGTTGACTCTTCTTAGTCCTAGCGATGTCACTCATATCCAAGCGTTTTTTCAACCCTGTTAGTTTGTAGTCTTGTTAGATTGTTTTCCTGTGATTTTTAATGTTCACGTTGATGAGCATTCCTCCTTTCTGGTAATGGTAATGACTACAACCCCTTCATTTAACTCCCTTTTAAACTTCTATTTCTAGGAAGCCAAAGAAGAGGTGCAGCATGCACACACCTCTCTGGCCAGTTTTCTCCCAGCATGCTGAGCTGCAGGATCTATGGGTGCACACTAATGCCGCCTCAGTGCACTGCCAGATCATCTGGCAGGACAAATATAATCTGACCATTCTCACGGTTTATGCCACATGTGTAAAGAGATACGATACCAGTAAAAGCAACATGAAAAAAAAATCCTGTCTAGTCTGACATGAACTCCGGATAGGTGACGATAGCTCTTCAGAGTATTCTGGACTTACCTGAACTGACAGAGTGAGCTTCTACTTCTACAGTTTGACATAGCCCAGGCATTTTAGATCTGTATGCCAAATGTACTTGCCTTGTGGAGTTGTCTTATTGAGTTGTAGCCTGAGTTATTCTGTACGGTGTGTAATTCTTTCTCTTCCAGCAAGGTCAGCTGAAATTATTATTTCAGCAGGTAAGTACACAAATTCTGTTTACTAAGCCCACATCAGGCATTTTGAAATGGGTTGTTTAATGTGGTTACTCCTTGACATATTTTGGTCTACAGCATCCTTGTTACATATTACAAGATTAATTTTGAATAGGCTCTTCAGTATTTGCTCTTGATTTAAGATCTAGGCAACTGTCCAGATTATACAGAAAAACAGTTTGTAATCTGGAATAAGTATCTGTCAATCAATTGTACTAAGATATGGAAGAACAATCTAAGTGTAAGTAGCTAACTTACCTCTAAATTCCAGCCAACATTTGAAATAGATCACTTGGGGACACAGATGTATTTGCATAAATGTACACAGATCATAGTGATAATAACGCGAATAACATCTTTGTGTTTTGCAGATCCTTTCGCAATCACTTCTAATCATAGCAGTACAGCACACTTGTGAGGTCGGTAATTATTAAAATTCCATTGTAGAGAGGAAAACACTGAAACAACATGATTAGGGACTTTCCAGAGGCCATCCCTGACATTTTTTTCTTGCTTGGCAGGAAAATCAAATTTAATTACTTCTTTCCTGTACTTTATCTACAGCTTCATTATCCTTTTTTACACTTCTGCTTGGCATTGCCTGTTATACCTAACACCTTTTTACATTCACGCAGACCCTTGCTAAGTGTTCCAACTGAAAGAGAACTTCTGAAAGATATTTTCCGTGTTACTAAGAAAATGTGAGACTAAAAATAAGCATCTTCTATATCAGGAGAAATAAATACATTCACCCTCTTCTGGTTTTTCCCAAGGTTGGTTCTGACAAGCCAGACCTGTATTAAAATCAGCTAGGCACCACACACACTTCCATATTAATGCCAGGTGAGGAAGCTGACTGATGACACTGGTGCACCTTACTTGAAACATTTTCTTGGCATCTCTTATAAACTCTTTCAGGAAATCCAGAAACAAAACACAGGTTTGAATACTTGTGGAAAAAATAGTCAACTCCACGTTGGGTGAGGGAGTGCATCTTCTATTACATCGGTTAGGTATCATCTGGGACAAACAAGTCTGGCTCCTTTGTGGACACAGTCATGCTCTGACTCATGGGGGAAGAAACACGCACACAGCTCACATGCAGAGACCTGGAGATATGGTTCTGTGATTCTATGCACTGCTCACAGTATCAGCAATGCGTGTGTGAACACCTAGAGGACACTGAGCTCTCCACTGCCACCCTTTGTTCCTTGGCTTTGAGTCCCCACACACAAGGTGGAGCAGGTCAAGTGGCTGAAAACTACAGCTGGAAATTGAAAAGCGGGAATGTGGAGCTGGAGCCATGCAGGACTCAGGGTTCTCCAGGCATAACACAGTCCACCCTTGCTGCTGCCAAGCCCGGATCAAATATGCCTGTAACACTTGCAATAGATGTGTGTCTGGGCTCTCCTGAGGATCCTTCTCAATGGAGATCCCACTTTGTCCTGTGACAGTATGTCTGGGGCTTTGTTGCCCTTTCACAAGTGTCATACTTCAGATTTCCTTCTTGCAGTTCAGACACATACATTTTATCCGTCATGGACTTGGCGAATAGATTCTTCCATCCAAAGCCTTTTTTATATTTGAAGTCTGCTGTCATGTCTCCCCTCAGTCTTCTCTAGATGGAGAACTCCTCCTTCTTGTAGACTGTAGTTCCCAGATGCATGGTGATTCTTGTTAATTTTTTTTCCCAGGCACCCTGCTATTGCTCTGTGTTATAGCCAGAGCCTAAAACTGGAGAGAGTATCCAAAAGAGTACAAGTGAGCAGAACACAAAGGAGGTTTTGGTGTGTTGTTGTTGTTTTTAAAGGTAAATCTTGTGGCACACAACCCCAGGATTGCTATTTGTATTTATTGTCTTGTGGTTCTCTTTTCAGTGCGTGAAGTAATGTCTTGTCAATGTTTTGTATTGTGCAGCAAGATTTTGTGGGGTAATGAAAAAGGTTGAACAAGTGCAGTCTGAAGAAGTTATAATAGTTAAATATGTGGGTGTGTAGCTACCTTTGAATCTCAGTGCTTTTGTTAATTTATTATCATAACAGTATTATGATAATTAAGAGTATTTCCTGTTCCTGTGGGAAAGATGCAGGGGTTTACATGTCCCCAAGAGTGGCTACTTTTACTTTATGGGGAGCTATTTTTATGATCTGCCTAGAAAACACTTTCATTATTCTTGATTTCTTCTCCTCCTCTCCCTGCCAGTCTGTTTTCATGCTCGAAAACATACAGCAGTCTGTGAGTATTTGGATAGAGCATACAGGTAGGACCATCTTCATCAAAATTGTTTTTCATTTATTTCCTTCAGTAATTGTCCATTACACGTCTTCAGAAACTATCTCTGGTCACTGTGGAAATAAGATATTTCAATAGCATATCGTTTGTCATTTAAAAAATCTGCTCTGTTTTGTACAGAAAACAGAAAGAGAAAACTGGGCAGTCATGCAAGACCCTGATGCAGAAACCAGTTCCTACAAGGATAAATTTCCTCTCTGAAGTTGAAGTGCAGTTGCTCCCTGGCCATAGTACTTTTCTCTGCCCATAGCTGATGTAGAGGACTCATGTAATTACTGCACTCAATTAGCAGGCACTTTCCCTATTAGCTGCATGAAATGCAGGATGGCTATGGGATTTGGTGGAAGTTACAAGGCATTTCTGTATACCAGCAAGGTTCTTCATGTGTTCAGTCCCCACAAATCTTCTCTGTCTTAGCACATCCAGTAGCATTTCCTTTGACTTGGACCTTCTTCAGAGAAGATGGGAGGATTCAGGCTAAACCTGTGTGTTGACAGTAGACCAGTTTTTCCATTGTATATGCAGCTGATTGCTTTATTTTCACTAAAAATGTCTTCTATGACAAAGCCCGTGTCTTCTAGCATGACAGGCATATGTCGTGATGAGAACACCAGCTTGAAAAGATTGTGAGTGAGAATGAAGACAGGAATCATTGGTAAAGAAGATCATACTGAAAATACACCACAAAAAAAACTTGGCTATGCCACAGAAAGTTGAAATAATTAAAAAGTGAGATGTGTCATTTTTTTTCCTCTACAAACAGCATGTGTTTCCCATGTCTCGTATTACAAGCAAATGTGAACTAAGGGTTTATGGTAATGCCACCAAGGAAGTATGATATCATCTCCCCACAGGTGGTAAGTCAGCTTTCCAAGGTGTGTTTACATGGTGCATTTCAGAGCACTAGCACACACATGAGATGCTTAAGCAATATCTGTAATTATGGAAGAGTTTGAGGAATAAATACTGTCTAGCCAGGTATGAGTTGTAAAACACCTTATAGCAAAATACGTGATGTCATTAATCTTATCTTGATAAATACTTGTTAGGGCATGAATTTGACTGAAGTTAAATGAAGCTGATAAAGTGGTTTATAAATGCACAGCACGTAGATCTTATGTAATAAGACTAGTTGTTAATAAGATAAATACCCTGATAGTGCAGGAGCAAATTTGCTTGTATTTTGACATTTATAACTCTGTATTTCTTGATGCTGGTCTGTTTTTATCTAAGTTGTAAACCACAAACATAATACATAGTAGCAGATTACTGGAGGAAAAGTGACAAAAATAAGCATCAGTTGCACCGCCAGCTTGACATATTTATTTTTCTTTTGGGTCATCGAAGGACTGAATAACCAAAGAATGTTAATATTATTGAAGTTTTAGATGCAATTTATGTTCTTTGTGTTTATGTTTATTGGAACAATTTCATAGAGTTAAACAGGCTGGAAATGGCACTTGCCTGCTAAGTCTGTTTACTATTTGCTATCTTTTACATTGGAAGCACAGATATAAAATACGTGCTTAGAAGATGTGAAATGGAGTAAAACGTAGTAACTGGTTCTCTATATGTCACTTCAGTTCCTGTGCCTGGCTCCAGGACAGAGTCCCAGCTGTCTTTCTCTAGGACCTGGAATATTTTGGTTGGAAAATGGTACAAATACACAGAGCCTTCTCTGTGTCCTACTGCCATTGCAGTGCTGGTTCCTCACTTTGTTTTTAATTGTTGTTTTTCACCATCTGATCCTGTTAAAGTGCCTTAGCAGATGTGCTTGACCACCTACAGCCTTTTTGGACTGTTCTTCTTCCTGGCTTTTCATGCTCAGCTATTCATGAAATCTGAACTATGTGTTGATCTCTGAGGCTGTTCCAACTTCCCTTAATGCAGCAATTATTTAAAGGAAGAAGTAGGCAGCAGTTCTGCAAAATATTTGTCCACATTTCTCTTGGATGCTTTCCTTTAATAAGCAGATGAGGAGGGCATCTGGTTTTAGCTAGTTTCCTGGGGAGGCAAGGCAAGCACAGTACTTGCTGACTGCACATATGTGGGTGTCCTGGTGCTCCACAAAAAGCCTTTGAACCCATTGGCCACTCAGAACTATGGAGACAGAGATCCCGGTGGTCCTGGACGTACCTATAAACTTCAGCCAAACTGGACAGAAGAGAGGTGGATTATTTAGAGTTTGTTGATGGCCGAACAGGCACAATTCAACCAAAAGGCACAAATCCATAGGGGAAGGTTCATTAGTTTCACTGCTCACATCACTCCTTGTAGTGATGAAACGGTCCATGGTGAGTAGGTCATGTTTCTTGGCTAGGAGTAAGACAGTGCTTTTGTGGGTGCTAAAGTCTTATGAAAGATCTTGCCAGAGCATATTTCTCCTGTCTTCCACTTCAGTCTCTTGATGAATTTGTTTTCTAGTTAGTTTATGCATCATGGAGCCCCACGGGGCTTAATACTGCATGTACTTTTTATGCATATATATTGTTTCTCAGTCCAGCTTTTTACTGAAGAGCCATGAGGCATCACTACATCAATCATTCTTCAGCACTTCTTTCCTGATGTGTCATGTTCTTCTCTTTCATGCTGTGCTGGAGTGTGAGCATTAATAGCACACAAGCTTTTGATCAAAAAACAATACTCAGCAAAGCCAAAGTGATCTTTTGCCAATTTTATTGTTTATGTGACAACCCTTTCAACCTCTATTTATAATCTCTTTTTAACCTATAGAATTGTAACATTACTGATATTTCTTTTCCTTCTTCTCATCTCCAAGAAGTCTCTGATAGTCAGTCATGTCTTTAGACATGGCTTTTCCAATAGGCAGCATCAGGCCCAATTGGATCCCCAGAGGGCTGAGGATAGAAGGTCTCCTCTGTCCACATCCCCTCTCAGTGGTGTGTGTGGGACTTCATCAAAGCTGCTGGAGCACCCAGTGCCAGAAGGAACTGGTGTACGGGTGGACAGGGTACACAGTGGGTACGTGCCCATCTCAGCGCACTCGTAAAAGTTGGTATCAGGTAATACTTGGGCAGTGAGCGCACCTCGCAGCAGTGCAGAGGCAGACTGCTGCCAGGATCGTTTGAGCCTTTTCTAAACTATTTAGTCTGCATACTTTGGTTACAGTGAATATGTGCACTCAGGACTTGGGCCATTGGCTTGGGTTTCCAAAGCAGGTGGTTTATTCAAAGTCTGTTGCAGTCAGCTCAGTTCTTTTTCCTCATGGCCTCAGACTAGTCAATCCCAGGTCATATTTTTCACAGTTGATACAACTGGCTTCTTTCTGGGGCAGCAACAAACTCATCTGCAGCTATTAGACAGATTTGCTGCCTGAAACCCTGCTCTCTGTCTTTTCGGCCACTAACTGAGGTGAAGTTGGTAGGGATCCAGATCTAGTGCTCTCAGCTCATCTGCATTTTTTTATGAGAAAACCCTCTGTTTCTACCCATACTGCATTATTACAGCTTCAGATGTAGCTGAATTGTTTCTTGTTTCAGATTAAGTTTTTGGGTTTTGCATTAGAAAACAATAAATGAGGCCTCCCCAAGTCACTGACGTTGCTCAAAGGAATGAAGTGGCTCTAGAAGGAAAGTTAAAATAGCCTGAGCTGTGGAGAACCCAAGTATTTCAGTTTTTGTAATCTTTGACTCTCTAAAAATTAGGTTCATTACATGAATCAGATATTCAGGTTCACTTTTCTGCTAAGGTTTTTGACATGAAGACTCTTGCTTGCAGTAAGTTTTATACCGTGTAGTACAAACCATTCATGGTAGTTTTCAGTTCTTTTGTAATTTCATAGCTATAATATGGGAAAACAGATTTTGCTGTGAAAAGTATTAAGCAAACAATGACATTTGAAATCTGAATCTATGCTTTCACTAGAACAAAGCTTGTATTCTCCTTAGCCCAGCATTGCAGTATCATCAGTATTCCTTTTAGGAAACACATTTCTTAGATGGACTTGAAATGGTAGCATTGAAACCTAATAATAAGTAAAGAAATGTGTTTGAAAGACAATGATTTGCACAACTCTGCAACACTTGCCGTCAGCAATTCTTTAGAAGAGGAGTGAAGTTTCTAACTTGAAAGGAAAGAAGGCAGCACTGGATTTAGAAGTGTCTTAAGGTGACTAAATGCATTACTCATGTTTCGTGCACTGACATCTGAGGTGGGAGCCGCTTTTATTAGTGACTGACAGCACAGAGACAGTCACCCAGGAAAGTACCTGATAGTCTAATTTACTCATTGTCTTCCTCAACCTGAGAAACAAGAAGTCTACAAGCAGATGATTTTCTAATGATGCCTCAGGCTGACACATGAAAAAAAAGCTTGCATTCTCTGGAACATGCTTAGTCCAGCAGTTTGATCTCTGTGTCTTCAGATATTCCTCACCAGACCTGATGTGTCAGCCCCTTTCTGATTGCAGAGGTAGTCAAGCTTTCACAGTTTCTTCTCCTAGCACATGAAGAGGAGAAAGAGGCTGCTCCTGCCCTCTCCAATGCATCCAGCCTTCCACAGGGTGAAAAGATCGGAGCTTTTTCCTTTGGGAGGGCATAAGGAAAAAGGAATGTATAAAAATAGATAACATAGACAAGTGTTTAGAGCTGATCAATTTGTTGCTTTTATTACCTTTCTCACAACACAGGAGTAAGGGGACGGTAAGAGATGAAATATGAGCAAATTCCAAATAGATTAAAGGAAATGCATTTTATGTAATGTACAGCTGAAGTTTAAGACTCATTGCCAAAAAACAGCAACTAGGCTCAGGAGTGGGAAGATTGGAAAGAGGACTGGATACTTCTGTGAGTAGAGGGAATCTTCAGAAGCACTTTGAAAAGTCTCAAAAACAGGTTTAGAAGGGATGTAAAAGCTGAAATAGTTGTGCAAATAGCACAAATCAACCCTCTCTGCATTAAACTTAACACTTAAATGCTCTCCATCATTTGATCTTTTGAGCCTGTAGGTAAACAAACCTGTCAAACCTCATTGGTGTTAAGCAACATATTAATTTGCCTGTGTATCAAGAGTGTACCTAGCTACTCTGGGATGCTGCAGATTCATGGACCACACTTTTTCAGTGTCTAGTTTGTGTTTTTCAGAATCTTTGGCTTTTCAGTGTCACCTCCTAAAAAAAGTTTGTTTGGGGGATTTATTTAAGCAAATCCTGTATATTTATAACATTAAGTAAGTTTTGAACAGAGTAGGATTTTTGTGGCTGGTCATTATTAGTACGAGTGTTTGTTGGTCACTTCCAGATCTAAGTGCTCCTTCTTCAAAAAGGAGGATTTTGGTACTTGCTGGATCATTGCAGAAGAGATTTATTGATATGTTATTTTGTTCCTGTAAAGATGTCAGCCTGTGAGATTCTCCCTCCCTATTTTTCACCCTCTGGGCAATTGCATGGTCACTGCTTGCTCCTTTTTATATTTATCCACTCAGGGCGTGCCTCTTTCAAAGGCAGGGGTGGTGTCAAGAGGTCAAGAAGGAATCTACAGGTAAGAAAAGGTGAAGCTCTTACTGTAGGAGAGGAAGGACCTGGCTGTGGTCGCCATGCCCCTCTGGTAAGACCAAGAGATGTAGACCCACAGTTGTGTCACCTGTGTCACCTGCATTGTGAAATCTAGACAAACAAGCCATAAAGCAGGATGAAAGCTTGCTTTGTCACCTGGGAAAAAATACTTGGCAAACCATAGTGAGACGTTTCTGACTGTCTTCTTATTGATTTTAAACAGTTTTATTTCCTTCTAATATTAGCCATCAAACAAAATGTTTGACATTTTTAAAAAGCACAGTTACTTTTTTCTTTGTAAATAAGAAAATAAGTCATTAAACTGTAGCTGTCTTTGAGACCTGCTTTGTGATTCAATGGAAAAGAGATGACAGGTGTTGTCACACAGAAATTAATTCTTTCAGCATAATTGTCCAGGTTCTTGAATGATTTATTCCAAGTAAAATATTTGGCAAAAAATGAAATCTACTTAACCTGTTTAAACAACAAGGGAAAATTGTTAAACTAAACTTTCTGTGCCTGGGCGATGCGGGTTAGAAGGCGGCACCCTCACCATTCCAGCGAGCGGTGCAGAGGCTATTAAACTGATACTGGACAAGGTCTTATAATGGGGGGTTTTCTCAATGAGAAGAATGCCAGCTCTTGTTTTAGGCCAGCACCAAAATCGTTGTTCTCGTTCTTGTTGTTGTTGGTTTTCACTGCATTAGAATGGATTACAGCCTTAAAAACAAAGGCCTTCATTCCCCATATCCATTACTTTGTTCTCATGAGAAGAAACCCGTGTCTGACTGTTATAATAAACTGATGTACCAGATTATGGTGAAGTTAATCAGAACTGACAGTATAATAGAAGAGATTGCAGCTTAAGTTGCAATAAATTTGTTTGTTTATAGATGGGATTTTGCAACAAAGAAAGTGTTTTATAAATCAAAGAGATCTCTCACCAAACTTACCTTACTGCAGACTAAAACATTATCTAATAACTACAAAACCGAGCTGTTCTGAGAAGGTAATTTATCTTAATTTCTTTTGAAATAGTTGGTATGTGAACTTTTTGTTTATTTCAGCCAACGGTCATTGCCATTGTTTAATTCAGTCGTACAGTCCCATAATATTCTTGCTCCCTCCTGATTACAGGTGAATGCCCTTTTGCTTTTGATAAGGCTCAATTTTGCTGGTTTCAAGAAAAACCTGGAGACTGATGCATTTTCTAAATTCTATTATGCACATAAAAATGTCATAAAATTCAATCATTATTGTGAGTTGGGGCCAACTCATGTTTTTCTTCATTCTTGGGTTGGCAGTTTTGTTTTATCAGTCCCACCAAGATAGATCGCGTCAGGACCGCTGTCCCATCTCCATATGTCCCAGTCTTGATCTCTAATTTGCAATTTGATCATAGGAATGATTCAGTAGTTATCATCTCTTGGTCACTGTTACTGTGCGAACCACCTTGGCACTCTTCTTAGCAAGATATTTGGGTTGTGAGCAAATTTGGAGATATATTTGGAAAATACTACCAAGAATTTTCTCACCAGTTTATTTGTTACTTCCATAAAGTTAATATTTTGGTTTTTGATGGCGGGACTGTGAGTCCAGGCTTCCTACATAATTGCATTTTAAACCTTCTCTAAATCTACCGGTATTGATTAATGAATACTTTAAATTCTTTTAACAACTAAAAATCTTAAATGTGTACAGCAGAAAGCAGTGCTTTTCTCCCTGATGGCTTAAGAAATATGGAGCTATATTAATACAGCATCACAGCATTCTTTCAGTGTCATAGACTGTAGATCAATAATTTGCAACTTGATCACAGGCAAGTTCTCATCTCCTGCCTGTTGCTACTGCACCAGTCACCTTGGCTAACCACATTAGCAGAAGCTAGAGGATTTTGCATTTTGATAATGTGCAATACACAAGGCAGCATGGCAGAGCTGAGAAATGCTGCTGACATCGTGTAATAATTTGTAAAATATAAGAACTGAGAAAGGGAAGGTTCTTTTTGATTTTTGCACAGCAATTCCCGCCACCACCCCCCCCCCGTCCCGCTCCCTCAATTTCATTTAAAACCTGTAAAAACCTGAAAATAAGGTTAATTCTTAGATTTGGTTGCTTGCCTTCACTGCTCATGCAGGCAATCTGCTCTGGAACACTCTCATGATTGTGAACTCCTTCAGTTTTCTCTTGCACCATGCATTGCCCTTCTCTTACTGTCATGGTGGCACTTCCTTGACTGTCTCAGACTGAATTCATCTTCCCTGAAACAGACAGATAGCAAGAACTTTATATACCATTCTAACTGAGATTTTACTCATCTATGACATCAGCAATAATATTGCTGTTGCTGGAAACACTCTTATTGTTTCTCAGCAGGTAATAATGAGAAACACCACATCACACTCAGCGTAATGCAGTGTAGTTGGCAGGATCCAGTGTAACGTGTGCCAGTTTCATAGACCACACTGTCATCGCCTCTGAGAATCACTAGCAATAACTCACCTAGCCTTTTTTTTTAAGTAATTTTAATTTGATGGTTAAGATTTGTGGTTAGGGACTGGACAAGCCCTGTGCCAACAGGCTTGGTAGCTGCCAGGCCGGATAGATGGAGATAAGGTATAGGCTATGCCTTTCTGAAAATCAACAGCAAGGTTTCCTTGATTCTCAAGCTTACCCTAGGTTAGCACACTACATTTTTATTGCTGTGGTGTTTTGTGCTTATTAAAAATCTCCATTGGAGGGACCCTGTTAAAACTTGCCAGCAGCTACTTCCCTTTGGCAGCTTCTGAGCCTGGGATGATCTTGGTTTGCGGCTCTGTGACTTTGCAGTGTGTGCGACCTGTCCTGGCTTTGATGTAAGCCTGCCAGGAAAGTGACGCTTTGAAAAATACTTTAAAATAATTTTAAAAATTCTAAATACCTGCATTAAAAGTAGAGTTTTGGACTAAAAGCCTGCCAGCAGCAAGGTTTCCTTGGTCTTCTGGAGTGAGGCTCACTGTTGGGGAGTGTCCCAGGATGTGGCTTGTGGCCCACCTGTACTGCAGTGGGTGGCTGCAGCCCCCACCTCCTGCAAAATGTCGGCCTCTCCTCCTCCCAGGACTCTCAGTTGAATTTACTTGGGTTTGCCAACACCAGTTGAGCTCATGAGGACTGAAAGGGACAGGAGGGCTCTCACAAGCCAGGAGGTGGCAGCCCAGACAAGGGAGGGCAGGGACATCTTGTCCCCACACCCCTGTATCGCTCTGGGATGTCTGTCTGCAGCCAAATGTTGTTCCTTGCCACATGCCAGCGCTGTCGGGAGTCTCCCATCCATATTCATTCAGGGCCTGCCCTCTCTTCCATGAAACTGTAAGGTTTGAAATTAAACATTGTGTTCTCTGTAAATAATCTTAATTGGCAGCAAGGTTACTGAACATGGTCTTTTGCATACAAATTAAAACCTACTGTAGTGAACCTGAGACTGTCCTGAAACAGGTTCACTGTCGCAGAGAGACTTTCAGTTTGTGCCACTTCATGTGAATTTGTTTAAAACTGGTTTAGCAGAGCACTGCCTTTCTTCAGGACAGACCTCTCTCGGGCTCTTTATAAGGGTAGCTGTTCCACAGCCAACACTGAATACATATTTTCCATCCTACAGGGTGTTTGGCCATAGCTCTAATAAGAATCATTTAACTGTGCTTGCAGCAAGAAATTCTGCAGCGCATGTCCCATCATTAGCTGCCTCCAGGATGCATCCACACTCATACCTCCCCAGTTATACCAAACTTATCTGTTGGCTGTGGAAGTTTATGTACCTGACCATAGGCACTTGCCTCTATCCTGTGCATTGGTGTTTCATCCCATTGGCTTCAGTGAGATCACTTCTGCCTGTGCATCCATCTGTACAAAAATATTTGTAGAAGTAGAGTCTAATCTACACTTGGCTTCCATTTTTTTTTCCTGCATCATGGTCAGTGAACCTTACGGTAAAGTCATCACAGCAATTTCAACCACAGCAGAAATGGAGTCACCTTAATAAAATCAGTGCAGTTAGTGCTGGAACAAATGTTTAAAAAGTGGGATATCTACTGCATGGAAATGTAGAGGACTGGGGGATTTGAACAGTTATGAAAGATAACGAGAGCACTACAGTTAAATTTATTTTGCAGATGTTTTAGTCTTTTGAACAAAACTTAATTTGATTTTATTTAATATAACAGAGATATCAATTTTTCATTTGAATCTGTAGAAATGTGGATAATGCTAGAAGCTGTTGGCAACCCTTGAATTTTCTCCAAATGGCACTTTAAATTAATCTGGAGAGTATATTAACGCAGTACAAGTCTGTAGGTAGTTTTTTCATGAGGATCTTGCACTGCCCTCGTGTTGGTCCAGCATGAAGCCAGCTTGTTTCTGTCAGCACTTTTCAACCATGGTTTCTAATATGTTGACAGAAGATGTTTCATTATACCTCATTCAAAGTGCACTGAACCCAGCAGGAGTCTCTCCAGTGATTTCCGTTGGCTTTAAATCACACTCTTAGACCATGTTTTCCCACACCAAGATCTCAGTTAAAATAATATAGATTAAAGATTCTACCTCTTCCTGTAGAGCCAGCCTTACCAGTCAATCTTTGGAAGTGAAATACTACTGAGGTGAGCTGAGAAGAAAGCCATGGCTCATATTGGTTTTGAGGAGAAGCTTTCCTGAGCCACCTCTGTGCAAGGGAGCAGCGAGGAGCCCACCCTGCATGCGGAGCAGCGCTGCCCTCTCCCCATCCCACCAGCCAGCCCCTGCTCCTCCAGCACAGCCCAGCACCCTCATGTGGCTGCACAGGCCTGTGGTTTGGCACTTTGTCCCCAGGAAATGCAGGCAATATTTCGCTCTCACTAATCTGAAACAGGAAGACATTGGAGTTCCTCATGTCCTTGTCCTTCTCACCTGGGTGCCAGAGCATGTTTGTGTGCAGTGGAAGCTGCTTCAGCCTGGGGAGGGTGAGCAATGCACTTCTTGAGTCCCTTATTTTGAATTATTTCAAATAACTGTTCTCAGTCTGCTGAAAGTAAAAGGAGGATTAAGGCTGAAAGACTGAAGCTTACATAGATACTTTACTGTAGCCTACCTTTCTGTGTTGTTTTTTTTTCCTGTTGTCTCCCTTTATGAAGAATTTATTTATAGAGAGCAGGAAAAAAACCCATCAGCACCTACTTATTAAGCATGAAGCACCTTTCCAGCTTAGAAAACACGGAGTTATTGCAATACAAGCTTAGTCATATATGGGGAGAAAAGTAAATATTTGGAAAAGAGGGAATATAATTTTTAAAACCTCTCTATTTCAGTTGATTTCCAAACCAAAACCTTATAAAGATCCAACGAAAAACAGCATAAAAGAAAGTGCAAGAAATATTATTAGTGAGATTGTATCTACTGAAATTGGCCACGTACTTAAACAGTTTGCTGAAAGAAATTTGATGCTTAATTCTTTCAGACAATCAGGCTGTTGCCAGAGGTGGTGTTCCACCTGCCTACAGGAAACTATCTGCAACTTGACATCTCAAAAAAAAGAAGTTTTAAAATTTATATTAATCATCTCATTTACAAGCTACTGGTACTATACATGTTGCTGCAGATTAAATGACTCATTGGCTGGGTTTCAAATAGTAGAAAACAAGGCTCCTCTCCCACATCTTCCCTTTCTGTCACACTGATTAGGCTGCTATTTGCATTCTTTTTATCCCATCTGGACCCCTCAGCAGAAGGGATTGTTTAGCCCTGAAAGATTATGATTAAAATCGGTCTGATGACAACCTGATGAAAATGTATCTTGTTTTCATGGTGGCATTTTAGCATACGCTAGGTTTCCATTAGGTCTATGTGGGTAAACAAGTTACTGTGGTGGTAGGTCAGCTAGCCAGAAATAACAGGTCATGATGGTGCTACTGCTCTGTGCTGTGTTGCATCAGCTCCTGGGAGGGATAAATCCCCTGCATTTCCTTTGGGTACTGCAGGGTAAGACCATGTAACCACAGGCAGTTGCTGAGGAGTAGCTGATATGCTACTAATTCAAGCCTGGTATCTCCTTCATTTGATGACCTCCTGAGGGAGGAAAGGTGCTTTTGGAGTTAAGACACTGAAGAGGTGTACCCCGGTGTGAGGTAGGTTCTCCATCACTTCGTGCACTGTGTGCAGTTCCCTGTTTGCAAACGGGGACATTCCCAGGGGGAGGGGATGGTGCTTAGGCAGGGACCCTTCTCAGCCTTGTGGCAGGACTCATGGTGACCAAATTGTTTTGAGCGTTCTTTCCACTCTCTCCTTGTTTGCTGACAGAACTGGACTACCACCTGCTGAAGGAGATGTCTCTTCATGTTGTGATGACCTTCATAGCCTGATTACGAGCAGGCCTCTGAGCCAGTGGGGTATTGCCCTGCAAACTCTTTGGCTGTTAGATGCTCTGGGAATTTGCAAGTCCATTCTTGGATGATTAATTTCTCATACATATGGATAGGAGACGTCTGTGCAGGACAGACAAACATGACACAGGAACTACAGGAGTCACATAATCTTCTGGGTGGCACCTGGGGGCAGAGACACACAGGACATCTCAGATGTCTCTAAACACCCATGTTTAAGCTACTGCATTGAGATCTAGGCTGTGTCTGCCCCACTGAAAAACCTACAACAGAATAAATAATCTATGAAAGGCACAGGAGGCCTAATAATTACCCATAAATACTGCTTTTGTTTATCTTACACAGCATAAAGTCAGGTTTCTGACAGCAGTTGTTGTTCAGCCTGATACTTGTTTTACATCTTTTTGCAGTTGCATAAGTCTTTGTACCACTAACCACATATCTGCATCTTGAGGTCAGTTCTTTGTGGATTTAGAACCACGCAGCATTTGTGTGCCCTCACAGATGGAGAGATGGAGATGGCTGGCAGTGTGCAAGAATACACCAGGCTCCTGGAAGCAAAGCTGCCTTTATTGTATCTCCAGGAGCTTCCAGGAAACAGAGAGAAAGGACTTCTCACAGATTAGTTGCTTCCCAAATAACTGGGATGAGTGGACTGATTATTGACAACCTGCCATTAAATTGTCACTGAAAACACTAAATTGTATTGTTTAACCTGGTTCTACAGAACAGTTACCATGATGCTGAGAATCAGCAGTCTGAGATGTTTCAGCTCAAATAAGCACAAGAGATACTGCTATCTTAGCTGCCTAAAACATTACCTCCTGCTTTTACTGCAAGTCCTCTGAGGGGGCTTCCTATGAAGCCTTTTGAAAAGAGAAGACCAAGACTTGATTAGAACATTTGGGCTAAATTTGATCTCTTTCTAGATGCCTGTACTTCCGTCATTTCCAAAAGTTAATATCCCGTATCACAAAGTACAGGAAAAGTGACATCTTTGGGGGACATTCACAGCAAAATCTTTGTGTTTCATTAATGGTTTTTGTGCGATATTTCAGGATCATAAAACATACACAAATCTTCAGTCTTATATGCAAATACAGCCTTTTTTGATACAAATACTACTGGATAAGCCCTTTGGAAAGCATCAGCTACTATTTGCATTTAGTTCTCATTGCTTAGGACTGGCTATTCAACCTCTTTTCCTTACCTCACGTTTTTTGGTGCAAGAGTACATTTCATTTGTCTGTTCTGAATTGCATTGTTTGCATAAGAAAAACATAGTGTTTAACCCACAATAACATTTCTCTCTGACAGGAAAGGGATTTACTGTTGTTGAAATTCCTTTTTCAAATGTGCATAAGCTACTCCTATTTTATGGAACAGTGACAGGAAAACCATACTGACTCCATCTGAGCACACAAGTTGTAAAGATGAAAACCCACAGGAAAATACAGATAAATATCATGAAGCATGTGATTACTGTTGTGTTTAAAGATCATATTTTATAAGATTTATATGGGAGCACAAAAAGTAAAGGGAGAAACCTAGAAGCCGGTCTGCCTGGGAGAGCAGATTGTTCGTGCAGTTCAAAAAAAACCTCCATGTGAAAGAGTGGTTGTGGAAAATACTAATAGAAAAGCCATTGCTGGTGTCTACTGTAAACTGTTAACAGGTAATACAGAGTAAAATGGGTATGTTAGGTAGACATCAAGAAGGAAATGAGGAAAATGGTTGCCAAATCCACAGGACTATTTACATTCAAACTCAAGGCTCTTCCTGGTGATGTGAATATGATCTCAGTGGTGCTGCCCAACAGACTTTTTCCAGGTTTTATTAATTTGGGTGGGAATCCATAGGAAGGCAGAGGAGTCCATGCAGACAGTGGGTAGCTGAGAAAGTCTGAACTGGAGAGTTTTCCTCTCCTTACTCAGGCTGTTTGTGGCCTCATGAACCTTTTCTATTTGCTTTGAAAAGGCCATTGTACACATCAAGTGAGCATTGGAAAAGGAAGGTTAAAAATGAAGGTAAGAAATCTTATGTTCAATTTACAGCAGAAGAAAAATGAAAGCAGTTGGAATATAGAATGTGACCAGAATATAGTTTTGTACCTCCAAGTGTGAGATCAGTCTCTCCTGTCCTACTCTGTCCTTCCTAACCTTCGCCATTGCCTGGCCCAGCCTCAGGTATGGTAATCTTTGACAATTTGCTCCTCGTTTGCACTGCTCCCATCCAGGCCTTTTTTTTTTTAATCTCTTCCCTATTTTACTGCTACTTCAGCCTTCCCACCAAAACCTCAGTCTAGCTGTTGACTATCCCACTCCTGAAACACAATGTCTTCTGCCTGATCTCCATTTTTCACTTTCTTTGCCAAAGCAAATTTGATCCTTCATCTTGATTTGGGCAGACACCCCTCCAACAATGCACAAGCATACGCACTTCTGGCTCACTCCTGGGACTGCCCTTGCTTTTTGAATTATATTCCAAGTTTTGTTATCTTTTAAGGCCCTGCAGATAAATATTCATTGGCATCTCTTCTTACTTCATCATACTGCATCCATCCGCTATCAGTGCTTCACCAGTTCTCCTTTTCTACCCATGTTCTTCACACAAAACTGAGAAAACAACAGCAGCCAAAAAAGACCTGAATAAGGACTGTGGATATTACCCACTTTCACCTTAAGAAGCAGTGTTTTTCAGCCCAACGAATTCTGAATACAGACATGGGAGTTCTTAGAAAAGAAAATAGCGGTATAACATCCTCTGTAAAGGGGGGCTCATTAGTGCGATAAAGACCTAGCATGTAGGCAAGTGCTGATGAACCTGCTATATCTCTTTCAAGTGCATAAAACTGTAAGAAATTGTAATAAACACCAATTTACCCATTCAGGGCTAGCAGACTTGAAAAATCTTAAATCTCATTTCCGTACAACGTCATGCATAGTGTGTTTCATGTGAAGCAATAGACTATGCTATACCTTCTCTGTTAATTGAAGGTACAAAGCCAGAGAGTTGATAAGAATTCCCATTAGCATGCAGCTCCATTATTCACTATTACTTTTCAGGCATAGTCTCTGTTACACATTCCATCACTAATATAGGAGAAAAAGCACTTATTCTTGGAAAATGCCCTTCACTGTTCCGAATGGCTGTGATCAACAGCTTGGAGATCCTAATTGCAGCCTATTAGGAATAATGAGATTTGCATGGTAGAAGCCAGAGAATTACACGGATAAAGGAAAAAATTCACAACATGAAAGGTTAATATAAACATATACTGCCCGAGAGTGCAAAGGACACATAAATTGGTGGCTCATTACTGCAGACTGACCCATGGGTAAGAATGTCACCCAGCTCAGAGGCTTTCCCAGGAAGTTTGGCTGCAAAAGTTACAAAAGATAAGGACATGCTTGTGGAAACCGCTAAACTAATGAGAGCTGAAAGTTGTTTGAAATATCCCGATGACCTCACAGATGGGATGCTTATTAAGGTATCTGCATCAGTCTCTTTTTTGTCTAACAGACTGTTGTAAAGCTTTGCCGAGGCGTAGCCAACAGTCCGTGAAGGTGTCTCCATGCTTTTGACATACCAAGGGCATTTTTTTTGAATGAATTCAAAATGAAAACCAACATGCATATCCAATTTTTGTTTGTGGGCATATTTGTGGAATAGCACAGGCGAGGCAGTCAACTATGATTACTTCATCAACACGGGGTCTGCCCGCTACCTACGTGCCTATCTGCTCGAGTGCGCTGGTCAGGAGCCAACTGCAAATTTAGGTCTTGAAAGTCTGAAGAAAAGTGCTTTATGTGTGAGGGTCCCATGAAGGCTCCGTCACGCAATTAAGCCCCATTTTAACAAAAGGCTAGCCATTTTACTGAGGCATGACATGAGTAATTAAAATATCATTTTTAAAAAGACAAATGAGTGTTCTTTTCTAGTCTCGGATATTGTTTGAGGAAGATGGAAGGACAGGATTATGATTTTTGTTTGTTCCAGGGTCCTCTGAGTGGACAATTCAATGCAACCACGGGCAATGCAATAAGCCTGCCGCAGAACATATCTACCCAGGCTCCTACAGGGACCCTATCACTGTAGCAGTGAATATAACTGAAAGAGGAACAAAAGCTATTTCTTTCCTCTCTGGAAATAAATAGTTTTTCCAAGTGTTTTCCTAGTTTGTTGTAGATGACTGTGTAAGTATTTTAGGAAAATCTAGGCAAGGAGGAGGAATATGAAGTGGTACTTGGATTTTGCCTGTAGTAAAATGAGGCTGGAATGGCATGAGATCTTGGTGAGTCAACTGAAAGAGTGAGAAATGGCTGTAGGTTAAAAGAGGGGAGCTATAATTCTAGTGATTCCTAAATATGAGAAAAGAAAGTTAAATTTGGGAGGACAAAGGTTGTGTAAGATGTGTTGAAGGAAGCAGATTTCAGTTGCTTCATTTCAGGAACTCTTGTTTGATTGCTTTTGCTGAATCACGATGAGATGTGACTGTTGCAGTACTTTTGGCCAGATTGTGATAGATATCTTGTGTGAGACAGAGGTCCAGTGGAAACTGGCTTAGGCTCATTCCTTGGGCTCTGATGGAATTAATGGATGCTATGAAGTCCATTGTGTTAAAAATACGCGGTTGTATTGCAGTGAGATGCTGCCTGCAATAAGGAATTCAGTAATAGCCCAGGCACTGCCAAATCCCACTAAAATCTTTGGCAATCTTTATTTAAGCGCTTACATTCATATTTATGAGCCTAATTTTAGTTTCTCAGAAGCAAAAGGGTACCTCTCTCTTCAAGAAAACAGCAAACAAAAACAAATTAGAGAGCTGCTGCCTACAGCACCAACTAGGTCTCTCTGGGACCACATAAGCCAACAGACCCCTTCAGTACACGACTTCTGGCCTTCTGGAAGTTTTGTTAGATCACTGTCAGCAAGGAGCCCAGCAGCAAGCCACAGCAACAAAACCATCTTTTTGCTAAATTCCTTCACTGGATCCCTTTGCCTTTCCTTTTGGGAATGTTCCTTTGCTGAAGCCCCACAAAATTCCCTGTGGTTTCAGCTGTGGCAGGCAGGAACATTTTGAGAAAATGCGTAGGGGCCCCTTGCCCTCTCCCCATGTCTTCTTCCTACTCTGGGCACTGTTCTGAATTAAACCAGTAAAGAAACACATGAACAGCCATTAAAACAAAAATCAGGGAAGGCTGCTGTTATGGCTTCGCTTGCTCTGAATCGCTGAGTGTGGATGAAGAGAGTGTGGGCATCATAACCAGGAAGCTCCATTCCCTAAAATTACACTTAGTGGTGTTTAAACCCCAACAAAGCCTTACCCTGGCTGAGGTGGTGTTTTTGAGATGGTCAGCTAGCCAGCCAGTGAAGGTAAGTTTGCAGGAGGTTCTCAACCCCACGCATTCTTCTCAGCTCTTCTCTCCTCTCCTCCTCTCCCAGCCACCCCAGCAGCCATTCGGGGTTAGGAGTGGTGCTTCCATCCAAACCTGATGAGCACCCTGGGTTAAAGGTTGATTTTTCACATCCTGAGGCATTAAAATCCAATAGGTTTTTACTCTACGTACACTGAGAGGTTATGTTCATTTTGTGGATTTTTCTATTCCTGCAAAGCTATTATTATGTGTGAATGCATCATGCTATTGCCATTACATTTCTATTATGCTAAAAAATAGGACTGAAAATTATTGAAAGTCTGGTATGCAAATCTTTTGCAATTCCCATTATTAGAAAGGAAAGAGCAAGTTCGTGATTCTTCTGAGCAGTTACCAAAAATAGCAAGGAAAGGGCAGAAATTGTCACAAATGAAGCCTGTCATTTCTAAGCACCTCAGTAATACTGCTATAGTACACAAGGCACTGTGTGTGTGGCGGGGCGGGGGCAGGGGAGGAAGGGGGTAGTTGCTACAAGGATTTGAGTCCAGCAAAGGTTGTAATCCAGCTTCTATAACCCTGTGCTGGATCTGAACTTCTGAACTCAGTATTGTCTTGGGTTTGTCCTCTTGCTGGTGTGCCCATGCGCAGCTGCGATACCATTATGTTTCCATTCTCCCCAGCGTGCTGTCACGCAATTGCATATTGAAATGAAATGGAAAGTGATTTATTGTGTGGGATCAGGGGTTTTTTTCCTCTGCAGTGTATGGATGTAAATCTAGGGCGATTTCCCATGCTCCTGGAACTAGGTTTTGCTTGAAAAAAAGTCTAGAGTCAACAAATGGGAAAACCACTCCAGAGCGCTAGAAAAATAGGAGTGTTTCTCTCTGCCTTCCTGTGTTGGTCCAATGGGGCTTTTCTGAGGTTACTAATGACTGTGAAATGTCTTACACATAAATTCTCTAAACCCCTTCTCAAAATTACATTTCATAATTCTGTGCAACTGAATACACAAATGATGTTAAAATAACAGTCATGTAATACCTCAGAATTCTCCATGTGAAGCTATTGTAAGTTCAAGATAACTGCCACCACAAAGAGCTGTTTTACAGAATGAAAGTGCTTGAGAAACAGGAATTCAAAAGGAATTGATGATAACACTCATTGTGAATATTACCAGCAGTACAGCAGAAATGCAGCCAGTTGAGAAGTCATCCAGCCATTGAAATAGATGAGCTATTATGATGCTAAATGAGGGACAGATTAAGTATGTGTCATTTAAATTATTAAATATGTGGTAATTGATGTTGTTCTAAGCTTGTATTTTATATTGATATTCTCAGGGGATGAATTTCTGCTGATCTTATCCACAGACCCAAGCAAATCTTTCTCCCACTGGGACTGTTTAATTTAATGATATGTGAGTTTCTTTGTCTGCAATAACATCTGAGTTGTTTATCTTTTTATTTCAGACTATAAACTTGCGGGGTGTGTAGCTGTAACTTATGGACAGCCCATATCATCCCAGGGCCCATGTCTCCACTGGGGCTTTCAGGAGCTGTTGTGGCACAAATCGTAGTCAATAAATACTCCTGAGAAGAAAATAAGCATCTACAGCTGGATTTTCACTTTGCCTCGCTCACCTACTGAGAACATACTCCATTCTTGACACAGGAAAGTTACTGAGAGGTGAATGATGAGGAGTTTATCCTCAGTAGAGGATCACAGAGGGTGTGACTAACATACTAAGACTGGAACAGATTTTGTCCCTGATGTTGGCAGACACAATGCTCTTGAAGCCAGAAAGATGTCCAAGGGCTCATGTAGGTGGGACTGATGAGCAAAAAGGCCAAGTATATGGCATTTCTGGTGAGTTTCAAAGGTTTAGGAAGTCTCCTCCATTGAATGCTACCAATGTTGACAGCTGATTTTTGCTTCAATTTTTTTTTTCCAGTAAAAACAGGAAAGGACAGTAAGAGCTTTCTAAATTGTTAAATCTTCTTTTCTATAAGCCCCAAAAATACTAAGAAATTGAACAAAAAACCAGGATGATAATTTATTTGTGACTTTTCCTATCTAGCACTGTTCGAAGTGTCCATCTGCACTAGTCAGTGTATCCCTCCAGGGGCTGATTAGGGCATCTAGGGAAGAGGCAAATATGGACCCTGCTGAAACAACTTGTTTTTTCTCACTTGGAAAAAACTGTAGTTTGATAGGCGAGGAGGGATCCTGCAAGTGGGATGAGATGGCAGAAGTGACAGTAATCAGTCTCCAATCTGGCAGGTAGCAGCAAGTTTTGCATCTCAGCTTGGCATCACCTGGCTGTTGCTGTAGCTCTGAATGATTAATTTTGAGGGTAATGACCTCCTTCACAATGCTGTGACCTGTAGCAGCCAGGGCGATGGGCTTCCCTTCAGATCAAATCACAGCACCATGGCTGAGTTGTTTTTTTAACCCTAACAAGAGCTGTCATGAAAAGTTACTGGAGCCTGACTTTTCCTCACTCTTTGTCAGCCCCCCTCAGCCTGGGCCATGGGTCCCACGTCCTTTGAAGCCAACTGAGCTTCCTTTGTTGCTTTTTGGTGCATAATGATGCCGGGCAGCTCTGCAGCCGAGAGTGCCCAGCGAGACCCAACGAACCATGACTGGCGGGAAGTGCAATAGCAAAGTAAGCCAGGAATCGATCCCCTGTGGTATTTCCTGAGCTCTGCCTCTTGGGATTAAAGGTGGCTGTGAAAAACGTAGTGCTTTTGCCAGTCCTCTGCCAAGGGGAAAGGACCCGAATTCTGTGTTTGGTGTCATGTAGCTTACCGGATGAAGGAAGGGTTTTAGTTCTTTGCATTTAAGGTTATTCACATTATGTAACTCCATTAATGACACGATGCTTTTGGCTAGTGAAGACAGTCTTGTTAGCTAGGATGTTCTCTTATTATATCGGTTCAAAATCACAGAATATATAATTTCAGAAAAGGCTGCTTACTGTTAGGAGCACTACTTTCTTAGGTATTTACTATCCCATTTTGCCACACCACAAGTATCAATAATTAGTTCTCTTACATATTTATCAGCAAGAAGCTGACAATGGGATGAGAATACAGAGGATACCAAAGAGCAACGATGCCAATGGAAAGAGTTCCTGTGGGCATTCAAACGGACCTATATTTGGTATTATACTCTAAACACAGCACGAAGAGAATGGTTTCTGTCTAGAAAATGTCAGCCTCTGAGGGATTAAAAAATAATTAATTTAAAAAGAAACTAAGAGTGTGAGTCACATGGCACAGACCCTTCCCATGCGACACCTGCTCTCCCTCTTCCTCCCTCGGCTCTGCAGCTGCGCAGTTGTTTGCACCTTGGGATTGCTGCTCACAGCTGTGTTCTTACTGCTCTGTTTTCCTCTTACACAAGTAAAGCTGATGCTGTTTGTTGAAGGGGAGAAGACAGATGAATTCTGCTAGTGACTAGTTCAAAGTTAATTTCTTGCAAGAGCCTTTGTACTTTGTAAAACCTGGGTACAGCAAAGAGGTGGCCACGTCAAGCAACCTCTGTCCGTAACTGGGAGCTGGGCAGTAGTTGCCTGCGTCTCTAGGGCTTTTGGCAGTTTCACTTGCTTTTTATGACCTACTCAGTGCTAATGGGGAATCCTTATTTTCTGTGCTTCTAATATGCTTCCCACACTGGTCACCAACCGCAAGAAAACGTGAATTGGTATTTTTAATCCCGTGCACTCAGTTCCCTATGTGATTGGTGCAGCCAGCACAGCCCGCCCCCGAACGCTGCCCAGTTTGCTCAACTCCTGCCACCTTTCCTGCAGGCCTCAAAGCTTGATTGTCTGGTTACCTATCAGTCACATGACTTTCCCCGCCTCCTCAAATGTGATTGGCTGTCCTGGGTCCACTGACTCTCTGTAGACTTCTGGGTGGTTGTTGCCAGGCAATGAGCTCCACCTGAAAATGGAGCTGAGGGCCCTAAACAAAGGCCGTCTGTCATGAAAGACATGTTGGGACCCTAAACATGAGGATTTGGGCCCCAAGAAGGAGACTCTGGGCACTCAAAAGGACGGGCAAATGCTACAGATGGTGCTTTGGGCCCTGAACACGAGCGGACCCTCTTTGTTCCGACCCGAGCTGGGTTTGGTGCCCATGACCCCACATACCAGCTGTCTGATGTGCTTTCTGACCTCATGGACCCTTTTGTTCTGCCTCCCTTCCGCTGCTAAATCCTGTTGTAGGAGCCCGAGCAGGACCTCTCAGCAAAGCATATTTTATTAACAATTTTGCAAGACTGAGTGTTCTACGCAAAGGTAGGCACACAGAATAGGGCAAAACCCCCTGCTTGTATCCCCACCAAACCTCAGCTGCAAATTCCTTCCCCTCCTCCCCATTGATTGGGTACTGCAGGGTTTACAGACTACTCGACACCTGCCTCAGTTTACTTGTCTCAGTCATCTAAGTCTAACAACCCTCTAACCTTAATGATTTATTTGAAATATGGATTCCTGGCTCTTTGGTTACCCTTCTCCCTATCTTATTTTTTTTAAATACAGTAATCAGTTTGGATTCCGGGATTATTTCAAAGAGACTTTGTTTTACATTAAGGATTCATAGTCTGATGTCTCTCAGTCCTCCCCCTGCTGTGGTCAGGTGCCAGATCAGTTGTAAAAACAACATTCCCCCTTCAATGGCTCCTTACAACTCCATATTGAAACAGAAGAGGTGGGAAGATGGGCACACGCAGCACACAGCTCTCAAAACCCCATCACAGACACTTCTCCGAATGGGGATTTCACCAATTGCCTCAAAACCCTCAGAGAAGCAAACACCCTGTAAACAACACACACAAGGCCAACAAGAGTTTGGTTTTAATTGTGGCTTTGGCTTTTCTGCCTGCTGGTGCCCAGTGAGTGCTTCCGAGAAGTGATCCCAGCCGTGGGACGCAGTTTGCAGCTCTTCCTCGAGGGGCTTGTGGGCAGGCAGGCTGGCCGGCAGAGCTGCCCGTGGCTCTGGAAGGGTTCTCTGAGCTCTTCCTGCCAGAGGCAGCACTGGCTCCTGCTGCCCTGGGCGCAGCTCGGTCCCTGCTGGGGCAGCTTTGGTGCTTCCTGGACTCTTCCTCTTTGTCCTCTCCAGCATCACAGGCGTCAGATGCTGTGTCCTCCCTCATCCAGGCTGCAATCTGCCCCTGTCACCACTGACCGTTTTTCTGATCTGTATCTCCAGGGCACTGAAGCCTTCCTGCTCCTCCTCCTCTCTGTGCTGAGGGGTCACAGTCCATGATCTCCACAAACGGGCTGCGGAGATCATAGCCCCGCTGCCGGGATCTGCTCTGTTCCCTCTGCTTCAGCCAAGTTTGCTCCTGAGCAGCTTTGCGTGTGGAAGGACACTGGGAGCTGCCATTGGAGGGCCTTGGAGCTGCATCATCCCTTAGGGCTCAGTGACTCCGTGGAGGACTTGTTCCTCAGCTCCTTGTCCTTCTCACTGAGTGGTGCTAGTCCATGATCTCCACAAACCAGCTGTGGATATCATAGCCCTGCTGCAAGGATCTGCTCTGCCCTCTCTGCCTTGGCTGGGTTTGCTCCTGAGCAGCTCTGGGGGCAGGAACAGACTGGGAGCTGCTGCTGGGTGGCACTGGAGGTGCTGATACAAACTGGGAGACGCTGCTGGAAGGTCTTGGAGCTGCCTCATCCCTGTGACTGCGGTCACAGCTCAGGGAACTGGTTCTCCTCCTCCTGTCTGAGTGTTCATAGTCTGCCGTGTCCACAACCCAGATGCGGAGATTGTTGCCCCACTGTAGGGATCTGTTCTGGGCCCTCTCCCTGGCACCATTCTCCTGGAAGTGGGCAGAAGGGCTGAATCCCTGCTCCTCTTTGCTGCTGTCCTCTCACAGAGTGTGGGGCACACGCTCGTGGGGGTGACAGCACAGCGGGCATGCAATTTTCCTTCTGGACACCAGCCTGATGCATCGTGGAAGAAGCGATGCAAGCAGGAGCCCATAGAGGAGCTGGTGTTGATCCTGCCTGGCCAGATGGAGCACGGCTGGCCCACAGCTGCCTCCCTGGCACTTGCCCGGCTTTGCTGGCTGGTGTGGAGCAGGGTCAGTGTTAGGTTAAGGTTAGGTTAAGGTTAGGGTTAGGTTTAGGGTTAGGGTTAGATTAGGATTAGGTTAGGGTTAGGTTAGGGTTAGGGGTTAGGGGTAGGGGGTTAGGATTAGGGTTAGGGTTAGGGTTAGGGTGCTTTGTTCTGTTTTCCTCCTGATTTCCACTCCTCCCTCCTCTGGACATCCCTCGAGTAAGCCAAGCTCTGGAAGCAATGATGACTCCGAGGTGCTCCTGCTGACGTGAATTAAATTAAGCCAATAATTTACAAATCGGAAACATCTCTCTTTTTTAATGGATTAAAACATTGGCTATAAATTCCTTAGTCCTTCTGGTCTGTGCCCAATTAATTTGGTAAGTAAGATCTTACTCTTTTCCCAAATTTACAGTTGTGCATGACAACCTGCAGAGTACATCTGTCTATAGCTTTATTATTCAGTAAATGTCATCTGCATGGTTCATTGGTAATTAAAGTAATAAACACTGTGGAGTCACCAGTTCACTCAATTTCAGAGAGAGAAGGTGAACAGTCCAAAGAAGGTCCAAGGAAAACAAGTACAGCCACTGAAGTCCCTTTTGCTTATTTTACTGCTTCTTAATTTCTTTGCTTGTTTATGTACTCCTGCATCCATCCAAGCCCCAGATTTCTTACTAACTGTATCACTGGCACCATTCATTGTAGAAAGCTTTTCAGCATTAGAAAGAACAAGTGCAGAGACAGTGACGGATGCTCCCTACCTCTGATCTGCACTGCCAACAGGTGACCCGTGGTGATCTTCTCCTACCTATTCAGCCCCAACCAACAGCTTAAAGACCTGTCCTTGGAAATGAAGTTTAGAGGACAAAAATCATAACTGTTAGTATATGAGTATTTTAATACATTTCTTAACAAAATTGTGCCATATGACAAATTGCCAGGACTAGTCCATAGCTGTAGCATCAGGCATCTGCAAGGCTTTTCCAGTTAAAAGGGAGCAGCTGAGGCTGGTCATCTTGTGTAAGGTATTTCCAGGTTAAGAAAAGTTGCCATTATGGGATCAGAATTGACAAACACCTGGCTGAGGCAAAATAATGTAATATAATCAGAAACCTACCACATTAAAACAGACTAAGTAGGACTATAAACTTCCAATCACTGCAGAAATGAAATGTGGCTGCCTTTCTGCCCAGGGTACAGTCCCCTCTCTAAGCCCAGCAAAACACAAGAGTATCCATCATCTACTCTGCTACAAGGTCTCCCCCACTGTGGCAGCTGGACCGCAATTTAATATGCAGCTTGGACCTCTACACCAGTCCTTGTTTTTCACATCTCTTCCATCATATTCCCAGATTTCTTCATTTTGTGAACCATGTGTGTGAATGATATCCTTCCAACAAAAAGCCAGCATTTTTCTTAGTCATGTCAATTAGGCATTTATCCCACAAATGTAAATATTTACATTTGAGTAAGAGAGTAAGCCTATTGATATATTTTCTACCCATTTCTTATCTCTGCTCCCATTTTACTGTTTCTCAGTTCTCAGAGGTTATTGGTACAGATGCTAAATAAAACTGTTTTCTAGTATCCTACATGAAGAATATGTTTAAATCTAAGTCAGCACATAATTGAACACATAATTGTCCACTATGAGAAACAGAATCAAATTATTATGGGGATACATTTCTGCCATTGTTGGCTGTTCAGAAAGACAACACTCATCTTACCCCAGTCATCTGATAAGATCTACGTATTGCTTTGCAATACAGTTATGTGCAGTAGGCCAAAATACCTTCACAGTGGTATTACCCAGAAACTGAAGAATGTACAGGTTTGTGCTTTGGTTGAGGAGAACACAGATACATAAAATGGATCTAATAGCTTTGGAAATGAAGAGGGATGGCACTGCAGGTCAGCAATTAAGATGGCAAGGAGGGATCATCTAATGAGCTCTCCCAGGCCTGACCATGGGAAGCGTACCAGAAGCGGGGCTGCCTTTGGAAGGTGGGAAAATCATGTGGTGGCACTCCTGTCCAGAAATGTTGCTCTTCGCAAAAGGGGTGATTTATGGCAACTTGCAGTGCCTAGGAGGATTTACTTGGACTGCTGGAGCAACACTGTATCCAGGGGCTATAAGGACAGGTCAAAGCCATCTCTGCTTACCTTCTCCCCTTTTTGAGTGCTTTCTCTGTATCTGTAGGACACATAGCAGATTCCCACACTGTGCGTTTCTTAAAGTGTTATATTCAGAGGCAGAATGTCCTAACACATTAAAATTATTTCAGACATTTTCAAGTGGGAAAAAAACCCCACCACAAACCATATCCATAAAGATACTTACTATTTTATCACTGGATTAATTCAGGACTTGGCATGAGTAGCACATCTCTGTAGACTTTTAATGGGCAGAAGTCTATTTGCACAACTGCTGAATTGGCGAACAGCCTCTATGTTGAACAGTGCACAACGGAACTGAAATTCAAACATAATTCCTCTCTTTTAGAAAGTGGCTGCAGACAAGGGAGCACGAGACCAGCAGGTTTTTAGCCACCTGCCTAATCTCTTAAGCCCCAAAATGTTGAAATAAAGCAGAGCTGCCCGAAATATGATGGTTTGAGTTTTCATGAAAAACGTTTTCTGTTTGGATGGTTCCTCCAGGTTCACACCCACTAATGTTGCCCTGGTTTATAGCCTGGGATTAATACAAAATCTCCAAATGGAAAGTCTAGCCAAAATGAGACAAAAGGCTTTATGCCATGAAAAACCATTGAGTTTCAGATGTGTTCCACCTAAACTCATGAATTTCACATCTGAACACATCTGGATAAAAACTAGCTAGGTTTCCTTAGCATTCAGCTGAAAATTGCAAGGGATTTCAGCTCTCCGTGTCTCCTATAGCACATTGAATCAAAGAGGAATTGGGCCATGCCTGACTGACATTATTAATACTCCTCTCTGGTGACAAATTCTTGCCATAGGACAATCAGGTGAGCAATAAATGAACTTACCATACGTTACTGGTACCTTTATTGTTATTATTAGCCTAGTTTTATGCCCTCCTTTTGTTTCAGCATCCTCTTATTCTTGCACTCATGTCTATTTGTCTCTCATAGACACTTCAAAATGTTTTTCTTTAATCTTCCAAGATTTTTTTTATTCCTTCCATTACTGTATGCTCCATGTAAGGGCAGCACTGAATTCTCTGGATGCCACCTTCTAGCAGGGGCCAATGTTTAGGGGCCCCGTCTGTGAATGAGCTGATGTTGCACTTGTCACAAGACCTAACATAGGACAAGCAGAGATATTGCAGGTACTACCTCTGTGTCTGTTCCCCAAAACCTGGACTGTGAAGAAAAACAGGAAGTCTGTGTTGAGTGAACAAAAACTGATGGCAGTAGCTGACATACAGCCTGTGTAGGGATGGTTGTTAGGGTAGGTAAATGTGCTATCTTAGGAAGGGGTTTTTATACGTTAAGGTTATGTTTTCACTAAACAAGAACTTCACATTTACTTTGGGGCAAAAAGAACAACCCTGACTTTCACAAAATATTCTGCAGTGTTCGGTAATAAAAATAGTGTAGTTTAAAAAAGAAAATGAAAACCTAAAGAACAGATTTCTGTGAGGGAAGAGAAGTCAGCATTTAATGACTGAGATTAAAATGAATCCTTTCACTTAGAAGGCATCTGTTTCCTATTTGTATGCAGCATATTCTGTTCTGTACAGATGCCACTCACTATATCAAGAGGTTTCTTATCAGTTGTCACAAAATATTGTCAAAACTTCACATGTATGAATTAATTTTTGTTTCCCCCAGTAACTGAAAAAAAAAAATCTTCAAAGCTTAGTGACATTTTCTTGGCAACCGAGATGTGATTTTATAGGTGTGCCTGGAACTGTAAATGTACTGAATGCCTCGTAAGAGTGATCCACACGGACTGTGCTCATTTGGTGGGTTGTCAGTTATGCCTGTGGGCAGTATCACAGCACGGACAGCAGATACTGTGGAATCATCACCTTTTGTACTCATTTCCTCATTTACTGGTGGATGGTAGAAAATTTACTGGTAGAGCATATATGGTCTGTATGCTATTTGGCTGAGCTGAGAACAGCAAATACAGTGACAGTCATGTGGAAATTATTGAAGCATGCAACATATAGGCCAGCTATTACTGTGTGTAAAGTTGACTCAATCTCAGTGTGAATAAAAAGTGGTGAACATATATATATATATAACTTGAGAAACAAAGATCCACTACTTAAAAATGAAATTGCAGACTTGGAAGATGGTGTTTGGAAGAACCCTTAGAGAAGATCTATGTCAAGTCCTTTCACCAAAAGAGGATGAACTGCATTTATGCATTCCCTAAAAGGGTTTATCCAGTGGTTTTCTGAAAACTTCCAACATCCCTAATTGGTCTATTCCACTAGTTCAGGACTCCAATAAAAAAGGTTGCTTTTTTTCCCAATATCCAAATTAAATTTTCTTTGCTGCAAATAAAGATTTGCAAATAAAATTTCTTCCTATTTTTGCTGAGTGGTTCTGGAGAGAAATTGATGACAATCCTCTCTCAAATAACCTTTAGACCAATACATTGGAAGATTACTACCTAATCACCATCCCCAAACCTGCCTGTGTCTAGAGTAAGCAGGACCAATCTTCTCTCATAGTCAATACTTCAACATCCTGTAACCCAGACTCTCTATCTCCAGTTTCTCCATGTCTTTTATGACCAAACACAATGTGGCATTTGAGATTTTTTCTAGCAAAGAGAAGAAAGCTATTGTTATATCCTGTGAGATATGTATAATGCTGCCATTAGTATAGCTGAGATGAATTAACAGTGTTAAATTATTACTTAATATTCAGCTTAGAATCAGCCTCAATGCCAGCCTCACTTTTTGACTGAACACTTACTTGTGCATTTGATTTTTCTTTCCCAAGTATTGTGCTGTGCACTGTCATTACTGAATGGCATCCTTGTTTGGGTTTTGCTCCTTCTGATTCCTCACATTCAGTTTGAATTCTAGTCCCATTCTCCAAAATTCTTTAAAAACCTTGATGTGTCACCTTTCAGCCCACTCTCCTCTGTCCTCTAAACTGTTCACCAGAGTATTAATTACATCTGTGCTCAGGAAAGGCCCTTGCAGGAGCAAACGTAACTCCTGAGAAGTGTTCCTTCAAAGTGTTTTTTTCTGCCAGCTTGTCACATTATGTTTATACCAATGTCCATTAACCGGCTTTTGTGAGTATTGTGTGATGCTACTAAAAACCTTACTGAAATCAAGTATTATCTGTATCTAATGCTTCCAGCTTATCCACCAAGCCAGAGAGTCTGTTCTTCAGGTACCCATGCTGATCATTTTTAGTCCTGTTGATGTCTTCTAAGTATTTGCAAATCGATGATACAATCACTTGTTCGACAGCTCTTGCTCCTATTGAGATTAGGATCACTGAGTTACTGTTTGCCAAGTTCTTGCCAAGACAGGCACAACATTTGATCTTCTGCCAACAGAATGGGCACCCCGACTGCTTCCCATCTTCAGTGGTGTCATTTTTTCCCTCTGAAGTTTTCACTGAAAAGGGAAAATATCTACAGTACTATCTTCTCAAGTTATAAACAGAGTCTTGTTTTTGAAAGGGAGAAACAGAGGAAAAAAACTGTGGCTGGTGAAAATTTTCATGTGTGGGCCGGAAGGTTTGGGTATATTTTGGATGTGGGAGAAAAGACAGTGAGAAGACGAGTATCTTTACAGCCACCACATTATTCCCACTGTTATTCGTTAACTTTTAACAGCCTTTATTAATCTGAGAAGTCTCTCTATCTTGTTTTCTAGATCACATTAATTTCTTGAAGAGCCTTCTGTGAATGACCAACTTGAAATGCCTTTTAGAAACCCAGTTAGACAAGATCAGTGTGATCTGATTTGTTTGCATTTGTTGCCTTCAGATAACACTAGTAGATTAGTTACATACAGCTTCATTTCCTAGAAACCCTACAGCTTTTCATTGATATACTGTATTTATCCACATACGTGCTACATATGCTCTTCTTTTCTCACAGTTCCCTGATCTGCCTTGATTTTTTTTTAATCTCTAGTAAAACAGATGATTTTTACATCTACCAGTATTAACCAGCGCCATTTCTTTGATACGATACACTGTTTATGCACTGGTTTTAGCCGAAAGAGGTGAGATTCACTGTGTTATGGGAGTTTTACAGCAGATTCTTTATATTTTCTCAAGCCCTCAAAAGCTGATTTAATGTTTTCACAGCCATCATTCTTCAGAGTAAGGCGAGATCCTGAAGTGGCACGAATTAACATAGCTCTGATGCTTTCAGCATTCTGTTAGAACTAGTAAGCCTATCCCAAGAGGTGACTAGTTCCCATTCTATGCAACTAGGACAATGACTTTTTAATTTGGATATCACAGTCCATCTGTAAGAACTAATATTTGACAACTGCCTTCTGTTTGGAAATTGCTTAATCCCCTCCTAAAACCCTGAAGTTTCCCCCATCTTCTCTCCTTTGCTCTCCTCCAGTCTAGTTTCTCACTAGAAACATGCTAGTGCAGTGCCTTTTCACCAAGGGTAGAGACTTCTCTAAATCTGCCTCCAGGACCCCTGTCCGAATCTGATATCCGATATCTTAATTTGTTGGTTGATGTTTAAATAGAGGTGTGCAAGTCTTACGTTCCTTATTCAGGTCTTAGAAAACACCTACCATAGTGAATAGGCAAATAAGAGAAAGGGAGTTACAGTAAGCGCTAAGTACTTTTCTCCATTTAACACTGTTCATTCACCAGGAGTGGATTACAAGAAGGAGCATGACTTCCTAGCTCAGGGCGTTACCTTGCTTTTGAAGGCCAGCAAAGATGATGTGTTGACGACCAAAACTCGAGAATTTCTCATTGTCTTATTGCATTATGGTAAAACCAGAGCCAGCATAGCGTGACTGACTTGCTAAGCCTAAGGTGTAGCGTGCCAGGACTGTTGCCAAGTTTTTAGACTGTCTTAGTTGTCTTTCAGGATGTAGACTGCCAAGATATGCGGTTTTGGCTGAGTGGAAGCACTTTTTGTTTCAGAATGTCAATATAGCAGGCTGGTAGATCAAAACATATTATTACTGGGTTCCAACATGCATGGGATACTGGCAAAGAAAGTGGTTTCTTTATCTCTTCAACAACCAGGCATTACAGGATGTATTCCTGCCTGTGATGTTTACTTTTAATTCATCATATGTTTAGGAACACTGATGTGATTGCAAGTTTATATCTCAAAGTAAGGTCATGGGCAGAGGAAAAAGTGGTTTTTGTCACTGGTGACTGGACTTGTGAGGAGGATATTGACTGCAGGTCTTCAGGTGCAAAACTTGCAGAAATGTGGTTTTACATAACCAAATGATTATTAATTTGCCATTCACTGTCCATTTGCTCACAGGACTGAAAGGCATCTATCTGTGCACTTCTGGTTCAGTTATGGCTTTTTGTTGCTTTTGTTTTTCTACCAGTTTTGCCACTATCACCAAATACCCTCATGTTTGCTATGTATTCATTCTTTGTACACTGCATCCTCCATGCCTATGCTGTAGTGTGATTCTGTGGTTGGGCAGTCTCATTCAAGGAGATGATGGGCAGAAGCAAAGGGAGCCTTCACCACTTGCCAATTCTGAAATTGCAAGGTACAGTGTATGATGTTCAGCTCCATGTCCCAAAGGAGCTGTATTTCACTTTCTTCACCGGACTTCTAAAATGCTAGCAGGTAGAAAAGACTATGAGGACTAGAAAGTCAGTGCTCACCTTGGTCCTGTGAGGCTGGAAGCTAATCAGGCCCCTGGTGTAAATCAAGACAGCAGGTTTTTGGCATTCACCACTCTGAATATACAGGATAAGAAGATTTAATCAACTCCTGTAATTTCTAGTCTGTCCCTTCCTTTAGGTAGGGAAAGACAATGTCATCCATAAACATAAACACTTTCTTGTTGGCTGCTCTTTTTGATAGTTCTGAGTGGTTTTGTTCAACCAGGTTTTCCTTCCGAATTCCACTGAAGGTCTGTTTACCTTTCTGCTAGGGTTGAGACTTGTTCCTGAGCAGGAAAAAGATACTATTTTTCTGTGAACTTTACTAAAATAAGAATCAAAACCGTAGCATTGATCCTTTGAATAGTCGAGATCGTTTCTGGATCTAAGAGTTCCAGAAAATAGATAAAAAGACTGTGTACAAAGGCCAATGTGGTTTCCCTCTAAAGCACCTGGGCCTGCCTACCCTGCCCTGTGGGGGCCCTCCGGGACACCCAAGACTTCTTTGTAGGACAGACAGCAAGGACATCCACGAGGCTGGTGCACACAAGTACAGTGGGAACCTGCCAACCCCTTGGCACTCATGTGTATGCTGTCTTCTGCTGAGAAAGATTTCCAATTAAAGACTAAATTCCAAGATTCAATTTCCAATTAAAAGGAAAAAAAATTGTTTTGGGTAAAGGAAGCCTGCTCTTTAGAAATCAGAGGCAGACTTAGGCCCTGGGGGACTGACTCTGTTCCAGTTGCAGACAGTGTCTAAAAGACAATAGTCAAGAAGTCATCTGCTGAATTAACTGGCCAGAGGGATCACAAAGTGTTAGCAGGGAATTACCAGCCCATGGGGGATTTTGGTAAAATGTGTTTCACAGGAATGAATCACATGAAAATGCAGACTGGAATTCACCAGCAATATAAACACAAACTACTGGCTGACTGAAGACACAATTGCACGAAAATTGCAGGAACGGGAATTAACAGCTGAGAGACGCCACAGGGAGAGAAGTGCTTAGTGACTCCCTTGGTGCAATAGGAGCAACCAGCCAGCAGGAAGGCCCAGAACATCACTTCTGTGGGCGCTCAGGGAGCTTGTACCAGACAACATCCATGTCAGGGGTGCCTGTGCCTGAGCAGAGGCCCATGGGGGCTGTGGGGTGCTGAGCACCCCAGCACCAGGAGTGCAGGATGGGGCCGAAGGGCACAGCCGCGGCACCTCTCCCTGCCATCAGCACCTGCCCTGGGCTGGGGTTGGCTGCAAAGAGCTGGGGAGAGAGCAGTGGTTTGGGAAACGGGAGGCTGATGGGCATAGTTCATTTAACTAATTAGAGAGAAAGCAAACAGGTAATTCAGTTGGAGTCTGAATGTGTACATGAAGGTGAGGGGAGGATACCTGAAACTATGGCGCTCTTTAATCTCACAGATAAAGGCAGAAAAATATTTAGTTTCTCAAAGCTGAAGTCTGCTAAGTTTAGGACTGGGTGCAATTAGCTGCTGAAATGGCAAGAGGTGAGAAAGTCTCTTGCACTTGGAGTCCCCGTGCCGAAGCTGGATGTTGCTGCAAGGGACGGAGCATCGCTTGGGCACAGATGGAAACGGAACATCTCAGATGCTGGCCAAGTGTCCACAGTTTGCATTAAACCAGAAAGCCTGGTACACCGTCACCCGGTCTCTGCGGGTCCTGTATGTGGATTTGTGACCAACATTTGAAACCAGGACCAAGTCTGATGGTCAGTACTGGTTAGGACGCTGTTTGCTCTCACAGCTGAAAGTTATTATTAGAACTATCATAATCATCACCATTGTCCATATTCCTACTATCTTTATTATCTGAGGTACTGTAGATCAGGGCCACTTTGTACTGAGGGCTGTAGGGACACACTGTGACAACTAAAGCAACAAAGAAAATTTCCTTGCCTGTTAACTAATAATATGCATAAAAGAAATCGCCTAGTAATCTTCCCTCTCCTCTTTTTTCATTAAACCCTTATGGATCTTATCATATAATCAAAGAATACCAGGTTGGAAGAGACCTCAAGGATCATCTGGTCCAACCTTTCTTGGCAAAGCACAGACTAGACAAGATGGCCCAGCACCCTGTCCAGCCATATCTTTAAAGTGTCCAATGTTGGGGAATCCACCACTTCCCTGGGGAGATTATTCCAATGGCTGGTTGTTCTCATTGTGAAAATTTTGCCTCTTGTGACTAGTCAGAATCTCTCCAGGAACAACTTGTACCCATTACCCTTCATCTTCTCCATGTGACTCCCTCGAAAGTGAGAGTCTCCATCTTCTTTGTAGCCATCCTTTAAATATAAGACCATGGTGATAAGGTCTCCCCTAAGCCTTCTTTTCTCAATACTGAACAATCCTAGTTCTCAGCCTTTCCTCATATGGCAGCTTCCAAGTCCTTTATTCACCTTTGTGGCTCCTCTCTGGACCCTCTCCTGCCTGTCCTCATCTTTTTTGTACAGCAGGGACCACAAATGAACACAGTGAATCACAGTAGTCCATTATTGAAAAAAAACATCCCTGTGTCAGGAAAGTAACTTAATCTTTATATCCCTTTTCACTGCATAGTGAGAAACATAATCTATACTGCCCAGCTGGGTGTGTTTGGCTGTTCCTCAAACTAAATCAAGACTCATAAGATTAAAGTGAAGCTTGGCTCAAGATTAGGTGAATCAGCACAGCTATAATGTCATAAAATGGCCTGCAGGATGGCCTTCTCTGTAATTATACAGGGATTTTTTTTTTCTTATGCTGTACAGGCAAAGGAAGTAATTTAATTTATCTGTTTTAATTAAATGTGTGATACTAGGAAGCAGTGATATTCCTGTTTAAAACATGCTTTAGGTTCTTTCGGAGAGTAAGTGAATGGACTGATTGTAGCTACTGTGCTCTACTGTGACTGTATCTTTCCTGTGAATGCTTATGCTCATAAATGTCATTTATGGGACAAATGCTCATGGCAGGCATGGGCTGATACATGGGATGAGACTTCATGCAAAGAACTGGACTTAGAATATGGGTATTTGCTCCCACCCTTTTATACTGAGTTTATTCTGCAACCTGAAGCAAGTCAGTTGGAATAAATTCTCATACCCATAAAAATGAAATGAAATTGTTTCTACAGAACCATGACCACTGAAGATATTTGGGAAAATTAATTCTGATAGACTAGTGGAAGCCAAGTTTGGCCCACATGTGACTGTGGTCTCAGCTGGGAAACAGTAATGTTTCCTTAGGTGTATTTGGAGACTGACGTTCAGTATTTCTTCTCTCATCTGTTGATAAATGCCTGATCACAAGAGTTCTCCTTTTGGTTCAAAAGCCAAGGTCAGCCCAGAGCTATTACAGGAAGATGCTAATGGGAAGAACTGGAGAGGGGTAGGACTGTGGTAAGGCAAAAGGATTTAAGAGGTTAAATTGTCAAATACTGATCCACACAAAAAAATTAAATTAATCAGGTACTCTCCCATTGTGCCTGTTATATCTAGGGCCAAAACAAGCTGAAAAATTGCATGAGGGCATTCATTAAACATCAGCATTTTAAGACAACTGAGAACATGCCATCTGAACACAGCACTATGTGTTTTGCAGATGCTTTCCCATATTCTTACGTGTGATTTTCAAAAAAGGTCCAAGAATCTTAAAACCCGCCCCATCAGTGCTGAGAACAAATGCTCTTGAGGAAAAAATATTTTTCTGCTCTTGATGCTTGTTTGCCGTTACCTGGCACTGTTATTTCATGATGCATCATTGGTTTGTAATTGTGTGAGATTTGCAGAAAGACTCAAAGTTCCAGGTGTTTAGAGGTGAGAAAATACACTGTAAATTGGACTACAGCTTTCTGCTGAGGATTAGAACAAGGCTTTGTAGAAGGAAAGAGTCTGTGAAAGCTTTGGTTCTGCTGACTGTGGTATCACGCGCAGGGATCCATCCCTGGCTGACAGCTTGGCCTGGGAACTTGAAATGAAGATAAAAGAGAAAGGGTGTTACCTGTACCATCCAGGAAGGCTTTGGCAACATTACCCTGGAAAGCTACCAAAGCAAAGTGATATTTCTGGGAGAAACTAATGGCTTAGCTCCTAAAGCTGGTGGTACTAATGACTCGGAGCGTGGGGCACCTTGTTTATGTAGCCGAATGCTTTTTGCTGACTGTGGTCAATGGGTTCACCAGGGCAGAGCCTGTCCTGAGGCTTGCTGGCAAGCCAAGACAGAGGTGAGGCCAACACCCAGCTCTGGCTTTCAGGAAGGGGGTGCACAAGCTGCCAGGGTGGAGCCCCCAGCTAGGTGTCTGCTGGCTGCAGGGTGATGCTGCCAGCACGGGGCAGGTTTGCTCCCTAGTGCCTGCTGAGAACAACACCAACTCCTGCCAGTGCCCTCCATGCCTCAGGTCCCCCAGGATAAAAGGAAAGGCACCTGTCTCTGTCTGCTGACATACAATTCATCTACCACTGCTGAAGACTGTGAAGTGCTTGGGAACTCAGCAGCACCTCCTCTGATCCCCTGGACTACCAGTGGTGGGCCTTGGGGCTCAGACATCCTATCCTTTTTGTTTTGAGAGATAAATATGCAGCCATGCTTATACTGTGAGCTGGCAACAAGAACAAGGTGTTTGCTCTTCTCCTCCTGGGGCTCTGGAGAGGTGCAGCTGTGGGTGATGCAGGATTTTGGTGCTGCCATTTCTCCAGTGCAGCAAGGCAGTGCCACCAGTGGGAAAGGAGACTGTGAAGGGAGGAGGCAGCATGAGGAAGGGGAGAGGAAAGATGGGGCTGGGTGAGAGGGCAAAGCAGGTTGGTAATAAGAAAGGAGAGCAGAGACAGGATAAAAAGATGAAAGCAGGGAGGCAGGAGATGTGTGGCTAAGAGAGATGCTTTAAAAACCTAAAGGAGATGGGAATAGCAGCCCTGTCTCCATGTCAGGGTCTAGGCAAAGGAGTTCAGCTGCTCAAGTGGGTTCACAATCTGTAAAACTAAGACCAAGACATGAAATGATCCCTGAAATGCTGCAGTGACTTGCTTGCAAAAGCAAAACCCGAATGCTGCCATTTATTTTACACAGTCACGCACAGCAGTGAACACACACAAGTGGGTGTGCTTTTGAGAGGGTCTGCCTGTGCGTGTTTAAATACCTGTTGATGATGTTGCTCCTGCTTTTCTCAGGATAATTGTTTCTCACAAGGGCACAGCAGCAAACACGGACATTTTTGTAACCTAGCTCAGTTCCCACCCATCCTGCAAGTTTTCCCTCAGTAAACTCTTCCCACAGCTCCTGCCTCCTGAGATGAGTCAGTAGTGAAAGCCTGATTTTGCCAACATGGTGACTGGTGACAAGGAACACAAAACATGGAATATTTTCAGTCTTCTGAAAGCTTTGAAATAGCTGCTAGCATGACAGCACTCACCTGCATGCTGTGCACTCTGCACACACAAGGTCCCCTTTTGAAGGCTCTGATTCTGCGTCTGCGTCTTGCAGCACCAGCTGGCCCATGGGTCACTTCTGCTTCCCAAACCCAATGTGCATCGTAACTACATAACTCTAATGGCTGTCCCATGTCCCTGCAGGGGTACTGCCTCTGCTATGGAAAATCAAGTGTCGCTTCCTCTGGATGGGGGAATATTTGGTACTTGAACTATACTGCTAGTACTCCAGTCTCCTGCTTTTAATTACAGTTTAGAAAATCAAAAACACTCCTTCCAATAATTATTTTTCTCTCTACTAATAGCACTTCTGATAGAACACCTTCTTGTATCACCTGTAGGATGCAAGTTGGCTGTATCTGTGTTTTTATTTTTTTATTGCCCTGCAGTGTGTGCTTTTTTTACCTCCATCACATTAAGGAGAAGCAGGAAATCTGACTTGTGGCAGACCAGTGTTTGTCATCCTTAGGAGCTTTGGTCAGTTCAGCATTGCTGTTTTCTTGGGGAGCACAAACACAGCATTTGAGCGTTGCTAAGGACAGGCTGATATTCACAAGCTCAGGATTTTCTTTGCCCTGCGAGTCTCATAGAGGAGGGTAAAGTGAGTTGAAAATTACAGGTACACCTTTTACTCCAAAATGCTTTTGAACAATTACACTGTTAACTGTGTAACCATACTTCAGCAGCCATAAACCAGCATGGCAGTAGATAGTACATCATTACTGTTCCCTACCAGGGACTATGCAGTAAGAGCCATGACTGTGTGTTCCTTGGAAGAGTTCGTCTACTCCATATTTTTAAGTTTCACTTAGTGGCACAATCCCTCTGTGAGAAGAACCATTTGACAAAGACCACTGTGAGCACCCAGCAACCTCGCAAAGCCAAACTGTTTTGACAAACCCCGGCTTTGATGTAGCCAGCTGTAAAAATAAATTATGTTTAATTATTGAATCTGTCCATGTGTGTATGAATGGGTGTGTATATGCATAGATATATATACATATACATATGCCCTGGGGAGTGGGTGACTCTGAGGGGCAGGGAAATGGGGCAGAGGCTGTGGCTCTTCTCCTGCCCTGGCTCCCCTCCTGTGGGCAATTTCTGCTGCAGCAGGCCCTAGCCTGGGGATGAGTGAATGAAATAATAGCAGTCATCATCATCATAGTACTGCCTTCCTAGGATGAACAGGTCCAAACACAGGTGGTCCCTTTCACAGAAGACCATTCAGGTCCAATTCTTCAAGTGGGCATGGAGATCTTTCATTATCCTCGTAGTGATCTTTCCCACTATTGGGAAAGTCACACAAGCCCGAGGAGAACAAGGAGCATCCTGGTGATAATGCTGGAGTGAGAACTCCTCCCTTTAGAGGAAAAGACATTTTGTGAGAACCAGTGATACTCAAGGATTTTTTGGATTAATGGTCACTGTCATCCTCACAAAAATATTTTGGGAGTGAAAGAGGGGAACCACTTTGCCAGCACACTTTTATTTAAAAACACAAGGTCGGGACCACTTTCCATGTCCTCCAGAATCATCTGCAGTCCACAGTTTAGGAACTACGCATTTGTTTTTTGTTGACTTAATGTAGTTTTTCTTAAATGAAGCATTTATTAGACTGGAAAAAAAGAGACCAGAAATGTGTGAATGACTGGTTTCTAAATTCTTTGACTGAGCAGGAAAAATAAAAGCACAGTTGCCTTCACAGTAAATAAAATAGGTTTGTTCAACACCTCTTACTTTTAAAAGATAATTTAGTCAAATTCAGCTTCAGAGTTTTCTTTGGAAAACAATTTTCAAAAATGTTTCCCAGACACAATCAGCATTCTCAACTCTTCTTCAAACTGTTAGACTTGAGATTGCTTTTTTTTTCTTTTTATAAACAAGATGTTAAAAAAATGCTCAGATGTAAAAGTGATGCAACACTTCAATAATTTCTAAGACAAAAGCTATTAAACAGTTTTGTGCTATTAAATGTGATGGTAAGGGTGGCAACATAGTATTGTACTCCAATGTAATTAAGTTCTTTCAATTTTCCCATGAAACTTGGCAGCTTCAAAGTGTATTCTCAGAAAATGCTAAAACTTCTCCAAGCTAGGTAAATCACGCCAGAGTGTAGTAGTGTCTACATTATCCTCATTGTCATGTAATTAGGTATTTCAGAGTCTTTTTTTTCAGGACTTTTCAAAAATAGAAATAGGAAAAATCAAGAAATAGGACTGGTAATAAGGAGTTAAATAATTAGAATCTTCATTAGAACATAATACAGATGGAAAAAAAAAAAAGAATAATGAAAATAGCAAGGGAAATTAAGAGGGAGGGAGGGAAGAAGGGAGGAAGGGAGGAAGGGAGGAAGAGAGAAGAAAGGAAGGAAGAAAGGAAGGAAGGAAGGAAGGAAAGAAGGAAGGAAGGAAGGAAGGAAGGAAGGAAGGAAGGAAGGGTGGGTTTCTCTCCAGCTGGGAATACTATGAACCTGAAGAGACATCCCTACCATGGAAGCTGGGTCAGATGCTCAGCTGACATACACCAGCAGAGCTTCCCTGTTTTCAGTGGGGCTATTCCAGCTGGCAGCAGCTAGGATCTCACCCATGACATTTACACTTCCCAAGCAAGCCAAAGTTTACTACTGCCAAGAAAGAGGAATGGTAAATGCAACTTCCATTTACTGCAGAGGAATCAGGAGTCCTGTAAACCTGTGCCTCATCTAGGGACGCAGAGCTTGGGCCGCCCTCCTCTTGACATGGGTGAGAGACATAGGAAGCCATGTGTTCTTTTCAGCCTGGTGAGACCTGAATCTGAATGATGTCTGTTAGCGGCTACTAATTAATATAGTTAGCTAGCTAACTAATTAGCTAATTAATATGCACTGTTGCTAGTCTCCAGTTAGAAACGTTTGGACTTTGTCACCAATGGAACTAGCTGTTTTGCCCTAGTCTGAAGCCCAGCAGCAAACAAAGCCTATGCAATGTGATCAGAGCTCCAAAATAGGAGCTGCTTCATCTGTGACCTGAGATATGGAGAGGCAGTACCACTAGCTGCTAGTCTCTGAACACACTAAATCCACTAAATTAAACTCCTCTGCTGTTCATTTGTGCAGCTTCTTTCACCAAAATTATCTGCTGTTTCAATATATTCCAGTAGTATTTCTGTCCTACCTTCTGGATCCTTAAAATAATAAATATATTCTTGGCTACAATGACAGTGGGTTATTTAAATGAATGTGGAGAGTTGCTGATAAAGGGGAAATTCCAAACGCAGGCAAAAAAACATTTGGGAATGCTTTGTGTTGAACAGGCCAGGGCAAAAAGCTTGTTAATAATATCAGTTCATCATTTTCTCAACGAACAGGTTAGATTTTCATGACCCACAGCATTAAAGTTCTTTTTAAATAGACATCCTTATTAAAAAGATCTGTCTTTGCTTGTGGCTGGATCTGTTTGGCTGAGTTGGATGGTACATTATCAACATGTTGTGAGAGAACAAACCATTTAGTTTAAGATCTCAAAATATGAGATTTACTTACATCCAGAATAGGGAAGTTATTTTGCTTTCTTAGCAGGAGAAGATATCCATCAGAATAAGGTACACTGTCACCAGTAGGGTCGGTTCATCACTGCTTCTTTATCAATCACAGAATTTTGCCTTTTTGTTTATTTAGAACTCCTGCTCCTTTGTGTAGGGACCATATCTTCTCAAGGCCACGTATAATTGAATGTGTACATATTTTCATTTTCATTTCTGGTATATGAAACAGAAATGCCCGTCAGCTTTTGAAAGCAACTGTCTTTGCAGCTATGCTATCATGGCACAGCAGTTCCATATAATATTTTATCCAGTTCTTTTAACACTGAATGCAGATCATTTATTTGTCATTCACTGATATGCCACCCTCATTAAATTAATAGCACATTAAATTCCTGTCCAGCTGTGGTTTCCAACACAGGGAGTAGCTCTCAGTGCAAACTGAGGCCTCAGTGTTCTCCAGCTCCAACCTGGTGATTTGTGGAGCTCTCCTTTGGGCCTTTCCATGGGGATTGTGGCTGCCAAAGCCCTCTCCCAAAACTGGGTTTCCCTAACATAGGTAACATTCACCTTTGAAATTATGCTGGTTGGCTTTATAATATACATTTTGTCATATAACCTGAAGACACGCTTTATTCAGATTTAAATGTTATATATACCACTTGAAGGTGGCGATAAACTCAATTAACTAGGCTGATATAAACCGTATTTAAATCAAATTAAGTGCATTTCTGCAGCGGTTAGCATCTATTTCATTAATTGTGAATAAAAACTACTTGGGAGGTAAATTGGTATGACTTTGAATATAGATAAAGCCAAGGGAAAAGAGAACTGGCAGCTGAGCCTGAACCGGACTGGAAAGTTTGGGGTCCTTCTTTGTACACAGAACATCAGAGCTTTGTTTGTTTTAATTAAAACTGGGATCCTGCAGAATGTAATGGATGCTGTTTAGAAAAGCTGCCTGCTTGTTTCTGGTAATTGGATTTTTCTAGCCCAGATTAATATCCTACCATGCCTATTCCCTCTGTCTGAGAGGATTCCTCCAAATAATTAAAAAATGAGTGCTGGAGACTGTAACCATCTCATTAAGATAAACTTACAACAACATCTTAGGTTCATATAAGGAATTCCTTTCTTATTTTCTGGAAAGAAGCCACAGTTTGTTTAGCCTGGCGGTGGCAAGGAACTGATTTTTGTGTGTGCAGAAAAAGCTTTTTAAGCTGTTACTGCTGAATCACTGTGTCCCAAGTAACACAAAATTGGACTAGAAAGCTTTGGCAAGGGTCTGTGAAAACCAATTTTCAGATGATTACAGTGACCAAATAATGAAAAATAGAATAAATGTGAAAGTGTAAATATTTCCAGAGAACTTCCGGCATATAGTCTCACACCAGAGACTGACAAACACACCTGCCGATACTTGATGCTAGAAATAACAGCTATTCATCAAAATGATATTATCGACTTGTGGTTTATGCTTAATATATTTTGGAGTAATTTATCTAGTGCTGTTTGTTAAGAAGAATTGCTTACTGTATGATCAGCTGGTATTGTTATGACAGATCTAATTCATAAGTGCCATTTTTTGTCAGTTTCTACATTTTTTGCTAAAGAATCGATACAGAAAACTTCTGATACAATTCAGCCCTAAGAAATACACAACCCAGGAAAGCTGGTTAGCCTGTCTAGGAAAAAGCTGTTGGAAAACCTCAGTGGAAAAATATTTGTAGGCACTGGAGGAGAATGGAAGGGGCAAAAAGGTTGATGCGAGTGTTTAAAATATATATGGAGATGACCAGAGCTGTGTCAATGAACAGGGCCAGGGGGCCATCTGCAGTTGCATGTGCTTGTGCTTATCACATATGCAAGTCCATGAGGCTCTGCTTAAACAGGGTACTAAGGTGAAAACCTATCTTTAAACCTGAGAGCAGGCTGATGGCACTTACACATGTTGAAATCTTTGTAGGCTTGCAGGGGCTGCCCTTGCTTTGTGGGAGCCAGTCTCAGACTGAAACTTCTGCAGAACTTCTTCCCAGGGCAAATTTCACATTAAAATCTGTAAAGTTCAGTAATGTCACATTTAGATAGGCAAAATTTTAGCATCCACTTATTGAAATATATTCTTTTAAAGCAATATTTTTAAAAGGTGCCAGCTGGCACAGTGATTGTGTCTGAAATACCTGAACTTTTTGTTTGGTATTCTGAGGTATTTGTCTGCAAGGTGTAAGAAGCCTCCTATCATAATATTTGCTAAATAAGAAGTACAAGCTATATGCAAATTATATAAATTTTATCTTAATTATGGGGATATTTTTGGAGGGAAAATATTGTACATCTGTCTGGGACAACTCAGCAGCTCAGACTCAGTCCAGTGTGCTGTCTGCAGGAGTGCAAAGTGGGAAATGACTGAGGAGGAGGATGGGAAGTGAGGCATTTTCTGGGCTGCTCCTTTCTCTGGTAAGCACTTCTAGCTGCTGGTTGTAGATGAGGCACAGACTTCCAGAGGCATAAGCTGGATCCAGACCATTCTGTTTAGCATGCTATTTTAGATGCATCCTCCACAAATTGATTTAATGTTTTTGAAACCGTTTATACTTTGGCAGTCACAATATCCTATAGGAATTAATTCTGTATTTAACACATATGGTGTCCTGAGAAAGCACCTGAGTTATTTATGTATACCTGTTTCCTGATATTAATTCAATTCCCACTTGCCTTGTGCTCATCTGCAGAGATCACAGGGCATCATTGCCCAGCATTTCTCTATTTTCCTCCCAGCAGCGTTCAAGTTAAAGTGCTCACTACTCTACATACCGTGTTCGTTTTCTGCACACCAGACTGCCTCATGCTGACAAATACCTGCCAGCAACTATGGGTTTTGTCTTGGGAAATTCCAGGTAAACCTGATCCCTCAGCCTCTTGCAGGTAGCAGCTGCTAGTTTTGCTCAAAGGGAATTCCCACTGACTTTGATCTGTAGGAGAGGACATCATTCGGGTTTGCTTCTCTCCAGTGAGGTAACAGACATCAGCTAAAGTCTTTGTCGAGAACATGTGACAGCAGTTACTTCACAAGCAGCAGGCCAGACTTTTCCACTGCTTACCTTAGTCATAGGCACTTTGCTCTTAACAGAGTTCTTCTCTATCCACCGCAGTGAAAGCACGGCTAGAGTCTGAGACAAAGAACAGCAAGAACAGGACAAATAGTTTTTTCTCTGACATGACCTGTGGAAATCTGCAGGCATGTTGGATTTTGGCCTTTTTACTTTCTAAATTTGCTGTTCCCAGTTCATGGAAAAGCACTGAAGCTTTGGGAGGTCTGCTTTTCATTGCGTAATGAAGAAATATTGTTCATTAAAACAAAACAACTATTAACCGTGCTTACTTTGGGCATGATGCATTGACCAACCTCATAGGCTTATTTTATGCTAGGCACTGTAGAAATTTGTACTAAGACTGCTTGCCCAAGGGAGCTTAACAAGCACATCCTGAAAAGTGGATGAAATGAGAGGAGCTGCATGGGCAGAAAAAAGGAAAAGGAGGGTAGAAAATACAGCATGAGACATATAATTCCTAGTCAGCCTTGTGATATAGCCTTTTACAATATCGGAGGCCAAAGCCGCATTGACCATTTACACTGACTCTTTCAGATTTTTGGCATCAAAATGTTAGTATTTTGCATCATTCTAGCCTGAGTAGGGCACAAAGATTCTTCAAAATCATTGCATTTTCCCACATTTGGTGTGTGTGTGTCAAACAGGCAGACATTTGGGCGATGCAGCAACCTCCATTCTAGGTAACAAGGAAAGATCTTGGGGACCGTCTAAGAGCATTTCTCTGTGTACATCTGATAATATTACTTAACATGGAGAAAGACCTCCTCTAACACTAGGCCTCTTGAGAAAGTCACAAAATTTTCCAGGCACTTTCAGAAGACAGGCAGTCAGTGCAGAAATGGATTTTTCTGAGTGTGTTGCCTAGTTCACAATTCCTTCTCAGAGGTGCTTCACTGTAGCAATACATCTCCTGCACAGCCATGCTCTCAGGTGAGAAGAGTTGCTGAGTGCAAGTGAACATTTTGAACCACTCAAATGATGCTCTGTTTACTCTTATTATATGGGCAGGCACTGCCACCATGTTGTTGTCCTTGGCCTGGGAGAGCTTCAGAAGAGGTCTTGCCTCATGTTCAATGGCCAAGGCCACCTTTCAAGGCCAGACATAGCTGGTTGTGAGCTGTGTGTCCATCCCAGGCTTGCTGTGTGACTATAGGCCAGTCACTGGTTTTCTGAGCCTCACTCCATTTCTGTGAAGATGGAGACAGCAATATTTCTGTACTGCACAGTGGGAGCACCCTTTATCTCTCTGGACATGTTCTCTTTGTCTTCTTATAAATTCTGTCAGAACAAAACATGTGAAATTTTAATACATTTTTCTATTGTGGTTGACTGGAGCAGATCCAGCTGTGCTGCTGGTGATCTGGCAACCCTGGAGCTCCAGATGGCTCAACAGCAGCACACACAGAGGCCCATGGCAGGCATGTTGGGCAGTTGTCCTGCCTGCACACCCTACACCTGATGAGTGCCAAGTATACACTGTGTAAGATGCACTGGACGAACCCTGTACGTTGTGGAACAAGTTTCTGAAAGGAAGAAGCCCACTGCAGGTGTTGATCTGTTTGTGCTCTTAGGGTCAATGGGGTTCCTGTGGTGGAGATACCCCTTGTCGGCTACTGCCGAGATGTTGTGACCTGTGGGCTGGTTGTGCTCCAAACTGATCCTCAGCTGCCACCTGCTGAGCATCGAGAAAAAAATGCAGCAGAAATTCCTGCCCGTGTTCAAGGCTTCCTCACGATGGGACATGAAGCTCTCACTGAGCACCAAAATTCATGGCAGTAGCCAGGAGGAGATGCTAAACACAATGTCACTGGGCTTGTGAATGAAAATTAGCTCACCATTTCAGGTGCCGGAATAGGAATGGGGCCACTGACTTTACAGCCATGGCCTGAACTACTTGTCTGGGGATGCAGCCAAGAACACCATAGACTGAGGAAAATACGATGCAGTAGCAGGTCATTTCTACGTCATAGAAATGAAGTGCTAGCCTGTTGCCTAATTATAGAAGGAGGAGACCATCAGGAGAATTTTGAAATCTTAAAGATCAGCTGGAGGAAAAAAAAAACATTTTTCTTAAATCCAATACCTACATAATAGAAATCAAAGTCAGCTCAAGCAGAGTGCACCTGTACTTTAGAAGGCTGGATTTGGTTTGGCACCGTGATATTGTGACCAACTTGTTGTTGATCCTCTCAGTCATGCTCTTTTTCAACAGTCTGTTGTGCATTTTGCCACAGATCCTCATACTTAAATATAATACTTATCTACCTAATCAAAACCTTCAAAATCTTCTAGGCAGGGCTATTTTGCCCTGTGTGTGTATAATACCCAGTAAAATAGGATCTCATAATTTATGATGTCTACAGGGTAACGTGAAATGAAAACTGCTCTGACCTCATTTATAGGTACCAGGTATTTTTTATTTTTAAAACAGTGATGGAGAAAAACAATAAGGAGAATAGAAAAAAAAATCACAACAAAAATGATGCGGGTATGTACATCTAACAAACCTCTAATGCCACCTACTGAGGAAACACTGAAAATGAGAGTTAAGTCTCCAGCAGACTACTAGTTGCATTTTTCTTGTTATTGATTTCTTTTAAAATGTGTATTATATGAAAATTCTGAAAAGATTTTAAGAAGTTTGATGAGCAACTGTGAGCATAATAAACCAGGTGTATTTTTAAATACCCGAATGATAGGAGTTCCTCTTCAACACTAGTCCAGACACTAACTCCTTATGATCAAGAAATAGTCCTATTATTCAACTTTAATTTTGTCTTTCTTAACTCCTAAATCAGACACCCCCAAATTATCCTAAAATATATTCACATTTTTTGATGTGGAAAGGATAGCGTATTAGCAGCACTGTGACTCCTTAAGGCCATCACTTTAACACTCAGCAATACAGAAAAAAACCAACAAAAAGACATTTTCTTAATCAAACCCCATTATAGAGCAAACGCTTACAACCCTAAATAAAGCACTGGTCCTTGGTAACAGGAAATAGAAATAGAAAAACAGTGAGGCCTAATTTTTAATATCCTTAAGATGCTTTATGACAGCATGAACCTGCTGACACTGGGACAGTTGTACTGGGGCACTAAAATGGAGAATCTAGGCCAACTACAATTCCTCCTGGCAGTGTATTATAAGATTATTACACAGCACTCAAAAGCATCTTCTTTGCTCATCATTCACTGGTGACAGAACTTAAGCTACAGAAGAGGCTATTAGATCAACCTAAAAACTGGCAAGTCCTGTAAAATGCTGGGAATGCAAAACCCAACACAGGGGATATCAGAAGCCAAAGGTTTTTTTTTCTCTGCATTTTGCATACATCCATTGTGTGCTGCTCACCCTGCAAATACACACAAACACTGCTGCTCTACAGAAAAGAGAAAAACAGATGGGAAGTGGTTTGGGTGGACAGAACATCATTAAACAGGGGGCACAGTATCCAAAATAAAATAAAAATAAATTGTTAACTAAATAAGATTTATCTCAAAGTAAAATATCTCTGAGGTAGGGGCTTGTTTTCATTTCAAGAAACAGCATAGAAACACAGTGTGAAACTATAATAATAATATAATATTAAGATGACCCTCTGGCTGCAGCATTAGCAGTTTTTAAAACAGGCATATAACATTTTGCAAAGTAACAGGATAAAGATAACAAGTATATTGAAGTGGTTTAGATATCAAGTTATTATTACCTTTTAAAATACTTTCAAATGAGAGGGATGGGAGCAAAAAACTATTTTTAACCAGTTACATTTACTGAAAGAAAAATAAACAAGCTGTTTGTGTGGTTTATGCATTTTCTTCCTGAAAGGAAAAAAAAAGGACTTAGAACATTCAGGACCCTTCTCATTTAAATGTCTGAAACCAAATACAATGGAAGGCATCAACAGTCTGGAAAACAAAAGCTGTCAGTCCACCCACTGCAGACTTCCTGACAAATCCTAACCCCAGTGAGATTCAACAGGCCACAGCGCTAACAGCAGAGACCACCCAACCAGCAGCGCAAATGGAAATGGTTAAGCCTGACTTCATCAAACAGAATGACAAATCATTAGTGCTCTGATGAAAACTGCACAGTGACTTTGAGGACGCTTGTTGGCCTAATTCACAAAAAGAATGAAGGACAAGAATACACTGAGATTGTTAGTACTCACATAGCAAAAGAACTGATAATACATATATTTCAGTAGCTGATAAATGTTGACACATAATGATTTCACTTCTAGTTGTACCTTTCTGTTACATTGGTTACTGGCTTGGGAAAATGGCCTTCCCAAGTCACCTGAACACCGTACCACTGAGCAGACTCAGCAACAACACCAGTAAATAACAATGTGCTCATCTGGTGCTCACCAGGATGGATTTTGACTGAAAGGCAAGATAAGTTGAAATGATTTCCAATTCATCTTCATTCTTCCCGTCTTCACTTCTGAGGAAACTGAGTCGTAACTATTTTAAGTGACTTCCCAGAATCACTAAGAAGTGAAAAAAAAAAATCCTAGATTCTTGATCTATAACATACCTCTTAGATGATCACAGCTGTATACACTCTGATACATCTCTGTACCTTCCTGGCCCTGTGTTTTATTGCATTTTGCAATATTGATAGTGTAGCAAAATAAACATTTCCGGGAAAAAATACAAAAAAGAACAGAACAAAAAAGTGCATTAATACATTAAATACTTTAAACAAGGTATATGTTAAAACAGGTGAAGCTACATGCATAGTTTCTTCCCTGTTGCCTAGTAAGATGTTATTCCCAAAATATAAAGAGGTTGGATTTTCTCAGTGTGACAAAGTTGTTCTTGAATATAGTTGATGGAAAAATGATAACAGACTGAACAGACACTGAGAATCTGCTGAAATTATACGTAGTGTTTTGTTTCCCTCGCAGCATTCACTTCTTAAGTCAACTAACCATCAACATTTATGTTGAAACTTAAAGAAAAGTATCTCAGGTTTGGTATTTTAAACTTGCCTTATAAACCTTGATGTCTATAGGTGACTAACAGTGGATTCTGTTTGGAGGCACTTTTTTCCTCCCACATTTTTACTTTTTGGGTTGTTTTGTTTTGTTTTGTTAACAAATTGACAAATTTGCCTAGTCTGTGTGATATGAATGGAAGTTTGTTTAGAGGAAAGACTGTTTAAAACAAGCACAGCCCAAACACATACTTGCAGCACGCAGCTGCCAAGGAGCTAGTACTAAGTGTATGTACTAGCATGATCTTGCCACAAAAGGTGGCTCTCTTCCATTACTTTTTATTGTGATCATCTGCAAACTTTGTCCCAAATGCTAGATACTGTTGTGATTCAGAAAGATATGGAAATGCATCGATGTATGTAGTCAATTTATGGCAGAGGTCAATTAGCTGAGGGAGAAGTGAAAGGCAGAAGCCACTTGCAGATTCTTGCAGCTGATCTTACAGAAATGAGCATACAAATCTTAAATAAACTTGTGAAGTTCCACTGACGTAAATGGCAACATTTTCCTATGTTAAATTAGACCCTATGCAAAGTCATCATCTGGCCTTTGGTTAGGTGCTAGCTTGACAAACATGGCTTGCAATTCTGAAGGACTGAAATTTCATGTATTAGCACCATAATTTCATTTCGTATTTTTAAAAATGCATCTTTTTTTCTGGCATTTGAGGACTGTCCAGTAGAAGGCTTTCATACAATCTTGTTTTTAGTAGGTGGAGTACAAGGTCAAAATATGCTATATGGAGCAGGCAATGTGATTCTCTGTGTCTAGGTCCCTTGCAACATAGGCAAAAAGTTGCAGTTTTTGCGTTAGACACAGCTGACATCATCTCTGCATTGTTATGTCTCTTGTATGTGCACAGCGTGATCTAGAAAGCGAGTTATAATGGAGACAATCCCACTGCAAGGCTGATAGTAAAAGCTGTGCACAAAAGAACAGTATACCACTATATACAGCAGAGATACATTGCATTTCTATTTGTTGTAATTCTCAGTGTGTTCAAATGATTTCCAGATGATGAGTTTTGTTAGTATACAATTAAAATAGGATTTTAAATTTCATTTAAAGGTCTCAAGATAACCTGGGGGTAAAAAATACCCACATTTTAGTGCAGAAGTTGGAAAAAGAACCACTACACGTGAACAGGAGAAATTGCTCTGATGGATCGGACGACTTCAATTTAGTTCAAAACCCTATTGATGGTGTTGTAAAGTAACAGAAGCTTCAGAGGAAAAGATAAATAGAACTGGTTGAGGTTAGCAGGGGCACAGGATGTTGTCTGTATTTCAGGAAATACAAAACCCTCTAGTTGTTACCCCATTACCCCCTATCTCTTTGAATTAACTTAGTATTCTAATGGAACGTACTTATCTCCTGCATTAAACATTCTGGTCACCTTCTAAAAACTCTAACTTTGTGTTAAAGTTTTTCAAGCATTTGAGAACATGTCCTCATTTCTGAGGCTCTCACTGTCCAGCTTAGTGCCCTACACACGCACAAAGCTTCCTCAACGAGGAGCGAGATGCTGAGTAGTGCAGGTCTGTGACACTGCAGACAGCTGGCTGGCACAGCCGAGTGCCCGCATTGGAAGCTGAGTCCCTGAGTGTCTTTAAGTAACTTTCCACCTCTCTCCATCTACCTCCACAGGTCTGGAAGACGGGCAGTTTGTTCCATTACCTAATGGAAAGCTATCGGGGACAGTTTGCTTTTCATTAGGTAAGAGAGCCATGAGGTGAGCAACCTCCTGCTTTCCCCTCTCCCAAGTCACACAGAGGTGAGTGTAGCAATAGCTCAGAAATGGCTTTCTGCACCCATAACCTGCTGAAATGGGTCCCTGCACTTGGGCTTACCGTATTTATATATCTGCTTTGCAGTCTGTTCTTATGCCATGACGTCAGGACATGTAGGCATATCTGAGCTGGCATTCAGCTGGGCAAGTCAGGTTCAACCAGCAATGAACTGCAGTTAGGAATTCAATAGGGTTTACACAGTCTGGCCAAGAAGCTTCATAAATACATAATTAAGTTCCAACCTCTGTTTGAAATTATGGAAACTACACTCAGTCACCACATCTAGACATGAGGTCACAGATTTTGAAGCTTAACTCTGTGATGCTTTAAAAAACAAACAACTCTTGCCCTTTGTTGTAAACCTGATCACAAACGTTGCTGTCCACAGTAATACAGAGCATTAAAATAAATGTTTTATAAACAAAACACTTTTATTAGACTAGTAAACAGGTTATTTTAAATCAAGAATTAAAATACAGTTGGTATTAAACTATTGTTTCAGATCATTTCACTAAAGTCAAAGTTACTGTAGATTAATGTCAGGAGGTAATATTTATCTGTAAAAAAAGTCTTTTAAAAATATAGATGAACTTATTTTTCTCTTTTTGTTTGATCTATTTTGGCAACATAATTTAAACTAGACAGCTAATAGAGCATAACATTAAGCAAAACCAGAACTAGAACTGAATATAGACTGTTTTATTGATCTGTTCCTGCTTTTGATGTGAAAATTATCTCATCACTACATGTATTTTTCCATTTCCTTAAATATAAGTATTTTTCATTAGACTTTCTGTAAGAGCTCCATCCAAGAAAAACAACTGGAGTATTTAGTGATACTCCAGATATCTAATCCAGCTTATTGGGTAACCGCTTCTAAAAAGACCCCTGGATAGAGAAATCCTTCCTTTGTTTCTTCTTGCTTTATAGAAGCGTCGTAACGCTATTGCCCTCTCTGGGCACTGGTAGTCACCTCCAGCCTGGTACAGAACTCAGCAATAGAAAAAAAAAAAATATATATATATATACTTGGATGTGGCCTCTACAGACCACACCATCACCTGAGTGTTCAGTCACAGTGTTTTTTTCAAAGATTTAAGAAAACCACTGGCCACGTGCAAAACAGAGAGCAGTCTCTTCTAAAACAAGAGACCCTTCGTACAACAAGCAGGCTCATAATCCCACTCCAGCATGATGCAGGGGCAAGAGAATGCGAGCCTCAATTTATATTAGAAAATTATAAACTGGTGTGTAAAGATCCTTCAAGCCTAAAGAGAGAATTGCAAATTATTACTATATCTGTTATTTTAAACCTCAGCTGTATCAGAAACCTCATTCTGACCTAAGTTCTGTTACCTGATGCTGCGCAAACAGCACAGTTACACTGCAGCTCCTTTGGGATGCTGTTGTAAGCAAAGTTATTGCTTTTGTATCAGACAGTACAGTTAAAACAGATTACTTCATTATATTTTCAGGGATCCATCTAACCTTTTGTGTATCTTTTTACTTTTACACAATATTCCTTGTATGCTTAATGATCTTTATTATTTTTCTCTCAATCCTTGGTTATAAGGAACGTTATTAACAACATTTCGCTCATCTGCTAAACCAGAGTGACTGCTCTTCTCAACACAAAATATGCTCTTCTCAACACAAAATAAAATCTTAATTTAGGCCTCTTATTTCAGTAACAAAGGTATGTCAAGTCACTCCCAATGGCTCATGTTACATATAGCAACTTAGTAAACTGTAATTGGATCATTTTTGGCACATGCCCATTTCCTCAAAGGTATAGGTGAGGCCTGCCTCTCTTCTCTGCATTCATCCTAATGTCTCAAAGGTCTTGACTAGGTAACATGAAGAACTTGGACTGCTTTGCCTTTTTTAAGGGACAAGTGGATAAAAGGGGTTCAAACTTTAAAGAGTATTTATTTTTTTTTCCTTAATGTAGGGGTGACATGTTTTGATGCAACCTGAACTCTGCCAGATAATTTAACCCAGATCAATAGCAGCCTCCTCTAAACTGAACCTGTCATCCTATGCAAGAATTAACTACATTAACTTAAATTCACGTCTAATTAAACAAATGAACCTTTCTTGTATAAAGGATTCCTTCTACATACCCACTTCCTGGTAGGTTTCTGTTCTTTTTGCTGATCTTTTATTGCTGCGCACACGCCAGATACTCTTCCTCCAGCAACTCAGTATCCCTGTTCTCAAAAGATTTGTCATGGATATATTCTAAAATACAAAATGTGATTGCTCATATATGGTGAGATATTCAGCCCAAAGTGTATATAGAGCAAATAGGTTTTGACAAATGCAGATTTTCCAACAAGTGTTTACATTTCCATTTAATATGTGAATACATCCTCATCATATAGTAAGAATATGAAGTACAGAAAAAAATAAATTATTAAGATCATGATCTGTGAAAGAGAAATCTTAGTGTTTATAGAGTCGTCTCCTCAATCTAGTGGAAGTAGCACATAGACATTACAAAGTTGTACACAGTACTGTAATACATATGACATTATTTTCCAGTTTCCTGGAAGAGAGTCATGAAAGCCACTTACAAACAACCAGCTCTTATTTTCTCCAGAGCAAACGACATGACATACATGTAGAAACTGGAGTAAGGAGGGATTGTATAGCAGTGCCATTAAAACAGTCAAAAAAGCACTGATCCTGCAGCTGAATCTGAGTAGTCATACACCTGAGCAAGACCAGTAACAGTTTTTACAAAAGGTCTGATCAAACTTCACAAATAAAATCAGACAGAACAATAATATTAGCTTTTAAAGAGTTTCACAGTACAGTAAGAAGACCATTGAAAATATCACACATATCTGTATAAGCACCAAGATAATATAAAAACTTATCCATCAAGTCTCTTTGATAAATGGTCCCCTATACAAATTCATTTTTTTAATGTACATTTAAGTACTTTTGGAAAGAGGTACAGATTCCACAAAAGAAAAGTCACTGCAAAGTCTGAAAAAAAATTCTAAAACTTGAAAAAATATCAAAGGTAGAGCATTTTCTAGTGGTCTGATATGTAATAAATTCTGTTAATAAATTCTGGTTTTATAAATAGCAAAATTCACTCCAGTTCCTGAGTAGAACTGCAGACCAACTGTGAATATTTACTAGACTGTACCACGCTCTTTCTCACCTTTTTTTTTTTTTTTTTTTTACACACTGCAAACAAGGTCTGAAGCTTCTGCTAAACTTACAAGTCAGCAAAGCATGTGAAAGATAAAAACATTCACATTTTCTTTTCCACTATTTAAACAAGAGACTGGCAACTTAAGTCAGAGACAGATAGACTTTAGCCATGGTCTGCCAAAATAATTCCCAGAGGCAGTTGTTTTAAATTAACTGCACATGCATCTGCTAACTCCTTGGTTTTATCCTGTTTTCACTGACATCTGTAAAAATTAATTCACCTGCTATTTTTTAAAAAAAAGCAACATACCACACATTAGTTCAAAATCCTAGGGTCAAATTTTTAACAAGAGCGTGAGTCACCTAACAGCTCAGCACGTCCCTGATCATATGCTGGAATCGTCAGTGTGCTTCATTACTACCAGCTGTATGGTCAGTTCCTAACTTAGCATTAATTTTGTGCTCCATCTTCTGTAAAACTGCTGGAAGATCCAGAACAGAAGAAATAATATAATGAGGTACTGGGGAGGTATCTACTGGGGTTGTCATTGCTTTGTTTAACCAGACAGTTGCTTTCAAACCAGCATTCAGGCCTCCTTGAATATCTGTATCTAGAGAGTCCCCGACCATAACGCACTCCGCGGGCTGCACCCCCAGGAGATCGCAACAGTAACGAAATATGGATGGCGCCGGCTTCTCTTCTTTCTGCTCTCCTCCCACAACGATGGCATCGAAGTAGGGCTGGCAGGCGCACGCCTCGATCTTCTCCCGCTGCGTCTGCTTGTCGCCGTTGGTGAGGAGCAGCAGGCGGAGCCCTTTCCGCAGCTCGGTCAGCATGTCCCGCGTGTCCTCGGCCAGCGTGAGGTGCTGCAGCCGGGTGGTTTTCCACAGGAAGTAGCACTCGGCGGCCAGGTCGCGGTTGGCCTCGCCGCCCATCGTCTCTTGGATCGCCTCCTCCCAGTGCGAGATGCGCAGGTCGGTGATGCACATCTTGGCGGGATCGTGACACTCCTTGAGGAGCTTGGCCTGCACCTTGTCGCAAATGAGGCGGGCTTCGCCCTCACCGTAGTGGTGCTTGGACTGCAGCGCGTTTATCACCTGAGCGGACAAGGGCCCCCCATCAGCGCGCTGCACGCAGTGCCTGGCACCGCGCCCCCCCACTCCCAGCGCCGCGACCGTTAACGGCCCCTTAGAAGACCCCCGGCTGCCTGTCGGTGCCGGCCCGTTAACGGCCCCTAAGGGGCCTCCGGCTGCGTGTCGGTGCCGGGGGAGCGCGGCGCCGCCGGGCCGGGGGGAGCCCGTGGCCGCAGGCCCCGCGCCGGAGGGCCGTGGGGGACAGAGGCAGTACCTCCTCGATGGCGCGCCGCCCCGCCGCCGCCGTGTCGATCAGCGTGTTGTCCAAGTCGAAGAACACCGCCTTGACGCCGTGCACCCCCATGGCGCCGCCTCTCGCGAGAGCCGCCCCTCTCGAACGGCCGAGCCGCCAGGGCGGAGGGGAGCGCCCCGACCGCCGCCAGAGCCGCCCGTGCCGGGGCACAGCGAGGCGGGGGCAGCCGGCCCTGTCCCGGCCCCGCCTCTCGCTGGTGCCGGGCGGAGCGTCGGCCCGGCCGTGGGGCGCTGCGTCACGCCCGTGAGGGAGGTAGCGGCGGGGGGCAGCCGCCCCGTCGTTCTGCTGTAAAGAAGGCGTTTGCCGGTGCGGGTGGAGCTCAGCTCCGCCCCGAGAAGAGGGCTGGGGTTACGCAGGGCCCTGGCGTGGGGCAGTGAGGAGACCCTGCCCAGACCGGCGGGGCTTGTGGAGGGCTGGGGCGGGGAGGAGCGAGAGCCGCCGCGGGGGCAGCTCCCGAGCCCCCGTGCCAGTGGGAGCCGCACGGGGGTGCGGTACGCGAGAGGAAGGGGAGCCGCAGCGGTGGCGGCGGCTGCTGAGGCGGGGAGGAGGAGGAGGCACCTGTCCGGGGAGTGAGGGGTGAGCGGTAGTGGGGCCTGTGGAAAGCGGCGATACGGGCGGGTCCGCTCCTTGGTTTTGTGGTTTGTTTTTTGTCCTTTCTCTGTTAAGACTTGCTTTCATGATGAGGCAACCTAGAGCTGGCACCCGATTTGGAAAACACCTGTTGAAATGCTACGAGGGGACAGCTTTACCATGAGAGGATTTCCTCCACACACACCGTTTCCACCCGGGAATGGTTGCGCGGCGGCCCCCGCGGTTCTCCCGGCAGCTCCTCTCCGTGCGCCGGCCCGGGGCTCGCTGCCTTCGTGCCGCCGTGCACGGCTCCCGCCACTGGTGAAGCCTGTTATCACCCCTGCGAAATGCTCTCGTCACGGTGTCGCTGCGTGGCGCCCGAAGATGCCAAAGTCCGTAGGTTTTGTACTGCGGAGCATTCCTTGAAGAGGCGTTGGTGAGCGGGAGGAGGACACACACGAGGGAGAGGCGGTTCATGTGGGCGGGCAGGCACTGCCCCTTCCCCGGCTCCGCTGTCGCCTGCTGGAGCGTGTCCTCCTGCAGAGTCACCTGGGGGCGAAGCGAAGTGCGATCCGTTCCACAGCACCTGCGTGATTTGTTCGTGATGAACTCAAAGACAGTGACTCCGTTATAAATACTTAGGTATTGGGGGAACTGATATGATATTAGAATGTTTGAAATTCCGAAGGTAAATATTTTCTAGAGCAAATGAATCCGACAGGCATGACAGAAATGGTTTTACATTAGTCTGTACCACAGGCTGTTTCAAACCAGATCATTTTCACCAGGGTGAAGTTAAACAGCAGGCTTGATTGCTCAAGTAATATTCCTATTGTTCTTTTACAACATGTTTTGATAACACAGTATCACAGTATGTTTGGGATTGGAAGGGACCTCAAAAGATCATCTAGTCCAATCCCCCTGCTGGAGCAGGAACGCCTAAGTGAGGTCACACAGGAACACGTTCAGGCGGGTTTTGAATGTCTCCAGAGGAGGAGACTCCACAACCTCCCTGGGCAGCCTGTTCCAGTGCTCTGTCACCCTCACTGACAAGCTTTTCTCAAATTTAAGCGGAACCTCTTGTGTTCCAGCTTGATCCCATTACCCCTTGTCCTATTCCACACGGTGTCTTTTTTTTTTTTTTTTTTTTTGTTAATCAACCAACAAGCAGTTTTTGTTGATTTACTTGCTGTTAATACTGCTAATGTCGATTAGACATTAATAATTAAATGCAATTCACAAAGCTACAGGAAACTTTTTATATCTTACCAGAGAAACTGAAAGTTCACATTACGTCATTTTCAGTTCCGAAAACTGCACCTTTGACAGCAACTTCCTTGTCAGATAAAATACACTGGGTGACCCATGGGGGAAAAAAAAAAAATCGTGCCAAAGGGCTTGGCGTAAGGCAAGTGAAACTACAGAAGGTAGTATTTAAGGAGAGGGAAGGTCTCTGAGAAGAAACAGACATGGCTAAAGATCCTGTAGTTAAGGAAACAGGTGGAGTTTTAATAAAATTGCTCTAGTTGACTTTATATAAAATGTGCTAGTGTCATTTGATAAAACAGAAAAGGTGTTGGGTATGTGGATTTAATATGCCTCTACTGAATTACTGTTTTTCAGAATTTACACAAAGAATGTTTAAAAGTAGCTGAATTTCTAGGATTCTCTTCTGCTTAAGAAGATGGTATCCTTTTCAGACAGCCCTGTTTTCCAGTCAGTGTGTGCTGGATCCCATGAATATGTACCTTTCAGAAAAGGTACATTTGATATGAAAGTAATCTTTATGGTTTCAAAACCAGCTTAACAGTTGGTCAAAGATGTCATAATTGGAAACTAAACATGTCTTAAAAGATTTTTTAAGATAGATCTTTACTAGAAGCTTTCAGAGATAGAATTGAAGCAGTTAAACCATGGATTATAGTTATATTTCAACTTTATTTTTATTATTTTCATTTTTTCCTTTAACTGTGTGGGGAAAACATTCCCTTCAGAGTAGGACTGCAGTAGTAAAGTGTGCTTTTTTGTATACTTGTAAAAGTCACTGCAAGGTCATTTCACTTCAATCAACCGTTTGTCATGCTCTGTTAGTAAATAAGACTACTCGTGACAGCTTTTTCTATCCACATGTCAGCATGCATGACCTGTGTGTAATCATCTTAGGCTTTCAGACATTTGTATTACTTTCTCATTGTTCTTTCTGCAGGCTTTCTAGAGTCTGAAAATGACTCACAGAAGCTCAGTGCCAGGAAAGGAATGGTGATCAGAAACCTAACTAGGAGCTAAGTTGAAACATGAGGTGTATTGCACATACCAGAAGTTATAATGTAAGAATGCCATTTTGGTATCTCTCAATGAGGTCCATACATAAAATTATGGAATTTCAGTAGGTGGGTTTTAAGAAGGAAGAGTAGTGTTTTTCACATATTCAGTGAAAACCTGTTTTGTTCATACATACATAAACAATACTTTCAAAGTTATGAGACTCATAACTTGTGGTGTGTTTTTTTTGTTTGTTTTGTGGGGGGTTCTTTTTTTGTTGTTGTTGTTTTTTTGTTTTGTTTTGTTTTATTCCTCACAAGGTTATTGTCCTTAGAAATTTAGTGTTTTGAACTCACTGATGTTTTCCTCTGTATCCCCACCGGTGGCTGAATGGGTTCCTTGTTGGTTATGTCAGTGCTGTAGGAGAGCAGGTGTGCTTCCTGGGTGCTGGTGGGTGCCTAAGTCATTTCCTCATACCAAAGGTGACACCTCAAGCTTACTGCTCTTTTCCTTCTCTCCTCTACAGCTGTCTGGTTTCTCCTGCAGAGAGATCTTGCAGGGGGTGTTGAAGGGAATCAAAGCAAAGCCCAAAAGGTTGTGTATCTGGATGGTCAAGAATAGATGTAGAGTGCCATAGTGAGATACATCTGCTCCATACTTTAGATATAGCTTCTGGAAACTAATGTTGGAGATCTCCTATTTTTTTTCCCCTTTTTTAAAATCCAGAAGATATTATTAATTTGGTGGATGATTTTTCTTTATCTCAGTAAGAGATTTACTATGAAGTGCCTTAATGTTCAGTGATACCCATAACATATTTTAAGTTTAAAGAAGGGCTAAACAATGAGAGATGAGAAATAGCTCTCACAATTTAGGTGGCTATTTGTTGGCTGAGACCAAAGCAAGACTGTGAGGAATTTAAAATATCTGAGCAGGCTGGATTGGCTAACACCACTCAGTATTGATAAATACAGACAATGCAGGCTGGAAGGAAAAACACTTAAATTATGCCTTTTTTCCCCCACTTTTCTAAATACAGTATGTGCATTTTTTTCATGATCTCTAAAAAGTGGAAGACCACCTTTGTGAAATCAACACTTACCAATACAAGAGGAATGCAATGAAGTGGCATGTAAAAAAGTATGTTGATTTCCCCCCCCCCCCCCCCCCCCCCCGCTTAGTTAAAATGAGTGGTACAGCTTCATTTGGAATTATTTGTGCTTACTGATCACATAATTAGAAAATTTCCACAGATGTAGAATTAGAAGGGTAGAAAAGGCATTTAAGGGCTGAGGAAAAATTTAGAGAGATTGCAGTAAAATGGGATTCAATAAAGTAGTAAGATGCGATAAAATAATATCCAGCCAAAAGGTTAGCAACTGAATTGAAAATTCAAAATGTGTAAAAGGAAATATTTTTGTTATGTGCCGTAACTATGGTTTGGAATAAATTTATTTGGGCAGCTGCTGACATTGAGACCGTTGCACTGTTGCAGAGTTGTGGGATACCGATGTGACCACTAAGAACATGTGGAGCTCCAGTTAATTCTGTCACACTTTGTAAGGGATATGAGTGGTGACTGGCTAGTTAGAGAGGGAAAAGGGCTACTAAATATAGATATATTTATATGTACGTATGTATATTTGGATGTAAGTGGGAAAAGGTGGGCGCGCCATTACTCTTCGTTGTCCATATAGATGAGCTATAGTATGTGGTTACTGTAGCTTCCTTGTATAATTTGTAACAGGAAAAGGTAGCAAGTACTCGGGGCGGAACTACCGCTGGGGTGACACTGCAGGCGTGTGGAACGTCTTTGGGAGGCGATTTCCTTGCCCTGCAGCCCTCACTTCAGGAGAAAGCCGGGCTGGCCGGGCCGGGACAGCAGACGGTGGGCAGAGCGGGGGTCCCCGCAGCCTCGGGACCGGAGGCTCGGGTCTGTCAGCCCAGGCGGCAGAACCGCAGCTCGGCGGTGGCCGTCCCCACCACGCCGCATCCGGGTCTCCGGCACTGCCGCTCGCCTTTTCGGTTTCGCTTCCAGCCGAGACGGGCGGTAATGCGGGAAGCGAAACGGGGAGGTCCGCCTGCGACCCGCCCCGCGCATGTGCCGCCTTGCTGCTCCGGCTGCTGAAGCTCTTGGGGGGCCCCGGGGCGCCTGCCGCGGCTCGGAGGTAACCCGTCCGGTCCCGCCGAGGCAGGCTGCCCGCACTCCGGCCCTCACGGACCGCGCCGCCAACGGGAGCCGGGATTCATTTTCGGTGCGTGTGACTGAGCCTGACAGTCATCGCGGTTTGAAAGGGTATGTTAAAATGCCTCTTGGTTCTCCTCTGAAGGAAGCTGTTCGAAGAAACGTTGTGGACCCGCGCCCCTACACCCCCCCCAGGATTCGGTGAATGATTCAGCCTTTTCCCACCAAAAAAATCTGCTAAGAAATCTCTAATCGCAAAATTCTCTGCTGTTGCTTTCTAAATCTGTTATTCCAAGCAATGACTCTTCAAAACCAGTTGCAGATCAACCACTGGAATTAGAGTCAGTTTTCTGTTAACTTTGTCTGACTGGCACTGGTTTTCTATTTTAAATCACAGCAGAGCTCTGCCAGGATTAGAGGTTGTCACTATACTATGCCTGGAGGCACAGACATATCTTTGAATTTTGCTTTGCAGAACCTTTTGAAGATTTTGTCAAAATGGAACGTGAGTATATGGAGAAGATAAACAATTACTGTCAAAAGAGGGGACTTAAACTGCGTTATGTTGATATCTGCATGACCGGCCCAAGTCATTGTCCTGAGTAAGTTCACTATGCATGTCGATAAACATCAGGACCCTTCCTGCAATGAAGGAACTGACTAAAGCTTGCAATCACGAAAGTTAATTTGCTGAAGATGTGTATATGGCAGGAGAGCTGGCTGAAACCACAGGTGGGTGGGGAGGATGTCATGTCATATGGTTTGGGAAGAAACTGATTTCAGAGTCGATGGCCCTCTTTTGGAAAGCAAAAGCAATGCATGTATTACCGGTAACCATATTGTATGTGTGTTCTGCATCTGCCACAAAACCTCTCAGGAGGTAGGGTGGGTTGCAGCATAATTGCAGTTTATGATTTATGCTAACGTAAGTGCTTTGATTTTTATTTAGTTTTACAAAGCATGGAAATTATTTGTGATTTATTATTGTGATTTATTATTGTGATTTATCATTGTGATTAATTTCTAAGCATGAAGCTTGGGTATAAATGATTTGGTACCAACATGTTTTATGTGTAGTTATTTTTTGAACATCTATTACAAGAGAAGGGTCTTTTGCTTAAGCTGTTTTGCTTTTACTTTTAGAGACAATTACAGGTGATGGAATATGTTTTATTTTTTTAACACAAATATGGTGTTTCACAGATTTTTTTTTTCCCTTAACAGAAATCATAAATACTTAAGATCTATGATGTTTCCTTGTGACTTTTTTTTTTTAATTTTTGCTAGTTTGCATGAAGACAAGCCTTATGCTAATAATTAGTGTGTTTCTTTTAATGTCTTCCATGTTACCAGCCAGTGCCATCTGTGCTGACTTATTATTAGACCTGACCATAGTCCCAGTATGAATAAATAAGTATTATCTGAGTCTCAAATGTTTGTCAGTTATCATAATTCTTTTTCATCATGCAGCTCATGTAATTCAAAAAAGTAAAGCTTATTGAAGTCATGACCAGAGCTGTGGTCACACAGCTACATCTTCATGCTTCAAAAGTGATGGCATGGGACTACCAGAATTTACATACATTTCAAATTTACTCATTTAGTGGCCTCTTTATTTTTTTTTTCTCTGTGCTCTGCTACATTCACTAATATAATTCAACCCATTCTCTTGTACCTGTAAGTGATGTGAGGTGTGACAGTGGTATCTAAGAAAATCCTGGATAACTTGGGCTGTTCCAAGGAGTACAATGTAGAGTGTCTGGCTACAGTGCTGAGTGTGGTAAACCTCTTCTGGTGCCCTTCTGGTGCTCTTTCCCAGTGCTCTGCCTGCCAGTGGGATGCATTGGTCACTACTGGTCCTGAGTGTGCTCCCTAGCTCTGCTGTGTTCCACTTCGTAAGTCCCTCCCTACTTGTCTGCGGCATGATGCAGAGGCACGTCCTGTCATCTCCTCCTATCCTATCCTGATTTTGGTGTTGTAGCTCCTTCCTCTCCAATGTCTGTCAGGGTCAGTGCTGAATGCAATGTGAGAAGGTTCAGAGAGCCCAGGCTGGCTCAGTCCTGAGTGATTGTGAGCTTTCTTGGGCTGGGAATGCAGTGTGTGGGAACAACCAGACCAGCTGTGCTTAAAACTGTCCAGTCTGGGCAGTGCTTAATAACTTGGGGTCTGTGGTGGATAAGAATGACTGTACATGTAAGATCAAGTCATGTAACACTCATTCAGATAATCCTCAACTTGAATAATTAACTTCATGGATCACTGAGACTCAGACTGCAGGTTTCCCCAGGATGCTTAAATAAAATGGTAGATTTTGGATGCAGAGTCATAGCTGAATGTGTGTAAGTATTCAGCACTTAGATATGGGTTGGGTAACAAACCCTTTCCTAAAGAACAATCTTTCATGCTTTTTCTTGATATGTTCTTGTGTTGAGCATGTGGCACACTGGGGTGTGCCTGGTCCTACTGTTGACCTCCTTAAGATCTCTCATTAAGGCTTGCTTATGCAAGCACTATTCTGCATCTGCATTGTTTTCCACCCAAATGTTTCATTAAAGGAAAGTAGAGAATAAAGTTGGAATAATGAAAAAAAAAGTCAATTCCTGAAGTCATTCCACTGTTCAAGACAAATTGTCCCACAGAGAAACTCATGGTGCTATCCCTAGACTGTTTCTTTGTGTGACTCTATCTTGTTTACTGTGAACTTGCTCTGCTGCAATCTGAAGTACAGATGTACTGCGAGGTTATAATAATGGTCACTTCAACTTGATGCAAGTCTATGCTGCTCTGAAAAGCAGAAATCTAGTTGTTTTCCCCTCTGTTGATCTTTGTGCAAAGGCAGCAGCAGAAACATTAGGGATTTTGCAGCTGCAGGACCAGTTTGATGTGGATAAGAACTGATTTTGGCTGAAAACCAACCATTTGTTTTTGGGTCACTGTGGTGGGTTGACCCTAGGTGGCAGCTCAACCCCCAGCCAGCCACTTGCTCACTTACCTACAGTGGGACTGGGAAAATAATTTGAAGGGTGAAAGGGAGAAAAACTTGTGGATTGAGCTAAAGACAGTTTAATAGATGAAGCAAAGCAGTATGTGCAACCAAAGCAAAATAAGGAATTCACTCACTACTTCCAGGAGCAGGCAGATGTTTGACCATTTCTAGGAAAGTGTGGCTGAATCCTGTGTAATGGTTACTTGGGAAGACAAAATTATAACCCTGGATGTCCCCTCCTCCTCTTTCTTCCCCCAGTTTTTACTTCTGACTGCAATGCCATATGGCATGGAGTATCCCTCTGGCCAGCTGCTCTGGCTGTGTTGCTTCCCAGCTTCTCACAACTGCAGCTTACTTGCTGGGGAGCCAGAGTAGGGGAAAAAGAAAAGGCTTTGATGCTGTGCAAACACTGGTCAGCTATAGGTAAAACATTGTCGTGTTACCGACACTTTTCTACTCCCAAATCCACAACATAGCACCATATCAGCTGCCATGAAGAAGGCTGATTCCATCCCAGTCACACCCAATACACAAAGTCCTGAGCTGCATCAGTTCCCTCTTCTGACTCGTGGCATTGCTGTATGGGAAGCGGTGTGTGCACAGTTGTGCAACAGAGAGGGAAGGCATCAGTGGTTGAGTGGGGAAGGGCAGAACTGTACAGGGTACGTTTGTTTGTGATTGACTTAAATTCATGTCTTACGAAGCACCAGACACCTTTTTGCACTTACTAAATAGTGCATGTAGCAGTGTAGCAAAGATGAGTGTAATGTCACATCTGGATTCATGAAATCAAGATTAGCTAATCTTTACATACAGTTTTGCAGTGCTGAGATATGTCCTGGTGTTAGGGCTTCCTGACTTTGTCTATAACAATTCCGACCTTATGCATTCCTTTGCTTTAAAAAATTTAAATAATTTTGTGTTTAAAAAGCAGTTAGACATTTAGAAATACTGTTAGAATTAATAAAGTACATGCATTTGTGACTGAGGAGGAAACACTTATAAATATTTTTACTAAAGATTTATGATAATCAGGAGTTAGATGTAATAAAAACACATGAATACTTAAATACATCCACAGGTAACTTATAGTGCTTTGTAGATAATAAAAAGGACGTTGAATCTGAGAAGGTTCTTGAGTATATATGAGACAAAATGTGACAGTGTTTTAGAAAAGTTTCTTTCATTGCAGGTTCACTGTTGTGGTTCAAATAAATGGTGAAAATTATGGTACTGGCACTGGTAAAAACAAGAAGGAAGCAAAAGCAATAGCAGCAAAAGTAACCTGGGAAATGATTGAGCGACAGGTGAGGAAACTGTAGGATTTTTTTTTTTTCCTAACAAAGTTTGGAGTTGAATCTCTAAAAGTAGACAGTAAAATACCATTGTTTTCTTTAATTTGAAAGAATTTCTAATTATTTAAGTTGTCTTTTTTCTGTCTCATTGAGTACTTTTCTACTTTTTACTACTGAATAATTTTTGTTATGGTTCTACTGCAGGGTTGGTGTGTAATATTGAGAGAGTTTTGTCCCCTGCTGTTATGGGATGATGAGGAAATGTGTTTGCCTTTGTATAAGCTGCCCTGGTATATGCAGAGTGGACAATGTTCCTTTTCCATCTTCATAACTGTTCAGTAATTTGAGGTCTTTGAAACATTTGTAAAGGCATTGTTCAGTGTGCCTGTTGCCACTCTGCTCATAAAATTGCTTACTTTCACTTGATCCGATTAATCTTTTTTTCATTGTCAAAATACTCTTTGCGGTATAGCTGTTTTTATACTCTTAATCCTCCTTGATTTAGTCTAGGTTTGAATTTTGCTCTTCCATTTTCTGCTGTGTGTTTTTTCGTAGCTATTCTTTTTCTTTTTGATTCTGAATGCTTTTTAGCACCTTTTAAGTGAAATATTTCCTTCCGTGTTTCCATATGCTTCTTACTGTGTCACCATCATTACTTTATGAAATTGCTGCATGTTTGTTAATGTATTATTAATGCTGCCTAATCATGACACCACTGAGAAGTTCTGCTTTCTGCTCTTGTATGTGCATTGGAGCTTTTGCAGCTCTTGCTAATGGTAGCATCAGCAGCACTTCGCTGCCATCAGTTTTCTTGCCTCTGGTCAGGCTGTGAGAAAATTCAGAAAGCAGCATTTGCTTTTTTAAAATGAGACATGTCATAGCTTGTTCCCTGTATTTTCTTAAAAGAGGTGGGAGGAGGCATGGTGATAGGTTGTTGAAGATATTGGTGCAATACTTGAGAAACTGGATTTACATTTATTTGGGAATTCAAAGTGTAGTAATTCTGGGTTGGGATGGCTGTCCTTCGCCACAAGAGACTCTGTGAATGCAAACCTGGGATTTCTTAAAAATGTTTTGAAATGCTTACAAACCTTGCAGCTACATTAGATCTTGTGTACTGTTTATTCATTAAGCTTAAGTTTTTAAGTTACGTATTTTGCTTGTTTTATAGCCAGAGAGTCCTTCAAATATGCAAGCTGCAAAATTAACAAGTCCAACGACCACATTAGCTTTACAAACCAATAACTTTGTCAGCCTACTGAATACCTATTCACAAAAGACATCGCAAATAGTTGATTATCATAACATAAGCCGTACTGGAAATGACCATGCTCCCACGTAAGATGTACTTTGTTTTTGTACTTGCTTTTAATACTTCTTTGTCTTTACTAACACTACCATTTGTTATCCTGAGTAGTTTTAAATGAATCTTTAGAAATACAATAAAAATGTGGAGGTATTCTGGAGAGAATCCAGTGGAGGGCCATTAAGGTGGTTAAGGAGTTGGGGGATAGGACATAGGCAGAGAGACTAAGAGGACTGAGTTTGTTTAGCTGGGAGGAGCTTTCATGATGATAAAATGGTAGTCAGTGTTGACAAATTGTCAGTTATCTTGGTTGTAGCTCTCCACCTTTGTGGACCTCTCAGAATGTATTTTGGAGACTCTGAGGAAGCAAATGCCAAGGAGAGCCTGTTTGTGTCCCCTACCAAATGTGTTGCTGTCAGTGAGCTGTAGAAATGTTCAGGTTAATGAGAGCTGAGGGATAACAAGGAATATCTGCATATTTTAACTCTTGACAGTATCTGCTTGAAAACTCATAATGTCTTCCCTGCAGTATCAGCCATTTTAAAACCTAAACTGCAGATCATTTGTGATTGTGGGTGCATATGATATGATGCTTTTAGGAGTTCAACTTTAAAAGGTGCTAAATATTTGCTCTCTGAAAACTGGTTGTCTTGAAGGCATATCAAATTAGTTATCTGCTGTTATTAATTAGATTAAATGTATATTGGAAAGATTGTCCTGAAGATGTATATTTCAGATTTTCATTCTATAATGTCAATTGACTGTAGTGTTTAAAATAATTAAATTAAGGCTCATCATATGGGATATAAAACTTCATTCCCTGTTGTATTTTACAGGTTTTCTTGTAGCTGTACAATTAGTGGGTTTGTGTATGGAATTGGCACTGGAGCTTCTGTAGGTGCTGCAAAACAAGCTGCTGCAAAACAAGCATATGAGAAGCTACAAGAGGAAGACGCTCTAACAGTATGTGTTAAATTATAGCCTTAAGACAGAAGCTTAATTCTTCTATCCTTAATTTTTGTACAGATTTCCTCATTGTATTTAAAAGCATATTCCAAGGATTCCACTTACAAGGGAAACAATCCATATTGTGGTGGGTTGTTTGGGCTACATGATTCTGTTGGTAAAATCTATGTTGTGGTTCTATATTCAGTTGCTGGATTAAAGAAATACCATGGTTGAGATCTCTGCATATTTCAGAGTATGATCTGATACGCTCTCATTTAATGTTGCGATTACGCTCTTACGATGTGAAGCCAAAAAAAAAAGAAAGAACCTATACTAAGTATTCAGGATTAATTATTTTTTAGTCAACCCCGGTTTAGTAATCTGGGTTTTGCATGTTTTTCGTGCTGAAGACATTGAATGTCTTTTTGTACAGACTCAGATTTTCAATTCTGCTTATTACACATACCAAAGCCTAAATATATCTCATTTTCCACACAGACAATTGCATATGCAGTAAACAATGAAAACATTTCCTTTTAATAACTGTTACTCTTATCCCGATTTTTTAATAGTTCCCAGAGTCTACTTCTGCAAATGTGTCTGTATAGTCTCAATATGGCTAGGAAAATGCTCACTGTGACAGGGCCCTGTGTTTCATTCGTCTGGGTGGAAGCCAGGCAGATACTTTTATTCTGCAGGGCTTTGAATGTTCAATGCTTCCACTTACGACCTTGTAATTTTCCTTTCCACCTTTCTGAATGGCATCTTTTGCATCATGGGTTTTTTAATGTGATTTTGTTAACTATTCTTGTTTGAGTTTTTTGTTTTGTTTTGGTTTTCAGTTTAGAAGTGAAAAATCTGACAGCAATTCTACATTTAACAAACATAGTAATTCCTCTCAAGTTGCAACTCAGTCTGACTCAGAGTAAGTTTGGTTCACTGATAATGTGATAAAACATGTATTTACTAATCTTAGAGGGTCATGTCATCTAGTTGTAAATAAAATCTGTCATAATTCCTTTATTGCAGTATAAAGCCATTTAATTTGAGCTTGTATTTCTTAGACTTCACAGCAAAATTTGTTGTACTTGTGCAATTTTGAGTCCTTATGTGTTAGCTTATAATAATTTTAGAGTTTTCTGATATATTTATATTTTGCCATGAGTAGTTCCTTCAGAAACATTTTTACTGTGATGTAAATGGAATAATCTATCTCATTCAGCAGCATTATTTTTCATGCCATTTTAAACACTCGGTTTTCTATTGTGCCACTCTTGTGAACTTAGTATAATTCCATTTTGGTACTTTCCTGTACTCCACATTCTGCTTTCTTCTTTCTTCTCTCTTCCCCTGCCCTCCCTTTTTCATTCTCCATAAATCCTCATTTCCACCAAAGGGAAAATTTGCTTTGTGAAGGAAAATGAAAATGCTTAAATTGACTGTAGTGCCCCTACCACTTCTTTTATGTTCTTTGTATGATTGTAAAGCAATAATGCTAGAGATGGCTGCAATGCCTTGAGATGAACCTCAGGATTTAACCTATTTCATTAAAGCATATAGTAGAACATATATTACATAGATATCTAGACATAATGATGTCAGATCATAGAAATAGAGGAGTATATTACAAAATGTTATTGTTTTATTAGCTTTCCAGAATAAAGCTTCATAGTTTAAACCAGTCATGACTGTTAATGTTTCTTCAGGTTTTGCTTTTTTATGTTTCTTTTTTTTTTTTTTTACTGTGTTACTTTCACCTAAAACTAGCCTATTATTTTTCAATAACAGCAGTATTTGCTTTGAAGACTCAGCTCCAAAATTAGTAGTAAAAATGGAAGCCATGGCAGTACATGAAAAGCCTTCACCTTTTCAGGTATAGTATGAAAACAGTCTTCCTCATAATTACACTTTAGACCCTGAACAGAGCAAGCTTCTTGTCAGAGTGTAGCATCAGTTTGTTGTTTATCCACTAATCACTAGAAAACACATGTGCATTTTTCCTAAGACCATTCAATACTTCCTACTGTTAACCACTATTCATTTACTTCTGGGCTGTGGACCCATTTTATGCACTGTTGACTGAGTGGGCAGTACTCCCAAGAAAGGGGATCAAACTGAGATCATATTTTCCTGTGGGAAGAATGATGATATAATACGTAGCACATGTGAAAAATTTTAAGCTAAGATACGGCTTCATTCTTATTACATGGTTTATATTAGGTATGAACACATTTACAGACAATTCCTAGATGCATTCTCAGATACATTTTAAACTAAGTATAGTGAAAATATTCAAGATATCTCAGTTGTTTTTTTTTTTTTTTTCCTCTTTTTCATATAGAGAAACCCAAATGCCGTGAAACCCAAAAGGTATGTGTTTATTTCTAGGTTGCTACCTCCCATAAACTATATTGCAAATCGTTTTAGTGTTTCCATATCTAGCAAAGAAATGCCACTATTGGGAGGTACCTCTCCGCTCTCTTCTCTCCTCTTTCATATTAGATAAATGGCTCATCCTGTTTTGCTTTTATCCTTGTTAAAGAAAATTGGCAGCTAATTTTGATAGTGCAAGAAACAAAGAAGAGGCAAAAAGGATGTCAGATTCAAATGACAGCTTGGAAGATTTGGATACAAATACCAGTGAGAACCAAAGTCCATATACTGTGAATAAAAGGTAAGAAGGATTTTTTTGTTTTAATAAGACCTGTATGGCCATTACAGCAGGTAGTAGTCTAGTTGTGCTTATTTATAATAGGAAATACTGCTGTAAAAATAACTTTAAAAGAAAATTGGTTTTTGAGTTTGTTCTTTTTTTTTTTTATTATTTTCTGAAAATTTCAAATACAGTATAGTAACAGACATGCAATGATATTTAATGCTTACAACCAAAAGTCATTTGTGTGAAGATGAGACTGTAATTACCCTACATGCTTTCAAGGGTCAGTTTCCCTTGGTTTTTAATCTACAAGATTATGATTTAGACCTGTAGAGGTGATGAGTGATCCCTGTAGAATGATATGTCAGCAGATGTATTAGATCTGTCAGGATCATTTTTATATCTTGTACATTTCATGTTGAGTATACTTTAGTTATCTCTTTTTTTTTCTTTTTTCTTTTAATTAAGATTTCTTGAGGATTTTGAAAATATAGAACCTGTTGGTGAAGGTGGTTTTGGGAATGTTTTCAAAGCCACATCAAAACTTGATGAGAAAACCTATGCAGTCAAACGCGTTCGCTTCACAAGGTATGTACTGAATGTTTACTTCTGTTTTTTATTTTAGGGCAACCTTAATCAAGATTTAAGTACTTTTTTTTGTCTCTTTAATAATCCTAGGAGCATTTAAGCAATTTTCATTATTAATTGTCCACTCTTTCTGGTAAACTGTTTTCTTTATTTCAAAGTAAAGCTGAAGATGGCAGGCAACTTTGTTAATTTTTGCATGTACTGCAATAATTTCAGATGCGGCTGTAAAAAAGTAGATTTGTTAAGTTCTACTTTTCCTGAATACACTAGTGCTCTGCTTATTAATACTGCAAAATGTATTTGAAGAAAACTTGCTGATTGATAAAACATTGAAAGCAGCACTGTTGCTTTTGACAGGTTACATGGAAAATTTACATATCAGTAATGACTATAATTTACAATGCGTAATGACTATAATTAGGGAAAATAGAGAAAAATGAAAGTGATGTATTTTGCGGTTTTTAATTGGCAAATGCTTTGTATGTGAGTCATGTAGCCATTAGTCTCACAGTGTTACTTGTCCTTTATAAATCTCAACAGAGAATGATTTTTTTTTTTTTTTTTTAAGTAATTTTCTGCAGCCAGTACCTAGTGGAGAATTTTTATTAGCTGCTAAAAACCTTGAATTTCTTTGAGGTAATCTATTTGAAAAGTTTCAAGTTTTTGGAGATTCTTGTCCCTTACATTGTGTAACTGGCCTTCAAATTCTTGTGTTTTTTTTTTCACAAATGTGTGTTATTTTTATTTATATTGAAATCCTGAGAACTATACTAAAAAACATTCTTTTCATTCTTCATATAAAGACAAAGAAGTGCAGGCGAAATTTAGTAACAGTTCTTCATGAGTATTTACACTGACTTCCGTATATGTAAACAAACTTTATAGAGGTAAAAAGAAAACATGAGTGTTTGCTACATTGTTTTTCGCCACATAATGTAATTATGCATTGCAAATGTCTGCTCTTTTTGGCTTTTTTGAGTGGGGCTTTCATTTCTAATATGCTTAAAATGTTCTTGCACTTTGAATAACTGAGCAGATGAAAGAAAACCCACAGAATTTGTAACTGCAATTTTGAACTTGTATGAAGGAGAATATTATGTTATTTTACTAAATTAATGTAAAACTATGTGGATACTGCTACTTGATATTATGTCTTTGAGTTGGTATTACATTTTTATGGGGAAATGCCATTCAAGCTTTTATTTTCCTTTCTTTTACCTCTTCCAAATAGAGATGTGAGGCGTGAAGTAAAAGAACTTGCAAGACTTGAGCATGAAAATGTAGTGCGCTATCATTCTTGTTGGAAAGGATATGACCGTGTAACTTTGCCGGACTCTGGATATGACTCTGTAACTTGGGCAGACTCCAGGTAACTACAAGATAGTAGTTTGCACTCACAAACTTGTTTGCCATAGTGGATTTTGTGTTGTAAAAAGAAAGGCTGATGATTGATTATAAATCATTATGTAAATATAAATGCATACACATACATACTTACTGTTAGGAAAAAAAGGCACAGTACTTTTCAGCAGCAGGTCATATATAATGATGTATATTTATATCTTCTTGATGAATAAGATTTGTTACGTCATTTTAGCTTTCTTCCCTCTCTTAATATATAGAACTTGCTGAATCTAGAGAGGAGTGTTAAGAATGCAGAACTCAAAATTTGGGGCTAGAATTAATAACAGAAACTAAAAAATTGCCTGGCAGATAGCTGCCAAATTCCTGATTGAGACTTTCCTTTTTTTAATAAGTACTGGTCAGCAAGTAGCTCTCATAGATTTAATTATTTCTCTATGTTAGCATTTTAACCATGATGCCTGAAACAGTTTTGGATGTTGAGAACAGATACACAAAATTAAATGCTTTTTCATTTAGAGGTAGTCTTTCAACACAAAGACTTCTGGGAAGACAGTGGTGAGAGTTTTACTAATAAGTTCGATTATTAACTTTTCAAAGCTTCTGTGTTTTTTTTCACTAGCTGTAAATTCATACCCTTTGGATAGGTTGCCACACTTACCTAGAGCCATAAAATATTAATGGATTCAAAGTTACGGTTAGCATGGTATCTGTCCAGTGTGCTCAGTGAACAAGCAAGAAAATGGGGAAAAAAAAAAAAGTCTATGTGTCAAAATCCAACCGTTAATATGTTGGAGTCTCAATATCAACTATGCATTTTGGATTGAATGGTTATAGGGTAAAGGACAGTAAAAAAGCTGCTCGAAGCTGAGGCTGCAGCCTGGAATTCCACTTAGTGTCATGACCTCAAGGCTACAAAGAGCTGCGAGCCACTGAATGCCTGTTCTTTCAGTGCCTCAGGTGACTTTGTTCCAGGGCACACAGATCACACAGTGCATGTAGGAAAAAGCGGTGTCGCCTCCTCTTCATATTGGCCTTCCCCTCACCATCTCCAGCCTCAGCCTGTCCTGTGGGCTGGTGGGCTGGAACTCTTCTGGAAGTATGAGCCTGTCAGGTTGGTGAATACATTCCATCTAGATTTCCAGCTCTCGGAAGGGTTTCTCCAACTCACAGACTGATGTTAGAGATGGTCACCACACTACCTTCTTGAAGGGACCAAATTTGAAAACGTGTGATCATTCTGGATTGGAAAGGAAAGCTAGTGCTCTGTTGTTTGAGCAGAATAGAGAATACCTGCCCGGAACTTGCAGCAGCTCCTAGAGGACAAGACGGGAGCCAAGGACAGTGCTATTTTTTCCTGTACAGGACGTGCCTCTATGTATGATGGGAGCAGAATTTGGGCACTCAAAAATTTCAGTGTGAACAAGGAAGCAAGCAAAACGTTTTTAAAGTCAAGGGACTTGCAGACTTTGTTTTGGGGAACTCAAAAAATAATAATAATTAACAAAAAGGTTTTTTTAAAGAAGAGGAACCTGAGAATCATTGATGACTTGTGAGGAATTGCATCTTGCCAATTTCAAGATGGTATACAATTTTCTTTTGTAGGCAGAAGTCAGACAAAGAAATTCCCTGTCTTTTCATCCAAATGGACTTTTGTGAAAAAGGACCATTGGAAAACTGGATTACAAAGCATAGACAAGACAAGGATTATCACAAGATGGCAAAAAACAAATTTTTACAAATACTGAAAGGAGTGAACTATATCCATTCTGAAGGGTTAATTCATCGAGACCTCAAGGTAAGCAGGATAGGTAATTTAAATAAAAATTAGATAAAAATAGTACTTTTTGGAATTTCAGAAAATGTTAAATTTTTCTAGTCTTTGTTTAGTCTATTATAATGTAGCCTGGTAATGTGCCTCTTCTGACACGGTTAGTGATTGATTTTTTCCTCAGCAACTGGCTGGACTTCATCCTAAAATCAGGAGGTGAACTGCAGAATCTCAGAATGTAGTAGTTAAAAAAATGAGTAGTCGTCAGTTAACAGGCATTTTCAATCTGTGTTACTGGGTCACAAGACTGCCTATTGGAAAAATAATGTACTTGATAAATTAAAGAATGTAAGTGACAAGTTGAGCCTGGGAAGTTTGTTCTTGCCATATCGTAAAGGGGTAGCTTATCTATGCTAATACATGCTGTGTTTTGTAACAACATGTGCTAGTTGCTCTTGTGCCATGTATGCATACGAATATTTGAATGCTACTTTGTTGGATGGAATTACTGTCTCTACAAGTGCACAATCATGGAAAAAAATTATTTCAATATAAAGATTATAAAGGACGAACTTGGAAGTTTTCAGGGCTTCATATGCCAGCTATAATGTCACTCACTTTGTGAAAAAGTTTATGGACTTCTTGAGCAATTATGCATTCATGTTGTAGTTCCAGATCATGTTCACTGCTCACTCGTAGAATCTTGTCTCATGGACAGACATGTTCATATCTTCTAGACCTTTTCTATCAGTCATATTGCTACAATACTGTAACAAACCACAAATATACATTTATTATTTTCCTTAGATGCCTGGGAAAAAGAGGCCTTATAAGTGCCTCCTCTGCTCACCCATTAATTTTTAGCTCTTCCCTCTCTGTGCTTTATATTTTCTTACTCCTTCAGTTCTACTTTATTTTCATCTCAGATCAATCTCTTACTTTTCCCTATTCCTATGAATCTGCTGCGCCAGTCTCTTTTCCATGGCATCTGGTTGTAACCTGCTTCCAAATCCTATTGCTAACTTGTCTGTCTGCATTTGAATTTAGGAACTTTTCTCCCCACTTTGATCTGCTGTCAACTTAGATGCTTGGCCATCTGAGATCTACATGTCCCAAAATCAAAGCTGCAGGATAGGTTCAAGCTGAGCTGAATCCCATTTGTGCTTTGTATGAAAAGAGTCTTCAAATAGTGTAACCAGGTATAGGTGCTGTATTAAATGTGTGTGGAAGTGGCCAAAGTTGAACAAAAGAACTGCATTGGGCATTCTTGACGCAAACATCTCTTCCTGTTAAATATGAAGTCTTTCCTGGCCTTACAAGGCACTGGAGCTTCTTTGAGTAGAAGATGGCATCAGGCTATTTGGTTTTGTTTTAATAACATTCAGAAATGTAGTTTCTTTATTTTCTTTGGGAAACTTCATCCAAGCATCTACAACTCTATTTTTAGTTGCTCATGACTTTGTTGAATTTAAAAATGGGAAGTTCCATGGAAACTTAAAAGTGATACTGAGATGCCTGTAGTAAGCCCTAACTCTGCAACTGACTTAGTACAGATAATCCTGATGTGCCTAGGAGAAACTGATTTCAGTGGAATTCCACGTGCATTTACCTGCTTTGCCCAAGTGTATCAAATCCCAGGGCTAGGATTGAAGCCTAAAAAGCACTTTTGGATTTGAAATGTTATATACACAAGGTATTTGAAGAGCATTAAATCATGATATGGCTATGACTGAGCTAGTGAAAAAAAAAAGTTGCTGTTACTATGCCATGCACTACATTAAAATTTAGTTTCTGTTTTTAAAAATTAATTTAACATTTTTTTTCTATTTCCCACCCAATTGGTTTCTTGATGCTAATTTCTGTGAACAAACACCAGATTTTATGGGGAGCACTTCTGTGGCTGATTATGCTTGATGATAAACCTTGGTCATACAGTGATTTTTTTTTTAATTTTTTTTTTTTTTTTTTTTTAATATATATAGCCTCAGAATATATTCATATCGCATGAAGATAAAATAAAAATAGGTGACTTCGGTCTTGTGACTTCTCAGGCGTCTGAAACTCTGACTGAGAACAGGGGAACAAAATCATACATGGCACCAGAACAGGTAATTATCCTGCTATATCAGTGTCTCTGTAACTAGGTTTGCATTAGAAACTCAGCAGTGGATTCTAAACTCAGTCCTAAACCAAGTTGCCTAAAGTTCCCTGGTATGACTGTATGCAAGGATAACTATATTCTGAAGAAAGCTGTTGGCAAGTGTGCTGATATTATTTTGCTGTGCTAACCTACAGGGTCTGACACTGTGTGCTGTAAGGAAAGCTCTCGTCAAACCAAGCTGCCAGCCAGCTGCCAGCCATTTATTTCAGTTTCAATTTAGGACCTCTGTTAACTGGCATTTGAGTCCTTCTATTTGTTTCATTATTTGTGACAGAGATATTAGTGTGCCTTATCTGTATAGGTCTGCAGGAGTCTTAATTTCAGTGTGTGTTTAATGTGACATAAGAGTAACTGTTTAATAGGTTTGTAGCAGAAAGAGTTAACAACTAGTAAGAAGATCAAGTAGGGCCAGTCCTGTAGCCTTGGGGTGGAAATGTCTAATGACTTCAAATTTTACTTTAAGAAGTGCCGTCCAGTTGGATTTGACACCTATATTGTTCTTGTTCTAATCTTTGTAGTCTGGGGACACATATGGAAAGGAAGTAGATATTTATGCACTGGGATTAATTGGGTTTGAAATTCTTTCGGGAATCAGCGGTCATGAGAAATCGAAGGTATGTAATCTTTAAATTAAAAAGTAAAAAAAGTCCCGTTGTTGTTTTGCCTTGCTGCTGGTATCCCGTGTTGATTGCATGCCAGAAGGAATCCATATGTCTGGCGTACTATCTCTTTACATTTCCCCTTGATTCATTTATGTAAGGCCTGTAAGTCCTCACACCTCTGTTGAAATGTAATAACTGAAGAAATGTTACTGCTTTTATTTCATGTATGTCCTACTGACATACATATTAAAGTCTCAGCATGCTAAAGAATGTCTAGCAAAAAAGATTTCAAGTTTCTGATAAATCTTTTTGTTTGATCAGAGTATTTGAAGGTAATACTTTTCTAATTTTACAAAATAAAAATTATGAACAGGCAAGTTTTGTCTCTGCCACACTTTTGTCTTCACTGCACAGTGGAGCAAGAATAAAGTTTCTATCAAGCCAAAACACTTGCAGTTTTCCAAAATGAAAACAAAATTCTGAAACAGAGAGGATTGCTGAAACAAACACATCATTGTAGAGTCTAATGCTTTTAAGCTTAGAAAGGGACAACAGCTGGTGAAAAGACCATGAAAACAACACGAAGTACAACTAAATGGAAAAAACCCCTTCCAGACTGTTCAGTTTCTTTTTGAAGCCTTACCTTTTTTGTAGATTTATATTTTCATAATTACTTCAGTAAATTATATGGGTCATAAGGGCAAAGCAAGATATAATCTATGAAAACACACTGAAACTGTTACCTTTTATGAATTTCAGATATGGCCTAATATCAAAGAAGGTAAACTTCCAGAGCGCTTCACCAAGGAATTTCCAGCTGAGGTATGGGATTTTAATACATTATTTCAGTTTGTTTATTTACTCATAAAAAAGAATGTATTGATATTTAATTTCTCTTTTGCAGGCATCCATAATCAAAAAGATGCTTTCAGGACACCCTAAAGGAAGATACTCTGTATCTCAAATACTTGAATTTTTTGAGTCTGTTGATAAAGACGATTTACTTAAAACTCGTAGTTATTAAACACCCTTTTAAAAGGGCATTTTGAAAACTGTAGGATTTTGTTTGTTCGTTTTTCCTGAAAGGAACACGCAAGTTCCTTAATATAGCAAAATTCTCCAGTTTCCTCAGTAATAACAACTTGAAATCCTGTGCTGAGAGAGCACCTTGAAGATTCTCTCCCATGCTGCCACTTTTTGATCCCTTATTGTAATATTGAGGCATGCCTTCACTGTAACAAGTGTAGTGAATACCTCTGATGACCTTACTATCATCCTCAAAAAAGGTAACAGCAGTTTGCCTGTTACTCTTTAGTTATATACTTCAAAGAGTTCCAATCTGACTGGACTGGAAGAATTGTGTGTGTGACGGTGGAGAGCAGGGGGAAAAGACGGGCACATTAGTCTTCAGATGCTTGTCTTTGAGTTGTATCTTGTGAAACTATTCATTGCTGTGGAGCCCACAGAACTCCATAAAGGCAAATGAGCAGAGATAAAATAGGTACTACGTGTAGTAAAGTACAGTATGATTTTTCTGAAATGTTAAATGGGTTAAAAGTGGATGCTTCGTTAAAAGGAACACTATAAATACATAGTGATTTTTTATATTCTTATAGAAATTATTGTTGATGTGCTGCAAGTATTTGTTGCTAAATAAGAAATCTGATTTTACATCCTTTTGTAAGGCCTGAAGTTGGTTTTTTATCCTTATAATGAATTACAAATACATAGAGCATTTCACAATTCTGGACTAATTAGTGTTTCTTTACAGTGGTCAAGATCTGGGAGAAATTATATCCTGACACATACAAAATACCACTAGTTCCACTCCCTCTTCCTTTCACCCGTAAAACTACTTTTATAATAAGAAAATTGATATGTGACAAACTTTTGCTGAATATCCTTGACAGTTCTTGCACAGAGCACCCATGATGCCATTACCTTCTTACTGTTAAGTAATATTGAGCTTGTAATTTTTGAATTTTCTTTTTTTTTTTTTTTAAATGTATTTGTATACTTCAGCAGTACCTTTCTATTAGGGACTGTTTATAGTAGCAACTGCCATTCCCCTAAAATAAAAGGTCTATTAAAATGTACTCATTATATATTGAAAAAAACCCCACACAACAACATGGTCTGTTACTATTTAATTATAAAAAATATGCACCTTTACATACAAGAGAATACTGGTTCAAATAACATCACTGTAATGTTTCACAAGCTTTTTTTCCTCACCAGGTCTAAGGAAGGGAAAAAAGTCTGATGTTTAGTCATGTCTGTAAAACTGAAAAAAAACAACCAACCAACACTATTTAACACATTATACAACATAGTAATTAACCAATATTTATTCCCTTCCTCAAACCTGAATCAGCTGATGGTTCAGTTGTGCAGAGCATAACCAGAGACTGTGGAAGGCCTAACCTGCCTCTCAATTATGGTAGTTCAGTTATAAATTCAAGGTTTTAATTCTTATTAAACTGTGCATCAAGCAGAAAATCCATAAGATGCTTCAAAATGTGATTTTTTTTAATCTTCTGCATACTTCGGTGTGAATTTTTCAGTACAGCACAGATCCAAACCTTCTAAAAGATGTTATGTACTATACATACTTATCTAGGAATCCTTCCTTCAAAAAGGCTTTAGTCGTGATCTGCAGCACTGTCTCCAGGGCAGTTTGAAGATAAATCTTCAGAGTCTACAGGATAAGCAGAGGAAAAAGTGAGTAATTCCAACACAGAGGATGGAAAAAAAAAGTTGCTACAATTATTTGAAGAATCCCCATAAAGCAAATTATATAGAATTCAAGAAGGTCTGCATGTTATTAATTCCAAACTTTGTTTTAAAACAGTGAACACAATTTGCACCTTCTTTGGTCCAGTAAAACTGGATAGTGTTCTAACTACTTCAGAAACACCTGCAAGCTTTTGCCAGTTTTTATGATACTGGTTTTAATACCCGAATTTTGTTTTCTCAAAACAAAATTAATATACCAATTCAAATAAGTGCCACTATGGTGTGTTTTGTTGGTGTGGCTTTTTTTTTTTAAATTTTGTGCACGTAAACATCAAAAATTGCCTTATAGTCATAATGTACAAAGCTTTGTGCAAAAACCAGCAGCCTGGAAGGAGAATTTGCTATCCAAATTTAAAAGACTGCAGTAAGAGAGACATACAGGATATAATGTAGTATTTGAGTCTAGCTGCATAAGAAAAGTAAAACACTTGAAGACATGTTTACTCTCACCTTCATAGGTTGTTCCACACCAAATGCAATAGAAGTGTTCTTCTCTCAAATAGGCAGTCAGGATGTGTAGCTTTTCTGATACCTAGAGATACATACAGATATGCAACAATCTGGGACTCACGTGACATAAAACAGTTTGAGCTACTAGCTTCACTGAAATAGATTGTTTAACCTTTTGCTATGGAAAAGCTACACAATACTGTAGCTCAGTAAAGCATGAAGTTTCCCAAATTTGTAGCACAGGCTACAGGAATTCATGATCTCTGGAAAGTGGCTGTTCTTCTTCCCAACTAAGAAACCTGCACTAAAGAGAGAGGTGAAAATATTACCTGGCTACCCTTTTTCAAGTATATGATATTTTTGGTGGAATTTTTCACACCTTATCTCTGCCAAACACATAAGGCTAACAACAGCTGTGTAATCTAGTTCTCGAAAATACATGAATTTCCAGTGCCCATCTTCAGATAGTCTGTGAAGCATTTTCACAAATTACTTAGTGATTCTAAAATTCAGCCTAAGACATGAGATGAGGCATCCAAAATTAAAACACAAAAGCAAGTAGCTTTGATAAGTTATGTGATTTTGCACAGCTTGACTAAGACACAAAAATGTTTAGAACCTAATTTCTAGGCTACTTTTTCCAAAAATTAGCTTCAAAACAGATAAGCCATAAATCAGTAGTTTAATGTTTTATATCTGATCATGTAACTGCTATAAAAATCACTGCTCTAAAATTGCAACGAGGTCATTCACTACAGCTTGGAGTATGACATGTATACATGTATCCTTTATACATGTATGTATGTACATATACCTACCTTTTTTAAGGGAATATTAAATTTAATTCTGAATCAAGCCACTAATTTAGTTGCAGAGCTTACACTTAATTCTGAGCTTGTGCATTCATCTTCCTTGTCTTCCTCATCCTTTTTGTCTTCCTCTTCTGGTTCTAGCCAATACCAAGTCTCCTTGGGAACATCAATAGCCTTAAATAATGAAGAATTTAAATGAAAATTATCTGCCTTTGTAGGTTTTCTTGTAAGATGCTGGATAAAACCAATTTTTAATAGGTGGGATGTTAGGTTTTAAAACTCTCCTGTATAGTATAACCAAGAATTACTAAAGCTGTAGTGGGAAACAAAGTACAGTAATCCACAAGAAGGATGATCCACTTTTTTTTTTTTTAAAAAAAAAAACCAAGTAAATGCATGATAACATTAAGTTCTATTCCATCTATATTCAGTATGTGTAAGGCTACCCAGCAACAAAATCTCACACAAAGGCTGTAACCAGACACTCTGTTTTTATCCATTGAAGACATGCTGCCCCAAGTTATTTTTGTCAAGAGATCACACAGTTCTTCCTCATCCACCTCAGGTAAAGTTAAAAGAAGAGTCAACAAAGATGATCTAAGCTAATTCAACAAACTTTGTCTGAAGCAGGCTGAAGAGTGTCACGCAATTTCAGAAAAACTCATGGGGTGGTATTAACTTCTAATGGGTTAATAGTGAAAAGAAAAATACTTGAAATCACGTGCCAAAAAACTCATGGTAGTTCACTGTGATTTGTTTCGGGTTTGTTTTTATTTAAATACTTCTTTGGTGAATCTGCTGATTCCCTCCATGAACCCCATCCTTGGAGATACTAAAGAGCTGTCTGGACACAGTCCTAGACAACCTGCTTTAGGTGCCCCTGTTGGACAAGATGATCTGCTGAGTAGTCCCTTCCAGCCTCAACCGTTCTGTGATGAGGTTGTTCCCTCACTTGAGGCAAACAGCACCATCATTTAGGAACAAACTGACACTGGCTACCGAAAGATACGCAACCAGCTCCAGCACAAGAATGCAGGTTGAAAAAGAGGTGAGCTCTGATGACACAAATTAACACGGGTCCTCACATAAGGTACCATGAGGTTAGTTTACAACTTCAAATATCTTAATGGTGCACACATACTCTTCAAAATATTTTGACAGGACCGAAGTGTTGCTGAACACTGAGACTTCAGGCTAGTTATCCCACAATTTTAGAGAACTTCCAAGAACTGAATCTCTACTTTGTTTGTAGCGTATATCTCTAACTTACAAACATTCCTTCCAACTCCCAAAAATTCAGGTCTCACTTTTTGCGCATCTAATTGCTGGCAGGCCCTCTGGCTTTTTCTAAGGTCCCCTTCCATCTTACGTTCTTCTTGTTTGTTTTTGAATCGTATTCTGTAAAGAAAAAGTAGATAGCTAAAATAAGCAGATAGACAAACAGTGAGATGCATTCCAGTCGACAGCTTTGATTACATAGAAAATCTAAGATTTTAGCCCTACCAATCATCTCAGACCAGGACAACGCTGAAGAAGTCCTTCTGACATTGTTTCTGTGGGAGCACACATGTATTTCTTGGGAATTATACCTTCAAGACAGAGCTTTTGTAATGACACTACACTGACTGTTTCTCCAGCAGGTTTTCATAAGACATGAAAAAAGCAGTTCACTAAACATCTACAAGAGATACAGCCTTCATTAGGTTTTCCTTCTCCACATATAACAAGCAATCAGGAGAAAATAAAAATAATAAAACATTTAAAAATTTACACTGATTTTTAAAACCATCGTAGCAACACTGCAAGATTACCTGTGGTTATATTAAAAAAGATGACACGGTTTTCTGATTAAAAAAGTTGCAAATGACTTGAGAAAAGTTAGTATGTACACTGTTTGCATTATTAACATTTACAAAAATAAATGATGCAGCACATACAGGCATTACAGTGTTCATCTGCCTCTTCTTTAGAACTGAGAAACAGCTAATCTGCAGTTCAACTCTTAACTCTCATTCAAACAACATTCAAAAATAGTAACACATTAAACGAATAACCAAACTTAAAGCAGGAAAAGAATGCCTATTTAGACATGGCTTGGAATACCAGTTACATCACTTTACCTGAACTGATCTGCAGCTTGCTCGTTTGCTTGTATTTTCATATGGAGTTTTTGCCTATAGTTTTCCAGTTTTTCTTCAGCTTTTCGCTTTTTTAATTCCTCATGACCAAGCCCACTTCTACCTATGTAAGTTAAAAAGCTGAATGTAAGCAGTTGAGAAACTCTCATGTCCCACTAAGTAAATTAGGAAGTATCACAAACCTGTTTTAATGTTCAGAGGAATAGGTTCAACAATGCCTTCGCCTGTGAGGGAAAAAATAGGCCAATTTAAGAAATAAGGTCTTTCTCAAACTATTATTTGTACAGTATATTCAAGCAGGCAAGCTGCTTTTGCCATTAAATACATACATTATCCTCACAGAATCACAGAATGTTTAGGGTTGGAAGAGACCTCTGAAGCTCATGTAGTCCAACCCATCTGCTCAGGCAGGTTCACCTAGAGGATTTTGTTGGCAGTTGAAAAATCCCAACTCAATGTACATTTAGTGCATTGAAAATGACCCAGCTGAAGAGGAATTCCCTCTCTTTTTTCGGCTTGTCTGCTGGATTGCCATATACTTTTTCGAGGACGCTACCTAACCAAAAGAAAACGGTGTTGATTCGGCAATTGTAACATACCTGTGATGAAAACTACTTTGTTACAGCCTTCTGTAGCATTTTTCATTCTAGAATCTATTAGCTTTGCAAGACCATCAAAACATCCTTAATGCAATTCTTGTAGGCATGCACATCTGGAAGTGCATTTACTGAGTGGTAAGTCCTGCTGCTTCCTTTCCAACTCTCAATAGTAGTACTGCATTAATTTCAGCTTTTAGAGATCTGCTCTCACGTTTTCTTCTGCCGCTATACACTGACAGTTTAGTAATGTTAAGGTTCTCTGAGAGGCAGCTATTGACCCTGTCTATAAATGAAGTGGCAGCTGCAGTCTGTTAGATATCCAGGTACATATGAATACAGGCACGCACTTCCTGACAGTGACAAGCTTACCGCTTTTGCCAAGGGCCTGGCCGCTCTTGTAGCCCATCTTCTGGAGCAAAGCAAAGCCTTTGTTCTCACTGCCCAATGCACTTTTCAATACCAAGTCACGCCTCTCTTTTTCTTCTTCTTTTATACTCTTTTGTCTGTTCTTCTCATTGGCTTCTTTTTGCTTTTCTTCTTTCTGAATAGCTTGCTTCATCCGCCTCGCCATGGGCAAGCCTGGCCTTACGTCCTGTCTAAAAGTTAGTAATTCCAGCAAATATCAGTTTTATTTTTTTCACATAGTTTACAATCACTTAAGAAGTAAAAAAAGAGCCACCTACTTAATAAATGAATCAGACATGTAGTCTTCCTCTTCATCTTCCTCCATGTTTAGCACACACGCCCCGCTCCGACCCCTTTCCTATAAACACTGTCGCTACGCCTTATCACGCATTTTATTTCTCCGCAGGTCACCTGAAATGCAGAACCTGCCAGGAAAACTTGCCGCTTAGGTCCGCCGCGCCCCGTACGCAGCCGGGGGCGGAAGGGGTACGGCCCTGATGGACGAAAACACGGGAACCCGGAGAAACACGGGCCACCCCCTCCCCTCCCTCGGGATCAACCGCGCCGGCGGCCAGGAGGCCTCGCAAGCCCCGAAAGCCTCCGCCCGTTGCCAAAGGGGCCGCCAAGCCGGCGCGGAGCAGCGGGGTCGGCCCGGGCAGCCCCGCACTCACCCAGCTCGGCCCGGCCCGCTCGCGGCGCCTGCGCGCGGCCGGCCCCCGCCCACCGGCGCCTGCGCGCCTCGCACTTCCTGCTGTGGGTCCGCAGGTACCTGCGCGGCGCTGAGGTGCGTCGGGGCCGGCGCCGGGACTGGGGGTAAAGCCGTTCGTATTCCCCCCGCCCCGCTGGTTCCTTCCCTGCCAGCCGGGCAGGGCAAGGCGGGGACTGCAGCAGCAGCCAAGGCCGCTGGTTGACAGCCCCTCGGAGGGGGCGCCTCGCTGCGCGGAGCTGGGGCGGCGTGGGTGAGGGGGCGCGTGCGGCCGAGCGTGTCCCTGACCGTGTCCCGCCCCCCGGGGGCCGCGGCCGCCTTGTCACGCCTCGCGCAGCCCGGAGCTGGCCGGACGCGGCCGCCGCGCGGTTAGAGCGTAAGACGCGCGCCGTGACCGTTGAGGGCGGCAGGGAGGCGGTGTGCGGCGGGCAGGGCTCTGCGGCGGAGCGGGCCGGTGTGTCCGCACTTACCCTCAGCAGCCGGTGTCCCCACAGGAGCCGGTGCTGGCGTGCGTGTGTACATTCCCGGGGGCGGCGCGGGTATGGAGGCAGCACGCTGCTGGCTGGTTGTTGGGGTCATTCCTGTGCCGAGATGCTGTGGTGTGTAGCTGTGTTCAGCTGGCTTTGTAACACGGTCTGGAAGGGTTAATTCCTGAGGGGATTTTGAAGCAGCCACGATGCATGGGGAGAGGTGCTATGGCTTTATTAAAGTAGCTGATATGTGTGGAAGGAGCCAGGCACAAAAACCTTTTCACCTGCTGCAGTTCCTCAGGATGTCACTTCTATACTTGCCTGTTTTTCAGCTTTCTCAGTCTGCTGAAGTGCATGTACCGGTGGAGATCCGAATGGTTGATTTAGCCTACAGAAAAAGCAACTGGAAAATAGCAGGGAAACTCTAATATATCTGAACGTTTTATAATCACTATAATTAGACACCACATAACTTACTGAATGCTAATTGGCTTTGGTAGGCTTTTGCTCTGCATCCCGTGGGAGATAATGTTGTATTTGTTACTTGTAACACACTCAGTATGACCCAGCCCTCACCAGAATCCATAGGACTTGATAGGCATTGTTTGCTGAAATTTGGAGCAAACCTTTGGTCAGCATAGATGAGCTTTGGACTGCCTGCATAGCTGTGTGTTTTGACTCCAACTCTCCAGTTAGCTGAACATTCATGTAATTGTTATTGTGTCTGATCCCTTGTGCTTTGGCGGCACAGCTGAATGTGTGTGCGGATTTGGTAACTCAGAGCTTGCGTTTCCTAATTTTAGATGAAGAGATAAGGGAGTGTGTGGAAGGTGTGTAAGGGGTTTATGGCTCTAAAGGCCAGGGGAAAATGAAAACTTTTATTTGGGGAGGAAAAGGAGTCATGAGCTGTGCTGTCATACGGTACGTGTGTGCTGTGTGGGTGTGATGAGAGCTGTAGATCTCTGGGATGATACCCAAAGAATCGCAGTGCTCTCATTAGTTGTGTTTCTTTCTGCTTTCATGCAAAGGTGTTTTGAGACAATATGTCTGTGCATTACCAACGGGCGATAGTTCCTCAATTCTCAGTGACTTTAAAAAAAGGAAAAAAAAGCCAGAAGTTGTCTTTCCAGGTGTTGGGGGCAGGGCTGTATGTGCTTCCATATGTGGCTCTTCCACTTTTGCTGATTTATTGCTAGAGATGTGTGCAGCGAAAAATATTATAATTCAAGTTACCAAAGAATAGGGAACAAGTTCAGCGTTAGACCTTGTGGTGCTTTAGTTTCATCAGCACCAAATCATTAAAGTTAATTTAGAACCATAATACAGTTGTAGCATTAGTACATCACCCTTTACTGCTGTCTAATCAGGACTGTTTACAAAAAAATATTTAATTTAAATTGCTTCATTTGACTTAAAGAATTTTTTGGGTTTGACCATGAATGAGGAAGCAGCTGCTCTGCTTTAAACAGCTACGCTTTGTTGAAATGTGGTTTGCTAAGGTTAACTTGTCTGTGGAATGTTTGCTTACAATGATAGCGTGCTTTTGGTAGTGCTTTGCTGCCTAGCATTCACTGTTTGAGCAGGATCTCGGGTGTTTGATCTGTAACGTTTTGCCTCTTGGGGAGACTTGCAGTTGTTTGGCTGCTGCTTCTATTCCAGGCTGTCGCACCTAAGGCTTGCTGGGTTGCACAGGCCTTAAAGCAAGGCTGGTGGGATCTGGGAGGTCTTAAGTCAGTGGCTGTTGAAGATTTTGAGAAGGTGGGCAGGTTCACACCCAAGATTCGAGAGTGTGATCAAGAGTTTTGATTAGGGACGACCCTTATTCTGTTTTGTGTAAGAAGAGACAGTGAGATGACTCTTTTATCTCTCTTGTGTGTGGTTTTTTTTTTTTTCCTCTTTAAACAGGGACTTCAGTATATTTTTCTTGGCTAAGAGTTAGCATCCTGAAGTTTCCTATGGGGGCTCTTTATAACATTAACAACTCTGTTTCCTGAAATACTAATGGAATGTAACTCAGTTGTAAATATGTGAATAGTTTTCATATGGGACCGCTTATCTGATACTGCAATCTGTAGATTTCTTATTTTCCTTTGATTTTCAAAGCTTCCTACTGTTGTACTTTATACTAATATTTACATTTTTGTTTCAGAGTTGCTACAGAAATTTACAATAAAACTGAAATTTAACCAGTATGGAGCTGGCTCATAGTTTGTTACTGAACGAGGAAGCATTAGCTCAAATCACAGAAGCAAAGAGACCAGTCTTTATATTTGAATGGTTGAGATTTTTGGATAAAGTGCTGGTAGCTGCTAACAAGGTAATATTTTTTCCCCTTATTTCTAAAACACTTGTGTTCATTTCATGCTAGAGAAACATCACAGGTAATGGCCAGTTGATAACTGTGTAATTTCACATTCAGCTTGAAGAGCTTCTGTATTATTTTGTAGCTTTTTAGTGTTTAATTGTAAACAGTCAGTATGAGACTATCATGTAACAGTTTGGTTGGAGATCTTAATTGTCTTAAATATTTGGAAGGCAAAACTTTCCATCCTAGAGTAGGGGTTCTTGATGGTAAAGTGGCTTAAAAGATGTTCAAGACAGGTATTACTGTATTTCTAGTAAGCATTTAAGAAAAAATAAAATTAAGTAGGGCAACAGCTAATTTTGAGCATCTAGCATCTGTCTCTGCTATTATTGAATGTACCTCAAATCTCTTTGAGACAAGCCATTTGCTGAATTACTTACAAGTGGGAATGGTATAAGATTTACTTAAAGCTCTTGTAGGTTTTTCTGGGTGTTGGAGGCAAGGCACAGGATTAAATGACATTTTTATTTTTGGTCCATTAACAGACAGATGTCAAAGAAAAACAGAAGAAGCTTGTAGAACAGCTAACAGGACTCATCAGCAGTTCCCCTGGGCCACCTACGCGAAAACTGCTAGCAAAAAATCTTGCTGCTCTCTACAGCATTGGAGACACATTTACTGTTTTTCAGACACTTGACAAGTGTAATGACATCATCAAGAGCAAAGATGATACTGCAGCCTACCTGCCCACAAAACTGTATGTTTAATGTTCTTGAGGAAAGGAGAATGATTTTTGAGCAAAGTGGTCCTAGATATTGCAGGAGAATCTGCCTGTACATGTGCCCCTTATGTTTACTTGTAGTTTGCATGCTTATTTGGAGCTCACATATACTTGATACAGCAGAGGAAAGAGCAGGAGTGAGATTGTGGAGGGCAGGACTCAAAGGCAACACATACATGGCTACCTGAATGTGAGATGCTTTACTCTGGTCGAGGGACTGTCTTATGTTTTTTCACATGCTTGTGTCATGGAGAGGGTAACAGTTGATGAAGAAATTCTACCAGTGGTGTTATTGCTGATTGCGCTCGGGTGCCCCATTTAAGATGGAACCTGCAGATTGCCAAATGAGCATTATCTATGCCCAGAGAATTGTAACCAAATATTCAGGTTTTTTTCCCCATCAAACATTGCCTGTTTGTATTCCCCTGCTGTGATATATACTGCACAAGAATCTCAAACAGAGTCTGTATATGTGGATGTGTGTGTACATGTATGTGTGATCCACTTTGTCTTTACGTGTAGGAGCAGTCTCACTGGTGGGCATTTCGTTAATGCTACAAACAGCTTCCACTGAAACTGGTTATAGCACTTTTCTCACATGTGCCGTTTGATATGTTCACAGTGTCTAGTGAACCCCAATTTGGGCTTGCCTTCAGACATTTTCATAACAATAGGATTTAACAAAATCAGAAATAGTCACAGTTTGGGCAGATACTGTCCTCCTTTTATTTGAAGTTGCTGCAACTTTATGAGGAACTTGTATGGGAAGGGATTTGTACTATAACATGCTTTGAAACTTCAGAAAGGTTTTTACTAGATGATTTCAAGTTTAAAATACATGCCTATTAATGGGTAGGCTCTAATGAATTTGTAACAAATAGCTTTGCTAAAAAGTTGTTTACCCAAGAATTTGAAGTTTTTAAAAAAAGCCTTGTTCCTTTGTGATGAGAAAGTACATGTTGTTAGGAGTTGCTTCTGTGATGGTCTGATGGTCCTGTAGAAATTTGTGTATATAACTGTAGTATGGTGTTATGTAAAACGTTCCTAATCTCAAATGGCAAGGAAAGGAAAACATGTATACAACTGTTTATGGATCCAGTGATTTTTTTACAGTGTTCATAACTTTTCTTGTGTTATGCAATAATTTATACATCTTAAGTTCTTAGGCTTCAAAACAAAAAATACTATTCAGTATCTACAAAAAATGTATCAGGGCATATTAAAAGGTAGGTGTTATTTTCTTTACAGCTTTGCAGGTGTGTGGAAAAGAGAGTTTATTGAAACACACAATGCCCTGATCGTGTTGAGATTTCAGCACAGATTTCTCCAGAATTTCTCACTCTTTGCATGGATCCTGTAATAGTACTCATGCAAATACATTTTGTGTTCTTAGAAGCTATTAACTTTTTTTGTGAACAAAAAACGTGATTTAAATGCACAGTGTTAAACAGCCAGTATAAAGAGTGGATAATAAATAGATTTTTATTCATCAGTGATTTTTAAAACATATATTTCTGTTTAAGTATTTGTCTTCATTTATATGATACAGAAAAACACTGATTATTGCATTTTCCATAGGGCTGCTGTGGCATGTGTTGGAGCCTTTTATGAAAAAATGGGCAGAATGCTGGGTAGTTCTTTTCCAGAAACAGTGAATAATCTTTTAAAGTCGCTGAAAAGTGCAGAGGTAAGTTTCAGATTATTTTATATAAGTGATCTTGATTCCATTTAAACTGAAACCTGCTTCCTCCAAAAGTGCTTGCCAAAATGCCTGGATTGTTTGCTTTCTAAGTAGAAAAATTCAAATCACTTCCGTAATTATTATCAAGTTAAACGTGTGCATGTATTATTACTGCAGAGTTTAGAATTTTGTCATATGAATATTATAGTAGTTGCTTCATAGTGGTATCAATAATGAAAATTGTAAAATGGTTGTATGTACCATTTCTAACTACTATGGTTAGGATGTGTACCATGAATAAACATTCAGTTGTTTAAAAGTAACAAGCAGGAAAGTTTTGCCACAAAGATGTTACTCTGCATGTGAGCAGGATGCATTGTGCCTTGAAGAGAGGGTGTGCATCATAATATTGAGAGAATAAAGAGAATGTGTCCTGGGCTGTCAGTGGGTCTGGTTTGGTGCAAATGGTTCTGTTGGGATTTTGTTTGTTTTTCTTCAGCTGTTGTACCTGTGTGGTTTTTTTGTGTGTCTGGTTGTGTTTGGTGGTGTTTGTTTGGGTTTTTTTGTCTTTTTTTTTGTGCCCTCCAGTTCTAAGTTCCTGCCTGTGTGCAGGTATCATAGGAAGCTGTTGACTACCTGGGCTTCCTGTTCTCTCATATGAAGTATTTTTTTCTTTTTTCCTGAGGCTACAGCACATAAATGGTGGGGCAGGACAGAAGCATCTTGTCTAGGGCAAATTTGTTGGGTTGCCTGGGCTCATCTTAATTTATATGACAACTGAGGCAGTTTTAGTAAAGCTATTTATAGTGCCTACTGCTATTTAAAACCAGCTAGGTATTGGTTGTATATGACTTTAGTGAACTATATTATGTTTCCAGAAACGTTCCTACACACAAACAGGAAAATCCAGAATTATGCACCTGGTTCTTGATATGACTACTGTGTCCACATTTTTGCATGAATGTTTTTTTTTGTGTGTGCAGTCTCAGGGCCGCAGTGAAATTCTAATGAGTTTACAGAAAGTCCTAAATGGTCTTGGAGGAGCAGCAGCTTCTTGTCACCGTGACATTTACAAGAATGCCCGATCTCTTTTGACGGACAGATCTATGGCTGTACGATGTGCAGTGGCTAAGGTGGGTATGTTTCTCAGCATTTCTAGAAATTCTTCTGCTGTGACTGTGAAGTACCTGCAGTTGAACTGTGACCAGTTGTTTATGATGGGAAATTTGATGATTACTTGAGCAAGGTAAGTCCTTAGTAGTTTACACTCAAAGCTCACACATGTGTCTTATTTCTTGTAAAAGGAGGCACTGAAATGTTGTCTTCCCCGCTTTGTAAACAAATATGAGATAGAATATATTACCTGTTAGCATCAGTGGGAGAGGTTTTTGGTAACATAGTTCTTGTGTTGTGCTTTCCTCTTTTAATTTGTGTTTATGTGTTAACTTATTTCATGATTCTTCAGATTGTTTACTTGGGTAAGTTATTGGGTAAATGGGGCGGGGGGGAATAACTCTTAAAATACTTATATTAAAAGATTTTATGAATAAACCTGGCAACTACGCTGATACTTAGATAAAAGGTAGGAATGGTCTCCACTAGTGCTCAGCAAGTCTTTATTTTCCTACAGTGTCTGCTGGAATTACAGAATGAAGCAGTGTTTATGTGGACAGCTGAACTAGAGAATGTTGCAACGCTGTGCTTTAAAGCTCTGGAAAACTCAAACTATGGTGTGCGAGTTGCAGTGTCAAAGCTTTTGGGGACGGTCATGGCTACAGCACTGATACCAAAACAAGCAACAGGTACAGTCCTTCTGGATTCCATTTCCAGATGGACAATCTGCACGATACATTGTTATTCCAGTAGATGGAAGCTTGTAGTTGGATTGTTTGGTTATATAAACTGTAACCTAAACAGAGTGAAGAGTACAGATTCCCTGTCTTAGTCATGCAAAGAAATAGAGAACAAACTATCAAAATTGCCTTAGTCATGAAAACAAGCTGTTATCTGAAATGTTAGGTAGATTTTTGCAAGACAACTTTAAATTAATATGTCTGGTTTCAGGATCATTTCTTGTATTGGTTGGAATTTGGATTAAATGATTATTTTTTCTTTTTGCAAAAGTGATGCGACAGAATGTGAAGAGAGCCACACTTGAGGAGGTCTTGGAGCTCATGGCCACTGGCTTTCTACGAGGAGGATCTGGTTTCCTAAAGAGTGGTGGAGAGATGCTAAAAGTAGGAGGATCTGTCAACAGGGAAGTGCGAGTCGGTGTTACCCAGGTTTGTGATAAACTGTCTTTTTTTTTAAATAACACACTGTTTATACATAACTGTAACTCTTTTAGTAGAAAATATACACGCTTATGTTCTTCATTTGTTTATAAGTTAACTTACAAATCTGGTTTGACTCACCTATTTTGTGAGATATATATGTGATGTTATTCACATAAGCTACTTCTATTATTGATGTGCAGTAACAATAGGTGCTAAGAAAAGCTTATTGATCAGTGGGATTAGCTCACAAAAATATTAAAATCTTATATATATAAGACTTTAGCTCCCTATTTAAGTTTTATTTCTTTTTAGAGGATACACTTTTCTCCTTTTGCAGCCCAGATTTGTTAAGCTATTCCTTCTCTACATATGTCTGTCTTGAGTAGTATCTGAATGTGGAAGCTCCGCTTGTCTGATAGAGAAAGGTGACGACATCTCTTCAAATGCAGGCATTCTCATTCTGACAGATACTTCAGTATGCTGCAGTAACTTGTCAGAATCTGTATTTTTTGATCATAGGGTATTTTGTGAAACCCTTTTATTTTTTTTCAACCTGTCAGCTGAACTTGGCAAAAATGCCTGTTCTTCATTGTGAATTAGAACATACTTATGTTGTTGCTGTTAGTGACATTATGTTCTTAAAATTCTTGAAAACAGACAAATTTAGAGCAATAAATGGAGTGTTCTTGCAGTCATCCAAAGAGTATTTTGTGCGTCACAGTATATGTAGCAGTATGGGAGCTACTCTTGGCACTGGAAACAGTTTTGTGTCAATGACAAAGACCTGGCTAATGGATTGATTCATCCTGCTTACCCTCATTAAGGTTGCTTATTACTAATTGGTATTGCTACTGTACTGTATTATGCATAACTGTAGCCTTTAGTCTTCTGTGACTGAATGTAGTATTTTGTTTCTCTTTTAATTGGGTCTGTCTGTAACTTCTGAATTTGCAGGCCTACGTTGTCTTTGTTACAACATTAGGAGGTCAGTGGTTGGAACGCAATTTCGCTACGTTTTTGTCGCATGTGCTTGATCTGGTCTCCCATCCTCGTGCAACTCAGACCCACGTGGAAGCAGTTTACTCTCGAAGATGCGTGTCCTTTATCCTAAGAGCAACTGTGGGCAGCTTACTCGGGGAGAAAGCACAGATTGCAGCTGCCAAAGATGTATGTCAAGCCATTGGTAAACAAATGAAGGCAGTGGGTGAGAACCATTTTTCTTTATTTGAGACTGGTTTAAAGTTACTGTCGTTTTACTGGGCTGATTGTTTTTTAGCTTTCTTCTACTGCAATGAGTAATTTTGTTGTTATGATAAAATATAATTCAACTGCTTTCTGCTTGAATTATGATATCCAAAATGTAAGTTCTACTTGAAAAGTGATTTTTTGTAATACTGTCTTGTTATCCTGTGATGGCTTTTGACATTGCATTTGCTTAGAATGGAAGTGGGGAAACAAATGTGCATCTGCAATCTGTCTTGGGATAGGTTCTACTGAAAGTCATGTGGAGTTCTTTACTGCCAGTGTTAAAGATCCTGTAGGTCAGAATCTTGTACGTCCTTGTGTATCCCCCACTAATATCCATACTGATATCCAGTTAGATTTTATAGGTGACAAATAAAGATTTAGTCTGAAGACTGGAACTGGAGAAGATAAACATGGCCCCTTTGCAGAACCTTGCAGAATATGTCATCACTATGAGGACGGACACAACTCTGGCATTTGTTTCTTATGAATTAATTCAAGCTAGAGATTGAGAAAGTAACTTGGAATTGCACAACAATGTATTTACCAAACATCTGTTTCTTCTCCTTTTCTGATGCCTTCTAATTTGAGTTTAAAATAATATTTAACATATAGAAATGGAATTGATTTTGAAATTTTTGCAGATTCTTCTCATAACTGTTTTTTGATAGTGTAGGTATGATTTGATACGGTATGCATGGAACCTTAAAAGGGTTCTGATCACAATAAGTATTACTTCAGGAAAGCGCATATATTGGAAATGCTACTTCTGAGGTGAAACAGTTGTAGAAATTCTTCCTGCCACCTTGCAGAAGGTTCAGAAAATACCATTATATATTTGGATGATGGAAAGAACTTGTTTCATTTTTTTGAGTATTTCTGATGAATTTGATGATAAATTGGAAGGGTTTTAATTTGGTAATGGTTGCTTTACTTCATATAGGGGGGGTTGTTTTCTAAATTTGTACTGTAGTAGACATAGAAACATCAAGCTGATACCAAAATCTCTTTTATTTGAAGTCATAGTTGCAGCTTCTGGGATATTGGATAGGAGAAGGAACATACAATGGGATCTATGAACTTAATTGCATGACTTTAAGATGAATAAAGGTTGTGGTTAATTATTTACTGAAGTTCTGTTTTTTGTTTTGTTTTGTTTTTTTTTTTTCTTTTACAATTGTATTCCAAATATATATGCATGCAAATTTATATGCAGAAGCCAGATATCCAAAGTTTGTATTTTTATTTACTGTGTATACGTAGATACAATACACACAGGCTGCATTTGTGTAGACTTACTTTTGCTTTGTTGTACTATTAATTCTACCTCTTAGTGTGCTGCCATCCACAGTAGCTGCTGGGATTCTGTTTTTGATGGTCTTTGGATGATTGTGTTTGGTTGATAGTCATAAAACTATTTTTCTTCAGAATTGAGTGTTTGGTCACTATGACCAAACTTGTTTTGTTTTAATATAGAGTTGATGTCAAAACTGTCCCTTTCTGTCTTGCCTATATTTAGGTGTGATTCAAGTGGTAGTTAAGCAAGATACTTTTGTTTTCTGCAGAAGCGGTAGTGAATGATGCTAACAGTGAAAACAAATCAGGAACTGCTGATGTATCTGCAAGCCAGCATGTAATGGTGTGTGCCCTGCAGGAACTGGGTAGTCTGGTTCAGAGTCTGAATGCCACTGCATCTCCTCTTATTCAAGAACCCTCTATTGGTATGCAAATAAATTTAAATAGATTAAATGAGACATTTGAGCAATTAATATGAAATATAATTAAATCTAGTTAAATAATAAATTAATACGTAAGAAATAAATTGGTGAAGCTGGCACTCCCTGAAGTATTCCAGGTAATTAAGTTTGTCCAGCTCATTGTGTTTAGTACCCTAGCTTTAGTTCACACATGACAAAATATTAAGCAACTGTTTTGATCAAAGTTTGCCTGAAGCTCTTTTTTGGGGTGAATAAAATAAAATAAAATAAAGTTGTAAAGTTTTGATTTTTAGCCTTGATTTGCTTCTGATTATGGTTTTATAGGAAATACATTGTTTTGCTGTGTGAGCTCTGAAATATTCGCTCCTGGAAAGCTGTATTGCCTTCAGATGCCAAATTTTTGTGGGGAGGTTAGGGGGGTTTGGTCAAGATGAAGCTGTGGATAGTCCTGTTTTAAAAAGATTGTTGTTTGGCTTAAGTTGACTTGGGTTTATGTGCGATTTTCTTCTTAACATGTGAATCCAGCTGCAGTTTTCATTTTTTTTTTTTCCAGTTTGTGGATGCCTGTGTTTTTTCCAGTGGAAAGGCAAACTCCTTTAAACATTTCATTATGTAGATTGTTGTTGTGATGCATATGATATTCTTCTCATACTGACTTTTGCCCAACTATGTAGTGGGGAAGACTGTACTAATATTTATTCCTTATGGCTGCTATGCCCTATAAGAACAGGGGGGACTGTATGTCAGTGTTATTTCTCCTAGCTGCTATGGAATAAACAGATGAAAGTTGTTCACTAGCTACAGAGAAAGCAAGAGATAAGGCAGCAGTGGGAGCTTTGAAGTAGGAGTTTGCAAAGTTAAGAGGTCTGGACAAAGGAAGGTGTTGGTGTGGAGACAGATTGGACTGAAGAGCTCACAGTTAGGAAGTGGGATTAGCTGGGCATGAAGGTTTGGAAAGGGTAGAAGGATGATAACTTGGTGCAGCGGAGATAGCATTGTGTCAAAAGTGGAGGACAGCAGTCAGTGACATCTATAGTATGTGCTTGTCTACAATGTGAGACAAAACCAAAAATCAGTCTTGCTGTATTATTGGCAGTCTATGTAAAAGATGGGCAGATTGTAGGAATGATCTCATCCAGTGCCTGTTCCCTTATATAGGGTTACTGCCTCTTTCCAGTTGTTGAAGTAGTGGAAGTCAGTGCTATAGCTCTGGCAGCTCCAGCTTTGCTGGTAAAGCCTGCTGTGGGGCAACCTAACGTTAATACTTCTGTCTTTCCTTAAAGAGAAAGTCAAAGTCATAATATTCAGGTACTTTAGTTCTGACTTTCTTCACTTTTATGTTACCTGTCTGATATTGGTTCAGTTTGGTTGTCTGTCTATGTATATATATATATATATATTTATATAAAGGCACATCATAACTTTAAGACTGTAAATTCTCTTTTCTGTAGGTCTGTTGGAGACAGTAACTTCGGTTCTTCTTCATCCCAGCATGGCTGCTCGACTTGCTGCTGCATGGTGCCTGCGGTGTGTAGCTGTGGCATTGCCTTTTCAGTTAACTCCATTTTTAGACAGATGTGCAGAAAGACTCAACAATCTCAAGACCTCCCCTGAAGCTGTTAGTGGCTACAGTTTTGCAATGGCTGCTTTGTTGGGTGGTGTGCATCAGTGTCCTTTAGGTATTCCTCATGCCAAAGGAAAGGTGAGATAATGAGTGTTTCGTCTGTAAGTGTACTAAAAAGATACATTTTATCTAGAAGTAATAGCTTTGCAAAATGTGTGTCGTGGTTAATGAGTTAAAGCATTATTGAAATTGAACTCGTGCCTAATAAGAAAGCAATGGCCAGCAAGTGTGTTTGTAGTATTTCAGTTGCAATACTTACCAGCTTTTTCAGCCTGTCCTTCAAATTTTCACTCTTGTTTGGCACATTATTTAATAATTACTGAAGAGAATGTTACTGTCTGTATTGTCATATGCACAACACTAATCATCTGCATTAAAGGTAATCTGCACTCGTTATTTATAGTAGGTCAATTTAAATGATTTGAAAACATCTTTACATATAGTCTGTAAGGGTGGCTGTGTAGCAGTAGCTTGCGGTGGCTTAATTTATATTTTTTGAATCCACTGTTTTTTGTCATTGATGCAGATGGTGGTGAGTATTGCTGAGGATCTGTTACGAACTGCTGCGCAAAATAGCAGACTCTCCTTGCAACGAACTCAAGCTGGATGGCTTCTACTTGGAGCACTTATGACTTTAGGTTTGTAAATACAGCTGCTTTTGTTTTAGTGCTTGTCCAACTTTTCTGATTATTCACTGTGGCAAATGGTCTCTACATATAATGAGTCCAGTATCTAGCACAAGAGTATTTATACCAAGGGAAATGGAGTGTTAGTGCATTTATTTTAGCAGTGTTGTTTGTGCTGGGGAGAATTGAAATATTTGTTTTTATTTAAGCTGAACGATAGTAGAAGGTGGTGTAAAAAAAAACAAAACCAAAACTGCTCTGTTTTTAAAAACTGACCCTGTAGTCACTCTATGAAAAAGGCAAAATTGCCCACAGCCTGCGTGCCTGAATACTATGGTGTAGAAGAACTAGGCTGTAAATAAAATATAATGAGCATTCAAGCAAGTTGCATGTGTGCCTCTGGGTAGGCAGCAGTACTGATGAGAAATGTTAACAGTTTAAAAGCCATTCAGTTGTCTTTTAAAAAAGCCAGCCTCATGTTTGTATCTGCCATCACAGAAATATAAGAAGCTGTATTTTGAGAGGTGATAAGTATACTCTTGAATATTGCAGCAATAACGTCTGATGTGTTTGGGGTTTTTTATACTGGAAAATATGATAAGGTTCTGATGTATTCTGCAGTATTTTGATCTCAGAAAATAAAATCTTGTATTTCATTTTGCTTCTCTAAATTGTCCCTTTTTTGCCAGCTTATTGGCATGTTTTTCCAACAATGTAGCGCTATTTTGATTGACCTTCTCCAATATATTTTTAATGCACTTGCACTGGATCTTCTGGAGCTTTTTCTGAAGTTTTTAAATTTGGCTGTTAAGCTAGTTACATAATCAGTAACTGTCAGTTATCTTTCTAGTAGTTTTATGAACAAGTTAGGATAGGCTAAAGAGTTTGCCTTCAAAACAGTACTATAAAAAAACCCAGAAGTCAGAATAAAATGATAATAAAAAGACAGTTGGCAGTGGTTACATATTACCTGACAAGGTATACAATTGCCTACTTCGTATTTTTAGTACTGATACCAACAAACAGACTTATCTATACTATTTATTTGCCACACTTTCAACCTAGAAATGAGAATGAACTTCCTTTGTTTTCGTTATTCAAGTAGGGAAAAAAGGAAGAAAAGTTGAAGTAAGATGAAAAATAGCTTAAAGACCAAAAGCCTTAATGGTGTATTTTTCACATTTAGTTAAATACAAGTTTTTATAATACCGTCAATTATTTTTTTGCATAGGTCCTTCTGTTGTTCGATATCATCTGCCTAAGATGTTACTGCTGTGGCGAAATGTGTTTCCACGTTCTCTGAAGGAGCTAGAAGCAGAGAAGGCAAGAGGGGATTCTTTTACCTGGCAAGTAACACTGGAAGGTCGGGCTGGAGCTCTGTGTGGTAAGAATTTCAAACTTTGAGATTACAAGTGTGCAGTAAACCAAAATGTGATCCCAAGTGTAGATATGACTCTTGTAACTTCCCTGCTTTCTTTGAAAAATAATAAAATTTGTCAAATTTTCATCAGTTCATCATTCTTCTGGTTTTGGCATATAACATCTCACACAGTCTTTGAATAAATACTTTTAATTCCCTTTTTTTTATATTCTCTTACTTGCTTATGCTTTATATTCGTTAGTGTCAATAAAATTTTAATTTAAACTACTTTGTTACTAGCTATGAGAAGTTTTGTTGCTCACTGTCCTGAGCTCCTTACTGAGGATGTGATCAGGAAGTTGATGACACCCATAGAATGTGCCATGACAATGATGTCACAGTAAGTAGGCGGTTCTTGCGCTTTATTCACTTTTTGTCTTTTCCCACAGCTAAAATACTAGAACAAATTTGTTTTAATTCATATTCTGAGCCAGTACTGTGCTGTCGCTGCTTTTCCATGTTGAGAAAACTTTTAATGAGCGTAGTGTTTATGGTCGTTAGCTTTGTAAAAAGTATATATTGCATAACCTGTGATGAAGGGCCTACTGTTGTAACTTTTGTTAACTGCATTGTGGATTTCCAATTCAGTGAGCTTTTGAATTAATGGTTTGCTATTATTGTGCAAGAAGTGAGAAACCTAAGATACTGGATACTAGATGTTAATCAAGAAATTCTTCTTGTAGGAAATGTAATAATGAAAAGACTTTAAACATTTTAAGAATAAAAGATAAAACACAATTTTGGGTTAACTTTTGTGGTTTGTTTTTTTCATCCCCTCCACGTCTCCCGATTAAAAGTAGAAGTTTCTTCCAAGAAAGCATATGTCTCCAATTTACAGCAGTGTGTGATTAAAGAAAAATAGTTTGCTCGGTAGAACTACCTCTGAAAATGCATTGATACCTAGGTGTAATACTGCTCAGAGGAATTGTCTGAACACTGTTTTCTTGTCTTGGCTAGAAACATATCTTGTGAAAATAAATCTGAAAATACTCTTTCTGGTAACTGCAATGTTTCTGACTGTCTGTTTTTATCTTTTGCTTCTATAGCATTCCATCAGTAATTAAAGCCCATGGAGCTCACCTCAAAGCTAGTGCAGCTATGGTCCGTTTAAGACTTTATGATATATTGGCTTTATTACCTCCAAAGACATATGAAGGTATGTACATTTTTAACAGTTTTTATTGAAGTAAAAATTCTACTTACTCCTTTTGATAAGTCTTTGGTGCTTGCATTTGAAGCAGATAAAAGATGCAAAATAGAAAACTAGCGATCTTCAAGAGTCTTGTACTATGTACCCTATTTTTCTCTATCATGTTGACAGTATAACTGAAGAGTGTGAATATTGCAAAATGTTAGAGTAACACTTAAGAGTTTAAAAGTTACAGTCTTGTTTATAGGATTGAGACATGTGCAGATCATGTTCTGAAGTCCAATTTAGGTTTTCTATGTCATTGTTACTTAAAAGGTAGAAAGGTAGTGAACATTGTTTCTTAGTATATTCAAAGGGCAGCTGGGAGCGTGAAGATTTAGATTTGGTTTCCAGTTTGGTGTGTGTTTGTTTTTTTGTTTTGTTTGTTTTGGGTTTTTTGTTTGTTTGTTTTAAAACCTGATTTGATCTATTAGACAGATTTATGCTGTAGTTATTAAATTGTCAGGCATTGTCACATGATCTGACACATTTGCGTTTTGGGGTTTCATTTGTCTTTTGTTAATTCATTAAATTTACATGATCGTGTAGATGAGCAAATTTTTGCAAAATCTGGATTGTCATCCTGGAAAGGATGGCCTAATCTGTTTTTAGTATGTTTAGTATGTTGATTTGGGAACTGGGAGCCCAGGGTTCTGTTTGAAGCTTTGCTCTCAGCTCAAGTCTTGTTAGGTTTACTTTTTCTGTTTGCTACCTGTAAAATCAAAGTAATGATACTACTTTGATTTGTAGCTTCTGATGTCTAGCTGAAATGTCTTGGATAAGAAGGAACAATGATTCTTCTTAATGTCCATCCTTTTAGGATCATTTAATGCGCTTCTTCGAGAGCTGGTAGCAGAATTCACGTTGACAGACAACTCTGCTAATACAACCACATCACTCCTAAGGTCTCTTTGTCATTATGATGATAGTGTTCTTCTTGGCTCTTGGCTGCAGGAAACGGATCATAAGTCAATTGAAGACCAGGTAATAACCCGAGAACAATAATGAATTATCTGTACTCTGTGTGATGTGTGTGTATGGGAAGCCTTCTAAAACTGAAGCTTCACACCTTGTCTTTAGTCTTATCTCTGAGGTTTTTTAGGTGTAAGTCCTTCCATCTGCAGTGTACTGTTTTGACCAAGAACTGTCTACAGCTGAGATATGAGTAGTGTTATGCAATATGTAGGATTGTGGTTAGTGAATCAATTTCTTTAAAACAAAACATCTCTCCTGATCTTCCTAGTCTAGCAGTTATTCTCTTATATAATTTTTTGGAACAGGAGAAATATAAGTTCCACCTTTTATAATGAAACTGCTGTCAAAATATCAGTATTGCAAACGGTATTGTAACACACAGGATTTAACTGGTTTTATAGGTGTAGTATAAAATATTGACACTTTTTTTTCGGCATTATAAGGAGTTTCCCGCACTTCTAAAAAAAAAAAAAAAAAAAGTGAGTCTTTGAAACATAGGAATTAAAAGTTTTAAAAAAGGAAGCAAGCATTGCTGTGGGTTCTCTCTTAATAAAATTTTTCATGTCAACTAGTGATGTTTATTGGGTTATCATTTTTCATATGGCCCTTGGAGAAGTAATGTAGCATAGGAAACAATTTGTTAAATGGCTTAGGAAATTATCTGGTAATAGCCTTCTCTTTGCTTTCCTAATTTGTGATGACTAGGAAGAGGCTGGCCTTTTACCTTCCTATATTTCAGGACTGAATGACACGGAGAAAAAAATATTTGTCCTTCTGGGTATACCCACCAACTTTCTTTATAATTCTGTCAACTCTGTCTTCATAATTCTGCTCTGATTTTTGATTTTTCAGTGAGCTGTATTCCCTAGGCAGGTAACTGTTCTGAGCATTTGCTGAACTGTGCCTTCATAAACTTTGCAACTTGCCTTCTCAGAAGTTTCTTGGTATAAGAAGGGGGAGCTGAAAATGTCTCTTCTGCCACATAATGGCAAGGTTTTTCAAAGGGCAGCTGTTTTGATTGAGCAGATGCAAAAGCCAAGATTGATATGAAGTGTGAGAAACCAAGGGGAAGCTGTTTCTGAGAAGAGATCAGCATGTCAAAGTGAAAAAGGTGCCTTGTTTGTTGTGGTGGACATAGTAGACTTCCAGGGCCGTCTTCAATTCACAGAGCTTTCTGAGCCACTCCTTCCCCACCCCCCTTACCCCCCCACCTTGGCCTTGAACCTGTAGTGCCTCACAGGATTCTCTTGGGCTCAGTCACATTTTACTGACATGGGGGTCTCAATAAATGTTTGCTCTCTTTCCTGACCTTCTAAGAAGAATACAGAGATACTAGAAGAATACTGAGATACTTAGATTCTTATGAAAATAAGTTTTTCTTCAGAGAAAATGGGTGATTGTTTAATTGTGTTTCCTGAAATAAAGATTGTTAGGAAGTATTTTCATGTTGATAGTAATGTTAATGATTTCAGTACTGTTTCTGAATCTTTCTGTGTAGGGAATCAGTACAGCCCAAACTGAGCATTTAATATACTGTATTGTAACTCAATGCTGAATGAATAACCTTTCTTTCTGAAATATCACTTTGTAGTCAGTGATTCAGAAACTACTGTTAGTATCAGAATTAATTAGTTTTTCTCTAATTTCTATCTCTTACTACCAGGAGTGATAGTTCATGCGTTTATCCAGCTGTTAACTGCTTCGACCCTCTGGGATTTAGCTGGCCTTCTAAACACTAGAGTGTATATGCAGGGGGACACTACAGTTGCATTCAGGTGTTCAAGCTATTTTATTGTTCTAAGCTACTGCATACTTGTTTTCGTTATCTCTAGTTCCAAATTTTACATGCAAAAATATATTCAGAGGTATTATGTGGTGTTTTGCAGCTTCAGCCAAACAGTGCATCTGGAAGTGGTGCCTTGGAACATGATCCATCTTCTATTTATTTGCGCATCCCCGCTGGTGAAGCTGTACCTGGTCCTCTTCCTTTAGGAGTATCTGTCATTGACGCATCCGTGGCTCTCTTTGGTGTGGTTTTTCCTCATGTCTCTTACAAACATAGGTTAGTTTACATCAGTGTTCAATTTTAGAATGTAATGTTGTGTGGATAGTACTATGTTTTGGTCTTTTTCCTTGAAATAATAATCTGCTTTGATACAAACTATTGTTAAGTTCACAGTTCAGCATTTGGTGTTCATTGTGTCTCAGGATACTGGAATATGTCCACTCAGTTTAGAAATAAGGCAATTTCCTCTGTTTTATCAGTTCTGAAGATGAGGGTTCAGAGGTGTAGGATTCTTCTCCTACTGCATCTAACAATAGTAATATCTCTGCAACCAAAATTTCCTGCAAAAATGTCCATTGCAGTTAACTGCAAATCAGCCTTGAAAACGTAGAAGTGGCATCTATTGAATTTCATTTGGCTTCCATGAGTAAGATCATTTGTTTTATACTCAGCAAATTATTTTATGCATGACGAAAAAGAGAGAATGGAATTCAACTTTGTTTCCTTTGTGTTCCACATTACCTTTTCAGAGTTATGAGTTGTCAGGACTACTTTTGTCATTCAGTTTAGCTAATTTGTCACTGAGCACAGAGTGAAAGCAACTCTATAGTGCATTTTAAAGTAAAATTATTCTTCAGAACAATCCTGATGGGAACAGTTTTTTCTTAGCAGTCAATCTAATTTTGCAGAAAGTGCATGACACACTTGAGGCGAGCTTGCAGTAATTCAACTTGGTCTATATCTGTTGTTAGCTACGGAAAGATTTGTCTGGGGAACTGCTGAGTAGTTAAGAATGCAGATTATCAATTATACTCCTGGTCTTGGTATCTTGTAAGGAGTACTTGTCTTCCCAGTAATACTTTCTGTCATGGTTGCATGGGGGGAAACTGAGGTTAAATGGAGAAAGCAATAGGAACAGGAATATGGTGGGTAACACTGTATTTTTATGGTGGTGGAGAGGCGGCATTCTTCCACTCTTGTCCTCATAGCTTTCTAGTTATATAACCAAATGTGTCTGAAGACTCGCTTCCTCTTGGTGGTGTTTTCTTCAAAAGGAATAGTAAAAAATTGTGGATGAACTAAAAGAACCAGCAAAGTGATGTTCAGAATAACAGTACACTTTCTGTCTAAAGTTAATACCTTCAGCCCTTGAAGCATAAATTCTGTGACTGAACTTAAAAGGACCTTTTTGTTGTGTGTGTTTGTTTGTTTGTTTTTACCAGCTGTGTTTCAGTTTGTATTTTGAAAGAGCATCACTTAAATTATGTTCTTTCTTTTGTTTCAGATTACAGATGTTGGATCACTTTGCTGAATGTGTCAAGCAGGCTAAAGGTGTTCGCCAGCAGGCTGTGCAGCTTAATATCTTCACTGCTGTTCTTAGTGCCTTGAAGGTAAAACTTGTAAGTTTGTAATGGATGCCAGAGTTCAGCAGTTTGATTCATTCATTTGTATTTGGTACAAAAGGCTGTTAGAAGAACGTTACTACGGTTACCACTTAAACATTCCAAATTTTGACAATACCAAAATTGAAGGTTTTTTTCAGGTATTCTTAGTGTGAGCTCTTGTCTGCATGAATAGAGGAGGCTTATGTAGTCAGCATTCTTAGTATTCAGGCTTTTTTTTTTCCTCTTTTTCAATCCTGTAGTCTTCTTTACACTGTACTCACAGATTTAAATACTTTTTCATATATATTCAAAAAACCCTTGTCATAGAATATTGTGCAAATGAGGCTTGTGGAAATAAAAACAGATTTGGGTTTCCATTTTGTATGTATTATGTTTTTGTTGTTGTTCTTAATACTCCCTAATTGTAGAATCAAAGCATGGTTTAGGTTGGATATTGCATGGAATTCTAGATACTTCTGTCTAGTCCCACTGACTTCAGTTACAGCTCTGTGTTCTCTGTCTACGCTTGGAAATGCAGACTCATGTCATCAAATCAGAAAGTGAGCCAGCAAGTCACAAATAATATTCCTGAGAAAATAGGTGGTTTCAGTGACTTGCATTGCCTCATGGCTTTGTGAAACAGTGTCTCAGAGTGTAGGATTTTCTTTCCACTAGTCAAGTTTCTTAAGGCATTTCTACTGTTTTCCTGATGTTGCTTTATATAATTTCCAATTCATCAGTCTGTTGGACAGCATCTGTCCTTGTCATCCTTGTTGATCTTCAAAGCAATTAAGGTCTGTGCACTGAGGAAGCTACCATCATAGAAGTGCCAGCCTGCAGTTAAAGATTGGATGAGTCTCTTCATCTGACTTTTGCCATATAAAAATGACTGCCTAATTTAAACTAATTGTTACCAGGACTCCAAGTCCTTGTTTAATGGGTAAAATACATTGTCAAAGCAGCACCTCTCTTCCTTACTTTGTTCTTAGAAATAAGAACCATGTGGCTAGAAGTTGAAAAGTAAGTTCTGAGACAGATGCCTAGCATTTCCCGTGCCAAATGGCCAAAGAATTGTCAAAATTGTAAGAGCTGAAACAAGAATCTCAGAACAGAGTATCTCTGGTAGAGCCATCAACTTCTTTCTCTCGAATACATGCAGTGTTTATACTTCACATGTGTTTAATAATTTTTCCTAAAGTAAAAGATGATGTAGTGAAAGGTGATGTGTTATTAATGAAATATGGGAAATAAAGAAGCTGCAAAAGCAGTGTTTAGTGTTATTGTTCTGTAGAATGTTCATTTAAGAGGCTGCATAAGTGTTTGCAAATATGAGATTGTTAAGAAAAAAAAAATGATGTGCCTAGAATATCTTCGATTTGAGTTTTTCTTGCAGAAATGTAACTGAGCTGTGGTTTTCCTGTTTGACAGAAAGAGATGTTGCAGTTAGATTTTAAAGTGCTTTTTTTCTTTTCTTCTGGGGTATTCTGTGTAAGCTAGATCAAATTCAGTAGTGTTAGGGTGCGTCTAGTGCTATAATGCATTTGATAAAAAAGAATGGTGCAACAGGTCTTCCTGTATGTGCCATAGGTAGAGAGTTGGCAAACATAAGACTCAGTATCTTGTTGATTTTTTTTTTGTGTGTGTGTGTGTGTTTTTAATATTTTCAGACATTGTATTTTAGGATGAATGGCCAAAGACATAAAGTCAAAAGTTAAGTGTATAATTTTTAACTGAAGAATATAGTGAAATTACTTTTATGCCTTCCTTTTCTCCCCTGATTTGGTATGTTTTTTCATGTAGGGTTTAGCCGAGAATAAAAGCACATTAGGACCAGAAGAAGTCCGCAAATCTGCTCTGACTCTTGTAATGGGTGCCCTTGATAATCCTAACCCTATTTTGAGGTGTGCAGCAGGTGAAGCTCTTGGCAGAATGGCTCAAGTGGTTGGAGAAGCCTCTTTCATCGCTAGAATGGCTCAATACAGTTTCGATAAGTAAGTTGGTTTTGACTCAGAAAATGAGATAAAAATATAATTTAATGTAGTTTGGAAGATGATTCTCTTTTCTTCATGCTTGATTACTATGATTATGTAGATCTAGCATACCTTCAGACGCTCTTCTTCTTTTGATTTATTTCATGTGATTCTTCCTGCAATAAAAGCCGACTTGTTAAACTACCTGGAATGTGAAATGATACCAATGAGTACATTTTGATGAGTTACTTAAGGTGACTAAACTGCTTCAGATAGGTAAATGCAGGTTACACTAAGTATGTCTGTAATATGAATTGTGCCATAGTGTTTCTGTTTCAACCAAAGATCCTCTTTACATATTGATTTATCTACTGGCCCATAATTTTTGTTGTTGTTGTTAATCTTAGCTCTTTAGAAAGAGGTCTAGTAGATATAAAAAGTAAACATGTTTCCCAGTTTTGGGCTTAAATTTAAGACATGAGCGTATCTGTGAATCAGAATGCACCTGTCTCAGGGTGGCAGCCCATGTTTTTAGCCAGCCAGGATGCATGCACATGGCCTCCGTTCAGCTCTCCTACCTCTGGATAATTCAAATTTTCCCATCATTTCACCTTGTAATAAAGTGCATAATCTTTACTGTCTTTCCTTAATTTTCTGTTGCTGGGATTCTTATCTGGGATTCAAGTAGTTTATGGTTGCCAGTCTGTTCACATTGTCAAGTATTTTTTTGTTTATATTTGAGATTTTCATTTGCTTTTTTGTTCACTGTTGGTGAAGAGCATGCTCACCCCTCATACACAGAAAATCAGAAAAAAAATTAACTGTCTTTTTTTCTAATTGGGATATCCTTCTTTTCTTTCTCTTCCCCTCTTCCCAGAAAAGTTCTAGTTAAAAAGTTTTGTATGTGACATGCATTCAGAAGCAGAGGTATTGCAGAAAATACTAAACAAGTCACCACTTCATACAACTAGGTCATTCAGAATGCTTTTCACTCTGGTTTAGCTTCATTAATAAAACACTATTTTAAAAAAAAAATCTTTTTTGGAAAAGTCATGGAATTCAGTTGTAGAGGAAAACGGCTGTATTAAAAAGTTATTCAGTTGACTTTGCAGTGGAAGATGTAGCTGTGGATTTCTTTGTAATTTCTCAATATGTGCTGTCATTTTCCCACTCTTTCTTCTTTTTCACTACGGTGGTCTAGCTGTGGCTTTTCTGATTATCTAATTAGCCTGCTGTGAAACACTGGAAAACACAAAATGCTTTTCCTATATTCTTTCACTTCCAAAACTCTTCTTCATCTAAAATGTCCAGATCTGATCAGGAGAAAATAAAATAACTATGAAAATATTTTTTTTTTTTCGTTTCTCTTATATGTAATCTGTTTTAATAACTATATAGTTTAAGTACATTGGTTTTGCTTTTTTTGTTAAGGCTTTTCAAGGTCTTGTAAGGTGGCCTGCAAAATTCTGTTAGTCATTTGCACTGTTATGGTACTTGAAGGGTTCTTTGTAACGAACTTAGTGAATTACATTATTTCCTTCTATTTAAACATTGATAGGTTAAAATCTGCTCGAGATGTCGTATCAAGAACAGGCCATTCTTTGGCTCTGGGCTGTCTCCATCGGTATGTGGGTGGAATAGGTTCTGGACAACATCTGAAAACTAGCGTCAGTATTCTCTTGGCTTTGGCACAAGATGGAACCTCTCCTGAAGTCCAGGTAAAAAACCACAATCGCCACAAAACTACTTTAAAAATGTTCAGGATTAAAATTAAAAATCAAATTACCTGTTCAGATGTTCTTTAACAGAGATTGTCACATGCAAGCCAAATCATATGGATGTAGTATGTACCAGGGAGCATGAAGAAAGTGGAACTTGCTTTATAAACTCTTACAGTACAGAATCCTAAATGTGTACTACAATTAAAATGTAACCTTACTGTTAGGGAGGCAGTTGCAAGTGGTCATGTTACTTCAGGCTGACAAGTATCTGCTTGTGAGCTGAGCCAGAGTATCACTGTGGGCATATTCCTAACTGACTCTAATTGTAGAGTAAAACATGTTAGTTGTACCTTAGCTGCCTTAACTAAAGATTTTAATAACTGGCTAATCATTAACATGTGATCAGTTATTAGATTCTTGGGTGATGAGCAGTAGCTTTCTTTGGCAAGTAATTTCCTTATATGTGATACTGTGAACACAGTATGGCAGTACATCATCTTTAAGGGATTATATTATAACAACAAAAATTTGTTGCAAGCTAAACTGCAGTTGGGAAACAGAAGGGGAACTAGCAAGAGTCAGGTCCAAGACAAAGCAAAGGCAGGAAGGGGTTTCTGTCTACTATGGACTATAGATGTGTGGAACATCTCAGAAGAGCACAACTTGACTGCTAAAAGTTGCTGTTAAAGTAAAAAGGAGATTAGATGTGCTGCTGAAAGAGCAGTGCCTCTGGAGTTCCTGAATGTGTAAACACTGTGCAGTTCAGGAAGTTTCCTAAGTTGAAAATTCTTGAAAACGGAAGAATACACTGTCTTTACTCTCCCAGGAGAAACCTGAGGGGTCATTGTCTAGGTCTGTCTTTACTCTCCTTTAAGCATCTGTTTGTGGCTGCTGCTGTAAAAAGAAGAGAGGGCTGGATAGACATCTGGACATCTGTCTTTACATTAAGAAGTTGAATATTGGAGGGAAATGTGCTGATTTTTTTTTTCTCTCCAGCAATGAAATCTGTTGAACCATTAGAATAAAAGATTCACTACAGAAGGGGTGGGGGGGGAAGTAGTTTTTTGAGTAAAATCAAGTGTCTTGTTTGTAATTGTTCTTCAAAGATTATGGTGTTAATTGCATGATGTAACAGGTAATCTTTGTAATTCTTTTCACAAGTTACTGCAAATAAATGATTACCTGAAATAGTGACTATTATGCTTTAGCAGTAGGAAGCTGTGGGCACTTTATACCCACAGACTGAGACGATGAAAGCCCAAGTAGTTATACAGAATCATACTTCCACCTGGGTTTAACTTATTAACTTGATAGAACATGTAATAGTATACCTTCCTATTTCTTTTTCTCAGGGAAATAAAAAAGAAATCAAAATAATCAAGCCTTGTTACTTGGGAAAACAAACCTAGTTTTGTTTGGAGATAATGTTTTAAAAATAGTAAACTATAAATTTAAAATCTCTTTTCAGTTTCGTTAGTTTCTTTAAGGTAAGACAAAGTTCAGCTTGTATATGTAACTTCATGTATGAGTTAAGTATTATAACAAGTAAGTAATAATAATTTTGAGGCATATAATTGTGTACCATGTATTTGAATAACAAAATGGATAGAAATGCTGCTTTATGAAAAAAAGGGGGGGAGCCCAGATGGAACTTGCCTGCCTGCCTTGTTTTCTGTTGAGAGTACACCACCAGGCCCCTGTGAAAAGCTAAGCTTTTAAACCTCATCCCTTACTAGATCAGGGTGGGTACACAGGAACAGTATGGGAACACAAGTAATAGAAATTTGCAGGAGTGAAAGGGTAAGCTGTAATATGCTACTGTGTGTTTAGGACTGTGAAAGTAGTTACATGATTGCTAGTGCTAATGGTTTGTGGATTGCATCGGAGAGGATTAAAAAGGAGCAGTTTTAAAGGCAGGTTTTCCAGCTCACTCCTAAGAGTCAAGCTTTGTAACTAATATTCTTTTAACTTAGTCCTTTCAGTGCAATTTCGTCACATATTTAATGGACGAAAAATCTGAAGTACGATCATTTAGTAGGATATTATGGAGAGATATATAACGCATTCAGGTCTGTCAGGGGAATTTATTTCCTATGAAATGTCAGTGACCAAAAAGACTGTCTTCTTGCCCACTTCTTGCTTTTGCAATTGCAGTAAATGGTTTTGCTTGCTTATTATTTACTTATCTTGTGACTGAAATAGGTTGATCTTTCACCTTTTTTTTTTCCTCATCCTGTAGTATACTGACTGTGCACAGCACTCCTTTCTTCTCTTTCATCCTCTAATAAGAAAATTAATTGGAAAATACGTGTGAAATTTTCAACTTGTCATGGAAATAAATTTCTACTGCAGTTTCAAAGGCACTCCCCACTAAAGACTTTGTCAGCTCTCCATTTCAGACTCTTTATCCAGTTTTATAGCAGAACAATTCTCTCTCCTGCCTTAAGAGTCACTCTTCTTTTTTCCTTTTTTGTTTCAGTGGAGGTGTTGTTTGTATTTTCCTTCCTCAACGTACGTAACCATTTTTTGCTCAAATTCTTTGTCATCTTCATCTCTTATCCCAAAACTGATAGCCAAAGAGTATGCTAGAGATATTTAAACACTCAGGTGATTGCTTGAGATTGAGACCTTTAGAACACTTCTGGAGCCAAGAGTAGCTAACTGGATACGTTTAAGCAAGGACATACAAGATCTATGCTTAGTTTGCATACAGAATTGTTTAAACTTCCTAAATGTTTTACTGAAAAATATTCCTTTGTTTTTTTGATAGACCTGGTCTCTCCATTCACTCGCCCTGATAGTAGATTCTAGTGGGCCAATGTACCGTGGATATGTGGAGCCAACGCTTTCTCTAGTTCTTACGCTGCTCTTAACTGTTCCACCATCACATACAGAAGTACATCAATGCTTAGGTCGATGTCTTGGAGCTATAATAACTACTGTTGGGCCTGAGCTGCAAGGTTAGTGGGAATTTGAAGAGAAAGCAAAAAAAAAAGAAAGTAACTTGCGTAAAGATAATATATCGCAATCTTAAGTGGAAGAAAATAAATTTTTGTTGCAGGTGGAGGGGTGGGTGGTGACAAATTCAGTTACAGTCATGCAAGCAGCCTCACTTCTGATTCTACTTATGACTGCTTGGGGCTTTTTTGACTGCAGTTTGAGATTTGTATAAAGAAGTTGCAGTGATGTATGGCGTTCGGGCTAATGGCAAATTAGATGAAAAACACCCTTGCTGCATATATTTCCACGTATATTTTTGTGTGTAGAGGGGCAAGAGGAAAGACTTTTTTTTTCCTCTGCTGTTTTAACAAGTATTCATTTTATTTTTAATTTATGGCAAGATCTTAAGTTTGATGTCATTGTCAATGATGTGAACTATAGCACATTTCCACTCATCCTTAAAATTCTTAAATCACTGTACCTTGCTGTAGAGAATAAGATCTTTTCATGCCAAACACTATACCTGGTATATTAGGAAATGGTTAAGTGCATGAAATGTTGCCCATATGTATAGAATGAAAGAGACTTTCAAAATCAAAATTTGGATAATTTTACTGGTTTCATGTCCTGGGAAGATATTTCTGAAGTATTTCTGACCTGAAGGTTATAGATCCAACATTTCATTTGAACAGGACATTGTTTAAGTTAAAAAAGAGATATTGAAGCACTCTGTAGTGTTTCTTTGAAGATGTATATAAAGTGATTTGTGGTAGGAATTCAGAAAAGTTGCATGTTAATCTGTGAATTTAAAAGCATTAACAATTCTTGTTTCTCAAGGGTTTAAAGTCTACTGTTGTCGTACAAAGATTTTGCTGTGTTAAAGATATCCTATAAAATCATTAGGTAATGGAGCTACAATTTCAACAATCCGTTCTTCCTGTTTGGTGGGATGTGCAATCACACAAGACCATTCGGACTCACTTGTTCAGGCAGCTGCCATATCCTGCCTTCAGCAGCTTCATATGTTTGCGCCACGGCATGTCAACCTATCCAGTCTGGTTCCCAGTCTCTGTGTGAGTACAGAATGCATCCCTTTTGTTCCTCAAAGTTTTATGTATGTGCTTAGTGGAGGACAGGAGAAGCACTTAGCAGGATGTCAGGGATACACATGAGTATAAGCAAGCCACATCTGCAAAAACACTGAAGTGCAATAAAAAGATGTCTCTCCCCAAGCCATTTTAGATCTTTCCAGAATGCTACCCAAATTGAAGTCATAGGGTCTGATTCTCTTTCACCCTAGAGAGCACAAGATAGCAAGAGTAAGTATATAATATGACTGAGTAAAAAGATGCTGAAACACTCTGTTTCTTCCGATTGCATGCACAGAGGGCAGTGAGTGAGTTGGGGAAAGGCAGGAGATTTTGGATTTATTTTACCACTGTCAGCGTAGTAGATGCTGACATTTAAATTCTGTGCTGCTGTTGTTAGCATTGCTTTCTCCCTCCTTTAGTGTTCTGTCAGCAAGTCCAGGCCTAAGCCTGGAAGTGAGGCAGAGGCTGGAACCCTAAACATGCCAAATATGGCTGTGGGAGGAAAGGTGGTGTGTGTGGGTGTGTGTTTTGGTGTAGTTTTTTTTAGTTGTTATTACTGTTTAAAAAAATATTTTTAGGGGGTCCAGCAGTCCAATAAAGAGAAATTTGAAAAGTTTCTTCCTGATGTCTGTTGGATGTTTTGCGAAGTGCTTTGTTCATTAATTGTGGAAATGGTAGTTGTGTGTTACCTGGAGGAATGTAATCCTACCTAGTCAACATTGGAAGTTCTTAGCCTGCTCTCCAGACTTTGCCTAGGGCAGCCTCTCATTGTTATATGCTTCCCTTTTCATGCTTACTGTTGCTTCCACCTTGTATATTCATATGTGGAATAAAGATCTACTGTTAAAATGCTTTATAAGCTATACAGCCGTTTCATTTAGGAAAGCAATTTCTATCCGCATAATAACCTAAAACTGAGAAGGCAAATGTGTATTCAGTTTATTAAAAACAAATTCCCCAGGGTAACTAAAGAATCGGAGTTTCTTAAAGATCACACTTCATCTCTTCCACTGTGGAAAAACATACAGTTCTCTGTGCAGTTACTTCCTTTCAGGAAAATAGGGACCATGCACAATTCTTCTCTAAGAAAATATTTGCTTGTACTTGAGGTGATTCAAAAGGAATTAGAAGCCAGTGTTGGTTAGCAAAGAAATCTGAAGCTGTCTTATTGAGAGGCACTTATAAAAATGTATGCTATAAATTCCAGTACGAGTTTGAAATAAAAGTTTTTATGATAGGTGTCATGCGTGGGGCACCTGATGATGTCTTTTTGTTTAAAAGAATGTGATCTACAGGTATAGCAGAATGTGAGATTGAGTGGTACAGAAGAGTCTAACAGATTGGAAAGTGTAATTAATCTAAATCACACTGTTACAGTAGTTCCAATATTCGAGCTCGTATCTCTTCAACCAGATAACAGCTGTCAGCTCTGTATATGTCAGATTTATTTTCCTATTTTTACATTATAAAAAGTGCTTATTTCTGGACTTTCAAGATCTTGTAAAGAGCTTGGCACCCAGCAGCTCACACATGGGCATGTGATTGAAAAGTAGAATGCTGTTAGTCCTCTAGCACTGATTTATTGATACAGGGGTGCAGCCGTTCACTCACCTATAATGGTTCTGATTTTTAGGTTCATTTGTGCAGCTCCCACTTGCTGCTTCGCCGAGCTGCAGTGGCGTGTTTACGACAGCTTGCTCAGAGGGAAGCAGCAGAAGTATGTGAATATGCCATGAGCTTAGCAAAAAAGGCTGGAGACAAAGAAAACAGTGGCATCAGTAAGTATTTCTCTCATGTGGCCTTTTTGCAACAGTTGAGTGCACATATGTGAGTGTTTGTGTGCTTTGCCTTCAGAGAGGGGTGGGAAACTGCCCCCCCCTCCCCCAGCAACAGAGCACAAAATTCAAACCATCCTTTTCAGCTCCAATAACTTCTGGCCACACTCTTGGTTACCTCCTGAGCTTCACTTCTAGTTTAATTTTTTGTAAAGTTCAGACTTAAATTTCTCTGCTACATTAAAAGTGTCAATCAAATAGGTAACTCAGTGTATATACAATGGAAACATTTCATAGTTTTTCTGTTATTTTAGGTCTTGTTCTTTTGAAAATTGACTTAATTGTATGCTGTTTGATTGAGATAGCTGGTTGTGGTATATTTTGTTAGCAGCACATCTGCAAAGCCTGTGGACTTTGCTGGTTGGTTCAATTCTGACTTGTAATTTTATTCTGAAAACAGGAGGCTCAACAGTGCTACCAGAAGAGTCTCCTACAAATGTAGAATCTTGAGCTTACTTGTATTAAATCACACCAGTTAAATCTGTCTCTCTTTGGAAAGATTCTTTAGAGCTCAGTACCAATAGGGGTTTTTACAAATTCATGGGGTAGATATCTTGAAGAGAGAGAGACTTTTTTCTTGAAGTAAAACTAGGAGGAGCAATTAAATTAATTCCTCTATTGAAATCTTTCTAGTGCTAATTTGGAAGAAATTCAGTAACATCTTGGTGTATTGTTGCTTGAATTATAGGCACACAAATACAGAATGTCCAATTGTAGGCTGTTATTCCAAATTTTAAAACTGAGTTACTGATTTCAGAAAACATTTCTTCTTATCATTTTGCAGATATTAATCCTTTTGCACCAGGACCTGGTTCTCGGCGAGATGCTCATTCCCGGCATCAGGGGGTTAATATAACAGAGACAGGCCTCGAAGGTGTCCTTTTTGGAATGTTGGATCGGGAGACTGATCGGAAGTTGTGCTCAGATATCCATGATACTCTGGGGCATATGCTTTCATCACTGGCAGTAGAAAACCTTTCTCACTGGCTAATGCTTTGTAAGGATGTCCTTGCAGCTTCTAGTGGTAAGTGTTGTATAGTGTTCACATAAGAGACAGGATGTCCTTAGTATTAGCATCTTCTGGCAATATTTGTTTGGAGTTTGTCTTTTATCCTAGCTAATACATAGCTTACATTATATATACAACTTTGGTTATAATGCATTAAAACTTCATTAGAAAGAAGAAATCATCAAAGTTAAGTTTTAGACTATTGCTTTTAAGAGTTAAAAAGTTAGCTGCCTTAAAGTAGGATTTCCAGTGGAGAAACAGTGTGATTGTTACTCTGACATTTCAATATCTTAATGAAAGCAGACATATTCTTTTTAGCCTTTATACATCAGGACTGTACAGAAGGAAGAGTGCTGTACACACTGAGCTTTCTTTTATGAGGTTTTGTGAGTTGCTGATGTGATGTTGGGTTACCATGGTGATGAAACTTTTGCTGCTTGTTCAGCTTAGCAGACTTGTTTGCACAGATCTTGTTCTCCGAGACCTTATTCCTGTTTTTCAGATTGTAGGATAGTTGTGACGCAGATTCTGCTCATTTCCCTTGCATTTATACTTGTTTATTGGCATTCTGTGAGTTCATCCTGAAGGTCTTTCTGAATGTTACCAGATTTACGTTTACTGATGAGTAATGCTACCAGTGATTTCTTTATGCAAAGTAGTTACCATATATACTGGTTACCGTGTAGTTACCATATACCCAGAGAGAAAGACCTTGTTTCCCCTGTTTGATGTTGACATGTCCTTTTCTTATTTCATGTGGGCTGGGTTTTAAAGTTTTAACAAGATTGTCCAATCTCTTATTTATTAGTAGGTGAAATAATCTCTGAGATAATTTTGTTTAAATAAATTTCTCTCAGCTGTACTGTAATAAGCCGGCAGCTTTAGTTTGAACTCCTTTGATCCAGCTAACTGGCATGTGAACAAAATCTGTTTTGCTTTTTAAGCAGAGATTTACAGATCTGCCAGATAAGTTTCTGGATGCCTTCTCAAAACACTCTTGTTATGAATTGGCTTCATCCATGTTTGATTTGCTGTAGCCTCTTTCTCTCTTAATTGAATGGCTTGGCTATTCAGCTGCTTAAATTTAGACTTTAAAAGGTGCAAGCCTTAGTTGGAATGGGTTACTCTTACAATAATTTCTTCTTATTCTCCTCTTATTATTGCCAGAGTAATTTTAGTCAGTATCTTGGCATTTTGCTGATATAGACCTTGTCATTAAGACATTATGTTCTGTTTTCTGAATAGCAGAAGTCTATATGCATGCTTGGTGAGTTGCTTTTTGTCCTTGCTTGGGTTTTTGGGGATTTTTTTGTGATTGCTGGAGTAATTTTTTTTTTTTTTTTTTTTTTTTCTGAAATGAAGTCTCACAATCAGAGAAAATAATTTTTTGAATGTTAGGCCCATTTGTGGATGCCATAAACTGCCTACTTGACTGTGTATCTGTCCCATGGTGTGGAACTTTGTAGTTTTGTTTCAGTTTAACATGCATTCTAGTTTTTACTTGAAACAGGAGCTGAACAGTTCAAAGACAAGCTGATTTCTTGATTCTGAGCCTTGTAATTTCCTTACCCTGTGTACTGACAATTTAACAGGTTAATTTTCAAAGCTGAGAAATTTACATATGGGATTCAGCTATGCTTGGTATCTGTAGAGCATTAGCATTACAGGATTGTTTTTCATTTCATTTAAACCAAATGAAGCCCAGATTAGAAGTTAGAAACATTCATTTTACTGATGTTCCTATGTCTTTTTACATTTTTTTAAAATATTGTTGTTTCAACAGAATAATTGGTGTGTTTTGAATCTGGGTGTTACGGGAAGGCTCGAATATGTCCTGTAGATTGTAACTGTGGGATTTTTTTTTTTTAATTGTTCTCTGTTGTAGACATGAGCACAGCTGCTCCCTTGGGAGGAGGGAAGGATGAGGAAGCAGAGAAGAAGGATGAGATGGATGATGATACAATGTTTACCACCTTGGGTGAAGAGGATAAATCCAAGCCTTCTGTAGCGCCTCGCTGGGCAACTCGTGTGTTTGCAGCAGACTGTCTGTGCCGTGTTATCATGCTGTGTGAGAATGTGAACAAGGCGCACTTTGATCTGGCACTGGCTCGTTCAGCCAGACTCAAAAACCCAAAAAGTAATTATAGGACATGCATAGCTTTTTTAGTATTTTTTGACACCATTTTACAGCTTAAGATTACATAATGAAGAAAAAAAGAAAAAAATCCTTGCATTCAAATGATTAGAAACAGAGGAAATGACTGGCAAAAGGCAATAAAACTGTAGTTTAACTGTAACCATTGTAGGTACTGTACCATGAGCACAAAGAATGAGGTTTGCTGGAGGATATAAATTCTGGCAGACTGATCTGCTTGGAGAAAAAACACCTTTAGATTTGGAAACCTTTTCTCTAGTCTGAAACAGAAGCAGTGAACTTCTAGATAATGGTGAGCTGGTAACAGTTTCTCCAAGTTTAATGTAATGATTGCAACGACTTAGACTTCAGAGATTATATTTGCATCTCCAGACTGAAGGGATGCTAGGGAAGAAAAGAGATAAGGCTAGTTAATTATTGCTGTGGCATTGGTTGCGGAGTGAGTGATGTGAGAGAGTTACAGAAGGACAGTCGTTTTATAAAGATCATTCTTTTGGTATACATGACAGTGATGAATACTAGTTTTAAAGCTCATGTGTTGAAGATACTCTTATGAGTTAGAGGATTAAAATTGAGAGATCAGATGACATAGTTGTTTTGTGAAGAAATATTTTTTAACAGATGGTGGGAAGTTTCTGTCCTTGAGTCGTCCATGTGTATTGGTTCTGGTGCATAGTGATTGTTTGCTTTCCCCATGTGGCACTCATGAGGACTTTGTGGTAGGTAGGATGAATATTGTGAGCATCCTAGAATGCATGGGATTAATGGGTTTTAGTGTCTGTGTTGTTGTTGAGAGTGTCTGGTATGGTATGGAGATTGATTTAGGTCTTTGCTTATGTTGCTTTGTTGCAGCCTAGTTCCAGCATTGTGCATTGGTTTTGCAAGAATCTCATTTCTGATTTGATTTCAGGCTGAGATCACTGTTTGAAGACTAAGAGGGAAAAGTTTTGGGAAAGTTTGTTTTGAGATAGGGTTGTATTACAGAGAAAGTAATAAAATTACTGCTGCTAATAGGATCCTGCAGATGACTACATATAAGAATCTTGAGAATTTATGTCTCTTTATTTAAAGTGCACTTGATGTGTTTGGTATCATTGTAAAAACTTCCAAAATGCTTAAATTTTACTAACATCTGTGAAGGTCTGAAAAAGTAAACACAGACTTTATCACTTCATAATTTCTAATTGATTTCCAGTCTTTTTTTATTGACATGCCTCTGAAAAGTTTCAGCTACAAAATAAACTTTTTTTACCTTGTGACTTGAAATATGTAGAGCTGTTATAGCTTGTGGGTTTTGTTAGTCACCCTTGACATTATACTTTTAAATAATTTGGTTTCATATTGGTTGTGCAACATCTGGCAATTTCAAATTGAGAGTAAGGAAAGAAATGAAATTAATAAAAATAGAGGAGAATAATCCTTCCAGAAATGTTACTTAGTTATGCATTGTTCTTTTCTGCATGTTGTCTGCCACTTACTTGCAGCCTTGGATGTGGAAGTTTTTAGGTGTTTAAACCTGACGAGGTTTTCCTTTGTCAGCAGGGGTCACTATAAGCATAGGACTCAAACAGGAATTGCCTTGGAGATTTTCTGTAGGTTTGGGGGACCTCACTAAAATTAGCTTTACTAAACGTTCTAATCTCTTCTAAGGTACTCAGCTGTATATGCATACTCAAAGAAATTTCTGTATATCATATATGTAATTTCGTTTCAAATTTGGGCTTAAATTTTAAGGTTGTCTTAGGAACAAAAGTCCTTGTATCACTTTAAGGAGAAGAAAAAAATAGATTATTTCCTACCTTCTTGTGTGCTCTAAATATGGACCTTTTAAAAAGGTAAAATAGGCAAAATTTGTACATGTCAGTGAGGAAAATGTTACAAATATCTGTTATGGTAGCTGTCTTTTAAGTTACTAAATAGTTCTTTCTGTTTCATTCTAAGATGACTTCTTAGTACTCCATCTTTCTGACCTTATTCGAATGGCATTCATGGCTGCGACTGATCACAGCAACCAGTTGCGAATGGCGGGTCTTCAGGCTCTTGAAGACATTATCAAGAAATTTGCATCAGTTCCTGAGCCAGAATTTCCAGGCCATGTGATACTGGAGCAATATCAGGCTAATGTGAGACCTCCTTTATAAGTTCAGGAAACTGTATATTTATGCCAATATGCCAGTATTAGCTTTGAGAACATTTTGTAACTTCAAAAGAGATTTGTGTGTATGTGAAAATGTACTAAAGAGACTTTTATTTACCTCTTCAAAATTTATTTTTCTATCTCTTCCTATTTATTATAATTTAGTAGCTTATGAAATTTAAAAATTCAGTACCTATTGATTCTTGAAAGCCAAATTACAAGTTACATTTAATTTTTCAAAAGAGTGGCGTTTCATTTGTGGAGTTAAGAATTGGGAAATAACGCTGATTTCTTGGGAATTAATGAATATACTTCTGTTTAAATAAAAACTACAAAATATAGGAATGGGAGGTGGACAGCTGAAAATTTATTTTGGGGCATTATTGCTTTATGTTGTTGCATAGGTTAACTCTTTCACCTCTGTTGTCCTCACTGTGTCTTCAAGATCTTTGCAAATGCCTTTTGAAGTAAGGCTTACATCCTTTTCACTTTTTGCCTTTTTCATCTTCCTGCTGTAGTGTTGTAACAATTGCTTCTGTGTCTTTGACTTGGTTTCTTTTGTTTCTGAAAAATGCTGCCTTAAAACAACTGCCTAAAAGGCTTTTTTTGGTCAGAATTTCTCATCCAACCATAAATGTTTGATTTCATATCATTATTCTTTTGGACATCAAAAAGTCATTGGCCTCTTTAGCCTTAGCATAAACTGCACCTGTGATACTTTCATGATTAAAAAGATACTCATTAACAGAAGAAAGATAATATCACATATTTGACAAAGGTAGTTGAAGCTTAAAAAGGCAGTGTGCAAGAAAAAAAGATCTGGTTTAGGATTCTGTTGGTTAAAGAATACTATTGCAAATGTCTGATAGACAAGAAGGATAAGTTTGGGATGTAACTGTAATGCCAAAATCTTGTCTTGTTTGTTCTGTATGTGTATTTGAGTCTTAAAGAAGGTGAGCTCAAGAATGTTGCGTCAGTATTTTTTAAGTAGTTGGATTTTTAGTTTTTTTTCCTCTCAACAGGTTGGAGCTGCTCTGAGGCCAGCTTTTTCCCAAGATACACCATCTGATATAACTGCAAAGGCCTGCCAGGTATGGAGGAAAATGTTCAGATAGTATAAGCCAAGCTGATTTTCCTTCTCTTTGGAAGAAGGTTGCAGAAGAGAAGTAGTAGCAAATGGCTGGAAGAATTTGCAAAACCAAAGCCATGATGTTTTTGCAACATTTTTTGAGTCTCTTAGTAATATATTTTGTTCCTCAGAAGTGCAGAAGTCCTTTTTAGGAGCTACATGAGAGAATATCTAGTCTTCCTGAAACTAATTATGTCTCCATGTCAATTCTGCATTTGTTGCTAAAAGAAAAACAAAACAAAAACAACAATAACAAAAATCCAACCAACCGAAAAGACCCTACCAACCCACCACCACCAAAACATACACACAAACAAAAAAAGACCAAAAAACGTGAAACAACAAAACCAAACAAATGTGAAAATCCACAACCTTGCTTAACGGGACCAATAGTGATGTATTTATTGAGATGCCTTTCAGTCTGATCATTTATTTGGATTGCTGATAATTTACCTTTAAGCTCAAAAGTTTTATTGACATTAATAAACTCTTTTACATTTTTAAAAGCAGTGATCATTCTCATTACAAGCATAGTAACAACCTCTCAGTGAAAATTCAGTTGAAGAGTATTTTTTGTGTGGTTTTTATTATGTATTGTCTTGTGCTACTGTAGTTTAAATCAGCTATCAGTACTGTAGCTGTAATAGTATCTGGCGTGTGGTTTACACAGCTAAATTCCTATTGTAGTTTAAAACACCAGTTTGTTTAGTTATGCCAACGTCAGTTTTAATATGATAATTTTGTGTGTGTGACTTTTGTTTAGTAAATCTTGGTGTGGCAGGATTATGATTTTGTGTTGTTATTTTATAGTCTTAATTTACAGCAAAGCTTGTAAGGATAGATCAAATATGGCATAATTTGGTATCTATACATGTGAAAGAATATGCTCATGTTACCTTATGGAAAATTTCTGTGTATTTAAAGCAATTAACTAGATGAAGAGGCAGTTTGTGTGAAAACATGTAACTTTCTTTGTGACTTGTTAAAATCTTCCCTATTCAACCAGTTTCGAGTGCATGTGTGCACTTACAGGATCAAATGATTGGGATATTTAACTCATTCTGTAGAAGTTCCGTGGACAGAGATGAGCTACACTGAATGAGTTTGATGTTGTTAGTTTTATGTCATTAATGAGACACCGTTGACTTGCCCAGCAGCAGGAGTGAAAACTGGTCTTAGTCCTACTATAAATGAATTACGCATTTGTGACAGCAGCCTTGTCCTGTGCACCTTTGGGACATTATTTGTGTTTCTTTTGAATATGTCCGTCGTTCCCAATTGTGAGACGCCCTTCCCCAAAGGCTTTCGTGGAACTTGATCTATAAAACCAAAATAAATACACTGGAAATAGGACAAAAATGCCATGGAAAAAAGGGTTTGTAAAACCTGAACCACTTGCATTCTGTGGGGTTTTTTGTTTTGTTTTGTTTTGTTTTTTTTCTTCTGTTCCTCATCCTTGTAAAATCACCACCAGAATCCAAAGCAATTCTTCTGGAAGACTTTGTCCCTTTTAGTAGAAAAGCAGCTGCACCAGCATTCTTCTATTGCATGTGTTATGTCTGGGCATGAATGTGTTTCAGAAGATAAATGCCAATGTGTAGCACCAGACAGGAGCAGCTGATCTGTACGATGTTTAGATTTTAGGTACCTGTTTGTGTCTATTTAATTTGAAAGAAAAGTGAGGAGACACCCAACTGTCTGTCCACCATGTCTGGTGTTGATTGTTCTGGAATGTGGTACTGCTGGTTCCAGATCAGAGCCCAGTTGTTTAAGGATTTTTATCTTCTTGACATCAATGATCTTGAAAGCTTCTCGTTAGTATGGAGACTTAGTATATAATTTGAGAGGTGTGGGTTTTTAAAGATGTACTTTTATTGATTGATCTCCAAGATAGTATTCACAGTGAATGCAGTGACCCATTACTTGAATGATTTGAACACACACTTGGGAACAGAATACAAAAATTGTTATTACCTATTTATGGAGTAGTAAAAAACTATTTAAAGTATTTTCTATGTCTCTTTTAAGTTCCATTGTAATATGCTTTGCAAATATAACCTTTGTAAGAGCAATTCTGGTATCATGGGGGATGGCAGGGGGAAGAAAAAGGAAAACCTTGACTTCTTTTATATTGAGGAGGAGGGCTTCTAATATTTTTTTGTGGTGGTTGCTTTGGTTTATTTTTCTTACAGATTTTTTTTTTTTTTTTCTTTTTTACATTTATAAGGTTGTTGGGTTTTGTGATAGTTTAGAATGATTCTGAACTTTGTTGTCTAGGTGTGTAGCACTTGGATAGGAAGTGGGGTTGTAAGTGACCTGAATGACCTCCGCCGAGTTCACAACCTTCTTGTCTCTTCCCTGGATAAAGTGCAAGCAGGAAAGGGATCTTCTAGCCAGCTTTATCGAGAGAGTGCAACTACGATGGAAAAACTTGCAGTTCTGAAAGCATGGGCTGAGGTAAACACTGACCATTACATCTTTAAAAGTTTGAAAATACTTTGCAGCATAATAGCAGCCTTGCACCTCACTGGCTGTTCAGCCAGTGAACTTTGCACCTGCCCTTCTCGTTGCCTGTTGCAATTCCAGTCCTGGGGTGTTTTCATCTCTATGTATTTCTCTGTTCCTTTTTCTTCCATTCTGTTGATCCATATTTAAAGTGATGCTTGGTTGTTCTTTGTTTTACTGTACTTCTCTGTGTATACACTCATACTCTATCAGATTTTGATTTTCTTCCCATCTTATTGATCTTAAACTGAAAAACAAACCAAAAACAAAGAAACCAACCAACCAAAACAAGCCGCCCCGGCCCCAAGACCAAACAACATTAAATTTTATTCTGGTAAATTATCACAGTTAATTAAGTAGAAGTTTATCAAAGTGTTAATAATAAGTGGCAGACTTAATATAGATATTGTTGGGGAATGGCTGGAATACCAGAAATCTTCAACTATGTACAAAGGACAGAGTTAGCACTATTTATATTGCCTTTCTTCCTGAAATGTACTTGCATGCTGTAGAGCTGTACATATAATTATGCAAATGGTAAGCCATTTTCCTGTCTCTATGATACCTAATCTGCTCAACTGTGAGTGACAATTGCTCTAATTTATCTAGTAGCTCTTAATGTAGGTGAAAGAAAACTTTGCAATAAGGATGCAATGATTTAATGAAATCAGGTGTTTAAATCAATATGTTTGTGTAGAGCAGCAGTAATTGACACTTTTTAAGGAAAAAGGTGTGTAGCCAGATTGTTTTAGGAAAGTGCCATTTATATAGCTGTTATATATTGGTAGAAATAAAATAAAAAATATTGAAATAAAAGGTAAGTCTCTTTTTCCCAGTCATTTTACAGTCAGCCATCTGTGTATTAGATCTGTTACTTTCACATTTGAAAGCCTGCTGGTTTTTTTCTTTTTAGGATCTCACAGCATGTATTTTCATATCTATTTTTCTTCTAGGTGTATGTTGTTGCCATGAAAATTAAGAAAGAAGCAGAGACTAAACCAAAGCGTGTTTTAAAGAGCACAGAGGAGGATGAGGATGATTTTGGTACTATAGACGAGTTACCACCAGACAGTTTGATAACGCTTGTACAACCTGAGCTGCCTGCACTTAGCCGTCTCTGGTTAGCTGCACTGAAAGATTATGCACTTTTGACTTTACCAGCTGAATTTGCTACTCAACTTCCACCAGATGGTAAGCACTGGAATTTATTTTTGTGTTGTCATGAAAACCAGAAAGAAACCCTTAGTTGAAACTTCAGAATTATTCTATAAATTATTTGGCAGGCACATTTTTTATGCAAGTGATAAATTTCTGCCTATGTGTAATAAGAATGTATGTTTGAAGTTTAAGTGTTCATTTTTTTCTTCAGTCTGCAATGAAGGTATTTATCTAAATCACAGAGATCATTAAGACCGTGTCTTTTTAGAATTAAGAATACTTCTACACCTCTAATACTTTTATATCAAATGCAAAAAGACATTTACTCTAAGAAAAACGTAGCCCTTGAGATTAGAGCAGAAACTGAGTTATAATGTTTTACTGATTTAAGAACGAGTGTTCTGTATGGAAAAATGCTACAGAATCTTATGAGTTTGTCTTTCTTGCTCTCTTACTCCTTCATCGTGGCCGTTGCACTTTCTTATGAGAGGTACTAATGTTGCTCCTTCACAAAGAGAATTGGGATGCACTGTCACTAACAAGGATTACATCTAAACATATATGTGATCAAATATACCCAGAGTAAATAAGCTAATAAGTTCAGAGTAAATGCTTTTTATCAATTATTTGCAGAGAATTTCAGAATTTACCTTTGCTTTGCTAATTTAACAGGGGGAGCATTTTACACTCCAGAAACAATTGATACAGCTAGACTGCATTACCGAAACTCCTGGGCTCCCATACTACATGCAGTGGCACTCTGGCTAAACAGTACGGGATTTAATGCTTCAGAGTCAACAGAAGAGACTGCTGCAGCAATGCCCAATTCACAGAAACGTGCTACAGCAATTATGTTAAACCAGACACCTGGAACTCCACCTACCACTAAATCTTTGCCGGAGATAAACAAAGATCGAATGCACTTAATATTGGGTAAGAGTTACAGGTTTAGAATTCAGCACATTATGCTACAAAATGCTATGGGGGTAAGAAAATATATTTGCTTGAAAAGTGGGAAGTTCAAAATGCATCACATGTCTGGATGGTAATGTTTTGAAACATCTCTGTCTCCTTCTCTCTCTATTTCTCTGCCTCCTGTCTTCTATATAGCTTTGACAGAGTATCTGTCAGTGTGATTATTGTGATTTTTATAGACGAGTCATATATCTAGTTTTTTAATGTAATTGAATAAAATGGGTAGGAACTGTTCAATGCTGTAATATAATTCAGATGATACAAAATGTTATGCTTCAAAAACACAAAAGTTGTAAGTTTAATTAAAGCACAAACCCTCATAAAAACATGATTCGGGAGAGACCGATATTTGACAAGTCACATGCAGTACATTCTGCATCAGTTTTTCGTCTGTGACTAGCACTCACTGTTTCTCTTCGTAGTTGTCTAACAACTTTAAAAGGTGCATATGATCATTTAATCTGAGGGATACCAACAGTTTGCTGAGATATACAGATATTTAAAACCAGAGTTAAGTGCTGTATGTATAATATTGATATTGCATAATTTTTAGGCTTAATTTCATCTCAGTTGTCTTTAAAAGAGTTCAATAAAACTCAATTTACAACTGAAGGCTTCAGAAGTCTGACTTACAGATCTTTAGAAGAAAGTGTGGATTTCCATTCAGTAATCTTAAGTTGCTTGCTGTCACTGTTTAGTATTTTTCCTGCCAAATTTTGAGGAAGACTTGATGCAGAAGAGAAAGCAAATACAATTCTGCTATTTCTAATACATAAACTCATTTAAAGGAAGAATTGAGAAAAACATGTATCTTTCTGAAGTTGTTAAGAACCTGCTATACTTGTAAAGAAATTTTTAAAAGAAAACTTGATTTTATGATGATGTGAACATTCTTTTTAATTATTACTCTTTTCAGGTGTTAGTATACAGTTTCTGTGTTCCCCACGACCTGAAGAGCCTGTTGAGCATGTTACATCTTGTTTACAGGCACTTCATACTTTGTTGGATTCCCCTTGTGCCAGGATCCATATTGCAGAGGATCAGGTACTGTATGAGTGTTGCAACCATCAGCTTTTTTCTAGGTCTTGGTCTTTCACTGTAATTATTTTTGCATGAAAACAGTATTTGCTCATCATAAGCAAGTGACTTAACAATTAGGAATTGTTAAGTCCTAATTACTTTTTTTAATATGTATTTTGTTTTACTGTAGCTCCTTGGTGTTGAACTCTTGAGTGTACTTCACCGCCTCCTCCTGACCTGGGATCCTCCTTCAGTCCAACTACTGGTTACTGGAGTTGTCCAGCAGATAGTAAGAGCAGCTCAAGATTATTTGCAGGAAAAAAGGAACACCCTAAGTAAGAATTTGAAAACACTGCTTGCTTTGCAGAGCTAATAGGCAACAGGTTCTTGTATTTGGAGAAGAACTTAAATAGATTGGAGTATGGTTAAATAGAGAAGGAAAATACTGTGTATTCCACAGATACTTTAAATGTATTAATAATCTTACCTGCTGATTGTTTAACTTTTGCAGGATGTAGTTTTTCTTATTCTGATCATTCTGGCAATTATTCTTTTCATTCACATGGTTTTCATTCATTTTTCTTGAATATGAGTGATGAAAATTATACCCAGCACACAACTTCAAGTTTTACTAATACCTTGCTCGCTTTCCTTAATGTTTCTCTTTTGATGGCCTCATAGCACTTCATTTACCTTTTTTCTGAAGTTTAATGGTTCAGACCCCAATGCAGGGTCTCGTGGTGGGTCCCTGGCACAACTGGCATTTGTGAGTCCACTGAACTGCTACTGGAGCCAATGTGAAAAGTTGCGTGCCCGGGAGATCTTGCCAGGAAGCTGAGCAGACTTGCATCTGAGTTCTTACTTCACTGACATTCAGGGTGTGTCAGCAACCAGGAGCTCTGGGAACAGGGTGTGCAAGCAGGAGCAAGGCAGTTGGCATGGAAAGGCATGCTCATGCAGCCCAGAAGTGCTGCTCAAGACTGCTTGAGTCAGCATAATGATGACAGTGACATACAGCAAGACACGGTCTGCTGGCTGAGCAGTGATCACCTCTGGCACATCAGAGGTCTAATGACCTGGCTTGAAATTGGGATGAAAGTCCTGATGCGACTGTCCCTCAGGTGCTTGTCTGTGCAGCCAGGGCTGGAGGTGACATTGGTCTCTCCTGTGAGATGTGAAGGAAATGCATGTGAAGGTGAACAGATTGTATAGTTTCAGGAAAGGCAAATTGAAGAATGAAGTGTTCTTCATAGAGATCATGCAGGCACCAGAGCCCAAGCCACATGTGTCACAGAAGGAGGGACAGCCGTGTTTTGATACAGCCCTGGAGGATGGGACTCCCACAAAGGTGGACACTGCAAGGTTGTGACTTCCAGGAACAAAAGGCTCTATCTCCAGACGTCCAGTAGGAGAACACTATAGGGATCTGGCAAGAGGAGAAGAGCAAGCTGTGAGGGTAGGTATCTGGGCCAGCCGTGCCTCTCTGGCAGGTCAGAACTGGTACCACTAAGAGGAAGTGAAGGGTGATACCAGTCAGGAACTCCCATCTTGTCTGACTGCCCAATCAAGAAGAGGGGATGGGTGAAGCCATATTAAACCAACTGGAAGAAGCCTTGCAATCACAAGCCATGGGAGTGTCATGAAAGACTTTTACAATCCAGACATACGTTGGAAGGGCAGTACTGCAGGTTGCTAACAATCTGAAGATTTCAGAAGCGTATGAGGCACAATTTTTTTCAGTGTGAATGCTGGTCAGTCCAAATAAGGGAGGTGCCCAGTGGATTTGCTCCTGACTAATACAGAAGAAATGGTTATGAAGGTTAATGGTAGCTGTCGCTGTAGCAGCCATGAGATGGTGGTGTTCATGGTCCTGAGGGAAATGAAGAAAGCAAGTAGCAGAGCAAAAGCTTTGTCCTGACTTGGCAGACTCGGGCTTGTGCAGGGAGCTTGCAGATGAGAATTTGCAGTAAGCTTCCTAGAAGGGCAAAGGAAAGAGTTGGTTCACCTTTAGTGACAGAAAATAGGTCATTCAAAAGTGCAGGATGTCAAGACAGTTGTGGCAGGAGGCTGACTTGGCTGAATGGTAACTTCTGACTGAGCTCAAATGTGACTAGAAAGTGTATGGATGGTGGAAGTGGGAGCAAACTGCCCAGGGATTCTTCTGAAGATGTCTGCTTACGTATGGAGGAGTGGAATTAAGAAAGCCACAATTTGGCTGGAGCTGAGACTGGTGATGGATGTCAAGTGTGACAAGAAGGGCTTTTATACATATGTTGCCAGCAAAAAGACCAAGGAAGTTTGGACCCACTGCTGAATGGACTGGATCTAGGGACTAAACACATCGGGGAAAAACTGAGGCACTGTTACGTTCTTTGCTTAGTCCTCCTGTGTTTCTGTGTCTAGTGAGCAAGTTTAAGGGAGATAATTGCTGCCTACAGTAGATGAGCATTAGGTTAGAGACCACCTACGTGAAAGTTGGACATACCCGGCACCAGACGAGATGCATCTGAGGGGGCTGGCTGATAATGTGCTAGGGCTCGTGCAATCATCTTTGTAAAACTGTGGTCCTCAAGAAAGCTTTCCGATGAATGGCAAAAAGTGGAGGCTATGCCTAATTTTCAATAAGTAAAGGCACGAAGGGGGTTCTGGGATACTACGTGCCAGTAGGCCTACTGTGTGTGCTGAAAGATTTTGCAGTAAATCACTGTGGAAACCACTTCTGAGTACATGAAGTAGAATGTGATTTGAAATAGTGAGCACACACTTAGCAAGGACAAATAATGCCTGATCACCCTCTGTGATTAAGTAACTGGCTTTGGGTGAAGGGGGAGTGGTCGATATTGTTTACCTTGAATTTTGCAAGGTTTTTGACCCAGTACCACATAGTATCATTGTCAAATTGGAGAGATGTGGACTGAGAAGTGGGAGAATAACTAGATGAACTCCTGGGCTTGAATGGAATTTGTTGATTCAAGTCTAACTGGCTGGTTGTAGCTGACATTCCTTAGAGTTCAGTCTGGATGATAGGACAGAATGTACCCTCATCCGATTTATGGATGGCACCAAGTAGTGAAAGTGGTGGATACACTGGAGGGCAGTGCTGGCTTTCAGGGGAATCTTGAGCTGCAGAACTGAGAACCTGCTGAAGTTTGGTGAAGACAAATACAAAATCCTGCATTTGGGATGAAATAACCCTGTACATTGGTATAGGCTGGAGGGCTGATTGACTGGATAGAAGATACACTGGATAACAAGACGAATGTGAAACCTGGGTGTGGCTGTGCAATGCTGAAGACTGTTACTGACCTGTCTTAGAAAAGCATGACCAACTTGAGCTTTTGAAGATGCATCTGGAGCAGTTTCTATCTTTTGTTGCCTTTCCCCCCTCATCCTGAATAAGAGAGATGTTGACAAACTCAGTGAAGTCCAGTGGAGGTCCACTAAGCTGCTTAAGGGAGATGATGTTTGTGACACATGAGCAGAGGCTGTGAGAGCTGAAATTGTTCAGTCCGCAGTAGAGACAATTAAAATGGGATAGAATAGCAATCCTCCTTGTTAAAGGGGATTTAAAGAGAAGACCAATCCAGACTCGTCTACCCACCATATGACTTTTAGAAAAGAGGCAATGGACACAAGTTGCAGCAACGGAAATCCAGATGGGATACAAGGAAAAAATTTGTCACCGTGGGAATGGTGAAACAGTAGAACAGATGCCCAGGGATGTTGTGGCATCTCCATGCTCGGAGGTATTCAAAACTGAATCAGCCCTGAGCAACCTGCTCTAGCTTTCAAGCTGCCCCTGTTTTGAACAGAAGATTGGACTTGGAGGATTTGTGGAGGTCCCTTTCAACTTAAATTTTTCTGAGATTCTCTGAGGTGTTGATATACCTAAATCCTCTTCCTCTACTTTTATTGAGCTTTAGTAAAATTAATTCTTTTTTCTTTTGTCCTTGCTTCTTCTGGTATGATGCTTCAGCTTCTGATGTTCTGCTTAGGCTTTTCATCAGCATATTTTGTTAGTTTGTTTCTACTTTATGTAAGAATATCCTTGATAAGGGTATTAGTATCAGTCCAAAATCTACTTTCTGAGGTACTTTTAGAAACCTTTTCCTTTTGACAGAGCATCTCCCTGTTCAATCATCCCTTTACTATTTATTTTTAAAAATGTCACATTGGGTGTACTGGTTCCATTGTTGCCAGGTAAATTTATTTCCAAGTGGCTACCTGGCAAATAGTTCATTGATATCTGGTTAGGTTAGGTCTGCCATGTTTTCTTTTACCTGAAAGAAGTAAAATAAAACCCAAAGAATATTCTCTTACTAAGGAAAACTACCATCTTAGTCTGGCACAATATACTGTTAAGAAAAAACAACCTGTTAGCTTTTACCCGTTTTCCACACAAATACAGAGAGAGGAAATTGCTGAAACTTGGGGAACCGGCACAGCTAAAAATGCAAGCTCTGTTCCTTCATATGAATTAATGGAATTGTTTACTGTAGGCCCAGTAAGTTGCATTTTTCAAATTGGTGAATGTGATAACACTAGCAATCATTTAAATTCATAGGAGCTCCATAGGGGTACTTCAGGCCAGCTTTGACTTACTGAATCTCTGTCGCTGTTTAATGGAAGAAGGAAAGACTGCAGCTGGCCAAGCTGCCATTCAAAAGAGAGACTTTTTGAACTGAATGCGCTGAAGTCATGAACTCAGACATAGAATCCTACAATGCTTTTCTGTTCTCTTATTTCGTGATCAATTTAGGCTGAAGTAAAATTTTGTCAGGGCAGAACATTTAATTAGTAGCCATTAAATTAAAAAAATATTGTCATGCCTATTTATTTGGCAGTAATTTCTGTTAATTTTACGATCAGTTTTAAAAGAAACAGAATAATTCCTGCATTTTTATTTTGTGTAAGTATGACTACTTACTTTTTTTTTTTCTAGTTCTGGATGGATTTTTTAAGTAGTGCTTCAATTGCAATACTTGTAAAGTATTTTAAATCCCTTTAAGTCATTCTAACTAAAACAGTTTGACATGAGCCATGTTTGTCATATCTTACTGTCAAGCAACTTTTTAATCTTGATTTTAAACATTTTTAAAAAGCGTTTAATGTAATCTTTCTTACAGATCTTTAACTGTCTCCTCAGACATTTATTTCCTTTTTTTTTTCAGATGAAGAAGATATTGAGGAAAAAGAAAATCCTCTTGCTTTAGGAGAGGGTGGTGAGAGTGGTGGTCTTGTGCCTGGAAAATCTCTAGTCTTTGCAGCCATGGAATTGCTTATGTTTATTCTAGTGCGGCACATGCCCCATCTGAGTTCAAAAGTGTCAGATTCTCCAAGTCACGTTGCTGCCAAATCCCACCTCTCTGAGGAAAGTGCTCGTCTTGTGGCCGCCACAGTGACTATACTATCTGATCTGCCTTCTCTGTGTTCTCCAGCAGGTAAGGTATTGTAACAAAATATATATGAGTGGTTACTGTAGGGGAAGCGTAGTAAGCATATGATGCTAAAAGCAAACTAATTGTATTTTCATGGGATACTTTAAAGGTCATCTGTTGAAAATTACCGTTAGGTTCTAAAATTAATTAAGAATTTAGGCTTTTCCAGTGAGCAACATAAAGCAAATTATTGGATTTTAAGTTTGCACGTATGCTGCAGGTTTGCTGAGGAAATGAGATCTATATAACTATGATTTTATTGGTGTTTTTTTTTCCCTTCCTTTTTTCAGGAGTTTGAAACCTTTTGGCCAATTTTAATCATGTTGTAAAAGAACATAGACATCTCAGAGATAATTAAATTCCTGAGAAGTTCATGAAAAATAGCAGCTGGATGAAAAGAGAATCCTACTGAGGAAAAAACAGCACAATTCAGCTGTGGTGCACTTGGTTTTGCAGCCGTTGGCTGTCAGTCATCCCAAATGTGACTCTAAACTAAATGGAGCTTTCTTCTGCCCAGGGAGACTGTCACAAAGAATATGTGTAGTCTAGGGTAATTGCACTGAGCCGAGTTCAGGGGTAAAGGACACAATTGCATGGGAAGCTGTGCCCTTCGAGTTTTGCTTTTCAGACAACAAATTGCTTGAGAGTTGTCTTGTGGATCTCTGGGAAGGTTCATACGCTGATGTAGATAGCACATTTTAGAGGTTGGTCCCTTAATGAGATGCATGGTAGATAAATGTTTGGACAAAGTCATACTCAGAACACAAGATAGACTGTCATCAGATGGACAATTTGAATCCTACAGTTCTTTCAGAAATAGTAGATTTTGAGATTTTGAGCTGATCTGGTTTTATTTGATTTGTGGTTCTTTTTCTTTTCGCTCTTCCCCCACCCCCAGAGGGTGGGATGTGCAGAAAGAGTAACAGTATTACTTCTGTATTGGCTGAAGACATGATTCCCAGCATTTGACAAGTGGCCAGTGAAAGTAGCTCTGAAACTATGGTTAGTCTACAGGCTGCTAGTTGTTTTTTTTATGTCTCATCTAGATAATATAGTCAGCTGATAGCTGTAGGGAAGGGCAATAGTATATGCACAGACATTTATGTTAATTGAGCCTTTGGATGTAAGGGAAACTGAACAAAGATAATTCATCACTTTGTGTGACTGAGTGGGGTTTTTATATTTCTTCCTCTTCCTTTAAAACATGAGCGTCTTGCAGTCTCCATTGGACAAGATCCTGGGCAATCTGATCTGGAGACTGTTGCTTTGAAAAAGAGGAGGTTGGACTAGATGATCTCCAGCAGTCCCTTCCAGTCATAATTATTCTACTTAGTGTATTTATCCTCACAACATTCCAAGAAGTAGGAAAATGGCAGGATTCGAGTTTCCACGATTGTGGTAAAATGATGCTTAAAAAGATATGGAAAGAGACTTGACTGTCTGAAGTGAGCTACAGATTGATGCTACACTCCTAAACCAAATAGCACCCTTCTTTCAGTCCTACATGGGCTTAACATCTATGTGTATTATTGAAACTCCTTCTAATTGTCTTCTTTGTAGAGTGGTCAGATGGCTACAACTTTTGCCCAGGATGTCAGATACTCAGATGACTTCCTTACTTTGTTTCTGAGGCTTGTACCTCACACCAGCTTCCTTGGAAAATGCCAAATGTCTGCAATAACTTGGTTTAGATACCCATTTCCAGACCTCTTGTAGTTTATTTGATAGGACCATAGCAATATGCAGATCCTGTTTGAAGATATTTAAAAATCTGGATGTGTTCAGTATGACACATACCATGTATCACATGCCATGTAGGGCAGGACTTAATTAGGTGAGACATCATTCCTGAATTGACAGCAACATTTTAAGTGTTGGCTTGCATGATTTGTGCTATGATACACTTCACTAGTACTGATAAATGAGTTTGGTGATAAAATATTGAATGGCACATATCACTTGTTACCTGAATTGCAGTTTATCTTGGTGTCTCCTTTGTCTTCTAGCTATATGTATCCACATTGGGAAAGCTAAGAGGTGATCTACCACAATTGTTGGAATTAACTTCAGAAATTTTTTTTTTCTTTAGGGTGTATGACAATCTTACCCACTATCCTATTTCTGATTACAAGAGTATTGAAAGAAACAGCAGTAAAATCAGCAGATAATCAGGTCCCACCTCCAGTCAGTGCAGCCCTTCAAGGAATAAAAACTATTGTTACTCTTCCAACAGTCAAGACTGATGAAACTCAGAAACAATGGACAGGTCTTATCCGCAGCACTCTGGCATCTATCTTGGAATACTCTCAACCTGGTAAGTGGTTTCCCAGTGTAGGAGGGTTAAAATTAAGAGAACTAGGTTTTGCTGTAATGAAAAGGCAAGTATTGTATCTGCCTGTAATTTAATAGGCTTCATGTCAGAGCTGGGGATTAAAAGTGGTGATGAATTGCTTGTAAAATTGAAATGGGAGAAAGACCTGAGTGCACACAGTGTAACTACTCAGAGTTGCTTAAGATGTTCTGTTGAAGACAAGCACAGCATTTACTTTAAGAAAATAGAGTTACATTTCACGAGTTCTCATGCCGAATTTGTCCTCGTTGGTTTGTTTTATGTGATAATATTGATCATAACTTCCTGTTAGAAATTTTGCCTTTTGCAACTCATCTTGCAGCACCACCTCACCTCAGGTCCTTTCTGTAGGGTCTTTTTCTGTACTAGTTCAGACTTTCCTTTTCTATTTGGAATCCCATTATGATGTAATTATTTAATGCTTTAGATTTTCCTCAGCTTGACCTTCCCAGTCTTCATTGTTTCAGCTAGTGACTTGTATTTGGAACTTGGAAATCTACCTTCTGATATTAGTCGATCTTTCTGAGATCTGCTGAATGAATCTAAAGGAGTTCTAAGCTGAATTCACTTCACTTCCTGGACCATGCCTCAATTTCTGTGACTACCAGCAACTCTAGACATGTTGGCAAGGCCTGAGCAAACTGTCATTTCCAGCCCTCCTTTCTTCTTTCCACAGAATACCTGCTCGTTTAAAGGAAAGGAGATTTTAGTTGCCAAAAGTGTTTGTAGAGGAATCAATCTCTTACTGAATTTGTAATTGTTCAATATCATACATAGATGTGACACCTTGAATTAGACCTCAATAAAAATGGCAGTCAGTGTATCTTTTAAGTGTTTGCTGACACGATTTATATGCTCTTAACAACCGCAAGTGTTAAAGGTGAATGAGTGTGAAGACAGCAAGGGATAATTGTGTCAAGGCTCATACTGGAGTAGGATATTCACAATAGTGTTACAAGCTTTCAGTGGTGAGCAAAAATTCTACCTCTGCCAAAAAGAAAAAAAATCTGTTACCCAGCAGCAGTTTGTCTACTGCATCTCTTTAGAGAACTGCAGGCTTCTGCTCTTGGTTCACATTCATACTTTGCCTTGCCCTTTGAAAAGCAAAAAAGATGTACAGGCTCAGCTGTGTAGTTAGTAAAACAGAGAGACAAAGATTTGTCATTTGCATAATGGTATTTCAGCCAAAAAACATCCTGTTACATCCCCAAGGAGCCATTTATAGAGACTGAAGAGTGGCTTGAATGGAGTTACTCATGTGAGAGACGAGTAGTGAGTAGGTAATTGCAAACGATCCTGAAAATGTCTGAAGGGGTAGGATCAGTAGATTTGTGTTAATCATGTCAAACTTCTAATTTGATTTGTCACATCAGCTCCTGTCTTCCAGCCTGTTGTTGCTGTAAAGATTTCCCAGTCCTTCTTTCCAGAAACATTACTGGCTTTAGGCTTTTTGGCAGACTTCAGAAATCTTCCTCAGGTCCTTGCAAGAGTGTATGTTTTCCTTTCCAAACTTCTGTGGAGTGGGATACATCACACACACAAGAATCTAAGCAAGGTCTGCTGCAGGTGGTTTCAAGTCTCAGGATTCAATAAAATTCAAACACATTTAAAAAAAAAATTAATTTTCTTACTTAAAATGCTTGGAGTAGTTTTTCAAAGTGAGGTTTCACATTATGGTTAGGCCAATTGAGTGACTAGCTGACATCTGTAAAGGGCAGTCATGCTGTTTTTCTTTTTGCTGACTATGTATCTGCTGTTTCTTTGTGCCTCTTCAGGGAGACCAGAAACAATGTGGCCAACAAAACCAGTACTTTATATGTATATTATAAAAATTATATGTGGCAAGTACAGACTATCTGAAAACCAGGAAAAGTTAAAGTAGGACCATTCTTATTAGTGACAGGTAGCTGTCAGATCAGCTAGTCTGTGAAACCTTGTGATAAGTAAAGCTGTTGCCACGCTGGTTATTAGTTTCTTGCTCTGCTGTATCAGCTGAAGAGATAAAAAAAAAAAAAAAGGCTAAGTATATTTTTTAATGGGGGGAAAAAAAATCTAAAAACCCACAGTTCTCTTCTCTTTTGCACATTGAAAAGAAAAAATATGACTTGGTTAGAGAAAGCATTTGTGATGTTTTCTCCTTGATGTTTAAATTTCAGAAAGTTTGATTTACTTTATTAAAACAACAATTAGAATAGAGTTGCTCAACTTTTTCTGTCACATTTAATAATGATAAAGTCATTTTTTTTTTTAATAAGCAGATGCATATTTGTATGCACTTGCAAGTAAACTCGAGGAAATAAATGTATTTGAAATTATCTGTGTTCACTGGCTTCTATTGAATAAATTCTAAACCCTTTTTGGAGTAAGCTAACAGCATCTTTGTTTTTGTTTTTCAGAAGCCTCTAAACCTATTCTTGATGAAGTAAGCATACTTACAGCTATTGCTCTCTTCCTTTGGTCAGCAAGCACAGAAATAATTGGAGTGCAGTCTTTACAAAATGGATGCATGAACAGATTTAAAAGTGCATTAAATTCCTGTGATCCTTGGGTAAGACCATGTTATAGGAATGTGAATGATATATAGCTGAGAAAAACTAAGTGTGATGTATATACCGTATTTCTTGAATGCTTTGTGATGCCTTTACTTCAGAGACAGATACTGCTTGTCAAGATAACTAGAATTTTCAACAGTGCATTATAGAAATTCTTTAGTGAGCGAAACAACCCAAACTAAGTGCTGCTGGATAATGTGCATTCATGGCCTTGTGCCAGGTTCTTGACTTGCAGCTTTTTAAAAGAAAAATAATCTCTGATACGTGAAATTTTAGCAAATGAAAAGGTTAGTTACCAGAGAGTGGTGACATTCCTACATTAATGTTGATCTCTTATAATATGAATTAGACCACTTTTTTTCTGTAGATAAAATTACAGCCCCCATTTCTCATGAATTTTGTTTGTGTAAAAACCTGTGCTTATTTTACGTGTTCATACAAAACTCAGTTTGAGTGCAAAATGTAATTTTGTGGTCACCATCAGAACATCTAAAGATTGTGAATCATCTGTCTCCTGATTTCACTTCTGCCCTTTGGTTTGTCTTTATTGGATTATTTTCTAAATTATTTTCTCACTAGAGAGGGAAAGTAAAAAGTTATAGACTTACTTCGTTCAAGCAGGCAAATGCACTGTATAGTTAAGCTTAACTTTTCCAGCCAGGTATACATCAGTTTGTTTGAGTGTGTGTAGAAATCTGCAGTGGGAGCTGAAGAGAAAAATCTATGGTGTTTCCACAAGTAAGCACTGCAAAGATTCCCAAGAAGAAAAACATGCAAAAAATGCTGATATGTTTAGGGTCACAATGAGGTATTTAAAATCCTGTTTAGACTGATCATTCTTCTCTGCAGCAGAGCTGGCGTTTTCCAGCGTAAACATAAAATTCAGTTGGTTTTGAAGCCTGACTTTGGGTGGAAAGCTACTTAAAATTTTAGTGTGTGAATGGAAGTGTCAGTTGTATTAAGCAGAAACTTTTATGTCATACTCTCAGCTCTTTATAGCACATGAATAGTGACAGTAGCACATCTTTGCCCACCACCCTGCTGGAAAGCTGTCAGTGAGCTGGAACTTACCACTATTTTTGTAATTCACAGCAAATGCTTTGACAGCAGCCAGATTGTGTCCACTCTCCGTGTTGATGTGCTGAACATATAATCTGTAATACTTGTTGTGTGTTTGTCTTAGTTTTTTAATACAAAACATTAATTGTTGGGGTCAGTAAATAGACACTTTTTTGTGATAAAAGCATTATACTGATTGTACTACAAGCATTGAACCAATTTTGGAAAAAACTTCTGAGGAAATACCACTGCCTCATAAGAAACAAAGGAGCGTTTTTGCAACTATTACCACCTGCAAAAGTCTGAAAGGTTTGGTATCATGTATAGTAATAACCAGAAGGCTGGTGAGCAAAATTTCGTTTTGCTCCAACAAGGAAACTATGTCAAGACACCCTTTTCTCTTGATGCTAATGGCTAAGTGTTGTGTGAAAGAGTGCCTTACATGCTTCAAAGAAGCCCTGATTTTACATTTCAGGAATGTTTGTAGACTTCTGTGAATGCAGAATAGTCAAAAGATTTATATAGGTGGAATAAAATAAACTGTGATGAAATTGTGCTGTCAGATGCAGTTGTAAAACTCTTATTTGAATTGTGCATGCATGTAAGAAAAGATACTTTTACTCCTTATTTTAAAGGTTAATAATCTTAACAGCTAATCATGAGTAAAGTTTAAAGAATGTAGACAGAAAGGGAAGGGAATTATTTGGAGTGATATAGAAAGATAGAGGAGTAATTTGTTGAAACAGGTCAAAGATGATGCTGAGTAAGGCATTAGAAGATGATGTTCTGGACAGCTCTCTTAAAAAGCTTAGAAATGGTATTAGAAGAAGTGTTATTACTTCAGGCCTGAAAAATTCAATTGTATAAAAATCTGCAGCCATCTGCAGTGAACTAACAGTGACCTGAGCTGCACTTGTATTTTGTTACTATTATTTTTTAATATCTATGACTTATATTTAATGATTTTATTTATACATCTGTGTTTCCAGTCATCCCCAGATCTCCTCACAGATCACTGTGTTCAATAATACTTTCTCTAGAATGTTTCTGTTCACATTGTGCTCAGTACCTCACACTGTTCAGACTTGAGTGCAATTTGAAAGCACACGCAATGTTTTATCCTTGTATTTGTGAGGCTGCTTACCTCTTCAGAAATTCTGGGTTATTTGTATGGGATTTTGGAGGAAGACTTTTGTATACCCAAATCAAATGTATTTGTAAGTTCATCTAAACAAGATCATCAGTGAGTCATTTTCACAAATATTGACTGCTTTGCAGAGAAAATGAGCAGAGCGGGGTGGAGAAAATGGAAGGAAGATGAGGAGAGGGTTCTGCAGTCCAGCTCACTGGATTGCCCCGTGTGTACTCCTGTACTACTGACAGCATAAGATCGAGAATGAGAAGGAAGGAAGGACATGTCTGCCACTTCTGGTTACAGCCATGGCTCATGTTAGAGCAATAAGATTGCTTTGATCTGAGTCATTTTATGGCCTATTTTACCATTCTGAGATGGGAATAGCATTTTATGATTTTGCAGATAGATTTACTTCTAGTACTGGTGGTTCTGAGACTTGAAGATGTAGTTCTCTGGGACCTCTGTGACTGCCTTGTATGACATTAACTATTCCTTTTTTTTCCTCTGTGTTCATATGGTTACAACTATTTAGTACTTGCATGCTCTTTGTAACTTGCCTTCCTTTGATTGAAAACTGGGCTAATATTATTTTAGCAGGTGGGCTATGTTGCTGCTTTCCTCTTATGCAGCATGTTTCCCTATGCTTTCCTCTTCTTTTTTGATATCACGTGTACTTCACGTACATAGATAACAGAGTTTATTAGAATTCCCTGAGTTAACAAATAACTTTCAAGGACAATGTATTTATCTTGATTTGATCAGGTTCAAGCCAAGTGTTACCAGCTTCTGCTTTCTGTGTTCCAACACACCAATCGTGCCCTGTCAACTCCATATATTCATTCATTGGCCCCTATCATGGTTGAGAAGTTGAAAGCTGTGGAAAGGAGCCGCCCGAACAACAACCTGGAACTGTTAGCTGTCCAGGAAGGAATTAAAGTCCTTGAAACGTTGGTTGCCCTTGGTGAGGAGCAGAATAGTAAGTATTTTGTTTTTCTAGAGAAATGTGTAATGCTAAAAATAGGATAATGAGCATTAGAAATCTTGCAGTTAGGAACTTGATGGCATAGTCACAAATAGACCACATCTGTTCAACATGGTTTTGTAATTCCAGTACTAGACCTTTTCTATGTGTGGCCTCGTATAGCATATATAGTATGCTATGCTATTAGCCTTTGTATTTCTGGTGATTGCAGGAAAAAAAAAATCTAAATGTGAACTGCAATAGTGAGTGATGTTTTCTTCTGTTTGTAAATGAACTGTTCATGCCATTTCAATTTACTTTTTTCTCATCGTTAACTTTTATTTATTTTAGGAGACTCATCACTTTTATCATGTTGCTTCTACAGGCTCAAAGTTTATCTAAAATCTCAAGAAATTGTACTGGTCAGAATACCTTTATTGTAGATGGAGCCTCCTGTTTGCTTTAGTAGATAGAATACAGTGTTTACAGTTTAAGTTCAGGTATTCTCTAACTGAAACAATGCCGTTTCTAAAGAAGTCTTCGGCTTTGAATGCTGATAAATTTCCTTGTAAAAATACTGCTGTTGTTTTTGTGGTGTGTTTTGTTTAGTTTTCCCAACATACTCCCTATTGGTATTTCTCTTCGTTGTTGATAAAACACTAAATGTATGTTTGCTTGAGCCCCAGTCTGCTTCTGGCACAGTTGTTTAAGGCACATTTAAAATGAGAGAGTAAGCAAAACATGATTTTTGTTAATGCTGGCTGGAGACAATCACCCAATGAGTATGAATTTAATCAAAAACTTTAGGAGAAAATCAGTAATTATCTATATTTTTGTAGGCTATCAGATAAATGAGTTACCATTAATGTTTAAGTTCTTTGAGCTTAAAATTTACAATTAACATGTTACACATTTCGCTAGACACAAAAATTAGCCCTATTAATTAGGTTCAGCTGCTTTTTTGTTCCAAAGATAAACCCTTTTGATCCCTGTGCCATGTTGGGCTGTGGCCTCATTAGGTCATGCTAGCCCGAGTACAGCTGTGGTGCTAGTTTTTGGATTGGAATCTTCCAGGATGGGCTAATATAGCAGATAATTGGTCCTGACTTTTTCATGAACACTTGCGTACTAATGGCAGTTCTGTTACACTCACTGAGGAGGCTGATATCCAGATTCAATTGAACAATATTTCTGTGTGCCTGAAAAGTGTTCTGAAATCCTTTAATGTGATAGGCACTCTGCAGATCATTGACAAGAGGTCATAAGATGTAATCTGATGGTGCAAAGGTATCTTTAAAGAGTGTCAGGAACAAAATAACTGTCGTGAACAATGAGAAATCTGAAACACAATCCTGGTAATAAGATTTCGGTGACCAACGGACAGGAAACCATCTGCATTTCAGTTTTTATTTTATCATCTTTAATTAGTGTGTTTATTGTCAATCCTGTAAACAAAATTGCCCTTATCAGTCTAGTAACTGATAAAATTAGTTTTCTTCTTTTTTCTTCTCTGATATTACATACCATTACATAATATTACATTTTTCTTTTACTTTCAGGAGTCCAGTTGCTTGCCCTTTTGGTTCCCACTCTCATCTCCTATTTACTGAATGAAAATGCATTTGCCTCTGCATCTACAGCATCTAAGGATCTTCATGAATTTGCACTTCAGAATCTAATGCACATTGGTCCACTTTACCCACATGCTTTCAAGACAGTAATGGGAGCTGCTCCTGAATTAAAAACACGTCTAGAAACTGCAGTCCGAGCAAGTCAGGCCAGCAAAGCAAAAGCAGCTGCTAGGCAACCACCACCCACAGTACATTCCACCCCAACAATTAAACTGAAAACTAGTTTTTTTTGAATTACTTTTTATTATTTTTGGACCATTAAGTAGTCAGAAGCATTACATTATCCCTGATGTGTTACTGCATATATGTCTGTAATTTTGTGTAATTTGTATGTGAAAGGCTGTCTAATAGAGCTTTGTGTAATTACTTGAAATCCATGCATTACAAGGGAAGTGGTTTTACTTGTATAGATTTTTAGGAAGTTGAATGTGATCATATTTATGAATTTGTGTTATAAATTATCCACAAAAAAAACCCTATTCTCTATCTGACTAAATAGTTTTATTTATTTTTGAAAGCTACCCCAAACCTTTCAGTGTTTTTTGAAATCTGATGATTGTTATCCTACCATTGTGCACACTAACACAGTGGGGACAGAGGAAGAGGGGAAACTGTTACGTCGCACTTACCATGTACCATGGTGTAGAAGTATGCACTTTCTCCTTCTGAAAACAAAGAAGGGAAGGGGATTCTCAGACCTTGTAGATCATTTCAGCTTGCATGAAAGAAAAAAAAAGCAATTTTTCAGCCTTTCTCAAGGTGGACGATCAAGCATGCTGTTGTCTTTCTTTCTGTGGTGTATATTTCGTTCAGGTCCATTTTCATGCTTGAAAATTAATAAAGAATGCAAAGAATCTGATCCCCTATCTCTTTGAAGATAAATTTTAAAGAATGCTTGTGGAATTGAGTTCATAAAGAGAACTGCCTGCTATCTGCATTTTTGTAGGTGTAGATTTTGGCCCTTGTAAGGTGCTGTGTGTTGGCAGCCTTCCTGCTCTACCAGACACCAGTTGAATATGATGATTCAGTGCTCTGCTCTTTGTCCAGTCTCCTAGGTATTTATTTAACCTTCTTGCAAGATTTTTAGTCTCATTGGATATATCTTATCTGGAGTCTTTGATAAATTTTGCAGAGCCAAATTCTTTGAGCACTTTGCACCTGTACTAAGGAGGCAGAACACTGGTGAGAACCAAGCTCCTCCAGTTTTCCTTCCCCTGCCAGGCTTTTCTTTTTTGGAAAGCACGTGGGTCCCCTCACATCTGAGAGTCTGATCTACAGGTTTTGGAGTTCAGGGCTCAAGTGCTGTGCGAACCTTGGAGCACGGAGCCAGTGATTCCCCATGTCTGTCTGCTGCCAGACCTCACCCCTCCGATTGGCACAAGTGTAGAACCATGTATTTTCTTGTGTATACAAGACTGACATGAATTTTTTGACACTGCTGTTGAATTTGTAGGTTTATATGCAGATCTTTCTATACATTTTGCTTTCTAGAGAGAAGCCACATAACTAGAAACTTTAGCTAGGCCTGTTGAGTTTCGTCTCTGATGTTTTTCTGGATACTTGGTAAAAACTGAAAGGAATAGTGAATAGTACTGATAGTGATTAATAGCTGGTTGAAATATTTGTACATCATTATTTTTGAATAATCACTTGCCTACTTTCTTGTTTCCCATAATATCTGATATAACGCTTTGAGTACCTATGCAAAACGGAGGACAAGACAATGCTCTTGTGCCCTATTGTGTTTGGTGTGTGCCAAATATTTAACATAATATCAGAAAAGCTTTTATTTCACAGTGAATATTTTAGTACTGAGGTGAGGACACAACAAGGAGTGTATGCTCTATCTTTCAAATGTTTTTTTTTTATAAAGATGCTAACATCCAAGTCTTGTTCCATTGTCCTACAGGAGTAAAGATGCACACAGAAGTGAAAACAATATGCCGTACAGGAGGAGGAAAGTAATTTCTCTACTTTTTTTAGTTTTGTATATGTAGTGGGAATTAAATTGATTAACGTATATCACTTTCTAATAAGGATTTCCAGCATTACAAAGTTCTTTTGCTCAGAAAGAAGTTCTGAACCTGTTTAACATTGGAGAGAAAGTATTAAGGGAACTCAGTAAAAAATTGAACACAACAATTTTGAAAGTAAAACTAAGAAAATAAGTTTTGGATTCCCTCCCCTGCAGATACACTAGTAATTAATGACTTCGATGTTTGTTGGAAACTTTTTGTCTATAAAAAGGTTTTATTTATTTTTTATCTCAGCATTTCTATGTTTTAGTTAGCTTCTAGTTTACAATGTATCTGAAGACTCACGAAGCGGGGGGGGAATTGTAGCAATCAAGCATAACTAAGAAGCGTGTAGAAAAATAGAAAAATGTTAGCAGAAGTCAAAATGGCACTAGACAGATGTAGAGGGATAGAGGAGAGGTTGTTCTTTGTATACTGTGTGACTGTGTACAGCATGCTCAGTTTCCATTTGTATACATCCTTCACAGTTTCTAGTCCTTGTTTCCTTCTTTGCTTGTTCCTGGTACTAAAGGTAGAGCCTTGTGATTTTACATATTTTGGCATGAAATTTCATTTTATTAAAAAACCCAAAACAACTTGAAATACCCATAGTTCTTATTGTCCTTTGTCACCCTCCTTTTGATATTTGTCTTTGTTGATGGCCTTTTTAGTGTGCTTTTTCAAAACCTTGTTTGCTCAGTTTCCCTTTCATGTCTTTCCTCTCTACTGTTTCCTTCCTTTCTGGGTGAGCCGTGTTGTTCTACCCTGGTTCCCTGCCGAGCTCCCCCAGACCACACTCCCTCTTCTGTGCTTTTGCTCCTCTTCCCCTCCTGCTCTGCAGCGCTCTCTATAAGCTTCCCTCCTTGTCTTTCCCCCTGTAGAGCTGTGGCTGGTGGACGATCTCTTTATGCTTTTAATCTCCGAGGGCCGGGTTATGAAGAGGACGAGTACAATTTCAGAACAGCCTGAAGGAAACAGGAAGCGTTGCTTGGGCAAGCAGCGGGCGCCCTGGCTGCTCCCGGGGCGCCCTGAGGGGCGGCAGGGCCATCTTTCGGGTGCTGTAAGGCCTGTTGGTGGCCATAGCTCTGTCCTCACCAGGGCTCACCAGCATGGAAGTCAAACCTGACCCTGTCTTTGGGAGACAGAGGAGAGAGAAGTGCTGCTGACAGCTGCTGCCCTCAGCCCAGGGCTTTGCCATCAGCCTCAAATGATCTTGTCTTCCCTTTCCTTGGGGAAGAGGCAGAGTGGTAACTCCCGAAAAATGCAGTTTTGCTCTCCCTTTCATCCCAGCCAGGGATGGTACTATACTATTTGGTGCTTTGATGCCAAATGCTGCTCCTAACAAGGCTGAAATGGAGAAGCCTGGGGTGAGAGGTCAGGGCTTCACCCGTGTTTGTGGAACTGCTGCGAGACACCTGCCCTTCTCATGTCCCCAGGGTGGGCTGCGAGTGTGCCAAAGCCATTTAAATCCAGCTCCGAGGTGGAGATTATGATTAATCCCTGCCCCTCCTGCCGCGGCTTTGCGGGGCGGCTCGCTGTGCTCTCACCCCCACCCCGGGGCAGGGACACACCGCCAGCTGCCCCCTGCCGCGGCTTGCTCGTCTCTGCCCCAGGGCGCCACGTCACGGGGGTGAGGAACGCTCCCTGTAACGTCACTCCTCGAAATAAGGGCAGCGCGGAGGCGACGAAGGCGGCGGGGACAATCTCCCCACCTCCGCGCCGCCGCCCAGCGGAACCACACTTCCCAGAATGCCGCGGGAGGGGCCGGGGCGAATCGCGCTCTGGCATTGTCCCCTCCGCGTTGCCGTAGCAGCCGGCGGGGGCGGCTGTCAGGCGGTGACGGCGGGCGGGACGCGCCCAGGTTGTTGCTGCTGCCGGGACGCGGCTGGGTGCGGGCGGCGGCTCGCGGAGCAGGGGGCGGTCGGCGGGGAGCTCGGCGGACCCGGCCCGGCCATGGACGAGCAAGCGGGGCCCGGCGTTTTCTTCAGCAACAACAACAACAATAACGCCTTGCTGCTGCCGCCGCCGGCGGGCGGGCCGGGGCTGGAGCCGGGCGAGGCGGCGGCAGCAGCGGCCGCCGCGGCGGCAGCAGGAGGAGGAGGCGGCGGCGGCGGCGGGGGGGTCTCAGCCTCCGGAGCCGCCGCACCGGTGTCGGCGTCCCGGGCTCAGTACAGCGTGCCGGGCATCCTGCATTTCCTGCAGCACGAGTGGGGCCGCTTCGAGGCGGAGCGCGCCGAGTGGGAGGCGGAGCGGGCGGAGCTGCAGGTAACAGCCGCGACCTCCTTCTCTCTCCCCGTCCCTGCTCTGGCGGCCGCTCCCCTCCGGCTGCGCAGGGCCGGGGTACCCCGGCCCTGCGCAGCCGGAGGGGAGCGGCCGCCCTACCCTCTGCCCTGGCTTTCCCCTTGTCCCTTTCCCCATGAGGGAGCGGTCACCCGGCTCTGCCGCGGGCCATTTCCCTCCCCTCGGAGCGTGGCCGCCCCCCGCCGCTGGGCGGAGGGGCGTGACATGGCGGCGGCGCTGGGGGGAGCGGCTCCCGCCGCCTCCCGGAGTTTTCCGCGTGCCCCTCCAGGCCCGGCTGCTTCAACTTGTCACCGGTTTCATAACCCGCTGTTACCAGTCGCTCCCGGCGAGCTGCCCGCACCACTGGTGCCGCTGCCCCGCCGCGGCGGGCGGCTCCCCCCGCTCCGCAGCCCCGCCGGGCCCTGGCCTGGCCCGGGACACCGGCTGTCACTCCTTCGGTGTTACGGGACGCGTTATGTAGTGTTTTAAGTTGAAAAGCGGGAGGTTGATGCGCTTATTAATGTATTGAAGGACTGATAGTGATCTTGTGGTTTAAGAACTTGTGAACTGCTGGCTTGGAGCCGTCGCTGTCAGATACTTCACTGACGGGCGCGTTACATTAATACGAGGCGATAATGCAACCTTCGTTGTTCCTCTTTGGCTTTGTTTACAAGAAAATCTCTCTTGTAAACCTTAACACTGTCCACATTACCAGCCGCCCACTGTCTGATTCTCAGTTGGCCATGCTTGAGACTGAAAAGTGTCGACTTGGGTTTCCTTTTTAGGCCTCCTTTCTTTGTTTCTTGCTTCCTGTCCATCTCTTTTCTTTCTATATCATTGCTTGAAACTACTGTATTTATCAAGGGAGTCCTGAGCCTGTTTAGCAACGTGAACCACTTCTCTGACTATTTTTTTTTTTTTAATTAGTAGGGAAGTCATCTTTTTAATTGTACTTCCTATGGTAACATCAAACAACCGCTCTGAGAAGGGTGGCCGATGTGACATTCTTCATTGAGGTTTCCTTTGTAGGAATTTAAAGGAAGTGGTCATGAGGACAAAAGAGTAATTTTAATTTTAGCTTCAATGATTCAATGAAAAATTCATTAGTAACTGGTCATGTTTCTACTCAATACATCTAGTAAATACTCTGTAGAAAGTATTATACACTATGTAGAAAGCTTGACTGTGTATAAGAACATCATGTGTCACATGCCCAGTGGAGTCTTGTAAATATCTTCACTTTTTTTATAGTCGATATAGATCTCAAAAATTGATTTGCAGAAAAAAAATCCATTTTACAGGACCCAGGAAATTCTGCCAGTGTGTTAATAACGCTTTGCGGATTTATAATGCCCCTTGACAGAGTCTAACATGCTATTCCTCTTCCCCCTCCTCCCCTAAGTATCTCTCAAAAGCTTGGGTGTTATGGATGAGACAGGAGGAAAGAGGAAGAGTATTTAAACTATTTGCCGAAGTCATGTATTATCAGTGGCAGAACTGGGAATATAACCCTATTATAAGTTGTTTGCTTGAACGCCTTTGGCTCTTGCCAAAACATCTCAATAAAGTTATAATTAGCTGTGGCTGGCATTGCCACGAGCTGTAACAGCATTTATCTGCCGCAGAGTCATGTTCAGAAAGGTGCAAAATTCTTGGCTGTCTCTACAGGCATCAGACGTTACATCTGCTGTGACCATTTGCAGTTGAATGTTCTTTGATCCGTGTGGGAGGTTTGTGTTAGGGGTTCAGCAACTACAGGATGTAGAAATTGTACATGTATAGTTGAAGGATAACAAGCGTTAATTAAAAAACAGTTCTGAAGCCTTTTGTTGGCCTATATCTTTGGAAGTGTTTAACAGAATAATGGAAATTCGAGGTCGAGCGGTTACTCTCTCTTGAGATAAAGATTCAGTGCTCCTCATTGTACTTCACCAGCCTTGAATCCAATGTAAATGTTAGATTATCTGTTCTCTTGGGAGGCTGTGTGACAGAGGATGGATTTTGTGTGGTCTTCTTAGTATTCCAGAAATTTTATCTGCAATTCATCTTGTTTCTTAGAGTTTTTTTTGTTTTTGTTTTAATATCCAATTTGTCACCTGCCATGATATTTAAATACTTCAGATGCTTTATGCCACATGCTTGGCTTCTGCTCAGTAGTTGCTGGTTAGCTAAGGCACACTCTCTCTCCAAAAAACACCTTGTCACAGAATCACAGTATGTTTGGGATTGGAAGGGACCTCAAAAGATCATCTACTCCAATCCCCCTGCCGGAGCAGGAACACCCAGATGAGGTTGTCAGTCAGTCCCACTGTGATTCCCTATCGCCCTTTTCTTCCCATCTGGGCTTGTTTTAATTTTCTTATTTTCCTTGTAATTAATTGTGTGGAACTAAATGTGATATTCAGGTAGAGCACCTTTCTGTTGCATTACGTGATACTTATTCAGGTGACACACACCTGAGTTTATAACATACGTGAACTGGCAGGCAGGGCAGCTCATTCTCTGTTCTTAAGTTACAGGTATGCTACTGCCTTTCCAAGGTTTTTCTTCCTATCAAGTGCTTTTATTTTGCTTTCCCTGGCAAATATCCTTGTTTACTCTGGTTTTCTTTTTTTTATTTTTTTTAATCTTTTACAATTATTGTTTCCTCTGTTATATAAATCTTCATCATTCACAGTGAAAGGGGACTTCAATATTTATGTCTATGCAAGTATCATTAATAAGCTGTGTATTTCAAATCAGAATGAAAACAGATTCCTACAGACTTCCCCTAGATGCTTATCTGCTAATTACATATTTCACTTTTAGTGCTTGCTTTCTGTTTACAGTACTTTGACATCTGCAGATTGCAAAATTATCCTAAGAATAAACTTCATGATGCTCTGTGAAGTAATTCACTAGAAGAAATACTAATGTTATTAATCCTAAGTTTAGTGTTCAGAAACTGTGTTTTATAGCATTATCATGTATTTTCATATATTTTCAGAAATCAGTAATTTTCCTTTTCCTAGGTTCTTCTAGCAGCTGCTTGGGATAGTTGACAACGAAGGGTTTCCTCCTCTGCAAAAGTTTTAAACTTCAGATTTTTTTCATTCTGCGCTTTTCTGAACTGTGTTTCTGAGGCATTTCAGAGTTGTCATTATGTATTGGACAAGCCCATCCCAGAGGAGCCAAGAGTTTGTTCAAATACATATGCAGGGCACCAAAATTCATATCTTCGCTTGCAGCTAGCAGGGTTGAAAATGCCTTTCATATTGGTGTCTTGCCTTAACTGTATGTATTCTGACTGGTTGGGGGAGATCCTCTGCTGCGGATGTTATTTGCCTTTTAATTATCCATCTTCCGCCCCTGGGAGAGAGAGCGGTGGGAACTCTGCGCCGGGGGCTGGGGCCCTGCAGAGCCCAGCGCTGCTGATGCGCATCCTCACAAGCGACAAAGCTGCTGAGCTCCGCTGTTCTGGGCTGGGTGAGCTTGGAAGGCTTGTGTGCGTATGGCTTTTGTTTTGACTAGAAATTCTGTCTTTGCAAGCAATGCATATGTTGCTGTGGAAAGTTTTGCTTCTGACAAACATTTTTCTGGCAAAAATGCTGATTTGCAGACTTTGGCATTTCTCCGCATTTCACAAATGTTCTAAATTGCAACAAACTGCTATCCTCTATGTAACTGTGTGTATAGACACCTCATATCCTGCTAAGGAATTTTCTAGGTCTTGTCCTCTTCACTGCTAAAGTTTTCAATTCTTCTAACTGGTAAATGTTTCTTAAGAGTAGTAGACAGGTTTCGAGTAGTAGTAGGACCTGATAGGGTTACATTAAAATTGTTTTTCTTGGATAAACTTTCCTTTGAAAAGGTTTGCAAGGAAATTACAGAGATTGGGTGGATACAATGTGCTTGTCTTTCCAGAACTTTGTTAAAAATACTCCTTGTGAGACAGTGCCAAAAGACAACAAAACAAAACCAAAACCCCAAAAACAAACGAACAAAAAAAAAACCCCAACAACACAAACAAAAAAAACCCTAAATGTTAGGGAAGGAGTTAATGAAATGAAATAAAATGTACTTAAATGATAGCAAACAATTGTAATAGAAGGAATGTGATGGAAGTACTAGATAAGCACTTGAGGTGGGTGGTGGAGGTCAGATTTGGAGGTGTAAGCTCTCTGGGGAGGCTCAGGGCTTGTGATCTTCCCCCTTGCTGCTGCTTTTCCGAGGCCAGGGGCTGGCGGTGAAACCAGGCGCTCCGTGGTAAGATTGTGTCCTTGGAGACAAACAAGTTAAAGTAATGAGGAGAAGGGGCAAATCAGACAGATGGCTGTGGCTATTTATAGTGTGGTTTAGGACATTCGTTACTTGATTCAGAAATAGTTGATATTTACAGTTTGTTGGCTTTTAGATAGCGGTCCTCTTATTGGATTAAGTTTCTAGTTGAAAATCCTTCTGATAGTTGGATAATCTGCAAATATTGGTCTGAGAAAAAGTAATGAGCAGTAAGTTGATGAAATCAGTTATTTAGTTAATGGAAAACTCCTCAAGATTTGGTTTGGCCAATAAAATGGAAGATCAAGTAATACAGTTTGAAGAAGTTTCGTGTAAGATTTTCAAATATGATGATGTGGGTTGAATCTCTGAGATTTTCTGTGAAATATGACTTGGCAGAAGTCTGTAGAAGTCTTCAATAAAATGTTTTTTCTTATAAGGCAGATATTACAAAGAAAACAATGATTAATGTTAAATTCCTCTCCACCCCAGAAGGACAATATTTTCAGCTTTATTCTTTTAAATACGTCAGCTAAAGCAAAAGAAAAGCGGCAGAAAATAAGCCCTGGTCACAATATTGAGGCATGTTCAGTTGGAAAGATGATGCTAAATGTGTCTTGGTGACTGCCAGATGTCCTTTCATTTGCTAAGGTTTTTTTTAGCAAACTTTCTAGTTGCCCAATTCATGTGAAGCAAAGGAGAGAAGCTTCTGTCCTCCTCTTTCTTGTTTGCTTATATATGTGTTTGCCAGCTAATCCCAATATACTCATTGATAAGCTGTCACAGCTTTTTTTACTTAAGCCAGGAGGACTAGTGGGAGTAAATGTTCAGTGATCAAAGAGCTACATTATAGAAATCTGTAGCTTTTGTTGGGAAGTAGAATGTGAGAAGAAACTGATGAGACTGGTTCTTTGCAGGTCTGTTTCTGGTTTTTATAGTAGCTTGATTTTTTTACTTTTTTTTAATTGCATAAATGATCCAAATATTTCATAGAATCATTTCATTTGGAAGAGACCCTCAGGATCATCGAGTCCAACCTAACCTAACCTAGCATCAGATTTTCCTATTCTTCTCAAATCTCTTAAACCTGTAATTTAGTTTAGGTGTAATGAAAATGTGTTTCTTAAATGGGCCTACCTTTTTTAGGAAAATTCTGCTCTAAGTATCAAGGTGGCATGAGCAGTCAGTTTTGCGATGTTACATTGTCTCCAAGTGGTCTTTAAAGCTTACAAACACTTTCACATAAAGTTGTACTTTAAAAAAGGATTTTCTGATTTTCGTTATTTGCTACAGAGTTGTTGAATTAAGCAGAAATGAAATAAGTTATGTTCTAGGTGGGAAAACTTTGGTTTTCTATGTCAGATTAGCATATGGTGAAACATCGTATATGTCCTTACTAGTGCACGTTTATAATTTAAATCAGTATCTCTGTGGCCTGCTCAAATTGTAATCCTCCTTTTTCTGTTGAAGACCTTGGCTGATGTCAGTTTTATTGCATCAGGGCTAAGTAACTTTGCACTGTTTGAACAGCAAGTTGCAAATATAACTTGGCCTTTATGAGCATTTCAGTAGACACTGAACCTTTATTTACTAATTCTAGAACAAGTTGTGTAAAATTCCCCAAGTAAGATGCATCCCCAGAGACTTTTGGTTCATCTTAGTTTAATGCCAAAAGAAGTAAGGCTGTACAAATGCCAAGGTTCAACTAAAGTTGATATCCATACACGGTTTTCTGAGAAAATAGGTATTGGTCAGCAACCTACTCACATCTTTGGCTTCACAAGGCTGCAAGATCTTGTCAAGTCCTCCTTTCTAAGTTCCTTAGCTAAAAAGTGGCAAGAACTGACTTAGAAATAGATGAAGGATTGTTATGTTTTGTTCTTAAATGCCGAGAAATGTGTAGATACTTGAAACAGCTCTTCTGAATCACTTCTGCCCAGGATCCAAGCTTTGCATACAATACACTAGAAATAAAAATACTCTGAAATATGAAAACAAAGGTTCACTTTATCATAGTGACCTGTTCTGTATGGGCCTGTAGGTGGATTCATCTAGAAGATGTTATTTTCCTATTGGAAAGGAATTTGATATATGCTAACTAATATTTTGAAAATAATCCAGTGACAAATAAATTAATGACCAAAGTGTGGAAATACTGCCTTTTTTCTGTGCTTAGCCAGGAATATGTTTCCCTTTAGGGCAGTCACATAGGGCAGGATTGGAGAAGCATCGGAACAAAAATGGCATACGTTATATATATATCCAAGCTTGTAAACAGGAGGCGAGAACAAAATCAGTTATTTTTGTATCTGTTTCAGTTGGTGCTGCAGTCAGTTCAGGGTGGTGGTACATGACTGAATACATGGAGGAGCTGCTCCTGGCTGCAGGGGTGAGAACCGGGAGGGAGCCAGTTGTCTCTTGCAAGTGCTTGTGTGGTCAAGTCTGGTTCGCTCCTTGTTTTGTTACCGAATCCAAATCTACAAATCTCCTCCAGATTTGTTCTCCTTTGTCTTGACGTAGCAAATGATTCATTCAGCCTGTGAACTTCTATTGTCTCGGTTAAAATGTGGGCCATAAGTCTGTTTATCAGTCCTGGTGCTGATTGCTGTTGTTGCGTTTCTGCCTTTATTGTACAGTAGGTGGAACGGAATTACATTTGAGCATTTGCAATTTGGATTCCAGCTCATACGATTGTTTTGTGACATGTCATTGCAGTGTTGCTTATAAAATTACACTACGTTTAAAACTTGCCCTCTTTTTGTCCTTATATCAGTCTATGTGGAGCATAGTGCTGAGATTCAAAAAGAAAATAAAAAGTTAATGCTCGCCACTTAAGTAAGTGCATTACAAAAATGAGTGGAGGATTAGAGAAAATTTTTACTTATGAAGAACGATTAAATAAACTGAGTATACATTGCTTGGCTAACTCAACAAGTATTTTGATGTTTGCAGTTGTTAGAACAGGGAAAGGCAGCACTGCAGAGTGGATAAAAGACTGGTTATCTGAACAGAGATCTGCCTAGTAAAACACTTCAAACTGCAGAAAGAAAAGTCTTCCTGCTGGTTGAGATGCTTAAATTAGTAATCAAATTACTGCCAGGAATAAATTACTGAATTATTTTTGATTCTGGGTGATCTATTAGGAGTTTTTAATCCACCGATAAGAAATTGTTTTTCAAGCAGTCTTTTGAAAGAGATGAAGAATGTAAGTAAATGGCTTTTTCAACCATCTTTTTTTACTGTAAGCTAAATCTTTAATCTCTTTTGGATGGTTTAATTTTTTCAGGGCTTAGCTGTGATGCCAGTGTTAGGGCATCTCTGAGAAATCCAGCAAAAATAATTTGCCAGTAGCAGATCGTGCTGTGTGTTAGTCCCATGGGACTGTATCGCCCAACGTGCTGGTGATAAACAGGATGAAGTGTGTCTGGGGAGGGTGAAGCTAAATACACCCCCGTGCCTGCCACTCGTTTCAGCCTGTGGCCCTGCTTCACTTTTGTGATTGTAAATGGCTACAGACGCTTCTTTGGCTCTTCTACCACAGAGTGCTGGTGGGTGTGTGTTGCAATGTTAAGTATGGTGCCTGAAGAATTGTTTGCTGGTTGTACTAGACCACTGGTATTTCCCTTCCCCCTTCCCCTGTACCTGTTTTTTATCTCTTCTCCTCTGACTTCCCCCCAGGCATACCTACACTTATTTACAAATATACTTAAATATGTAGCGCTTCAGTGAGCCAACTATGATCTAAAATACTGAGCACCCCGACAGCCTGCAGAAAGCTTCTGGCAGATCTCGGTAGACTGGTTAGAAAGACTGTTTGCGGCTGATACATCTGTATATGTATTTCATTATTTTAGCTATCTACATATTTTGTGCAGTATTTTTCTTGCATTTTTTCCACTCCCTTGTTCCATTTCTCTCCACCTATGAAGACCTTGTTGTTGAATTATGGAAGCAGCCTACACAGGACCGCATGTCTTACTAGCTCTTACTTTGTCAAATGATGCCTGTTGACCTTCAGGTGCCCATAAATTTTAAGTGAGGTTTACTTTAAAATAGTAAGATAAAGATTTTAAAGAAAAGAACAGAAAAGCTTTTTATAGTTCTCGAGTCTTAAGGATTAAAAAAAAATTACCTTTAAATCTGAAATAGTTGTAAAATTCAGGAACTAATGGAAGGTGATACTAAAGATGCATCATTTGTTTAGCAGCCATAGTACTGTTTATTTTTAAATATTTTCTGCTAAAGGAAAATATTTTTTAATCTCTCGCTTTTGCGTAATGTGAAGGTGACAGCTTAAAAAGGTGTGCAGATATAACATCAGAAGATTCTAGGTTTCCCCAGCCTTGGACACTTTTAAGATTCATCTGTACGGGGTTCTGGGCCATCTTGTCTAGACCGTGTTCTTGCCAAGAAAGGTTGGACCAGGTGATTCTTGTGGTCCCTTCCAACCTGGTATTCTATGATTCTATGAATATGCTTTTTAACATCTTTGTTGTCATGGTCGCTGATTCCAGGAAGCGTAAATTTCTGTTTACGTTTTTCAATCTGTTAAAATCCAGATTTGTTAAGGTGCAGTGTAATTATTTGGTTATGTTGTTACAGCTGCTAAACCTGTATTAAGAAGTTGACAGCATTTTTTTAAAATGTTGTTTCTAACCCAGTGCTACCTAAAACATCGCCTCATCCTTTTGTCTGCTTCACAGTAATGTGACCTTAGAGTCTTTTTGGGGAATTTCTTAAAACAACAGTGTTGTAGCTTGAGATTTTATTTTATTTATTTTATTTTTTTTTTTTAACACAAGGATGAATGTTATTTTTAATATTTCTTGGTAAAGAAGTGGAATAGTTAAGATAGCTACAGTGCTATTAATTTAGACCAAATGCACAGGAAACTTCTAAGTTTTTTGCAGTTGGTAAGACTAAAAACTTCAGTGAGATAAAGTAGAAAAAACCCAAACTGAACTGTACAGTTGTAGCTGAAATAGACTGTTCCAAGCATCTCTCTTCCCAATATTCTGTTTGGTGTTGTTTTTTGTTGTTGTTTTGTTTTCTCTCTTGATTTTAATTTCGCAGTTGCGCTGTGGTACAGTGGCTTGTAGCCCTTGGCCTGGAATAAACTTGTGGCAGGCACTGCCTTGGTTCCTCACCGTGGAGCCAGTGGGGCTGAGTGCGTTGTAGAGATGATGGGCCCCACCCATAAGGCGAGGAACAAGATGAGGTTTTGTGTGACCCCTGTAGGCATTTTAGAGGTTTGTGATGGCTAGATTACAACTTGATGCATTTTAACCTTATTAGCTAGAAGGTCAGCTGTCGCAAAACCTGTTTGTTGGGCATATTTGTGAGTTCTTGAAATTTTTTGGCAAACCTTCCCAGGAGCAGCAGAAGCGTGGATCAGTGCTGTGGATCACTCAGAGCAGGAGCATCCTCCTTTGTGCTCCTTCTCCCTCAGGTAGCGCAGCCTTCAGGTTTGACTTGCGCTAAAGCTGCAACTGTGGGAAATGGCCTGTGCAGTCTCAATCTACTGATAAAATTCTGTCATTTATATCCGAATAATAAGAAAACTGTAGACCTTTTACACTTTAAATATTTGTACAAACATTTAGACAGGTGTTGGCTAAATATTTTGATCGGAAATGGTGAACCTGGAGTTATCACTGGTTTGTTCTAGAGACTGAGAAAAACCTGCTAGATCTCATCATTTGTCGTTTTAGATTTTTAAACTCGGTGTCTTCATTTATTCAGTTTTCATTCATACTACAAATTGTTTCATTTATGGTATGAAAATTTAGGTTCCTTGGCTTATTTTCAGTTAATTGCCAAACATTGTAAAGAATGAAATTTAGTTAGGACATATGGACTGTTACAGTATTATTGTTAGTCTAAAATTTCAGTTATTATTTTAATGCTGTCTTTATGCGCATTACAAATATACCTGAATATTATATTTAAGAATTTCTTAAATAAAGTTTGAGCTGTCATATTTAACTGATGTTTTGTTGTCCTGTGAGGCTGACTTAATTGTAATTATCCAGTAATTATATAAATGAGGGATAAGGGTTGCCAACATCCTGTGGGAAAGGTGGAGAATATTATCCTTACTTTTTATATATTATGCAAATGATAAAATATAATCATTCTAAATTTTAGCACCAGAATTTCTCAAAAATAATGAGTATTGGACATACGAATGCTACTCAGAAAAAAAGCAGGAACAAATTTTGCTAGAAATTCATGCAGCCTCCAAGCATTATTCTCAAGGCCTCTGGTGCACCTCTCTGTTTCTTGATTTGTGAATAAAACTACTGGTCTGTGAAGTGTATAGTAACCTTGAAAGATCCTGGCAAATAGGCTTGTGTAGGGGTGGCTGGAGAGACAGCTCTTGGACCATGAATTCCACTCTCTTTTTGCTGCATGTTTTTTGAGTAATAAACACAAGGATTTCTTGGAAGTCCAGGAAAAATAGAAGTTGTAAGACATCAGTAAGAGCATTGGCATACTACTGACAATAAAAGATGTCCAATGAATCTATATTTCTTCCAGTGCTCTTTCTTCCTGTGCAATATGTGTAGAATACATACAGCCTGCCAGTGGCCCCAAGGAGGTAAAGCACAATCCTTTTCCTTCATCTTGAATCATAAGACATAGATGCTTTAGCTCCAGAGGCAGAGTTGGGAACATTTACATTCTTTTACATGCTTATGAAGCTTCTGGTAACAGTTTTGAATCTTGTTTCTCGAATAGTTAGTCAGGCAAGTCACGGAGCCAGGCCTGCCCTCTATTGGAAGCGTGACTCTGCTCATTTTCACATGAAGGAGGTGCTGTGTGATATTTCTTAATCAAATCCATTTATGTCTCTCTTTCGTACAAAAGTAAGCTGTCCAAACTACTGAGAAGTTGTGGGTTTTTTTGATTTGTTTAAGCTGCTACCAGTGGAGGATTACCTTAACCTCAATTGTGAGCATGGTAATGCAGGCTTGACCCTTGTGGTAGAGCAGCACATGAGCCAGCCCATTACTGGCTGCCCTTTGCCAACCTGCTGGCTAAACGTGCTTCATTCCAGCCTGGTCACTCAGTTCATTCTTAACAAGAAATTGCTTGCAGACAGCAGGTGCCATCATAGATCACTTCAGCGTGTGTCCTTATGGCACTGGATGATCTTTTTCATTCCAGCCAAATCCATATTTATATCATGTTCCACTGTTTTTTATAGTGTGATTTGATATTCTCTCACTTTTTGGCTAGAAGGGCATTTGTTTATTTTCACTGGGCCTGTTTGGAGGCATGGAAAGAGGGATCGCTAGTGCAGTGATATGCATGATAATCTGAGTGTCTGCACAGTTCACAGAATCACAGAATGTTAGGGATTGGAAGGGACATCAAAGATCATCTAGCCTAATCCCAGTTACTGCAAACCAGTTTCCTTGTGTTTGGGGTGCTCCTCTTGGTACTGAGAGGGATGGTGACCGTGTTGAGTTGACATTCTGCTTGCACTCTTCCATTCATCTGGATGGGAAATGCTGCCTCCACAGCCAGCATTTCTTTGTTCTGTGCCTTTCCCTAAACCTGAGTGTCAAATTCACTTTAGAATTCAATTGTAGTTTTTTGTTCATCACAGTTTGAGTGTTGAGTGAGGAGAAGCTTGATGCAAGAGCAACTGAGGCCTTTCTTTTGATTCAGCTGGGGTTTTTTTTTGGCAATCAAATGCATTTCCCCTATTGAAGGTGAAGACTGACTTCACTGGAGAGCAGCCAGTGTTTTTTACTCATCTTAAACTGGCTGCTTGAGTTGGTGACTGTAGTTAAGGATTCTTCAGGTGTCTGTCAAGCTATTTACTGGCTGTACTTGAGCAATGAAATTATGTCAGCTGGTGTCTTATTTTAAAGCAGCTGCTCTAGCTGGCCACCAGCAAATGGTATTTTGGAGTAAGACTCATCTTGCCTTTTCTCCAGAATTCAACCGAGTTTGTTGTGTGCATTCTCATCATAGCTGGTGGAGAGAAAATGGTATTTACAAACACTGTTTTTCTCACCTTGGGTTAAAAATCTGAAGTCAAATAAGTTTTTCTTCAGAAGTGTCTGTCTCCATTAACTAAAGTATCTGGGTACTGCTTGCAAGGTTGTGGCAGGTGAAGAGAGGGTGTTCCTGTTCATTGCTCCTGAGGTTTACCTAGAGATTGGTGCAGACTACAGCACCTACAGAAAACACTGCTTATAGAACTGCAATGCATATTTATATAAATGAAAGGCTTACTGGTCTTCATGTTCAGCAGCTGATGGTCTAGACCAGTTGCCTTTTATCCTGTTTGCGCTTCTCAAGAGGCAGATGAGATACTTGGAAACTGAGCTGCAAAGGTGGCAGAAAGCTTCTGATCCTGAACTGGCAGGTGTCTTGCAATGCAGGTGAGGTGGAGGCCTGAAGTGGTGACTGCCCGTAGGCATTTTTGTCTGCAAGTGTATTCATGAGTTGAGGGAGCACAAGAACCTGCCTCTTATAAGGGACTTGATTTGAGCAGGAGTGACAAAAGTAAGTAGTTCTGCCTTTATGATTAGGAATTACTATCTTGTATGTATAATAATTTTCTATTTAAAGGAGATTTTTCATGGGCAACTAAATACTTATTCTCTGCTGGAAGTTGGTAAAGATTAGGTGTCTGGTTTCCACTTCACTTTTCTTCTACACCATTTTTCTCCTCACTCACCAAAATACCTTTCCCTGTTTTCCGATTTTTCTCTGTCTTAATTATAGTGTTTCTAGAGAGTTTTGTTTAACCTATTTTGTAAGTATTATAATTAACACTTAGCACTGTATTACAAACAGGGTTTTATTTTTCTTTTAGCTGAACATGCTGTACTTCAGTTCGACTAGTATCATGTATCTAGCATGTATCTATAGAACAGTACACTAAATATATACTACTTCAGCTAGTGAGCAGAAATACTTTCTTATCTTCTCCTGTTTATTGTTGGTAAATGCTTTTATCTGCTGAAGACTTTTTATCTATTCCTTATCCTTTATTGAATGTTCAGCTAGAAGAGGAAATAAACTCTGTCAAACGAATGAAAATTGCTTTATTTATTTATTTTTTTTAATCTGTAATGAACATGCGGTTTAAAAGGCTTATCTATGCAGTGTTTTGTCTAAGCATTTAAAGTTTATGAAACACGGTAAACCAATTGTTTTGAATTGTACAAATCAATTTTAAAATAACTTGGGGGAGAAACACTTAAGAGCTATGCCGAATGGTTTTGAGGAAGCAGATCTAAATTGAACTAATTAAGGTTAGTTGAACTAATTGATCTTGGCCTTTTGCAGGCCCAGATCGCCTTTCTTCAAGGTGAAAGGAAAGGACAAGAAAATCTGAAGAAGGATCTGGTGCGAAGAATCAAAATGCTGGAATACGCGCTTAAACAGGAAAGGTATGCTGCTTTTGTGACGAGTACATGATGTAGGAATTCTGAAAACAGATACTTTCTTTTGTCCTTGTGTTTGATAAAACCAAGAAATATTTCTTCTGAGTATATCTGGAGCTCAAATCGACAGGTATTGGTATACTAAATAAGCCTAGTAGTCTAAATGTCTGCATTATGGTAAAAACAATAGCTAACAGTGTGTGGCTCCAAAACATACGGATAAAACACATGATTGATCCATGACAAAAACTTTTTCCTTGGTAAGATTCCACCTAACTGTACAAATTATACCCCAGACTTATAGTGTATTCTCTTTTTGTTCAAACTACTAGCTTTGTTTAATAATCTCTGACAACTGAAATCTTGAATAACTGTCTTCAGTCTAGTAATTACTAGGTTTTAATCATGCTAAATTTTTAGTCTTTTCAGTATGATAGACTCTACAAGAATATCTTCTGGAGGCTAATTGTGTGAGGAATGAAAAATGTTAATGTTTAGCAGTTAATCAAATGTCTGTTTCTTTGTTCACAGGGATTTCAACAGGAATCCCTAGTCTACCATTATTTTCTTACATATACTTTTCTGTTCCTCTAATCTTTGAGGCAAACAATTTTTTTTAATCATGTTTCCACAAGTCTTTCTGTTCAACTGATTTATTTTGGGCCCAAGTTAGCTTTAAAATTGTTTTTATTGGTAAAATGTCTCTTAAAATTCTTGACCAAAGAGTAATTTATGGTACTACTGCAAATCATTACTTACATACCATTTTCCTGATAGATAATTCCTACTTCTCTTTTATAAACTATTAATAAAATAAGCCTGTTTTAAATGGTTTGTATTAGTAGAAATGAGATTAGAAGTATACACATATGCAAATGAGGAATAGGCTGTAGCAGCTAGGTAATTTAAAAAGGACGCTAATAGTTGTACATCACTGTACTGCATTTAGATTTGCTTGTCTTATATGGGCTGCTGTAGTACATGGGACAAGTCTTGCAGCATCCAGTTTGGCTCTTTCCAGTAGCAACTGATGGAGCTGCAGCCAGTTCCCTGGCCAGCAGCAGCCTCAGGGCTCCAGCGTTCTTGCTTCCACTTTGGGGAGGAATGCTTGAGGTAGATACCCTTTTTGCTCAGGCTTTGTCACGGCACTGATCCTATATCAAGTGGCACAGAAAAATATCAATTGAATGCATAATGGAGAGTGCGGTTTATAGCTGTGGAAAGGCTTACACTTAAGGCACGATTCTAAAGATTAGAGTAACTTTAAAAGAAGACGGAGGCAATGGAGCACATTCTTGTATAGTTAAATATATGCTCTAAGATCTCTAAATTCAATAAGATTTCTTGTATTTAAAAATCAAGGGAGCTATTCCTTGTTACTCAGGGATATCTCTAATACTTCATGGTTATAACCCATACAAAATAGCAATTTATCTAAAAGTATCAGACTATGTACATACATTTCTATGTACAATCGGAGAAGCTTTGTAAGATTAAAAAAAAAATCAAAAGTCAAACTTCCATATGGATAACGAAAATGTGCCTCAGTTGCATTCAGTGAAATCCACCTAAATTAAGACATTTAAATCCTAATGCAGTAGTCACTGTCACCATTAGGAAAAAACACCCGGTGGTTTCTTACTAGAAGTGTTTACATAAGCATCTTTTATCTTTTCTTGTATTTTTTTCTGCAGTGTATGGTATGAGGCTCAGTTACTCAGGTCAGTAGGCTACAGTCAGCTGATCTGATCCAGTTTGACAGTTTCAGTATGGGTGTGCAATGGTTTTTAAAAGAAATGTGATGCTTGTGAATGGTGTGTACTGGAGACAGATATTTATAAGAGCTTGTAGTTTTAAACAGCAGCATTATTTACCAGTTTCTGAAGAAACTGTCCTGTATTTCTGCTGGAAATGTCTCTCAGCAAGTATTCTTGGTCGATACTTAAAAAGAATGGCAACAAGCTGAGCTTGGAAGCATTGCTGTCTTTCCCAGCATTTTCCTTAATCAGCCTTGGCCAGGTCAGGCAGTAGTCACCTGGGATGCTGGCTGTGTCCACTGGGACCTCAGAGCTGGGAAACGGGATCCTACAAGTTAGGAGGAGAACGTTTCTGGTCAAGTTAGGGGAAGGGTGGTGCGGGTGAGAGGCAGCAGGGAACCATTCCTGCCTGCCTTCATTTCTGCCGTGGACTCGCAGCACACCAAATCTTCCTTAGCTTGATGAAATAAGTTATGGCTAGCGGCACAGAACATGAAATTGTGACCCAGAGTCGTCTATGTTTGCAAGAAATGAGTGACACTGGTTTTCTCAGACACATGATTTTATGAGCTGCTGTTCTGTACAGTGGGTGTTCAGCATTCTTTTGTCAACCAGATGTTTTCAAAGTTTACTATAAGTAAATAACTTTGGAAGCATTGTCATTGTTCTCTATTTCATGGCACTTATGTAATTTTATGGTGGGCAAGGTAGAAAATGAGTTTGCTTACTGATTATCGTGCTTTTCTGACACATCTAGTTTAATGTTTGGGCTTTTTATTAGTAATTGTAAGATGACCTTTTTCTTGCACGTATAGGAAGCCCAGTTATTTCTCCTGAAGAATCATAATACACTAAATAGCAAAGAGCTTAGAAGGAGGTAATTAATAGTTAAGCACTATAATTTGTTTGACAGCAGTTTTGGTGTAGTTTTGCCAACATCCAGTAGACTGCAGTCTGAGGCTGTTCACAGTTGAGGGTTAATGTTTGTTACTTTATCAATACTTGCTCCACACCAGTAAATTGCATTGTTTCCTCTGGATTTTCAGGAGCCAGCTGAAATGTAGCACTGATTCTCTCAAGTACATGTCCTATTTTATCTAGTCTAGCTCATTTCCTGCCTTAACATATTTTAACCAAAGAACTGGACTCCTGAGCCATCTCTCTAGAAGCACTTGATTTAATTTTATGTTGTTTTCTGCACTGATGTGTCTGATCAGCGTAAGGCTGGCGCCTTTTCCCCTGGGTAGAATATTGCCGTGCTGTTTCTGGCAGTCATTCTTGTTTATGTCTCTTGGTTTGGCGGCGGCTCCCAGATCTTCTACGGATGTTTTGGCAGGCTCCCGCAGCACAGCTGGATCAGATGCTTCAGGTCTGGCGACAGATATTTCCAAGAAATAATGGTCTTTTTTGACTGGGAGCAAACTTGTTTCTGTGTGAAGCATTCAGAAAAGTTTCTCTGCTCTCAGTCTTAGGAAATTTAAAAGGATGAAAGCTTTTAGCATTTTCCTAAGCAACTCTTGAAGTGTTATGGTAGCCATGTTGGATGTCTCCAAGCACCATTTGCATAGAAGACACGCAGTTTAAAGAAAATACTGCTGATCAAAAAAAGAGAATTGCATAATGAAGTGCAGAAGCCAGAGCAGTGGTAATATTCATTTTTATCTGAGTAAGGGCATCTACCCTGTAACACAGTTTCATAGCCCCAAAATAGCTGTGTTCCGAATGACTTGAGGGCTAGTTTTCGGATGGAAAATACCTTTTGTAAAGTTGTATCCTTCAGCTGGTTATTTTCAAGTAATTTTTCATTCTCTGCATATTGTTAATAATTCAGATGTAATTTTTGGAAGTTGAAGGAATATCATCCAAGTCAATCAAGTTTCAGATAATAAAGGCACATCTTTGTGATTTGTTTCCCTCCTTCTCCCCCAAAACCACTGTCCTTGTTTTTTGACTAGATTATACAAAGGTTGGAGAAACTTTGGTTTTTCTTTATACTTATTTACAGAAAAAATACATTTGCTCTTTTTTGTGATATTAGTACGTCACTGCTGTGATATGTAAACTAGAGTTCAATATACACTGCAGGGGCCAGTTTAAAGCTGTTAATAAATGGACTATATGATTTCTGAAAAAGCAGAGAAATTAAGCATGATAGGTGGGCAGGAGATATTCTGCTGTTGTAGAAGTATATTAAATATAAACATGCTAATAGAATAAGCTATATTCAAAATTTGTATAGAAAAGAATTAAAGTTTCTTTTATGCAAAGTTCCGTCATCTTTGACGGCAATATGTGTAACCGAATGGTCAAGACTCTCCCTTCTAGTCTTGGAGTCTGAATCATTGTGTTCAGCCCTTTCCTTAATATGCTTTAGAAATAAGATTGTTTGTCTTTCATACCTGAGACATTTTCACCTGTACCATAGGAAAGTTTCTAATAATAAATCTCATACTTACTGCATGAAAAAGTTTAGAAAAAATTTTCCTTGGTGGACTGTTAACTATCTATATTGATTTTTTCTTAAAAAATATTCCTCTGAACTTTAGAAGCTGACCATAGCTGAAGGTGGGTTCACTGAGTCATGCACTCCGACACGGTATTCATACTTCTGTTTCACATCTAACTGGTGTCTTGCTCAAATACCTGAATTTATACTAATTGATTCTAATTAATTCAGGTTTGAGCTTGGCATTGGGTTTTTTTTGTCATTTTGTTCAGGCTAAGGTCTGTGGCTTTTTGTTTTTTACTTTCCAAGCAATATTAAAAATAAGGATTGCTTTTTGGGATTTCTATCTCTTCAATTGCCTGTCTTTTTTAGGACATGATTCTTCTGCCGTATCTGCATTTCTGCTGGTCTCTGACTGTGATGTACAAAGTTAAATCTTCTGAAAGATGAGATCTTAGTCCAGCTTGGCCTTAAAATAGATTTAAGGGCCAGTGGTGTACAAGGCTATGTAATCTTGGTTATCCTCTTCAAGTCAGGAAGAATAACAAAGGCTTTAAAAACTGTTGCATTATGAGGAGGAACCAGTTAAAAACCTCCTACTAATATGTGCTACTAATGTGGATAGAATGAATAATCTCACTTTGCTGAACTGATTTTTATAATGACTTTAATAAGGGTGGAAAAGTTCAATCAGAAGCAAGAAGAATATTTCAGTTGTTTTAAGAGGGAAATAAATTTACAAAATGACCATACGCAGATGTAAAAGATTGGAATAACTATACTAAGAAATTTTTAAAAATGCACGTTGAATTTTTGAAAAATGGATCTTGCAAAACAGGTGAGAGATCTGAGGAACAAAAAAAGCATAAGGAACAGTCCTTTCGGTTAACCTAGTAAACATTTTACTTTGGTTCTCAGAGTGAAGATTATTAACAAAACTTGAATAAGAAAATCAGTGAATGTGTGAAGGATAATGGAACTTATTATATAAGACCCATGAGCTAAAAGCAAATGCCTCTGCCACAAAACTAACTGCTCTCTGAAATTATTTGCAGGAATTTAGTAGTGCACAGTATAGGTCACTAATCCAGATTAAAATGAAGTATTAATATTTGTTCTCTTTTGATAAGTCAAATCAAAATAGATTAAACACTAGGGTCACTTGAATTGCTGACTGCATAAAACCTTGAAGTTTTTGACAAAGTGTAGTGTTTAAAGTTGGTGAGGTAGGTTAGTGACAGTAGATGATTTCTTATTTCTTGATTAAGCATTACTTTTTATTAGTGATGGGAGGAACATGTATACATAGCATCAGTATTAAAAATAATGAAGTGCAAGTGTTTTACCAAGGTAACATCTCTCTGCTGGTGAGATGTAGGAAACAGATAGCTGGGGAAAGAAAGTTAAATATTTTGATTGAGCATCCAGCTTTAATTTTGTTCTATTCTTGGTTATTCTTTTCTGTACCAACCAAAATGTTTATCCTTCACTTATTGCTGTTAAGACATATCAAGTTCATCCTTTCTCCTTTCCTTGCTGATTGCTGCTCAGCTGAGTTAGAGCTTAGTGCTCTAGCTCTTGAGGAGGAGATCAGTGCCTTCATCTGTCTTTGTTGCAGTGCCTAAGAAGCATTCACTCTGCACTTTCCCTTCTTATCCAGAATTAAATTGAAGCTGAATTAATAGGAAACTAGTACTGTAGACAGCATAGGAACTACCAAGCATTGCTTCCCTCAGCACCATTTTGTTAGAAGTAATGAGTTTTTTTGATGACATGGGAAAAGGCAAAATGAAACAGTAATGTAATGAGGACGTCTGAGAAGCAGTCAAGAGGTACAGGTAACTTGAAAACATTATCTACAGTCATTCTTAATACAGTCATTTGAGCTTAGTGAGACTTTCCTCATACAATTATGACCTGTCACACCCATCAATTTATTTTAAAAACAAATGTTAAGTGGAAGAATGTGAGTAGTGAAGCTAATGAAGCCCATTGTCATGTTGGTGTACTTGAGGTAGTTTGGTGGTGGTTTTTTGTGTGTGTAGCTCGTATCTTGCTGCCTTACACCCAGCTCTGTATATTCGCACTGGAGCTCCGTATATGTGCGTGTGCCGGTTGCTCGTTCCCATCCTGCCAGGCTGTGTGCCCAACATTGCCGGAATTCTTCCCTAACTTTCGTTCAGCGTAGAAATTAGTATATATGAGTGCTGCTTTTCTACCCAGTTTTAATTGTCTACAAAACTGCATAGGGAACCAGGGTTGAGTCATCTAAATTTTCGTGTTTGGCAGAAAACAATCACAGAAAGAAGTTACAGTGAGTATGATGGAAGTGGGGAACAGATAGCAAAACTAGCTAAGGCTCTCTTTGCCTCAGTTTCATTCTTACTGTGTTATAAGACTACTCGAATGAATCTTTAATAACTTATATGTGGTGTACTGCTGTGGCATTATTTTGTGTGTTTAAAAGACACTGAAGCGTTTCAAACTAGAAAGCATTTCCCTTTTTCTTCTTGCTACTCTTATTGTCATTGAATAGCATGCTCTGTGGGGTTTATTACAATAGGCTTCCTGTAGGCTAAATATTTTTGGAAGAGAAGTCTCCATTTTTTAACTTGGTCAAGTGGCAGATCTATCAGCTTTATGAGAAATCGGTGTAGATGGGCTGCTGTTAGTGCTAAATCTCATTTAGAACAGGTCTGAGGGCCTACTGCCATTGGAAAGCACGGCATTTTGAAGAATAAAGCGACGAAGTTTGCTTAATGGAGGTGGCAATATGAAATACGAAGTAGGTGGCACTGAACTGACATAGATAGTAAAAATGTTTCATAGTGACAGATAAAAAAGAAAGGGGGAATGAGGAGGGAAACAAAGAGTAGCCCGCATCTGCAGGCAAGGAACCTTTCTTGTAGCAAGACCATTTTATAAGATCTGGGGTCTGCTGATCCCATGTTTCATCAGTATCACTTTGCAATTATGTGTCAACCTTGGAAAAAATAATTAAACAAAATTACATATCTGAAGTCCTGCTGAAATTGTTTTGTTCCTAATATAGAAGAAAGGAGTGGCGTGACAGGTGACACTTATGTGTTTAGAGAGAGCCTTTAAATGTGCTAGTAAATTTTTTTTCTCTTTCAGGGCTAAATATCACAAATTGAAATATGGCACAGAATTAAATCAGGGAGACATGAAGCCACCCAACTATGATTCTGGTAAGAATTTCCTATGAACATGTTTGTTACTGGCATAAAAGTTTAACTGTGGTTTGTGCAAATGCTGAAATGATAGTGTTGATAAAATAAGCCACTCAATGGAAGCAATGGGAATAGAGATAATTAATGAACTCTGTATTTAACTCTTCTAAAATTAAAAATGAATGCTAATGCTCTGAAAGATTCTATTAATAAAACAAATTAAGTTTGATTTAAAAAAAACCCAAACCAACGATCTGCTTCTGGATAGAATAATTTTTCTCTTTGTGAGTAATGTGTATGGCTGTTTTGGAACAGGGCCATACTAGATTTATAGCTATAGAATCTTTTTATCTTTATATAATTCTTCTGAACAAGAAGTTAATCACAAAGGACTTGAAATGTATAGTACCTAATTTCTTGTGCAATTACCTCAATGGTATTCCAGGAGAAAAATACTGAAAGTGCATATTAGACAAAAGTGAGAATTTGAGAGTGGGGAATTTATTTACAAAATTGCAGTGATGGTTGAAAAAGCATACAACTCACTTCAGTGCTGTGTAAGTAAGAGGTGATGCTTTTTCTATCTCAGTCCCCTGATACTCCTACTACAGCCACAAAACTAGAACCACCTGTACATAAAGCAAAGATATAGAAAGTCTGCAGACCTCAGCTCTGTCACTTGGTTGGTGGAAGGGATGGTCTGATTTACCGTCATGGTTAATTCTTATCTCATTGGATTCAGAAGGTCATTAAAAAAACCTGAACAAACAAAAAATCCAACCCTGCACCAACTGATGAAACTACACTAGGTGTTTCTTTTTGAAGATATAATGAATTTTTGAGATGTTTTATTTCACATTATTGTCAAGGTTATTTCCTTAACTGAAGAAATAGTTTAATTTGGAGTTGCTAAGTAGGAGACCCAAATCTGTATCAGGACCACTAGAAAACTTTGTCCTGATCATATCAAGATGCTAGATATCCTTGTTTTTTGTAATTTCTCAGGGTGCAGATAGAGCATGTTGCTCCAATTTCCAGCTGAGGAATGTAGTGCAAGGCCTGGCTTGCCCAGCAGAGCTGCATTACTTCTGCGAAGTGAACAGCAGTGGAATTTCCTTTGTTAAAAGTCCATTATCCTGATTTATCCCATTGCATTCTACATATGTAGCTGTCAGAAATGTGCACCTTTGTTCTGTATCAAACCTGCATTAATTGAAGATACACACTTAAAACAGAAACTTATCATGCTCCTTTGGAGTTGTCTTTGATATTTACTTGTATGCCTGTGTCTTCACTCCCCTGCCCCTGTTTTTTTTGCCCATTCAGGAAAAAATATGGAAATGTCTCTAATAGTTCTTCCAAATGGGCCCTTGTTGGTTGTTTTCTCGCTATAGGGAGCCAGTGATACAGTTTAGAAGAAAGAGGTCAATCTCCTGATGAAGGGTTGCTTTAACTGCTTGTGATATCTTCTGCTATTACTTGCTCATAATGCAAGTCCCTTAATTCTGATCTGTAAAGCGCTGTTACAGTGGTCATCAGTTTTGAAGAGACTAAGCAAAACAGAATTCTTGCCTGTAGAGGTACTTAAGTGCCCTTGGAAGAAGGAGTTTTGCTTTCAAAAGGAGTTTTCAGACAGATTTGTCTCAGTCATGTTTTAATTCTTATGAAGTGAGATTTGGTAGTTGTGTATGGGGTCCAACTGTGTTCACTTTTGATCAAAAAATGATTGTGCATTGATTATTTCCCATGGTTGCTGTTAAATGGATTTGTGAATTTGAGGTGGATAAAATGCATGACTCTCCTTGCAGGTGAATTCTGATTAGTCTTTGATAGCTTCTTTGGATAGGTGGTGGGTTTTTTTCTGTGTGGTGTTAATTCAGTTGTTTAAAGGTCAATGACTTCCCGGTAAGGACAGTAGCTTTTCCACGTCATATATTGAGTTACTCATACAACAGGTTTTTCTGGTTCTTAATTTTTGTTTACACAAGAAGATTGTTCATCCTTTGGTGTTTAGACCACAAGGATTTCCAGTTTTGTAGAGGCTATTGTAGATAATTATCCAAGATATTTTATCTTGGGAAGCAAATGCTTATGTATCTCCTGGAGGAGGGGAAAAACCCTCACCATCATGTAGCATGAACCTATATATGGAATAAATGTGGAGCAGTTGGTTGCTAGCATTCAGGTAGGTTTCTCATCAGAACAGCCACAAAATTTTTTTTGTGGATTTTCCTGGAGTAGTACTGTTTCGATATAAATTTATAGTTGTGGAAAATGTGGTTAAAATTTTTCAACAGCTTTTCAGGTTAAAAAAATAAACAACTCCTATTGTATATATATATTTTTCATTCCAGAAAACTAATACATATATGGTTGCTGTGTGTAGGTCTGTTGGTTTTGTGGTGCACAGTCAAATATTAAGGAAATCGGTTGAACAGTAAGTTGTAAATAGATACCATGCTGCAGTTGCATTTGATAGTGTTAGCATTTAAAGATGTTTTTATTCAAACTTAAATTATAAGCAGGAAATATATTGGCAGGTTAATGCAAAAACAGAACTGCAGATTGTCTATGTCATTACGTTCCCTTAAAGGAAAAGGAGTAAGATGGGGCTTTTGGATGTGAGACAGAAGGGAAGGCACTAATGAACAGTGGAACTTGCTGTCACACAGCAGGATGTACCTGACAATCTTCATGTGTACGTAGTACTACAGTTATGTGCTATGTGCATTTTTTTCTCTCTTGAATCTTTTATTCTGTTATTAAACCATTCCTAATAACGTTAAAAAAAATCACATTTGTCTTTTCAAGTGGATGAGCATCTTTTTAAAAAGTTGGACAAGGAAAAAAATGTTTGTAATTAAATAATCTTTTCTAGATGAAGGGAATGAGACAGAGATTCAGCCACAACAGAACAGTCAGCTAATATGGAAACAAGGACGACAGCTGCTAAGACAGTAAGTGTTGAAAAAAAAATACTTGAATAATGAATGCAAGAGAAAGAATCTGGTAATGAAATGTGATGAGGGTGGTATTTGATTTTTTTCTGTTAGTTTTTCTTTCAAGAAACATTAGTGTGTGTAATGAATTTCATTTAGTTTCTGCCCTGCTTTTCCTAGGTTTTTGAAAAATTTTAATATTTCAGAAGTTCAGATGAGAAGTCTTGTCAAATCACAAGCACCTGATCTCCTTTGCTTTTCTTTCACTGAGTATAATATGGCAGTCTGCTTAGGAAAACACTGGGTCATGGCACTTTGCAATTCTTTTTGCTATGAGAAAACAACACACACAAGTAATTCTGTTAAGAGCTATGTAAAATAAAAATAACTGGTGTTTGAGTGGGATAACTTTTACTTTGGCCTGCTCTAGGTGCAAAAAAGACTGCTATCCAGAAAGTTAGACTAGAAGTTTTCTAGTTCTCAGTTCATCTCAATAAAGCAAGTGTCTGTTAATCTAAGTCAGTTTTGAATTGTGGTCATAATGAGTTAATTAATTTCCAAGGTATTTGGTCACATTTTTGTGGGGGGTTTTTGCCCTGGTTACAGCCCATTGTTTAAATTGAAGAGGTCACTTAGAGACATTCTGATGAGAAGTCTTTATCTGTTTTTTTTTATTCATTTGCTTGGTCCTTTATGCTGGTCGTTAGAGTCTAGGGTCTTCTAATCAGCTAGCAAAACTAATATCTAATTTATTTTTGGTGTATTACATAGGATTAAATGAGCAGGAAGGGAGACAGTAAGGACAGTCTAGAGCTTATATTAAAAGACTTTTTTCCAAGAAATCATACAAAAGTTAAATCGGTCTGCTAGATGGCTTGTACATGCTTTTCTTTTTCAAGAGTTCAAATCTTTACGTGTATGTTGAATAAATATAAAGTGGTCTTGACTTGGATCAGTGATTTTGAAGACAAGTCATTCCTTCTCAGTGTAATTAATAAAGAAGTGACACAGTGCTGAATACAGAGTGTGTATTGCTGATGGACTCTGATTTGTGTAATTGACTTGTTTGATTTTTGTATAGCCAACTATCAATATTTATCTCCTTATGTGGTTTTGTAGAGGATATTGTTAAATAGTTGGAGGAGAATCTTCTTGCAGAAAAAATGCATGTCCTTTGTAACAACTGTTACTATAAAATAGCATTTCCCCTCTTTAGAGTTCTCTAGAATATTGACCATTTAATCAATGTAGTGCTCTTGAGAAGACAGAGCTGTGAACTCCATATGCTAGAGGAAAGGACAGAGACCGATTTCTACTTTTTAAAAAATAATTATTTTCCCTCTGCCCTTTACCTCCAAAGGCAGTATGGTATATTGATGAAAGAGCCAACTTTAGACCTTGAGGTTTTCATACAAGCTAGACCAGGATTCTTGCTGTCCAGCCTTTATATGCAAGGCAAATAAATGTTTTGCAGATCCATTACAGAATAAGAAAAAGACAAGGCAAAGATTTTTATCAAACCTAGTGCATTATAAATAGCAACTCTTGCTAGTAGCTACAGCTACAGAATTTGTTTTTATTCCCTGTTTTCTAGGCTTCCAAAAATGCTTACATAAGGAACATATCTGACACTTCTTGTAAGGCTTCATGTGTAGTTTCTGTGTGTTGAAGAACAAAATGGCCATGTTATACATGCAACTGTGGTGATTTTTGTAAGGCGGTTGTAAATATTTTAATTTAAAGTTCTTTTCCATCCATTTTAGTAAATGAATGAATAACGTATTGTGTAACCTCTGACTGCTAGGCTATTTTTTTTTCCCCTCAGTGACTGTAGAGGCTGGTACTGCAAGAGGCGATCCCTCGGCAGCTGGTACAGGGCCATTTATAAGCATGTTTCATTAGCACAGCACCCCACTTTGCTAAGCTAAGGGGCTGAAGATGAGTTGAGGGAGAAGGTTTCATTTACTGTTTTGAATAGTTGAGATGATGCGCATGGAAGATTAGCATGAGTTGTGTTCCTACAGGTATCTACAAGAAGTGGGCTACACCGACACGATACTGGATGTGAAGTCAAAACGAGTACGAGCTTTATTGGGCCTCTCAAGTGATGCTTCAGAGAAGGAAAACAGAAGTCAAGAGCCAATGGTAAATGGCACAGAGGGGCAGATTAAAGAAAACGCGATGATGGGGTAAGCATCAGGATGACAATGTCATCTTTCTGCATAAATGCACTTAATGGTGTAGAACAAATTTTTGTTTACTGAGATGATTTCAAGAATTTTTCCCCTAGCTGGAGATTAGAGCAATTTTAACTAATTTTATTACATCAAGCAATAGGTATGGTAGTAACTCTTAAGATTTACAGCTGAAAAGCACCATAAGGTTTTTTTCAGTTGAAGGGCAGCACAAAGTAAATCAAGCCTCTTTGAGAAACAATTCCGAAGTGGCTAGAGGTCAGTGTTGTTTCAAGTTGACTGTTTATTTGTATTGCTGGAAATGTTACTGTATCGATTATAGGCTTTGCTTTTCTGATGTGTGCTGGCTATGACATGATAATCTGTATGAGATACAGGATTTTTTTGACTGGATCAGGAAAACTTCTTACATTCCTATTCCTCTTAAGTTTTTCATTTTCCACTAATAGATAAACATGCAAATGTGGCTGAAATGTAAGGTATTAATTTGTGTCTTTCAATATTTATAATACTGTGAAAAGTCAGTCAAGAAATGTAAAAGCTTGTTGTGATTAATTTTACTTCTAAATAATGTTGAAAACATGAGTCTTTTTTTTTTTTCATTTTCTTCTCTTTTCCATACAGAGGTTTGTGTGGGGTTTGTTTTGTTTTGTTTTTTAAGAGTAAGTTATATCTGAAATGTAACAGTAGAGGCTTCAGTAAAAAAATCTGCTTGGTTTTGCTTAAGATACTGTAGTTGCAAAACTTGAAAAATAATGAAAATGGTACAGAATTGTTTGTCTGAACAACACATGAGGTAACTGTTCCCAGTAGTTTGTGCTATACGATGGAGCACAGCTTTCCCCAAAGATTCTCCCTCTTTTTTCATTTTCTATACTGATGAGGCAAAATGCAAGGCCTTGTTTTCCTAAGGTCTAATACTCTTATATGACACATTCTGTCTTTTAAAAAACATTTGTAAAATTTAATTATATCCAGCAGATAGCAACTTCAGGCCAACAAGTTACGTTAGGGTGGAAGTTCATTGCTATGTAATTAAGTCTAATGCTGTGAGGTGGAAAATTTGAATTTATGAGAAAACTCACGAGTTACTAAAATATATTGTGCTGCTACATAGATGACAAACCATGTCCTTTATGTACAGCAGCTTTTTTTTTTGAAGAACAAGGAAAGCTTGATAGATTACAATAACAGTTTTAGTTTGATTTATGGTGAAGGGGTCACCCAATTATTACACTTTAAAATTTATTTAAATATGATTACTTTGGTTTTGAAGCAAATGGATACATTTGTAAGGTAGTTATTTGATGGATGAGATGGTTGGACAGTGGTTTCAATACAGCATTTTCGGATGCGTTTGCATTTCTTTCCTATCTAGTTGCTTTCTGGGTAGATCTGACATTAGGTTTAACACTTTGTCATTTGTCCTATGGCTGAGGATATTCACTGCTGGAGAAAAGTGACTTCACTTCCATTGTGGCTCTGCAAATTTGTCACCTGCAAGGCTGGTCAGGCTTCATGCTTTGACAGAGGGTTTTTGTCTGGCTTGTAGTGCAGAAGGGGGCCGTCAGTATGAGATACGTGATGGGCAAGAAGTGACTCCAGGGTTTTTCAGGGAATTTTCCAGGGATCTTTTTCAGCGTAGTCACGTCAAACTTCCTGGGTGATTTTGAGTTTGTGTATGTCAGCTGAGTGCTCCTTCACTGAGAGGAGAATGTTGTTTTTTTACAAAAATTCCTTGGTCAGTCTGGATACAGGGCTAACTTTCAATGCTGTGATTCTTCTGGCCATTTCAAATACGCTTTCAGACCATTTCTTTCAATTTTTTGTGCAGGAAGCATTCTGTGGCTTTCCTCCTGGTAGAGACTGCCTGTTATTTAACAACTATTTCATCTTGTGCTACTAGATACTGTGAAATGTTACACCTGATTGTTTCTGTGGCAAGTGGCACTGTTTTTCTCCTCCCAACTGCATCATCGTTTGCCTCTTGAGATTTCACAGTGCAGCTTTATGGCAGATGGGAAATCAGAAATGAGATGAGATATTGTACTCAGCTCCTGCTTACACCCGTTCCCTGCCTCATCTGCTGTCAGCATTACTTATTTTGTTGCTTTTTCTACCTGATTGTCAGAACTGGGAAAAGTTGAGGTAGCTCAACTAAATTCTGGCCCACAGTCAAGGCAGGGGCACTCTTTGAAGCAACCTCACCAGTGCTAGGCCACTTACCAGGAGGGCACAAAGACTGGTAGTTCTTTAAGCAGCCTCTTGCTATTCCGAGAGTGGATGTAAAGTGAGAAGAGGATTGGGGCCACAGAAAGGTTGTGTGTTTAGAAGGAACACGATGAAGAACTGTCTGCAGTTTGGTAGTGATAGAAGAGAAAAGTTACGGTGACAGACTGGAAGAACAAGGAACCAAGCAAAGCCTTACTGCAATCTGAGGAAGTGTAAGGATGTATGTGTGTGTTTGCCAGGACCACTAGACATTGGGACAGCTGCAAACCAAAATGCAGACGGAAGATGGCTTTTTGGATACAGTGAAACTCTTTGTTGGAGAAATCCCTGCTATCACCACAAAAAGCTGTGGACTGCTCAAGCCAATGCAGTTTGGCAAATTTTGTGGTTCAAAACATTTAATGAACATTGATGTCAAATGTCTGCTAGTAAGTCTCAGGCTGGTGGTCAGCCTGAAGGTGTTTTAGTTACATTTAAAGAGCAGAGTACTGGACAAAATGTAATACACGGAAACTAATCTAGTCTGACCTCAGTTAAAGTGAGGAAACGCTGCCCATAGAACATCGGTTTTTTTGATCTTGGAAGAACTGCATGATATTGTGGACCCAGCTGAGAGTGCAGATTTTAAGTCTGGGAAGAACGTGAGAAGTGGAGTATGGGGATTGAAGAAAGAGAAAGTTTGTGGGTGAGAAACAATGGACACAAATCAGCAGAAGTTTGGAAAGAATGTGAGTGAATGTGATGAAGATAATGTACAATAGAGAGGAAAATGGCACAGTGAAAAACAGAAGGAAAATGGACACAATGATGTGTTTCAGGAACAGGAAAATAGAAGGCGCGTGAGCTTTACATTTCCTTAAAGATTTCTCCATGTAGCAATGTAAATTGCAGAAAGAACAGATTGGCTAAACTGCCTTCTGTACAACTGAACACTCATGTGATGAATCCCAAAGAAAGCAAAAAAATGGTATTTGATGCTTTTATGCTGCCATATGGTTGCCTCTTTAAGAGGAGAGAAGAGTATCAAATGGAAACAAAACTTCCTTTATCTTTTGACTATTGTTTATTAGTAATCAATCAATACTTTCTCAGTGAAATGGAAGTGGTGGAGAACAATACAAATTGGTATCAGTAAAATAATAGAAGAGCTGACATACTTCTCAGCACAGTCTGATTTTAACACGTTTTTTGTGTAAGCCAGTTAATGTGTGTATAGTGATTATTGCTGCTACTCAGCCTGCTTCAGTAATACCTCTGATCTACTCGACTGTATTTCTGACAACAGCAGACACCCACACTTCTGTCCTTTTTTTTTTTTCTGAATACCTTTTGTCGTTGTAAGGATAAGCATTTTTGCTCTGACACGAGGGATGTGTGATGTGTGTACTTTGTGGTGGGTAGGGAGGATATTTCTCTTCTGCTCAACTCACTACACCTTTTACAAATTTTAATGGGTTGTCTGTTATATCAGAGCTTGTCTGTTATACCAGTTATACCTACCTCAACAGCCAGAGTTTGGATGCTCAGTGTTGTGATATTGACAGGAATTGAGTGTTTTTGTGGGAAATGCTATTAGAATGTTTGGGGTGATTATGGTGATATTGGTGCTGTATGTAGAAGCATACAGTAGTTACCGTAGTGCAAATACCTAAGACAATAATATTTGTTTGCAGCAGACAATATGTAACTTGAATTCTGCTAAGCTCCAGTTGTTTTAGAAAATTGACGTTTGGTCCCTCATACCCCTCAGCTTAATATTGTGTATCTTAAAGGGTTGCAGTTACATCAGAAGACTTCCCCCACCTCTTTGGTTTTGTTTTTTTTTCTTTTGGTACAGTGATGAACAAACTACTGTTGCCTGAAAGCCTTGAAAAGCCAAATCAGTTTATTTCCTTACTTATAACTGAAGTAGCCTCTGTCTTTGTGTTACTAGATGCTACATCTGTGGCCAAACTTGTCTTCTTACATTGCCTATTTATTTGCTAATGTACAGATCCTCTTGAAAACTTTAGCACTCAAGACATCATGTGGATTTTGAATACACCCCGGAAGATTTTGATTCCATAAATGAAATGTTAATATGATAACATGAGATAATATAGTCCTGTTTGCACTTTTTTCATGGAATTTAAAAGGGAATCTGTTTTCAGTTTCTTCAGATCAGCTCACTTACGTTAAAAAAGATAAGTACCACTTGGCATGACTGGACTCAAAAATAGATACTAAAATAATAACTTTATAGTAATGGTTGAAATTCTTAACATCTGCAGTGAGAGGAATGGGTGCTTTTCCCCAACAAACTGAAACAGAGATGAAAGCTGCCTGCAAATGTCACTTGTAGCCTTTAGATTATGAGAGTATTCAAGTATCTTTTTTGCAGTTATTACCTCATTTTTAATAGCTTTATCTTATTGACCTAAACAGTCAAATTAGTTTACCTTCTTGAAGGTGTGTATTTGACTACCAATTGATATGAGTGGAAGCAAATATAATAAAGGAATAGAACTGGAAAGGAATGAGGGTATACCAAGCATTTTTATGTATATACACATATATATGGATGTGTGTATACATGAAAACAATATAGATAAATTATCTGAGTTCTTGTTAAGGGCTTGATCATTAGAACTATATTTAAGTAGAAACTTTTAAAGAAAAATGATCCTGAATGATATATCAGTCTCTGTCTGAAACTGATCTGTTGTCCTTTGTTTTTATTGGACTGAATATGGCTTCCACTGTCTGTACTTTACATGAACAAAAAAGCATCACACCTAAAACATTGAGAGCAAATCTAAAGACCTTCTCAAAAATTAAACATTTTGAAGACCTTATCTTTCTGATGTACAACAAATCATTCCAATTTACACTTCAGTGAATGAATGTCTTTCTATACCAGAAGGCCTTGAGTAACTCTTCTGCATCTCTAAATCCTATTAACGCTGACCCATGTAATGAAACTGCTGCATACTGGCTGATGAATGTTGTGTGTGGACTTGCTTATAAAATGGTTTATTTGGGGAAAATATCTCTGAATTTAACAATCTGAGGTAATATCTGCCATGAAAACGATTTCCAAAATGTTATGTGACACTAAAATATTGAATTACAAAAAGAAAAAAATCCATAATCTATTTGTATTATTCACTTTACTGATGTTTTTTTCACCCTTTTCCCATTTGTCCCTGACTCCATCTTGCAGTGACCTGACAAGTGTTTCAAAGGCACCTGGTGTAGGCCAGACCTGGACACTTGCAACAGATGCATTGAAGCAGAAAAAAAATAGGTAGATTCAAGTTTTGTGTGAGGAAAGTAGTACCAGTGGACCACTGTTTTAATTTCATTGGTACAGATCTAGGGCTTAAGCGATTGAGGGAAGCTTCTTGGAAATGTCACGTAAGACTCATGGTACAGAAGGAATGGGGAGAAATACATGGAGAAGTTGTGCAGTGGGAGAGAAGCAAAGAGAGGGGAGTTGGATGGAGAAATAACTCAGAAAAGTTACTTTGGTTCTTCAAACATGGATTTTATTTTATATTTTTGATCTTTAAAAAACTTGTTTCATATTATAGTTATCTGACTAGATTTGGCAAGAGAAGTGGCCTTTCCTTTTTAAATGGCATTCCTTCATGATTCCAATTTACATCCAAACCATTTTGTAAGTGTTGCTTACTAGTTGTAGTATGTGTTGCACTGGTTCTTGCACTGTGTGGTGTGAATTTATACAAGGTTTCAAAGGTTGTGACAGGCTGTCTAGCTTGCCCCATGTTCCTTGTGTGTAAATTTTGATGACTGTAAGTGTTCCATAGTTTAATTTTAGTTTGCTGCTTTCTGTGCTTCATTATGAAAGATTTTGCACAGTATTGAAGATATCATGAACTGTTCCTTAAAGACAGCTGTCATAGAAAGGAATACGTTTGAATTTGCATGTGTTTATTTACTGCGTCCAGTTTGAAAGAGCTAAACTAGCCATGGTGAAAAGACTGTGTGAAAACATGAAATAACTAAATTCTGTGGGGAATTAATAAAACTCATGATCTTGCAGTAGCTCATTTTGATAGTAGGAGGAAACTGAGCCCACAAAAAAGGCTGAAGAAACAGTATGTCGGAATAGCTCTTTGAATGCTGGGTCACAACAGGATTTTTCCTGTAGGGGCCCCCAGAAACGTTTCTCAGCCCAAGCTGAACTTGTGTTTATTTAACTTTATTACGGTGTTTCTTGCTGCTTCTGAATTTACCAATAAAATCTGGTTTTGTGTAAGATAACTTGTGTATGTCTTGGATAAAACACCCCTCTGCTTCCTTTTTTTGCTTGGGGGAAGTGAGTAGGACCAAGGCAGTCAATGGCCTTGTGGTTGGGCAGTTCGTGGGAGAAGTTTATAAGGGTCTCCCTGGACATGACCACAGGCTCCCAAGAGTTATTCTCAACAAAGGAGAAGATAATGGTAGAAATATTGAATGTGTTGGTTAGAAAAAAAAATACATCTGTAATGTAGCTTTAGTATAAGCTAAACTTCACTTTGCAATATGAAATGTACTGTATCATGTTGGGAGTAGGAAAGGTGTCATCAATGTGCTGTTTTGGTTTCCCCATAACAACTTCGCCTTTCCTATAGTTTACGGTTTCTACGTGTCACTCAGTAAGAAATAGGATTTTTGTTAAGATCCTGAATATTGAATGTTGAGAGCCAACTGGACACTATACTTTTTGTAAAGCTGCTAATATTTCAGTGTCAGGGCCAACTGGATTTTTACACAAAATACTTGCCTTGAGCTGTGTGACTGTAGGGCAGGAGATGGAGACTTGGCTGTATGGCCTGCTGAGACCAAGCGAGAGCCACGCTTACTTTAACTAGTGCATGTGGAACATCCACAAATCATATTTGTTAGATTTCATGGAAAGAGATTATTATTATTTTTAGTCTTGAAGGGGCCAGGGGGTTAAGAGAAATCTGGATAATTAAACAACCTGTAAAATACAGCTGCAGAAAATTCTGGCATTGTTTCCTGAGGAGAAAAATATTAATGTGATTTCAGGTTTATATTGCTTTAAGGGAGGTAAGTACTTCAGTTACCAACCCACTTGTAACAAGAATTTTGTGTTTTAAACAGGAAAAAGTTTCTTATCTTTAGGGATCAGAAGTTCCTTATGTCAAGAGTAATATTCACAAAATCTGCACACTGCCCATCTGTTGGGAGTAATATGGGAAACCCAGCAGCATTAATGTAGCTATACTTTATGTTCTGGCACTACTTATTGTTCTTGTTATGTTTGTGACATCAGTTTGTCCTGTTGTATCTAATAATGTGCAGTCATGAATAGCAGGTGGTCTCTCTGCCCCAGAGACTTTCCTGTCTAATTGGATAAAGCTACTGGAGAGGAGAACGTAATGCACAGTTAATGGTACCTAATAGAAAACATGATATTGGTAAAGTTTTATATATATATATATATATATATACATATATATATATATATATATATATATATTTGTATGTTTGCTTGTTTGGAAGTAGTAAGTCAACTGGGATGAAACCCTCAAGGAAAGAGGGCCAGGTTAGGTGCTTGGGAGAAAACCATGCAAGGGTGCTGTTGCGGAGCACAGCTGAGGAAGGGGCAGTGGGAAAGAGTGAGAACTAGCAGCTGGGGAGCACAGGGTTGGGGAAGTCCTGACAAAATCAGTTTGCTCTGTGATCTCTGCTTTGGCAGCTTCTGTAGCTGCTCCTGCTGTCTGGAGTTTCTGGCTTGTTCCTCCCCAGCAGTTTTTCTTTAGACAGTATGGCTGGGGAAGAAGGAAAAAGCAACACTTAAGATCTTGCACTTTGAAAATTATGTTCTCCCTTGCATATGTGTTGATCCAGGATAGTCCAGTAAAGAGGAACTGTCCTTTTTGAGACCTTTTTGGTTCTTTTGGTCTCCCTTTATTTGCAACAGGTTCTGAACATTGTCATAGTCTTGCCTCGCTCATGCCTGTAGTACCTACAGTTCATGCATCAGCCCCTGCCTGTGGAGCTCTGCTCTATTTTTTCACCCACTATTTTTTAAAAAATGTATTCTAGACTACAAAACACCTGGAAAGGTTGAGTTGTGCTTCTTTTTCGAAAATGGAGTTTAAAGTAATCATACTACCCTATCTCTGAATATATTTTTGCCACTTCTACTTTTTTGTTGCTTCGTGACTGACCCCATAAGAGAAATAAACAAACGGATGATAATGAAACAAGCAAACTTCAAATTGAATCAAATTACATAATATAAATTAGCTAAGGCTTGGCGTTTTCTTGAATATATTTCATAGTATTGCTAAGTGTTCATACTGACAGTAATATCTAAAATACATTATGGGTATGTGCTGCTAAAGGGTGAAAAATAGCTAAATTGTTGACTTAATTTTGACTTGACTGCTAAAGCGCATTGGGGTACAATACAGCAAATCAACCTGTCTGTTTACTTGAAGCTTCTTTTCCCTGTAGAACCTTTAAGCGATTTAAATATTCTGTAAATTCTGTCTGGTTTTTGTTTGTTTGTTTTGTGGGGTTTTTTGGTTTTGATGTTGTGGTTTTGGTTTTGATTTTTCTTATGAGTTCTTTGGAAGTTGTGCCTTGGCACAGATAATCTTCAGTGGCACTATGCTGACTTTGTACATTTTTGTACTATGCAGGAGTTTTTAAATACATGGTAAATGACTGTGTTTTCCAATGCATGAGATATGGGTAACTCCCATTGAAATGGAGATATACAATTATGTATATATCTTTTGCACTAAAATACATAATAAGTAGTATGATTGTTGAATTCAGACCAGTTACTTTAAAAAGGTAAAACTTTCTCTTTTGGTGGTCACTTTGAACTTCAGTGTGAGAGAGCCTGATTTAAGATCAAATGAGTACAGAACCAACTCTGGGTATGAATTACTGCAAATACATGTACCTGTAGAAGGATATGTCTCTTTAGTAGATTAAAATTTTATATTCTGTGTTTGGTATTGGTTCATATGTTGCTGTTTAGCATAGCATGTCGCATAGTTGCTAATGTAGATCAGCAACCATAATGTTTTTACATGGCAGATTTTTACACAGCAAAATACAGAGGAAAAAGCAAATACAATTGTTGTCAGATGATTTAGTCCACTAAAAGTTGACCAGGACACAGAAAATTTGCTGAAAATCCAGAATTTAGTGAGGTGAAGCACATCACAAGTTTTGTCTTATCAAGATCTGTATGTTGGAAACAGCAAAATAACAGTACCATAGGATTTCTATGAAAATACACATTATTACTACAGATTCATGAGGTATTATAATCTGCAAGAGTAGTGATTACTTAAGGAAAAAGAAAAATATTACAGAGTACTTTCAGGTTTGCCATAGAAACAAAATACTGCAGGAAGCAAGGCAAATTGGAAGCATGTTTGAGATTGTTCTTATCCAAGATATGGGAAACTGGAAGGAATATTCTCAGTAAAACCAGTGACCATGAAAACATACTGTACATCATGGTATATTATACTACTGTATATATGGAATTTCTAGTGGCAAGTGAAATCTTTATTGGTATTTTTGGGATGTAGAAATAAGTGAATGCAGAAAGTGTAGCATAGCAAGTTGTCGTATATGAGATGCAGACATACTGGGGCTATGAAGTAGCCACTCCTGCTAATTGTTGCCATGTAAGCATAGAACTGCTTGGGCAGAGACTGTGTAGGGAAGGAAGTGTGTTGCTTGTCATGCCTTATTACACATCAGGGCTTTTGCTCTTGGATGTATCCTGTAATAGACCTTTGAAGAGTGTTATAAGGGAACACTGGAATAAGTGGGTAAAGGATGGATAATCAGGTGTTCACACTGCAGAGAGTTTAAAAGGCTGTACTATATAGACTTTTTGGTTGATTGAATGTTTTAAAATGGGTCACAGCAGAAGCAAAATACAGCATTAGTGAGGCACTTGCTGGTAACACGGGTGACTGTGCAAGACACTGTAGAGCTACAATTCCGAAATGATAGAGAAAGACTTCTATGGTTTCAGTGGTTGTGAAAATCAAGATGGCGTGCATTTAGTGATGAACTATGAAAAACAGACTACTGATTAAAGGTAAGAAAACAATAAAGATTGTCTTCACTGCTGTGAAGCCATATAAAGAATGTACAAGGTTTTACTGGAGTTAATAATTATAATTCAAACGGAATAATTTTTTTTTCACCACTTTGAGTGATTTGTAGAGAAGTGCATCCTGTGCATAGAAAACATGGTACCTGTTGTTAATTTTAGGAGACCTTTAATTGTACTTTCATCAGAGTTTTATTTATGGTGGGACCTTCTTGGTTTCTTCCTGTTCAATATGACTACCCTTATGCTTCATGTTCTGAGGCACTGCCTGAATTTGTGCCAGTGCAGTCATAATTTTACCCAGTCTTCCCTTATCTGTTTCCTTATTGCTTATTGTTAACGTCTACATAAACATTATTTCGTCATCAGTGGTATTTTCCTACTATATTGTTTTATAGTGGTAAATTTACCATGTCTCAAAAGTTAATGAATGATAGACCTGGAGTTTCATGTTTCCCAGCAAGGTGCGGAACATCAGAGGGCAGGAGCAAAGTTTTCCTGTACCCTGATGTACATGTGAGAGAGCAGCTTATTAGCTGTAACTCACGTCCCTGTTGCTGAGGCTTTCAGTAATGATGTATTGGTATTGATGTTGCTTTTGGGTGCTCAGATGAGCGTTGCTTTAAAATGCTTGTCAAATTAAAATTTGAAGTGTCTGCCCTGGTAATTGCAGCTGGATGAAGATTAATTGTTGGTTCTAATGAGATAGTTTATGGATAACGTTTAGTTTTTTAACCCACAGGCATTTTTACCTGTAATGGTCCATTTTTACCTATAGGCTTCTTTAAGTCTCATGTATTGCTGAATATTGATACAGAACAGACTGGTAATTGCAAAAGTGACTTTGTTATGATTTCTTTTTACTCATGATGATGGTTGTTGTTGTTGTTTAGGAAACCTGAATTGACTGACTCTGCCTCTCTGCTAGAGACCTTCAAGTTTCTTGAAAATGCAGCTGCGGACTTTAGCGATGAAGAAGATGAAGAAGATATTGAAGGAAGAGAGAAAACAATCATTGATAGCGCAACAGTGAGTGGAAAAAATAGTTGAAAAAGTTACGAAGAACAGAAAAAGTGAGGTTAATGAGATGCCTATATGCAAAGTATATGACTGTGTATGTACACGTGCAAATCATTAATGCATCTTTACGATGGTCTGTCCAGGCATGTGTGCGTAAGAGGAATTATATATGGATTTCTGAGTTTGTAGGTACAAGTTAAGCTTTGCCTTCTTTATTGCTTTAAATTTGCAGTGACAGATTAAAAATTTTTGGATTGTTTTTCTGCTATTCCACATTGCCTAGTACTTTTGATATATAATATATTGGATGCTTTTTTTAAGGTAGCAGATGTCTTTTTTTACAATTTTCAGCTCAGTTCGAAGGTATTGTTTGTAATGTTTCATGTCAAAACTACATTGTTTATTGAATATTTATATACATGTGTTGATATTTAAAATTACCTGTAAAAAATTATCCATGTGACATACAGGATTCAAATACCGCATTTCTCTTTAAATATCTTGTGGAAGGAAGAAAAAGTATAACTGGAAGAAACTCTAATATGTGATTAATAATTGGGTTTTTTTATTCAGTCAAATACTGAAATTCCCTCACGATCTATAGTTTGCTCTATGATTTGGTCATATGATCACATAAAATAGATACATACAGTCAGTGATCCATTTTATCCTCTCTTCTTTTCAAAATTAATATTTATTCAATGAGTTGTGTTTCCTAGGTCAGTGTAGATTCATTATCAAGTGATTGATTGTTGGTTGTCACAGGAAGAAAGTTCCATAGTAAATTTCCTCTTGACTTAGAAATTTGAACAAAGTCTGTATGCTTATTCTGGATAGCTTATGAGTATACACTTTTCTGTTTCTTCTTCACCTTCCCGTTAGGATTTTGCGTAGAAGACAAGACAGTACTGCTCGGTATAAAGATGTGTGTGTTACTTAACTCAGCTTTTTTCTCTCCTTCCTGACCTTTTAGATTGTAAGGAAAAGAGTGCTGTCTGACAGCAGTGAAGACAGAGATACAGAAGAAGCTTTGAAGGAGTTTGACTTTTTGATTACCTCAGATGAAGGTGATGGGGATTCAAGAAGTTCAGGAGATGGAACAGACTGGGGTAAGAAAATCTAATGGATTGTACCAGGAGAAAAAAAAATGTGCTAAGAATATATTGTGAGTGGTTGATGAAGATTTTTGTCACAATCATGGCACATATTGAATATTCCTGCAGTAAATAATTGGCACACTGAAGTCCTCTGGACAAAATATTCTCATTTTTCTATATGCTGCTTTAATGTAGGGATTCTTCAAGGTTTATGCCTCTGGTCTTTGTCTTTTTCCTTTAATAGTAAGGCAGAGAGAATTTGAATTTTATAAGTGGAATTTCAATATGTTTTTTCCAATGACCCCTGCTAATGAAGGGCTCTGATAAAGGTGTATTTCACAATTATGACATTAGAGTTATTCCATCTTTGCTTTCTCTCACTTTGATACACAGAATAATGTGAGTCATAAAGACTGAATTAGTTGTTCTTTTATTGTGTGTTAGCAATTTGGGCAATATGAGCTATTCACTTGCTCAAGTTTTCTTTAATAATTTAGCAGAAGAATATATCTTTAAACCCCCTAGCCGTAGAGAGGCATTTCACAAACTGTTGTCTGTCCTTTGAGGTTCATGTACTGCAACCCAGAACGCCAGCATGCACTTACCTTGATGTAATTATTCTGCATAAACCCACTGTGTATGTAAGAGAAGAAGGAAGAGACTGGTTAATTATCTTTATGGGGAGTTTTTACCTCCTTAAGCTGCTCTGGACACAGAGGGAGCTTCGGAAGGTGAATGGGAAATAATTGAGCTTTATAATGGAACCGAAACATTGACAGACAAATAAACCATGGTTAGTTGTGGCTCTCACATGAGCCAACAGCTCAGAGATGTTGTATTTCACTGAAGCCACGTCCAGCTCTTGGTTGGACTCCAAATTATTGTTCACTGTGGTGTAGTCTCTCTTCTTAAGAGGCTGTATCTCAGTATTGTTAGATACAGCAGTCAATGTTCTGCTCACCTAACAAGTTTAGGAATTTTACTCTTTTCTGTGAAATATATTAGGTTGTTCTGATGCTTCTATTTAATATTAAAATTTTATCCATTTATGCTTGATAAGTGTAGCTGTTGCTTGTGTCACCAAAAAGTTAGTATGCCAACAGGAGCTTTTTTCCTCAAGTTCACACTTCTGGTTTATTTTTACTTTCATTGGTGACAGCTGAGTACAAATGAGCAAAAGTCTAACATTAAAAATAAATTGTCATGGAAAGTAGTATTTTCATTTCTAGAAATATATAAGGGATTTTTTGAGGTACAGACATTCATTCATGTTTTTCAAATACTTGTTTCACCACCTGTATCTTTTATGGTGACTCTTTGTGAGAACAGGCTTCTTCAAGGAACTGCCATTATGAATTACTTCCGTTAATTTAAGTGAAACTGTTACACGTAGCGTAGAAGAGTGATGTTGTGTGGTGAGGATAGAAGCAAACAGAGGAAGTCTTTACTTCATTTTGTGTCCCAGGCTTTAGTCATCAGTTACAGTAATCTGTTGAATCCATTTGGCTGAAAAGGTCCTCAGAAGTGTTCAGGTAATTTTTAAGCTATAAAGCACTTGCACACACTAGTAGTTCAGGATCCACTTGTGAAGTTGAACAGAACCTGTGGGACATGCAGGAAGCATCTGGGACAGTGTGTAGAAAATTAGTGTATTAAGTATTTCCCTAGAAACAGTAGAATCTTATACAAATGTATCTAAACTTTTCGCTGAAGGAGAGCAAAAAATCCTGTCAGGCCAGGGAGAAAAAGCACAAATAAAACTTATAATGTGGTCCCAGAAAAAATATATACTTATTTCTCTCAAACATGGTTTTCTCTTTCCTTTTTTGAGTTCTTCATGCAATTTTTGATCATCAGTAGTACTTAATTGGGCATAAGTATTAAGAGGACATGACTTAGCCCACAGACTTTTTAGAGTCTCTTTTCAGCATATTAATACCTCTTTATTTTCATAGCTGCTGCAAAAACACTAATGCCTCAAGAATTTGAGTCTTGAATTGATCTGTCACTTATGAGTGTAGGATCAGGACTGGAGGCTTCACAGGACTGAGAGATCAGCTAGTCCAACCTCCTGCTCAGGTCCATTTCCAGCAGGTTACTTTGGCTGCCTTCTGGTCAAGTTTTTAATATCTTCCAAGAAAGGAGTTCCCATAAACTCTCATGGGTAGTATTCTGGTATTTGGTGTCCCTATGCTAATAAGTATTTTGTCCTGTGCTGCGAGGCCAAGCAGAGTCTGTGTTCTCTCCACCTTCCCAGTAGGTAGTTGTAAGCAGCACCAAGGTGTTGCTTTCATCATCACTGAGTGCTCACAGTGGTCTCAGCTGCTCCTTGTAGCTCTTCTGCTCCAACTGCCTTAACCATCCTGACGGATCCTCTGGACTTGCTCTACTGGGTCAATACTGGGTCAATACTGGGTCCTTGGCATGACACTTACAATGTTTCCCAGTATAAGAAATATTATACTGGATACGGTACTCAAGGTGTGGTCAGAGGGGAACAGTCACTTCCCTCAGGCTACGTTCTTGTTTATACAGCCCAGGGGATGGTTGATTGCCTTTACTGCAAGAGGGTACGGCTGACTCCTGGTCAGTTTGGTGTTGATAGGATCCTCAGGTTTTTTTCAGCATAGTTAATTTCTAACAAGTTAGTCCCAATAACAACCCATGTTAGTTTTTGTATCCAATCATAATAACTTCTTCAGGTTGTGATTGATAGTGTTGTGCTTCCTCTACAGATACTTAATGCCCTTTCTGCATATTAGTCTGAGGATAAGTGTATTATTGTTTGTATTTTAAAAAGTTTAGAACAGTTTATTAATGTAGAAAGAAAACTTGATCTGAAAGGAATTGATTTTTAAATAATAAGGTTGAGATTTTAATGAGGAAAGCAAAAATATAATGTAATTAAAAAAATTTGTAGCTGTAATGGTCATGAAAATAAATATATATCAGGAAAAGCTGCACTACCTCCCTTCTATCACAAATTATTTTTCTAAGCTGCCTCAGTACATTCTTTCCATATATGGAAAAAGGACTTAGAGATTTGAACTCGTGTAACATGTTGTGTCCAAACTCTCCAAATACCGTACTATTGGAGGAATACTTCTTCTCTGTATCATGTCACAGGGGAAACAATTTGAGAGACGTTAAAAAAAAAAAAAAAAGATATTTTTGTCACAGGTATGCTGAAATGTTTTGTGTATTTTTTCAAAGATTAGTAACTCAGTAACTCAAGCCTTTCCCTTTTTGTGAAATTGCATAGCTTTAGTGTTTTAAGATTTTATTCAAACCTTGGTGGCATGTACTATGTTCCAAAAAGATTTAAAGGTGTTGCTGCTTTGTGTAAATGACAATGTAGCACAAAGACAATGAAATGAGAATTTGAAATGCAGTGACGCTTCATCCGAGTTGTAAAGTTACATCAACCAGTAGTAATTCTTTCCCTGGAGGAAAGAAAAACCTGCAAAATATCTCCTGATTTATTATAAAGCAAGTGTTGCTTACATTTATGAACAGCTATGTGCTCGGTCATAGAATTTAGGCATGTGAAATTTCATCTCAATTTTATGTTGAGAAAATTCTGAGCAAGTAGAAGTGGAATGTGAGTAGCAGTTTTACAGCTTTCACGAGCTTGGTGCTATTTCTGTCTGTTTAAAATAAGACAAATGCCATTGACAGCAGCTGTTACCTCCTTCAGTGGAGATCACTTGGTGACATTATTGAAAAAGGATGTTTCATTTGTTTCACTTTGTTTAGAAAAGGAAGACCAGTGTCTCATGCCTGAAGCTTGGAATGTCGACCAGGGAGTAATAACCAAACTCAAGGAACAATACAAAAAGGAGCGCAAGGGGAAAAAGGGGGTGAAGAGTAAGTGGAAAACATTGCACCTTAAAATCATAAATCCCACATCTTTCACACCCTTAATTCTATCTCTCTTTCAATGTTTTCCTAAAATTACTTACTCTTTTACTTTGCTGCTCCTGACTGCTTTCCTGTTCACCAGTTCTCAGGGGTTGAAATTAATGACAGTCAATCAAGTTACCTGGTAAACAGTTGGATTAGATACAACTTCTTCCAACCAGGTGCTGGATTAATTAAAAAAATCTTGCTTTCAGCATGCACTATACTTTGTTATTCAGAAACTGAAATTGTAAAAGGCATTGGTTTAACAGTTCATATGTTAATATAGAAGACTTCAGAACTTTTTCTTAGCTGGAAACATGCCAGTTTCACAGGACAAGTTAAAGTCTGGTATGTAAATAAAAAAGAAAACAGAAACTGTCTTGAGTATCCCATTAGATGACAGAGGGCAAAAACAGGTTAATTTCTACCCCTGTTTATACTTAACATTCACAACATGAAAGTCATGCTGTCCTCATAATATGTTATGCAGGGCTCGAAATAGGAAGCAACTTTGACCATCAGTTTATTCGTAAATCACAGTATTTTATTTATTGACTTTCATACCTGTGGGACTAGCTTTTAAAAATGTTGGGTATTTTTATCCAAAAGTAAAACCAAACCTGTGATCAGTGTCTGAAATACAGTTTCTAGCCCTGTATTATATTTTTTGTTACATTTCTTGAAATGCAGATCTGTTTTGTAAAATCAATGGTTTTTGATAAGTAAGCCTTAAAGCTTTTTGAACTCAGATGAAGAGTTTAAAATGAAACACTGTATTCACAGCTGTTTCAAACATCTAGCCATATTGAGAATTCATATGTGAATGATGTAAATTAATTATATTGCATGTAGCCCAGTAAGAAATTTGAGGGATGTTTCTCCCTTTGTGGGAAGATGCTTATGAATACCAAGGAAATTCTCACTTCCAAAGGGACATGAATAACGATGCAAAAGGTGTCAGATCCTCACATCATTGAGGCTGACTTGTTAGTTTTTGTATTGATACTGTGATAACCTGCTGCTCAGCAGTTGGTTATGTTGCTGAAATTATGCTATCAGATACACAAACTGAACCTGGTTTTTTGTTTTTGTTTTTTTTTTTTCTTTTTTAAAATGTAAAAAAGTAAGTAATGACCATACTTTAAATTTCTCAAGTGATATTTTTGTCATCTTTGGAAACCTGTAAGTTACTGGAAATTACAGGTCTGACAAGGAGCTGAGCTGGCCAAGTAAAGTGTTCATGTTTCACAAAATTGATTCTTAATTTCTTTATAGTTAAGATAGAGAGGCCATACCAATATGTGATTTCAGTGAAATTGATTTTTGTAACTTGTCTGTCATTTTAAAAGTATGCAGACACGGTATGTAGTTCAGGGTAAACAGTTGTAGGGTTAACTTAGCAGAAATTATTTAATCAAACTGTTGCAATTCTTGAACAGCTGTTGAGTGCTTTTTTATTTCTGATAATAAAAATAATCTTTAATAGTTAATATAGACATATTATTGGAACATGTTTTATATATTCATGAGAAAAATTCCTGATGTAAGGCAGCACTTGGACATGCAGTGCTCCTTCATGAAGATAACTGCTGCGCAGTACGTTTATAGTACCTTTCAGAATGATTTGATTGGTTTGACCTTGGGAGACCAAATGGTTTATTGCAGTACAGAAATTAAGCATCTTTCCATGGACAAACCATCGTTGGAAAGGCATCAATGTGGAAAAATCAGGAAGAATCACAACCTGTTTCAGCTATTCATAATAGTGCATGTAGTGATGAAGAATGTAAGGAAGGAAGCCCAGGGAAAAAGTAGGGACTGAGTATCTTGACATTAAATTGTATGAAGTTTGTTTCTACTAAATGGTGCTTAGACACTGAACTGCTACTAAGTAAAATATTGTTTTTATAAATCAGATATTATAGTAAAACAATCTTGCAAAATCCTACGGGCTGTTTTTCTGAATCAAGTAAAATTTTTGTGACAGACAAGTTAAATACAGTTTAGTTCATTATCTGTCATTATGATTAGGGTGGACAAAGTAGTTTGCAACTGCATTAGTGAACTTACGATTTTGCAAGGCTGTAGTAAACACTCCTGTGAAGTAATAAGAAAATAGAATCATAGAATGGTTTTATGAGAGAATACGTATGTTAGAGTACACTTCTGTGTTAAAGCTGCTTAAAAATAGCTGTATTATTTACTGGTCTAGGAGAAAACATAATGGACTATGGGTAAGACATTTTCCCATTCTTAATTAAACTTACAACAGGAAAAACTACCGAAGATATGTTTCAGCCTCAATCCTATATAAAACAGTCAAAACAGGGATGTGGGAAAATGATGGAGCAAAGCACAGGTAAGTGGCAAGAAGGGCATGGGTCTTCACCATATGTAGCTTCAGGACGTAGGCCAGTGAATCCAGTTGCATTTATATTTTAATGCGAATAAAACCTTTTGGATTATGTAGTTCATGACTGCACAACTAAATTTAAAATAATCATGTTTTCATAAGAATATGCTGCACAAAGTACCCAATGCACAAATTTTAAAATATTCACAAATGTCAGCTATTGTTTTGGAAAGTAAATATTCTAATAATCAGTGTGACTCGGAGGCATTCTTCGGCATCCCATGCAAGTAGCAGTATGAGTTCATAAATGTGGGGAAAATAGTGTGTTCACAATTCTCAGTTGCTTCTATCACTTTCTTTTCAAGAAATTCATTTCATGCTGGATGATTAGTTACTGCTGAAAATAGGTGCTCATTAGTTTTTCTGTGGTAATGTTATAATGCAAGGTAGGATCCATTGTTGCATGTGCTGCGGTAGCATATCTGATGTAAACAATGCTGTTATGAACTACGCATAAACCATTTAATTTTTTTTTCTGGTTAGGGCCCAACAGGTCAAAGCTGCAAGATATGCTTGCAAACTTGAGAGATGTTGATGATCTCCCTTCATTACAACCATCTGTTGCACCTTCTTCTAGGCCCAGTAGCTCAAGGCTCATTGAACACGAGATAAACAGGACGGATGAAGGTAAGTATTAAAAATGTGCGTACACCTTTTGTAAAGGGCAGATGTTTATGGTTACTTCTGCTTAAAGATTATTCTCTAAGACTTTGCAAACACTGCACAAATACTGATTTCAGGATTATGAGTTCTCTATGTGATAAATGGCATTCCCATTCCTCCCCTCCAGTCGCTATTAGTAAGGTCAAAACACCTACCTAGGTGAAGTCCTGGCTGAATACCTGTGAACATGATGGCAAAAACTCACTTGGCAGCTTTGTAAGATGAAGTTCTAAGGCACTTGCTTTTGTTTGTGCTCAAGCCTGGCAGCCAAGTGTGGAATATAACCTCTCAGGACGTAAAAGTATCTGCTTTTTCTCCCCATGAACATAATTTTAAGTGTATATATTTATTTACACATATACACATATATGTATGTGTTCTTTTTTGTAAGTGCAAAGATAAAGGCTCTTCAGGTAAATGCAGGTGTCTAGTTATAGCTTTTAAATGTATGTGGTGATTGTGTAGTGAATAATACGGAACAGTTTGCCCCTTGCCAGTGTGTTAATTTCCATAATGTGTTCCAAAAATTAAAAAATATTCTCAGTGGCTAGTTGCAGTATGGAAAACCATGCATCTTTGCAATGAGGCGTGTGGTTACCATTATTAAAATTATCTCTGAAAATCACTAAATCACCTATGTAATTCAGCTTTTGAAATTCTATAATATACAGCATAATAAAATAAACATATGAGGCTATATTAATTTGTAGAAGATCATATCTGCTCTTTATTTAAATAGCAAATATGTCATTTGAAAAATGGGCAAAACACAGGTTTCACTTAACACTTTTTCAGTGAGTGTGAAAAAGTAGGTCAGCCAAGTTATAATTAAGATGCATAAAAAGCCCTGGCGTGTGGTGTAGTTACCAAAGATCTCAGTAGTTCTGTTTCTTACATACTCAGTGATTTTCTTTATGAAAGAAGGGGGTAACTTAGCAACACTTTGAGAAGTGGAGGAATTTCTTGTTGGATGTTTTCCTTCCAACTTTTCTCACATGTACTGAGAGCCATATTAGCAGAGCTCTATTTTCATGTCCTTTCAAGAATGTGTTTTTTAATTCAGAGATTCAGATGGACCCTCACAAAAACAGAAGAGGACAGCTAGTTGTTATCAGTCTGAGTTCAGCATTACAAAGCTGTGTATGCCTTTATAAATGTGAGACTATGATTTTTTGGCATACAATTTTTTAATTCTAGTAACCTTTCAAATTTGATGTCCTGTGTGTATTGTGTGTTGAGTGGAAAATTACATCATAAGCTCCAAAGAGAGAAAAAGAAAAGGGTAGTTTAGACTTCAAGGTGAAGAAGGTAAGAGATGCTTGTGATTAAAAGGTAATAACTCCAAGACCTAATCAAACGTCAGAGCTTGACGGGCTTTTATTTGGTTGTAAAAAGTAATAGGAAGTGAACAGAACACTCGATAGAGGTGTGAGGGTGGAACAGAAAGACCACGGAAAGATTAGCTTACTTTGTGCTGGGTGTACTGGAGGGAAATTGAGTAGCATCTGAACCTGATGCCTACGGGACAAGAGAGAAGCAGCCTGACCACATGAGGCTCATCACTGTAAATCATTGTTTGCTTGGTTTTAACTTAGAGTTGATGCTGTTAGACTAAATAAGATGGTGAATAAGGTGGTGTTTCCTGTTCTCTCCCTGGTAGCAACAGTGTTTGCTAAGGCTTATATTTACAGTGGAGCTAACGGGAAAAAAATATAATTTATTGAAAAGCCCTTATAATTTGAGACAAAAGATGTATAAAATTGAGTGAAGTCTCTTGTGTCCAGAAGATAACACATTTTCATCTGTTCAGTGCCCCTTTTGTGATGTATAGATGTGGGGAGCTATTGTACAGGGAAGATGGTAAAGGCACAACTTTTGAGTTGTACCACTTGGTGCAGAACCTTACGTGGTACGAGCGTGTGAACTAGACTCCTCTTAGCCTTCGACCCTCTTTCTAGTGACTCTGCCTACGGATGTGTTTATGTTAGTGACTGTGGAGCTCCTATAAGCATGCTACAGCAGCTGTAAACTAGTCAGTTTATAAACTGCTAGTAAAAACCTGGAATTCAGTGCTGACTAACCTGTCTGGTAGTTAAATTGATTTTACAAGCAGCAATGAATTGTTGGCTTCCTGTCGTATTGCTAGCTCAGAGTGCCGTAAACAGCCTCACTGTAGACGTGCTTTTGGATGCATGTGGATACGGTGCTAGGAAGGAAGAGTCCAGCTGCTCCCATCAGGTCTTCTCAACATTTTTCCGCTTCTCCAGGGCCTATCAGCATATTTTATAGTGGAGTTGGAGAAGGGCCTGAGCTTTTCTTTGTTACTTTTGTATTATATATGGGTGAACGGTAGTGTACTCTTCCTTCCTGTGGTGAATTACACTTAGTCTTTTGAGTCATGCACACCTCAAGTGTAAGTATTTTGTTCAGAAGATATTGTTTATTGGCAAGTGCAGTGATTCTCTTTAGAATGGCTGGTTTTTAATGCATCTTTTTATATCTTTGTGCCCTCAGCTACTTCAGAGATGTTTAGTATATTGGAAGTGGAAAATATGCTTTTATTAATCAATGTTATATAAACCCATGTTTCAGGATTTTTTTGTTTTGTTTTCTTGCAGTGGAAGCTTTAACATTCCCTCCTTCTTCAGGGAAATCTTTCATTATGGGAACAGATGAAGCCCTTGAAAATGAACTGGGTCTTGGAGAACTGGCAGGCCTTACAGTAGCCAATGAGGCAGATTCACTGACTTACGATGTAAGTGGTTATTAGTGGTAACTCAAGATCTGCTGTCTGCTTGCTGAAGGCAGATGCAAGTTACATGTGTGTAGACTCAGCAGAAAACCTTTGCCTGTTAAAATTATGCTGCCAAAGGATGTCACAAATTTTTACTTGACATATCTGTTCTTCCCATCCACAGCAGCCTTCAAGCTGTTAGGAGGATAAGGGGAGCTCAAATAGCAGCCTACAGGTATTGGAAAGGTGCTTACAAGGATGACAGAGCCAAGCTTCTTCATAGTGCTACATGTTAAAGCAGAAGGAAACAGTAGCAAATTATGGCTTGGGGGGTTCAGTTTGGTCTTTAGGGGGAAAAAAAGTGTTATGCAGGAGGTGGTACTGAAGCAAGTGCCCCAGTGGAACTGTAGAATCCCTCTCCTGGGACGTGTTTAATACTCCACTGGGAGAGAGCTGTGACTTATATTACCTGGTGTGGGCAACTGTCTCATTTCAAATGGGAAGCTGGACCAGAGACTTTTTAGGAGACTCTTGTAGACAACACTTCTGTGACGATGTATGTAGCCTACAGCTTCTTTTTCTGTCATTTTTTTGTGAAAAATCTTTCTTAAAATTGCCTCTTTGCAGTTATACACAATTTTTGTCTGCATTTCTGATTTCTTAAAATACTTCAGGTATTACTTTAATCATCTGCTCCTTTATGCTCTGTGAACTGCAGATTAATCTTGCTATTGCATTGCCTAGCTCTGCCAAGGTTGAGGGATTTCAGAGATGGTTTTTTAGTGTTCCGTACTGGGGATGAATCCTACCCTTCAGTAAATCTGACTCTTAAGTAATCACTATCTGGGATTTTGCTATCACAAATTAAATCTGAGACTTCAGAAATAACCTGCAGGTCCTTACTTGGAAGTTCTAGACTTTTATATACTTGTAAAGCAATAAATTATATAGTTAATAAAAGGTTACACACATTTTGAGTGTGACATTGCAGAGATGTGCTCTACTACTAAAGCAAGTTTCTGAGCGTATGATATGTTGTTAACCATCAGGATTGCAGTGATACAGAGCGTCTCTACTAACATTCAGACTTTAGCATTATCTCCTAATTTGGGCTCAGCTCTTAATTTTTTTACATATCTTCCCTAATTTTGTCTCCAAAGAGGGTTAAGATGGTGTACAAATTTAATTTATTTTACAGTTACACCTAAAATTTAGATGCTGAATTTGTAAATTCAGAGGAGATGACAAACCTAAACCATGTGTACAAGTTCTTAATGGTTTCAGTGCATGACTTCATTGTTTAAGTGTCCATAACAGCTATTGTGTTTGTCCATGTGTCTATATCCTGAACTAACAGCTTTCATTTATGAAATGTTATTTTCTTTATCCACCCTTATCCTATTCTGTGTAGCTGAGAATATTAAATTCTGTTTGTTCCCTGTTAAATGGCTTTATGGAATACTTATATCAGGAATTCGTAGTCCTTTTCAGCTCAACTCTTACCTTTTCCTAGTGCTGACAATTTAAAAAAAAAATCATTTTATAAAGCTCCTTGCTCTTGTCACTGTACTCTTTATTGAAGCAAAATGAAAGGATGGTTTTTCTATTTCAAATTTCACTGGAAGTTTAGCTTACAAATAATATTATCTGGTTTTATGTTGGACTGCTTCATACATTCTTCCAACAGCCAAATGTGAATGAGGCAGAATTAGTGGAAATTCCATTTTTTGTTGTTTTTGGGTTTTTTAAGTATCAGTTTTGAATCAAGGAGAGTGAAGTTAGAAGATTAATGTCAATTGGTAGTTAAATGTTTTTGCTTTCAAGAATTGCAGACACTTTCCTGGTTTAAATCTCTTTCTTCCCACTGACATTTTTACTGTATTGTTCTACAACATGGCAGCATTAGCCCACCTCATTTTATGATTTAAGCTTTTTACATATTGCTTTCGCTGTCTGTAAATTAAGTAATGGTTTTGACTTGATAATGGAGATTATGAATTTATTACCTAAACAGAAAACTTTCCCTTTTGGGTAAGTTTTAAAAATATTTAATGAGATTAAATATCCCAGATTGCTAGCCAAAACTCTCTTAAGTTTATCTTTGTTGTTGTTGTTGTTGTGTTTTTCTTTTCCTTTACAAATGATTTTTGTAACAGTTGTTCACTTTGGTTGATTCTGTTTTTTTCCCTAGTCTCCTGGGTAGATTGAGAAGCTTCATAAAATTAGAATACCCTGATTACTGTACATAAGAGTATCTGGACTACAAAATCATTACATTTAATATTGTGTACTGATCTGGAGGTTTTGGACTTTGCAGTTGGCTCTTGCTTGATTTCCTGCAACTTTGAGCAAGAAAAGTGTCCATAATCCTACTTGCTGGTTCTGGAGTTTTCAAATTGTCTGTGTAGACACAAATATTACTATTAGTGGCAAATCTAGACCAGGTATTAATTGAACATCATCTTCCCCTTCCCTCCAGACCACCAACTGCTTTTCAAGACTCAGATTACCTCAGTGTTTTATTTTAGTGGGGAGAGAGAAGAGGGGGCTGGCAGTGACTGTGGCAGTGGCCCCGGCAGGCTGGGAGAGGCAAGTGGGTGCAGAGGGGTGACAGTGCAGCCAGGTAGGCAAGCTGATCATCTCTGGCTCCTTTGGAAGAACATCATTGAATGTATGAGAAGCAAGTGGAGAACATTTTCCTGACAGAACTGGCCTGCACTGTTAGGCTGTCTGAGGTCTCTTTGTGGCTTTCGCAGATGTGACACAGGACCTGTGCTGCTGGTCTGGCAGGCGTGGTTCCCTCCATCACCTAGTCGGCATTTGCTGCCTGCATCAAGGCAACCAAATTCCTTTCCAGATATCTGTGAATACTCTGTATGTCTTGTACCCTTTTTTCTGAAACTTTCTTGGACCTTCTCCAGCCAATCTGCCAGAGCTGTTGACTTTGCAGTCCTGCCCCATCCTTGCACCAGCTCGAGCATTTGGCTGTTCCCTCCTTGAGCCAACGCAGCTCAGTAAACTGACAAAGAAACTGGCTTGTCTCCATAAGCAAGACAGTACATCATTATTAAGAAATATGATTAGACTAAACCTGCTGTTTGTCAGGGCTACTTTCTCATTGTTTAAAATCTATAGAAACTGTTAATTGAAGCATATTTTTGTTTTTAAATCCAGAAGCAACGAAACTTTAAAAAAAACCACTTTTGTTCTTAAACCTCCCACCTCCCCCAGGCCTCACATTCCAGAATAAAATGTAGATTCTTGAAGTGGTCCAAATCAATTGTCTCTTTGCAGTTAACGATGCTAAATTATTTGGGAATATCTGTAGATTTCAACATACGAAACCATCAATATTTGAGTTGCAATTGTTTGTTTTCCTGGTTTTCCATAACCACCATTAGCAGCAGTTATGGGAAGGTAAATTTAACTATGACTGTTGACTGACAGAGCAATAAGAGTCGGTTCAGCATTTTACGTCAACATTTGTTCAGTGGAGCAATGTTGAAGTAACTTGTTTTTAAGCTTTCTTTTTGTTTCTGCTAAAAATGCATTTATTTTGAAATAATTGCATCTGTTTATATGATAGCTTATTGCTTGCCAGTTGTGTTCTTAGTGTGTAGCCGAGTCCTTTTTGCCTTTTTTTCTTTCTCCTGGCAAGCTTTACTTGTCGTGCCTTATTACAGGGCTTGTGTTGCCTTAAGTGAGTTAGGTTGTGTTCCTTTCTGTGCTGCTAGACTCCTCTCTGTTTCTCTTAGATCTTTACTTTTAGAGATGCCATGTCAGTGATACTTTGGATATTCAGGGACCACAGCTTGATTGAGTCAGGCCCAATGTTCATGAATGAGCCAGTAGGTATAGATCAAATTTCAAATACCAAACTGAGTTCACAGCACTGTCAGTCAGAAAAATACTTTTCAGCTTTTAGAATGTGTAACTTAACAGACATGTGGAGTATTTAAGACCTGCACAGAATGTATGACTCTGGAGATGACATTACTTGTTGCCTTTGTGGAATACATCTACCTTTGTTCTCCTTTTGGATTGTCTGTTTAGTGTTAAATGGACTGTTGCTCAAGAGCAGGTTCTTGTGAAAAGTGGGTGAGGTAATTTGCGATCCTCTGAAAATGCCAAACTAAATTTCTGATTTCTTCCTTTCCTTGTGCCTTCCAGATTAATTACAAGTTTGGCATTTTTTTTTCATTAGATAGCAAACAATAAGGATGCATTGAGAAAGACTTGGAACCCCAAATTCACATTAAGAAGTCACTTTGATGGAATAAGAGGTCTCGCTTTTCATCCGGTTGAACCAGTCTTAATAACAGCTTCAGAGGACCATACATTAAAAATGTGGAATTTACAAAAAACAGCCCCAGCAAAAAAGTAAGATTTTATTATTTTGCTTTGTATATAAAAAAAAAATTCATTTATGAAGAAAAAAATTGTAGATGTCCATTCACTGGATGGCCCTTTGAGTTAATGGAAATTGTTCCTTGAATCTGAGAGTAGGAAAACAAGTTCTTAGAGAAGGATGGAGATTTTTAAAGAGTGGCAGAAGAAATCTGTGCATGTTTATGAACGTGTTTTGTTTGTGGAAAGGAAAACCATTCACTTCTTAATATTCTCCATATCAATAACATGGCAAATTAATTTACTAGTGAAAATATTTGGATGTGGCCTGGTAGTGTGTTTGCATGTGTATGTAAATGTAAAAAAATGCATTTTTATGTATATGTGCATATGTATGTATACATATGTATGCATATACATGTGTAAAGCTTTAAACTTTGACTGAGATGTTGCAAGGTTCCTTTGTTCACTGTCTCTTGCATGTTGCTGGGATTTGTGGAAACAAGAGCAGATTCTGAGCAGGGCGTGTACAGTAAGGGAGTGCATCACACCTTTTAGGAGGACTGGCCAAAGCACGTGGGCTTCCCCACTGCCTGTGACAAGCACCAGGCTGGTGAAGTCCAGAGCAGCAGTTCTTGAAGTAGTTTGTAACTGTGCTGCACTGTTGCTGTAAAAACATGGTGTTGTAAGCTCCTCTGCTGTGGCAGAGATTGGAAACACTTAATGATATATTCCATATGATGGCCCCCTACTCCTTCCCTACCTACCTACCTACTACCTACTGGTTTGACTGGTGTGTGAGAGTTTGGTGACTCTCTAAGGTCTTTGAAGGTTGAAGGTCTTTAAACAAAAACAAATAAACAAAACCAAACCAAAACAAAGCAATGCCACCAAACAAGCAAATCCTATTGTATATTGAAAGAATGTAAAGAATTTCTAGACATATGAAAAATCATATTGGGAGAGCAGGTTGTGGGAGAAACACTTGAAAAGAGGCAGCAGTGATTTTAAGAATGTAGCGATTCTGGCACATTTTTGTAAAGCATTGTGTAAGATCATATGCATGTTAACATTTTCTTGTACTTCATTTAGGAGTGCTTCTCTTGATGTAGAGCCAATATATACCTTCAGAGCACATAAGTGAGTATTTCCTGAGAAACATTGTCATATTTTGAGAAATATGTGTCTTTTTAACAGACACAGAACTTTTTAAAAAAGTAATTTCCATCTTGTCAACTGGTGGTTTCATGTCATGCTCTAAGTTCCCATGTTATTTAAAATATCTGCTTACGTTCATCTCCTTTCTGCTTAATTATTTATGTCTGGAGCTAGGTATGTCACAGTTTTGAAAAGAAAAACCTACAAATTTTACAGTTTAAATTTGATTAGGTGTTCTGGTCATCACTGCAGCTTGTACCTTTTTGTCAGATATGTGCATCTGTAGAATGAAGCTGTTTGCAGTTAATTTAAATTGACTGAATTGATTTCACAGAAGAGCCTTAGATCTTTAAAAAAGGAAAAAAAGCTGTTTATGCAAAATAACAAAGCCTATAGTTTGAAAGTCTGACACTTTTCTTATTTCATGTGCATAATGATTAAATTTTCCTGATTTTAGTTACGTTACCAAATATTGTGGAGGCTTTTTTGTGGGAAGTGTTGTACAATATGATCTGACTATGCAAAATTTTTGTTGCATTCTGTGCAGCAATTGAATTGTATCTAACAGGGAAATTTGAAGATTCTGTTGACGTCGTTTTTCACATAATGAAAATGTTTAATAATAGTCAACGTTTCTTTGGGGGGGTGGTTCTTCCAGTGGCCCGGTGCTGTGTGTGGTGATGAGCAGCAATGGTGAACAGTGTTACAGTGGGGGAACGGATGGCCTCATCCATGGCTGGAATATAACCAACCCAAACATCGACCCCTATGACTCTTACGGTACGTTGCTCTCACACACCACTGAAATGATATGTTGAGTGACATTAATGTTATGTGGCTAAAATAGTATAATTTGTAGATGCTTCCTTAAAACTTAAAAGAGAAGTGGAATGTCAGCCTTATGGCTGTGTTTTAAAACATTTTTCACTTCTCACAGATTCAGGTGTGGTTGACGTCAAAGCTGGATTTCAGAAAAAAGGAGACTGAGGTGCCATTAATGGTTGTTTGAAAGTGAATTTTAAAATCCAAGTGTGTTTCACCAATTTTGATACTGTCCCTTCTGCAGAAACATTGCTTTGTTCCTTTAGTTGTAAAGTGGAACACTGAATGCCACGTATGCTGGTGAAACTCAAGCATCTTCATACAAGAATTGAGACTTCTATATTGGTATGACCTGATTGGTCTTTTTTTTTTATGGACTAGCTTCTTAACGTTGGTCCATAAACACAGACCAAGATACAAGTATTGACTTAATTCAAATTTTGTTTTAAAATGTGGTTTGTTGTGTTTTGTTCACAGATCCTTCTGTTCTAAGAGGTGCTTTTGTAGGCCATACAGGTGCAGTGTGGGGTCTGGTTTATAGTGGAGTTCACCAGCGTTTGCTGTCCTGTTCAGCAGACGGCACTATACGTCTATGGAAAGCTACAGAAATTGCTCCAGCTCTCAGTATATTTAATGATAATCAAGGTACAGAAAATTGCCCTACCTTAAAGTTCATCAGCATCACTGTTCAGGCTGCCATCCTTTTGGCTGCTGGATAGAAATCCTTCTTGTTTGCTTTGCTGGAATTTGTCTGTTAATGAATGTTTTTGGTAAGAATAAATTTTGGGTCTTTTCTCCTTTGACACCAGCTGAATAGATACCTACATGCGGGGGGGATGGTCACATACATCTAAAAGCCGTGGATTATCTGCTGATGTTACTAGAACCGTGGAGTGTAATATATCAACTCCATAGTTCGTATTCAAACTGAGTTTCCATTAGGATGTTGCTTTTGGTTTGTCCAGAATAAAAAGCCCTTTTTTTTTGGCCAGTAGAGTTCTGGAGTAACCAGTGCTTTGTCTCGGGCTGGTGTCATTGTACTTTCCAGATTACATTCCTTGTGCCTCTAATACAGAGGTTCCAGTTGAATTCCTGAGTTTGTATTAACTAAATAGCAATAACCTAGTCATCCTACACTTCTAGTTGAAAAAATTCTCATTTGGATTTAGTTACTGAAATGTCACGAATGAATCAAAGTCCTACTGTTTAGAGCCTAATTTCTTGAAGGTGCTGTTTGAGTAAGTGCTCTAGAATAAGCCCATTGACATTGCCTAGCTCTCCTAGAGCTGATGGTCGTAAAGGCAACCCACAAACTGAGACGGTTCCTTGGCTCTTCAGAGCAACTTTGAGGCAACATAAACTTGAACGTAACTGAACAAACTTGTGGATGTGTGGTGTAAAGCTGGTCATATCTGCCATTACTCATTAGTTAAAATAGACTGAGCAAAACAGAAATGTTTCATGTACTTCTTGCAGAACTGTGTTTCTAAAGGTCTGCAGGGTTCTGTGAAAAACATAACTGGTTTGCTGCCCGCCTGCCTACCTGGCTACTTTGAAAACTTCCTGGTACAGTGTGGTGGCTTTTTTGTTTGTTGGGTTGGGCTTCTTTGTTTGTTTTGGTTTTAATTATTAAATTAAGTGGGAGAGGTGAGTAGTCTTGCCTTACAGAGACAATCTTTGGATTTTTAATATTCCAAACTGGATTGAAACCCAGTTGTGAAATTCAAAGAGTTTTCCTATGGCTTATTAAGAACTTTGAGCAAACTCTCTACAATATCTAGCAGTCATCATTTAAGTCCATTAGATGAACCATTGTAGGCTGCGGATAAGCAGGCACGGCAGTGGTAGAAAAAGTCACTTCAGAAATAATACATGTTGTCTACTCACACCACTCCTTTTTGGCTTTTTTGGAGTACCAGTAGATAAGTACCACCATTCCCGAGCAACATTCCTGAGGTTGTGTGTCCAAGAAAGATGCTTCTCCTATGAATCTTGGGTTTAGAGAGAGGTGATGATACTACTGTGTTGGTTGGATCCATGGACACTTGGTGTCTCACTGTCTACCTTTTCTTCCCCCTCCTGGTTTTGTTCCAACCAGTGGTGTTCTTTCGCATAGTTGAGTGGTGAAAGGACATTTGAGGACAAAAATTTGAAGGGATATTTCTTGTACCAAGGTCTGCTGATGTTGCCGCCTGTCCTGTAGTGTTCATATAGCTACTGTGTACAGGTATCAGATGTATACCATAATAGGCAGGAGGATGAAGGTTTGGTAATACGAGTATGTATTGATGTAACTTCCCATACTGACAGTGCCAGCATATAAAATTTTCACCTAGAAAGCTTTGGGGTTTTTTAAGCTCTGAATTTGCCCAGATTAATAACAACATGAATCATCTATCATATAAATTATTTTACCACTTCAGTTTCATGTCCTTTTACTTGATGCAATGGAAGTTTGTTTAAGAATTGCTCTTACCATTAAAGGAAGGAAAAGGGGGCAGGGAGTTCTTACTTTCTCGAATTCAAAGCAGATTTCTGTCCAGACACAGTTCCAGATACAGCATCTTAGTAAAGAATGTTGTTAATACACGTATCAGAAAAATAGGATTCAAATAGTGATCATACAGGGAAATCTGTTTAGATTGGCATAATGTAGATTTTTAAATGTAACATTTTGGAATCATGGCCCTTTTGATATTAAAGTGCTTACTGGTTGGAATTTTTTAAAATTTTGTTGTTGTTGGGGTTTTTTGTTTGTTTGTTTTGTTTTCTTTGCACAAACTAAATCTTACAAAAATTTTCACTGTGTTGCTTTCTAGAAATGGGAATCCCTTCATCAGTAGATCTTGTGAGCAGTGACCCAAGCCTCATGGTAGCATCATTTAACAGTGGACACACTAGCATTTTTAACATGGAGACACGGCAACGAGTTCTTATCCTGGAGTCCAGTGCAGACACTAGTATGTATCAGAAAAACAAAACAAAAAAACCCAAAAAAAACTTGTTTAAGATTGCCACTGTTGATGGTCTTTTCAGTGTTTCCAAACAATTAGGCAGTGTCATGCTAAATTATAACGTGAATTATGTTACCAGCCTGTGTTTGAGATGTAATGGTAAGTTATTAATACTACAACAGACCTTGTGGCTATTTCAGTAGCAAAAGAGTGCATATACTTTTGGAAGACAGCAGTAGAAACAAGCGCAGACTGTATGGATTCCTTTTCAAGGAACAGCACAGGTTTCTTTATTAAAGCCCAGTGATCTTTGAAGCTTCAAGATTTTCATTCTCTCAGCAGTCCAAAATTGCAAGATAGAGGTAATATCAGGAAAATCTAAAGGTGAATTTAATGAAAAATTTGGGAGTGCATATGTGTGGATACTTTTTATTTTTCCTCAGAGGTATCCCTTTTCTAAGTTTTATATGCACTCTTGGCTCATTTGCTGTTGGGCTTTACTTGAAATTTTCACTGCAGGAAAAAAACAAAGCTCCAGTGAAAGAGTATTCACAAGGTCCCATATAATGCTTTGGATTGTGGCAGCGGCCAGTATCAGAAGTTTTAGAGGAAACTAAGGAGCCTGCTATCAGTGAATTATTTTGCCCTGGCATTAGGAAAGAGACCAGAATGAGCTGAAGCATTAGGTTTTGTATTCAGGCCAAAATTGTGACCTGATAACAATGTAAACATTCAGCCTTTGAAAGGTTCGAAAATTTTTTCCCCTAGAAGTTTTATGTCACGGAATTCCACCATTTAATTATATTTTTAAAAGGGGATAAGCCATTCTTGTTGGATTTGCTTTAAAACAGCTAAATGACTGTTGTTTTATAAGAGGGAATGGGAAGTGCCATCTCCCTTCTTTATATTATTCCTTACTGTGCAGGATTTATTTTTTTAACTCACATCTTTGTTCCTGTCTGAGAAAGCACTGCTAAATCAGTTATGTCTATTCAGTAGAAGTTACCTTGCTTCTTATTTTGGTGGGGGATTATTGTTTGGTTTTCCTTCTATTTTTTTCACCACCTCCTCCTTACTGTAATACAGTAACATTCCTTTAAGGAAATGAGACCATGGTATAGCAAGCAGCAGTCCCTATTTAGTATTTTTAGTTATGTAATAGTGCTATAAAGCTTGTATGTATTTTAAAAAAATATATATTTATATATATATATAAAATTATCTCTACAAGAACTAGGCAAGAGAAAAATGAGTCACCTGAAATGCCCTGCCACCACCATTTAGGGACACTGCTGTTTGCTATAAGCCTTGCTCTTCTTGGCGTTTTAAAATGAAGAATAGCTGACTGAGGTACAGTCTCACGTACTTTTAGTAATTTTAGGGGGGGGTTTATTAGTATGAATGTGCTTTTTCCTTAATTTACCGTTCTGTAATTTGTAAGTGTCCTGTGAATGCTGACACTACTTGAGAGTTCAAATTTTTATAGAAAGATGTAAAGTGAAGTCTTTACCACCTTAGTAGCAGGTGATCCTATAGTAGTGTATTTTGCTTATTTTAGTAAGAATTTTGATTAGATGATGTGTGTTCTTTGGCATCAGCTTAACAAAACCAGTCAGCTCCCACATGAAGCAAGATAACTGTATTTTGATGCTCTGTGACATGGCTATTTGTGTTTTTGTGTTAATCTATGCCTTTTAAGACCACACATGCACTAGTCTGTGCATCACAGCAATGCCTAGATTTCTAATTAAAAAACTCCTATTCTTCTTTTGTGTGTGTGTTTGTGTGTGTATGTGTGTGTGTGTACATATATATACATATATATATAGGCCTATGATATTTCAAGATTCTTGAAGGCTAGGAAAATGACTGTCCTATGAATAGTCTACCATCCTTTCTTCAAGAAGAAATTTAATCCATCAAATAATAGTAGGTGGGTTTTGCTCTGTGAGGGCATAGGATCTTGTTTGCTTGGAAACATAACTGCCTGCAGTACTAATTTTCCTGTACTGTCTATATGTTATGAAGAAAGTTTGGCTTGACGGGAGGAGTAATGTGGAGGTAGGGAAGTGGAAAAAAAGGTACTTTCCCTCAGTTTTTGGCTTCACATTCTTTCCTGATGCAGCCGTCTAAAACCACGGCCAAAAGTTGAACCATGTATGTTTGTATTTACACTCGTACATATAGCTTGCGTATGCTTCTGTGTGTGTGTAATTTGGAAAGTATTTTGGAGTAAACCACATTACATAAGCTGCTAGCTGAGAGTTTCTATTAATAAAGGTAGGAATTCTTTTGCAAAGAAGATTGAATATGTATATATTTCTTAGTAGCAATCTTTCAAAGAAGTTAGCATTTTCCATGTATTCACGTGTGGGTTTTTCCTTAGCAGTCAGCTCCTCCTGTCAGATAAACAGAGTCATCAGCCATCCAACTCTTCCAATTAGTATCACAGCTCATGAAGACAGACACATCAAATTCTACGACAACAATACAGGTATGCATCTTTTCAGCAGGTCCTGGTCACAGCAGTTGTATAACATAATACGTAAGCAGAATTTCATTATGATTAATATTATTCACATCAATGATGAGTGTTGTCAAGAACTGGATATTCTCTGACACAGAAATCTCTCGTCATCAAAGTTTGCCAGCCCACTTACAACTTTATTGGCAAAGTGATAAGGAACCTGCATCATTCTCTGTCCATTGTTTTAAAAAGCCTTATGCATGGGGATTATAAATATTTAACATAAAAGGAAGCTTTTTCAAAATGTTTATGTGCTTACGTTCATGCTGCTTCTGCTGATGTTGTCTATGTTATTTTGATCTGAGGGCAGGAAGCTCCATTAATGCTTGTAAGATCTCTGCCTGACAGCTTGGAAGTAGAAGTCCCCTTGTGGGCATCATTCATCTTTTGAGCCAGTGTGTTTCTCCAGATCTCTCCCTTCTGCAGAAATATCTAGAGAGCTTATAATACTTGTTTCTGATTGGTATTGAGAGTCTCACTAAGATGTGTTATTATAAATCTCTTGGGTTTTAAAAGACTTTTTGATAGGAATAGTAGTATATGTTAATCAGTATTCTGACTGTGAGCCTTGATAATCTTCAGTTGGTGACTGCTTCCAGGCTGCACTGTCTAAAAAGTTAAATTGAGATCTGTCAGTGTTCTTGTTGATTTTAAGTTTACTATTCCCAGATGTATGTAAAATAAGAAGAGGTGAAAGGACCCAAAGGAAGCTGAGAAAAAAAGCCAAAAGTAGCTCATTTGTTTGATGATATAGTTCTGTAATGAACAGTAGAGGAAACAGAAGCTCTTTTTTTGTTGTTTTATTATCTTCCGCAGCCAAAAAAAAAGTACATTTGACCCATGTTTTCTTATTTTTAAAATGAAATCATTAGTGTGATTATAATAAGCTGTAACAGAATACTAATTCTGAGTTAGCTAAATTATCCCATATTCTTATGTAGTTTATATTCGTTGCTTATTAGTATACTCAGCCCCTGTCATCCTTCCCAGTCAAGATCTTACTCCTGAACTTGCTTAATTGACTTAAGGAGCAGATATTTAACATAGACAGTGATTGCAGCTTTGCGGTGATTTTGCAGATATAAAACAAAGGTCTAGCAAAGTTGGTGATATTGGCACTGTGGCTCTTCTGAAACTGTAAATATTAAAAGAATGACTTCTTCCATAATTTTCGTAATTCATTTGCGTAATTCAGTCACAGGACAAGACATTGTATTTATAATGTGAGCTGTGGTAGGGCTTAATCAGTGAACACAGATAACAAACTGAATTGCAGAAAATAACCTAAATAAATCTTTTTTTTCAAAGGAAAACTGATCCACTCCATGGTAGCTCACTTAGATGCAGTTACAAGTTTAGCTGTTGATCCTAATGGCTTGTATTTGATGTCTGGCAGTAAGTACATTCAGATTTCATTTTCTTTTTCTCGTAATGGTGGCAGACAAGAGAATTATAAAGACAACTGTTTCCCCTTTCTTTAGGTCATGACTGTTCGATTCGCTTGTGGAATCTTGAAAGCAAGACCTGCATCCAAGAATTTACTGCTCATCGCAAAAAATTTGATGAGTCCATTCATGATGTGGCATTCCACCCCTCCAAATGTTATATTGCCAGTGCAGGAGCAGATGCCCTGGCTAAAGTGTTCGTATGACAGAGTGCTTCCCTTTCAACTCTAGCTTTGTATATATTTAACCAGCTGCACAAAAGAGAAGAGGAGGGCATGTGTCTTCTTATCCTGCCGTGTAATTCAGAGAATGTTTGTAAGTGTTTAGTTTTGCAGGGTGCTGTTTTCTAAATTGATGTTTGTTCTGATTTCTGCGAGCTCAGCTGGTGCTGAGAGCTTGGAAACTCTCAGTTTCTGGTAGTTAAAAAACAAAAGAAATGCTTTTATTTCAGAGGGTGTGAATTTTCGTCCAGGCAGGCCTTGGGTGAAACTAGGTCTATGTATTCTCTGTTAATAAAATGGAGTACTGGAAAGAAGGGGTCTAATTGCATCAGGGAGTAGGACAAGAGGGAAACTTCTAGGATGCTTCTCGTTGAGGAATCTTAATGTACTTAAATCACCTGGAAAAAGTGACAGTTCACATGCTCATTACTGTGTCATGTGGGAGGCACTTTGTCATCCCTTTGGTATTAATAATGTAGATCTTGTTCAGAGAGCAGTAGCGGATAGTTAATCTCAGCCACCTGGCTGCTAGCCTAAGATAAATGCAATTAAAGGAAAGCAAATTACTAACATAAATTAAAATGCAGTAAAGTTTTTTGTTACATCTTCTGTGTTATACAGCAAATATTTAGTTTGCAAAAAAAAAATGATATAATTTTTTTTAAAACTGTATTAGCGTGTGGCTAGAAGCTGAGCCTTTAGTCTAGTCCCAATTAACGACAGGCTGAAGCAGTCTGTATATACTGTAGTAGCAGATTTAACTTATTCAGATTTATAATGCTGTTTATTCTTGGAGATCTGGCACCGGAAAATATCAGAAAGATTTCCAAATAAGCTCTCCTACAATTTAACTATCAAACATTCACCTCCTTTTTCTATTCCTTCTGAAAAGGGTATCATTCTGGGCATTAAAGATAAAAGTGACATGCTTCTTTTGACAATTAAACCTATACCCGATGCTTTGTATGAGTCCTACTAGTGCAATATGTGGAGACTATACGAAGTTCCATCAGTTTGAGACATTCTGCTACTTCTAGAGGTATTTCCCAGCTTCGCCATTTGTGGAACTCGAAACTTGTCAACTTTACTGGGTGTATCGTGCCATTGGTTAGGTTACCTGAAGAATGAGTGCTTCTTGTGATTACTCGACAGATGTGCTTTATCTATTCAGGGCTTCTCTGTTGATTTGAATGACAAATAACTTTTAATCTGATCTTTTAGTCTTTTTATCCCTTCTTAAGGGAAGGGGAGTGGATTCTTTTCTATTATGTGTCATCGTCAGAGTTATTACTGCTCATAAGCCTGAAGCTGGTGTTTTCCTCTAATGGGAATGGAAGGCAGAATTTCTGCAGGAGATGATTTCTGATGCTGATGTGAGTAGTAAAGAACCCAGTGCAGCTCTTCTACATACCAGGCTGAGGTTAAGACTGGAAAATGATAAATAAATCTTTACCTTTATTTAAACTGACACTTTTTAAAAAGGAATCATTGAAAGATATCAGGAAAGGGTTTGACTGTGTTGTTTTTAGAGTGGTGTTTGGGGATGGGACCACATTTGAAGCTGATCTCAGAGTTTAAATCAACTATATTATTTAGAATAAAAGGTTGATCTGTGCTGTTTGAGCCTGAAACACATTATATTTACTGCTAAAATATCCTGGAATACTTTAATTGCTCAGAATATTCAGATATGTCACTTCATGATATTGACATGCAATATATTTCCATAGATAAGATTAGAACTTTTACCATGAAACAGATGACTACAATAGTAATTCAGATTATTTAGTTTTTATAAAGTGTTTTGTTTATGATGGAAAGGGGGGAACTTGGCTGCAAAACTGAGCATTCAACTTTGTGAGAGTTCTGTGTACTTGACTCATTCTTTCAGTGTCATTTTATTGCTTTTTGAAGAGGAAATTACAAAGATTTATTTGAAAAATTCTAAAAGTTATGTATATTATATTTGTGTATATATATTGTAAACATGTATTAAATGTGTCTAGTAAGGGAAGACTTCATGGGTGCATTTTAATGTTTTAGTATTAAGAGTTCTCTTGAGTTTGTGTATACAAAGGATAATGGTGTGAGTATGAAATGAATGTTGTGCTTTGGCTTACACAATACAATATGTAGTTACAGTTGTTTAAATTGCTGTACATAAAGCTAATAGGCCAGCATGCTTGTTTTTAAAGACTGTCATTCTGATTACAATTGGAATGTAAGAAGTGGCCGTTCAAATGTGAATTGAAAGATGTTTCCTTCTCACTAGTGAGCTCTTGCTCAAACTGAAAAGAGATTTTTTTAAAAAGCTGGCAATAGCTAGAGGATGAGGTGCCTTTAAAAAACAAAACAAAACAAATGTAGCCTTACAAAGAGGTTGTGGAGTATATATATTTTTGTGCTGGTCTTCATAATTGATGTCAATGTCTTTTTACTGTACTTGCTCACATATTTGTAGGACTGCAGGGTATTGTGCATGAGCCCGTCAGATCTTCTGAACATCATCATAGGAGTTAGGGATGAAAAAATTATTTAGGTTATCTAGTCCATCTGCTTGCTAAAGCAAGGTTGTAGACTTGTACATTTTAACGTTGTCTTGGCCAGTGAGGTTTTTATATATATGTTCTAAACAATTTGGCTTCCTTTCGAAGATTATTTCAATTATTATGTCTCACTGACAGGAGGATTTGACATGATATGTAGTAGGTCTTTTTTATAACTTCATGCCAGTATCCCAAGCCATGTTTTGTGCCATTTTGCATATTCCTCATCATCTTTGTAATTTGGAAGCTGCATGCATGCACTGGTTCTAGCTCTGTATTTCCAGTCATTTCCACTTTCTTCAAGTTGTTTTTTAGTCTGCTTTTTTTACACAACTTTGTTTGCAGGTTTTTAGCTCAGTTCTTCATATATTCGTGCCCACACCTCCATTCCATGTCCATGATTCGTTTGACCTAGTCCGAAGGTCATCTGTTAAGTGTAGTTTTTGTTTGGTTAGTTTGTTCCTCCCTAATGTGATGCTTTTGTATGGGAAGACCAAACGTTTGGTCTTCCCGCTGGTGTCTCACAAACCCAAATAATATTTCTTTATTTCTGACAACTGTTTTAAATAACTTTGAGCATTGTTACTTCTGAAGTTTCTTCTTTCAGTATGTTGTTATGATTCTTTTGCAGCTAGATGCTTAATTCCCATTGCATTATGATCCTTGGTTTTATAAGCTTTGAACTTCGGATCTCTGAGGGCAGTAAATTATTTTTTCCCTTTTATGTGCAGTTCTTCTGGGCTCAATGTAATTGGTAGCTTTCATGGATGTGATGCATACATCTGTTGAAGATGGAAACAAAACTGGACCTAAGGCTTGTTCTTGCGAAAAAGCATTTTTGTGCAACATCGGTATATGGCATTTTACCATTACTATTTTTCCCGTATATAATTTACATGGTACATTTTTTTAATGATTAACTCATTTAATTTTGTGTGCATGTTAGCCTGTGCTGCTAATTTTGGTTTTACTAACTAATTTAATGGAAGAATTTTTGGTCTTTCCGTATGTTGAAAATTGGTCTGCTAGGTTTAAGTACTCTCATTTTTATTACTAATTTACTTCACTGTGCTATTTGCTTTCACATGTTTAATTCAGTTAACTAAACGCTTGCACAAAATGATTTGGAGTAACCTGGAAGAAGCTCTAGATATAATTCTATTGTGGAAAACATTTTCTTCACTCCTATAAAATCCTAGTGTCTGCGTTTATTTTTATGCCTCAAAGGGAAAACTTTTGACATACCCTGTGAAAGATTTTATTAACTGTAAGAAAGTCACTTGATGAATATTTTTGGGATCTTATTCATCTTTATTTTGATAAAATATGTTATTATCGAGAAACCTGTAGAACTATATGCCACGTACTGTGGGTTATTTTTTAGGCCATATGTTTTCAAATAATGTTATGTTCAAGCAGTCCCATATGTAATGTATTTGATTAAGTGTGTGATGTTCACCACACAGCTTTGTGATTAGGTCATGCGACACCATTTTGCAGTTGTGAACTTAAAGTAACCAGAAACTTGTCCTTTTGAATAAATGTGTAAGAGATAAAGGACATAGTTACACCACCTTTTTCAGTACATGTGTTTGATCACAGATGTGCCCCCTTTCCTCACCCATTTCCTTATGTTTTAACAATGTAATTTTGGGAAGCAGCAATTTCCATAAACTGATGTGTCGTTTGAGCAATGTTTGATTGGCAGAAGTGTTATTCCATCCTAAAGGAAACGAAAAGTTAAAAAGCGGGCATAACTATCAGATAAGCAAGTTTTCAAGTTTTTTTAATGCATTTCAAGATGTGTGTATGGAAGCATTTGCAGGCTGTGCTTTGGCAGTGTCTTTGCAGACTGTCCTAAGGAGCCTGCTTGACCCCTGTGTGAAATATCTAGTACACCTCATAAAACCTAGTAATATAGGTTTAGTTAAGGAAGAAAATGCAGCCATTGTGGTTGTGCCTGTGCAAGAGACTACAGCAGTCTTGTCCTTGGAGTCGTCTTTGCTGAAGCATCAGGTTTGCAGTCTGAGTAATTTCTGCAGTGTGAGAGTATCTGCACATTAGATTATTTGTATTTTTAGTTTGCAGAGCTGTGGGCAGTGGTCGTTTGGATTGTGTGCTGCACAGCAAGGGAAGCAGGGAGACCATGTGCTGAACTCTCTAGGGGATGGATGGAACTGATGTGTCCTCCATGTGACTGGTGTCGTCTCTGGAGAACTGGGCTGGGGAGCAGTGTGGAGTTAAGCCCAATGGTATCACAGAGGAAGACATTAAAAGGTTAGCGTAGCAAGTTTAGGGAGCCTTTTCCATAGTGATTCCTTAGATTTATTAATTTGTCCGTTGGTTGCAGGTCCTATGAAGGAGAAAATCTAGTATATATCCAGATTCCAAATTATGCACTTTTGTGTCAAAGTACAAGGTGGAGATGGTTCAGATTTCAAAACTATGTCACTTTAGATGAGGACATGGCAAGAGATTTGTAATAGCTGATTACTTAAGTCTAAGAAGAGAGCTTACTCTTCTGCTGACATAGATAGTCTTCATGTTGGGGACACAGTTATGTGAAGCTAAGTTCCTCAGACACCGTAGTGGGACTACTCCTTTGCTTCCAGATAAACATTTATTTAAAAACAGGATTGCAGGACTAAGACTTTGTCTCATGATGTCTGTTAGAATTGAACCAAAACCACAACATTTTGGAAGCAGAGTAGAATTTTAGGCTTGTTTCTATCTCCCACTCCCCCCCCATCCCCCCGCTTCTAGGTAATTTGTGAGTCACTTAGCATGTGTGTCTTTCAGCTTGCCAATGGGTGAGCTGATAAGATTGATGGAAATAACTGAGAAAACATGATGCTGCTTATAATCTAGAATTTAAAAAGATTCTGAAATTTGTGGCTGCTTAGTGGAAATTGTTTTGGATACACTGTTAAGAATTAAGAAATCATAATATGATAGCAAACCACTTACATATGATGAATTGGTTTGTATAAGATGTTGCAATCTTTGATATGGTAGATTGAGTTTTCTTGGGCATCTGCTGTGGGTGGGCATTGTAGGGTTGCACAGCATAGCTCTTAGTATTGAGTCACAGAGAGGAAGCAAAGTTTTCCCAGAAAAAACTACTCAAATGTTGCAGGAAGCTCTCTTTTTCCATAAGGACATGAAAGCTTTGAGAATATTTTATCTAAATCTGATAATGTATTTGGTTGAAGAGGGTTACAATAGGTGGCTAGTCTTAAATCTTTCATCATTGGTGTCTTCAAGCTTAGAGACAAACACCATGACTGAAATGCATGGCCCGTAACTGCTGTTCGGAACCTCTGCAATGTTTCTACTGAGCAGCAGAGGACCTGATGAAAACCACAGTCTTAATCCATCCAGTTATATAGGGAGTGTTTTACAAGAAATAACCCATATTGTAACAGATAGTGTCACATACAAGAGAGCAAAGGAACAAACACCTGGGGAGGCGGGGGGTAGCGGGCACGACGAGGGTGACTTGTCTGTAAATCGTCCTTGCCCGGGCAAGTGCTCTTGTTCAGCTGGTGGGACTCATCCCAGGAGGGAGGATGGTGGGAAGTAACACCTTTAAAATTATGTCTCTGCCTGTGCTAATGAACGTACCTGTTGGGCAGGTTATCTGTCTTTTTGATATCTGATTTTTATCTTCCCACTTAAATCCTCCTTCAGGCTATATTTTCCAAGGATTTAAAAATTGTATCTGCAGTGTACTGTCATTGCAGGGTCAATTTCATAAAGGGCTATTGATTTTTCTCTGAGTGTTTTCTGAACAGTGGTGGGGCGTCTGCTTCAGCCCTGCCCCTCCCACCATCAAAAGGCTGATTTGTACCTCTTTATTTCCAGTTCATTTAACTCTACTGAGTTACTCTGCCTGCTGACTTCATTTTGCTGCTTTGTTGTCTGTTGTGGAAACTTAGGAAGTGCTGTATAAGATGTTTTTGAGAATCTGAATTCCACTACAGAAAGTGTAAATCCAGTTCAGTACTACAGTTTGTTGATCTCGGCTGGTTCATTGTCAGAAGAGATTTGTTGCTGGATGACAAAATCCAAACTATGGCTGACCTAGAAAGACATTTAGTAAGAAGTGCTTTTTAGCCCAGCTATCTTCCGGATTAGGTCTGGGGTTTGGAGTTGTGTGTTAAACTAGTTTCGCCCTGCTCATGTTGACAAGCCATGTTGTGATCCTGGAAGATCACACCCATGTGTAAACCATCCCTGCACATGTGGTTTTTAAGCTGCTCAGAGCTTTGTGTGGGCACGGTCCTCAAGCCCAGTCTACTTGCATTCCCTCCGTTTGAATTGCAGGCTCCCAAAATTACTTCCTTGCTATTCCAAGATGCCCTTGGTCCTCACACCAGTGTATTAAACTGGGACACTGAGAAAAGATTTACGCAGCTGGATTTGTACTATTCCAAAAGCGAAGGGATGACTTGTTGCCAAACCAAATATTTTCATTATTTTTGGAGTTCTTACTAAAAGCAGCCAAAAACATTGTATAAGGGATGAACGATGGAGTTCAAGCTGATATTTTTCCATTAAGAATTTATTTTTTTATTCTTCCTGTCATCGCGGTAGTGCTTTCTGAATGTAGCTTGTTTTCAGATGTGTGACTCCTAGAAGTGTTTCCTTGCAGTCAGCCATTTACAAACATACATAGGTTTTGAACACTGTGTCATATGTGGTAGCACTTTTTCTGGAAATGCAAACTGAGCACATTAGGTAATAATTTCTTGTACCTGTATAGCCCAAACAGACTGAAAAGCGGTCCTGTGCTATATTTTCTGTGAATCATGCATCTGAAACAACTTGTAGGAGAAGGTCTGTGATAAGAAGACCATTGTTGCTGTAAGATTTCTGTTGACATTTGTCAGCATATCAACTACCTGCATCATATTTTGTGTAACTATCTTCAATCGATTTCTTTTAAAAGAAGCTGTCAGGTTAAAAAAAAAAAAAATCCAGACAAATTTATTTGCTTTATGCAGCATAGTGTGATTTTTAAAAAATTTTTTTTATTTTTTTTACTGTTAATATACTTTTATTTTTCTCTCTCTTCAAGAGTAACTATTGAACTTAGCTTTACCTGACAGTTCTCTTTTGGAGAACATACCACAGGTGATAACCACTTAAATGTTAGTAATTACAGTTGCTCCTCTTCTTTTTTGGGTCACTTCCATGACAGAGAGTTGATACAAAAAGGCTACTGTGACTGATATGTAAACACCTAAAGGAAATTAAGACTCTCCTTCAGAATTACGCTGAAGTTATGATTTTGCACGCCAGTTTTGAATGACTACTTTGAAACAATGTTGGGCTTCAAGTGTCTTGCAAAGTGGTGGATCCAAATGAGAAAGACCCGCTAGTTGAGGAATAGGCTGCTTGTCAGTTTGTGTATGGCTCAGTACGAGGCTGTGTCAGAATTTCAGTACCACCAAATTACCTTGTTTAAGTGCTACTGTCGTACAAAAGTGAATGTCAATTTAAGTGAGAAAGTCTGTTTTCTAACTTGTGAAAGGAAATCGTTTTCTTGGGATCCATAAATGTCATGTATTTCATGATTTTAGAAAGGCTTCTTAATCATGTGACATAAGTGAAAAAGTGATTAGTTCTCCAAAGATTTGATAAGCATTTATTATAAAAAGTATACATTTTTGCTTTAAATGAAAATGATTCTTCAAACAATATTAAACTTCTTACTCAAATTCAATATTTTAAAATCCTGGATAAGCATTTAAAATGGCAAAACCAGAAGATTCAGAGGGAGATTATTTTGAAATATGCCAGTCTATTTTTGAGCTTTTCAACTGCAGCCCTGAATTTTCTCCTTTTCACTGCAATTCCTATTTTGTGAAACTTCTTGAATGCAGCTTTAAATATAACCTATCCACTTGCCTGGATACATCAAGTCAATATTTTGTCATTAAGTTTATATAGATCTGCTTATGTTAGTGTGCAGTTTCAAATGAGCCGATGTTGAGGTAACCTTGCAGGTGTTAGTGTTGGTATGACAGTAGTGCAGTGGGGTAGCTGTGTGCTGTACCCGCCGTCTGTGCTGAGCAAAATCACATGGACTTCCAGAAAAAAGCAATGGTTTTTCAGAGCAGCTTTATTTAATGTTACGGCAGCAAGTAAGTGTCATTTGTACCATATACTTATGTAAATTGGGTGCTAATAAATACTATTTTTCAACATTTTGTGTTGTGTTCGTAATTCTGTGTTTTATCACAAGATGTGTGGTCTTGGAGCGTGCACTGGGAGGGGGATGTGCGCTCAGACGTGCATTTGGAGGGACGTGAGGAAACTTCACATGAACTTCCTCTCGAGCTGTGCAAAGTGTTACCGTTCTCAATAGCGTCTCATTTTTTCATTTCTCCATATGTCTTGGTTTTGTACAGCTCTGTGGTCTTGTCACTGCTGGCATCCTATGTCTTTCCGTGCACTAAGTCCCCTGTGTCTTCATGAGGGGAGCAGACGTGCAGGGTGGGCACGGTGCCGTTGCGCAGGAGCTGATCTCTCAGCGGTGCCTTGATCCCGGTGAGACATGGTGCACTTCTCAGGGAGAACATTCATTTAACATAAAAATAAGCACATGGTTCTGCCCCTGGGGAGGGGATGAGGGAGAGCAAACCACACACCACAGATGGCAGTCGCGTTGCTACGGGAAGAGGCTCAGAATGGCACTGGTGAGGGGGTGGTACAGGAACCTACACAGAACTGAGCAGAACAACTTGTTAGCGAGTCCAACCTGCTTTTCTATGCTTGTAGGGTGGGATAAGTGAAGTTCTCATCTCCTCTCCATGGTAGGTAAAATAACCCTCCTGATTTAGTCCTACCCATCTTCGCTTCTTACAGGAAAGAAGGAATTACTTTATGAAATGAGAATACAATTGCATTCTCACCCTGCTGTTCTGCCTCCAGAGAGGGTCAGCAGAAGATTCCTGAGGCAGAGAGAAAGAAGATTTCACAATGTAGGGGTGACCTTCCCACATGGGAGGCCTTTCTCAGCAGCCTTATGGCTTTGCTTATGAACAAGACATGTCCACGTGATGGTTTGAGTGTGAGAAAAGTGAGCATATTTCTCTCTGTATGGTGAAACTTTTAGCTATCATTTGTGCTTAAATAATTTCCATGAGTGAGTACTGGAGTTCTTGAACTGCATTATCAGAGTTTTTATTAGAAATCGGAGAAAGGGTTAAACTGGTGTTAAGGAAAATAGCCCTTATGTCTCTTGCCATTCAGTGTGACTGACAGCTGATCACAGGTGAAGTAGCTGATGCCGTGCTAAAACCTGTGATACCCCCCCAGTGTAAGTTTTTATCAAGGAAAAAAAAGACTGCTTTTCAGGAATTTGAGGCACACAGCTATATAGATGTACACTTGCAATGTTTTCAATATGTAGGTGATTTAGCAAATGTAGATGGCCTTTGAGAAATCTAAGACTTCTCAAACTGAGATGGGAATGGGAAAGAAAAGGGATCAAGTTTTTTCTGTAATGTTGCTGATGAGCAGAGAAAAATAACTGGAAGAATGATAGAGAGTGACCTTGTTCAACCATGAAGTAATTTAAGGTGTGTATACCACAGAAGACTGACTTAGTGTTTGGTGTCTGGGTAATATTTATATTTGCAGCTTGCTTTGATTTGCCAAGTAGATAACGTGGATAATTTTCTATGGAGTTTACAGATAGGGTGTTAAAACCATTAAGGACACTTAGATTGCACTGGTCCTGGAACAGTTCCCCTTGTGTGCTGGAGAGCCCTGGGGGAAGGAACACCAGGACGAAGGGGAAGATCATCTGCCTGCCGATGAGAAAAGCAAAATTCAGCAGCTGCCGTGGGGAAACCCACGAAAGCAGCAGCACCTGAGGAGCAAGAGAGCAAACACAGCAGAGTGGCACAGTGACAACAGAGGTGCTGAGTATCTTGCCCCTGGGCCAGCAAGGTAAGATACTGCTGGGAAACAGGGCTTGGAGTTACGTCTCTCTGAAGTGATGGCTGAACTTTGATCTTTGGTTGTTCACCCAGAACGTAAGTAGCTAATGCTGGAGTTAAAGGCAAGAGATACTGCCATAGATCTCTCCCAAGTCTTCCAGAGTGTGAATGCCTGTATTGATTTTGGATGCCTCAGCCAGACACAGGTTCTACTGCGCTGGTCAGGCATTGGAAACTAAGTGGCCCAGCATGAAGCATCTGGACATCTAGATGCTCTCTGATTCAGCCCTGCATTTAGAAAGTGTGTAAACAGTTATTTTTTTTTTTCCAGCTTCCAAAAGAAGTCTGGTTCCAAATACGTGATCTTGCAGACTTGGAAAAGTACATATGATTTTCATGCCTTTTGGCCATTAGGCTCTGCTTCGACGGCTGATTCCTCTGATAGGTAACTTGGTGATCCTTCCCCTGCTAGCTCACTCCTAGGCCTTTTTTCATGACATTGAAACCCCTGGGGCTTTACCAACCTTGCTAGATCTTCTGTAATCTAGTAAGAACCTCAGCGGCATCTCAGAAACTAAAATGGCATGGACCATATTTGGTCTTTATTTTTTAACTACAAACGAGACGTTTATTACATACGCCTTTGGGACAATTTTATTGCAAAAGATATGGCAACTTGTATTGATAAGCTCAAAATAGCTTGTATATGTTACAGAAGGAGTTCTGCTGCTTTCTTCAAACAAATATACCCCCTCAAACATTTATGAAGACTTAGATGGAAGTTATCTTGGTTTTTTTCAAAAAACAATGTTTAGAGACCTTATTAGATGGCAAGTAGTTTGATTGTTATGAAAGGTAATGGTTACGAGGACTGTGTTCTGTGCTGATCCACTCTTGTTAATGGAAGGGTATTTTCTTAAAAGTTTTGAGGCTTATGCTCAAGTTTACAGTGTTTATGAGTAGGACATCTAAGTTGAGATGAGAATCAGATAGACATTAAACCACTTTTGCCCTTTGAGATACAACAATTTCAAAGTCATCCTGAGAAGTTAATAAAAAAGCACATTGTCAACTGAGGGCTATAGTTCTATAAATGTAAGATAAACCTTTTAAACAGCAACAAACCTTGAAGTGCCCTTTATAAATGCTTGACGCTTGACACAGAAGATAGCTGTGCAACTTCCCTGTAAAAGAGCGTTTGAAAGCTTACTGTTATTGCTGGAAGTTTAAGATTTTGGAAGAAATTAAAATGCATATCCTAAAGAACCCATGTAGCTCTAACTGCTGATAATGTCTCTGCTGTCTGTGCTGTGGTTTCAGCAGAGCACGAGTAAAATGGTGAGTCTCTGCAGTCTTCCATTTTTGCTAAAGTATGGGATGGAAAACAGTATGTGGTGGTAAGCTGTTGCATCAAAAATTAAACCACAATATTAAGGGTAGCTAAAAAGTAAGACTTAGGCCTTTTTCTCAGAGAGCCCCAAATTAAACCTCAAGAAAACAGGTTTTCCAGACAATAAATCTGGTGTCTGAACTGAAGTCCATAGTAAATTCATTTTAATTTTGTCCAGCCTGTGTAATGTGCCTTGTCGACAGAGAAAGATGCTTTCTGCAGAACAGTGGTGAGGGAGGTGGGTCAGGAGATGGGAGCATCGGGGGCTGCACTGCTTCTACCTCACTCTCTATGCTTAATCTTTACTTTTTTCAAGCCAAGATGATACTGCTGTGGAAGTGCAGTGGCACAGATGAATGCTAAAAGCTCTGTGTACATGTATATTTTACGTCTTTGTTTTGCTTTTTTTGGAAGCTGGCAGTGCCCGGTGTCTTCTCTCTGGATAGCATTATTAAAGCTGGAACTGTTTCTTCTGGAAGGAAGATCTGAACCTTCCCTGTGTAGAACCACTGTTTCATCCAGGACAGCTCTTGAGAGGACCCCAGCCTGGCTTGTGTTACCATACCAGGGAGATCATGCAGAAACTGCCGTTCTCATTAATTTACATTATGCTTACATAATTGGTAATTTTTTATCTACTTGTGTCGTATTTCTAAACATAACAATTTGAAAGGTTGGGCTTTCACTGACAGATATACTTCAATTAACATTTTTATGTGAACAATAGACATCCTGGGTCGTGGTCATTGAAACTATAAATGCTATTAGAAGCCTGGTTTGTGTGCAAGATGTGAAATTTGAGTTTTAATTGCTTTCCATTTCCTGTTAGTTCCACAAACACGACGTGGTGTGGCTTTGGTTGCCATAAGGTGCATGAACACACACATTTTTATTGGCTCTGCAACTCTGTTCCTTTCCTTTGATAACTTTGCTTAATGAACATGTTTTCTTAAATTGTACTGGATGGAAACATAGCCAGCAACTGCTGCTTCTTAAATAAAGTGCAATTCTTTTGACTTTCTTATAATAACATGTCACTCCTCCGCTACTGACCAGTGATATGGCTATCTCTTACTTAAGGAACAACTGTGTTGTTTGAATAATTCAGAGCTGTAGTAGGTTCATTTTGAAATAAATCCATAAAATGGCAGTCAATCCCAGATTTGCGAGCGGGCATCTGTAAATTCTCAAAATGCTGCTTTTCCCAGTATAGTGCAGAAGTTCAGATAATTCGCCCTTAAATTAAATCTTGTTAATGGCTCTTGAATAGCTCTCCTCACATTAGAGACTGCTGTAAACTCTACTGAGCTGTGGTTTAACGGTAGAGCAGCAGGTCTCAAATGCTTTTGCCATTGTGAGCAGTTTAAACCCACCATTTTTCTCAAAGAGTCACCTCTGTCCTGGCAACTCTCCTGCAGGCCTTGAGCCACATGAGAACAGAGCAAGAGAGCTAAGGGGATGAGACACTTATCAAAATCAAATGATGATGTAGTACTGTAGGACACTAGATTCCCGTTGGCCGCTTTGTTGATTTGGGGCTTTACTGGGGTTGTCAAATGGTTGTAGAGTCCCACAGCTTGACTTGCTCCTCTCACTTGCTTTCCAGTCTCTGGGTTTGGATAAATCTCAATGCTTTAATTTACACTAGCTGAAGCTTATCTTGCTGGCAAAACAGCTGTATGGAGAGAGTGCCTGCTTTTGAGAACGTACTCAAATCTGAATCCTGTTTCCCCCAAAAAAGTGACTGGTATTTCAGCCCTGACGTGGGTGTCATCTGGTGGGCAATGCCACGCAGAGGGGCTGAGCAGTGTGGCTGCTCCCTGGAGGGACCTGGCCACTTCAGGGAGCAGGTGGTATGTTTTAAGGAACTTGTGTGTGCCTGTGCCCAAAGGTGGGAATTAGACAAGCCAGGGCTCTATGACAGAAGCAGCTTTTCAAATAGCTCCAGTTATTTCCTCCATGTTTTCTGCCTCTTTTGCTATCCATCCAAATCAGAGTTACTGCAGCCTGAAAGCAGAGAGGGGAAAAAACCCAAAAACCAAAAAAACAACAGTCTACGCAGAGCATTATCATGCATAGGGACAGAGCTGCGATCAACCTTGTTGAGTGGAAAGAACCAGAGAAAAGCACCTCCACTCTTTCTTGAACTGAGGGCCGATGTTTTGCCTGTGGCACTTGGTGTGTGCAGTGCTCGAGGGTCCCGCCTTGCCTGAGTCCCTCAGTTCCGTGGCTGGGAATTAAATTCTGTGCAAATGTTTTGGATGAGCTGATTAACAAAGCGGTAGAGGTTGTCAAATTCATCCACGAAGAAGGCATGTTCCTTGTCAGGGTCTGTTGCGATGGCTTCCAGTTCATCTTGGGCTGCCCAAGCAACTCCAATGGAGTAAGCTATAACTCCTGGAAAGAAACCCAGAGTTTACAATGAGCATAAAAGTTGTCATTGCATTAAATTTTATTTAAGACCAATATTGCAAAGGTAGTTGCCAGGCCAGAAAAATGTGGGCAGTGAGTTGCAGTGCTCTATCTCTGAAAAAAAATGGTACTTTCAAATTTGCAGAAAGGGCCTAGATCGTGCCTTGCAAGTACCTTTTGCCAAGAGCAAAAAGGTTTAAAAAATAGTAAAGCTTCTGCTCTGCATCTGAACAAGAGGCAACTGAACAACAGGTTATTGTTCCAATGCAAATGTCTTATAATTATGTTGGAAGACATGTGACTGTCCTGACTGGAAAGCCAAAGGAGGCTTCATGTGTTGCTAAGACAGTAGAAATCCCCTGAAATCTCCTAGACATAGCTGCATTTTGCCAGATTTATGGGGTTTTTGTTGTTGTTTGTTTAAGTTCCTCATTCAGCTATTAAGCAGATGCTGGTCTTGTTATAGCTCAATGAGAGCCCAGAGTGAGGCACAACTCTTCCTTTATAAAGCTTCAAATCGTAGCAAACTGCATTTCTCTGACCTGGATAAATAACGAGGCATGTAGGGAGAGCAGGCAGCAATAGAAGGGCTTACCATTTTGGTGAGCTGCCATGGCCGGCACTCTGACATCGTCGTAAGACCTGCCATCTGTAATGAGAATCATGATCTTTCTCTTGTTGGGTTTGGATTTGCTGAACAGCTGCTCTGAGGCGTAGCTGATGGCTGCTCCCGTGCTGGTCCCGCCGCTCCAGTAACTGATCCTCTTGATAGCGCTCAGCACATCCTGCTTCGTGCTGTACTTGTCAAAGCTGAACTCCAGCCGTTGCTCGTAGGTGTACTGAACTGCTCCGATGCGGGTGTCGGTGTCCGAAATCTCGAACTCCTTGCTGATATTGGCTACAAACTGGAGAACTGTGCGGAAGTTGCTGGTGCCGACGCTGCTGGAGCCGTCGATGACAAAGCCGATGTCGGCCGAATTGAGGCACGTCTTGCTGCAAACCAGCCGATCGGTGTCGCAGACCCGCTTCACCAAGGGCTGGACCACCTTGTGGAGGCTGAACCAACTGGGCACATTGATGGAGTAGAAACCATTTGTCCTGCACACGGCCTGCAAGGCAACAAGGATGGATGCAACAGAAATTCAGCCCGCCTGCTTCAGCCAGGCTGTGTATCTAAATTGTAAATATAGACTCCTGGAAAGGGCAATGCTGATTCCCTGGGAAATTATGGCAGTGTAACATCACAGACACTTGTCTAACAAGACAGTTTTCCTGCCCTGCCCCCGCTTTTTTTTAAGCTGTGGGTTGGAGCTGATATTATAGTAGTGAAAGAAATATAATAAGCAAGTTTGCCACCTGTCAAGCTTTTTTAGATGAGTTAGATTGTTTGCAGAAAAAGCACCCAAATCACAGAGCTGCTGTTAGTGTGGCTCCAGTGGGCATTATGGAGCCTGTGTGTTTGCCGGGTGGCAACTTCAGCTCCTGACATTTAGGGCAACAAGGAAAGTTTTGCCGGCTGACAAACCCTACTATCTCGAACTTAAAACCTTGGACTGAAGTTGGGTTGTCCTTGGCTTATACCCTTCTAAGAAGAAAAGAACCCAGGCAATTTTAGTGAAAATGCAAAAAGCCCACAAGGATTTTCCATTGTGCTGGTTCTGCCAAACAGTAAAAAGAAAAATCATTAACTTTTATAACTGAATATTTGTAGGGAGTGGATGTGTGGGAGGCTTCTATAGGATTAGTTGGGAGTCGAGTGAGTGTGGGTCAGGAGAAGGGGTGGCATAGAAGAGGGAGTGGGAGAAGTCAGCTGGGTGGTGGGGACAGGCTGGATCAAGTTGTCCTTGGCTTTAGTGCCTTTTAAATGCTAATGCCTCCGATCTCTGGGTAAGAATATTTTGTTAAGCCAGCCTTTATCTGTCAACTTTGGTGTGTCTCTGTGTGTTTTAAAAGACTGAGGCACTGTTTTCTTGGTGCCTGGTCTTGACTTCCATAAAGCCCAACAGCTCCAAGGGAGTTATGGTTCCCACCAGCCTGGGCTTCTTGCCATGTCCTGCTCTCATTTGCTCTTACTGTCTTGCTGCTATTTTAGTGTTACGATGCAGCAGTATCAAGTCACCATTCCCTTTTCCCCTTCCTATTCTGACCCCACTCTACTCGCCTTTCTGCCATATCCCTGGCAGGTTTGCAGAGACTCAGCGTAGCTTTGCCCTTTTAAAAACCTTAAATGCAAATGAGACTACAATCCAATTAAATGCTGACCGGAGATGAAGCAGCTCTCTGGAGCAGCTCTGAAACTCACGGGAGATTATTTAATGGCAGAGCGATGTGGTTCAGATGGGAATCTGTTTTCTGAAAGTAACTGATAACTCAAATCTGCTTCCTGAGCCCAGCCTGGTCTGGCACTTGGTAGATCCCTCCTGCCCTAACGGGGTGCCAGCTTGCCCTGAAGCACTGTTGAGCAGGCAGCTACTGTTAATGCCAGATACAAACCATTCAAGGCTTGCACTACTTTTTTTTTTTTCCCTGCAGATGTCAGGGATTTACTCTTTTTCTGAGAGATACCGTGAAGTCCAAAGCAGCAGAAACAAACAACAGAAAAATAACTCACATTGGACCAACAGTGGAAATAAATGTTTGAGTTATCCAGTATAGCTGAACAACTGCCTTGGAATATCCCAACATTTGCGTGTGTGGGACCTGCCTGCAAAGGCAACACTGACATTAGGTTGACAGGGCTCCTCAGCCTTTGCAAAGTGGGAGATGTGCAGCAAGAGGCTTGTGGAAAGCTCAGGCCACAATTGTGCTTTGCAACCGTACTGTATATTTAGAAAATGTCCCATCTCAATACGACTGCAGGTTTGTGCCAATGTTTAGTCAGTAAAATGCCACTTGCTCCATGTTGCACCTCAAACCAGAACTTTACTGACTTCATCCCATTTCTGACTTCAGCATTTCTGCCTGGCTCTTCACATGGGAGACCTCAAGACAGTATGAGCAGGACAAGAAATAACCATAAGTGGTAAGAAGGAACGGGAAAAGCCTTAATGAAATAGCTTGGAAGATGTAGAGTCAGAGCCCAGCCCAGTAAGTACCTTGTCCACAAAATTTGGTTCGATAACATTCTGCTTCTCACTTTCAGCAGCTGCTTCAATAGTGACAAAGAAAATGTTGATCCCTGATTCTCTGGCCAGCCTGGAGGCCTCCTCCACTCTGTCTGTTGGCCACCCGTCCACCATCACCACAACCACGTTGGGTGCTCCACCTCGATTACCATTAGCATCCAAAAAGAAGTTTTTGTTGACAAATGAAAGTGCCTTCCCTGGAATAAAAGAGGAGTTGAGGATGAGTTACAGGCCTTGAAGCGCTCTGCCTGATAGTATCTCACAAAATGGTAGGCAGAGGGTTGACTCAAGTGCTGGAGCCCTGCTGAGAGCTGGGGAAAGCTGTTTCTGTGACTGTGAGCAGGAGGGGAGGTCACTGCTGTTGGTGCCAGTTCCTCCTGGGCCCTCCTGCCCAGGTGTGCCAAGCCACATCCGCCCCCTCACCATGCCCCAGATGGGCTGGGGGTGACAAGCTGGGTTAGCAAGGGTCCCCAACATGTTGGTGGGACCTCCCTGTGAGGAGAAAGGTAAGTCCTGTCCACCTGTGGTGGACTCACAGCACCCTGGACTAACGCAGACAGGTCACGGTGGGAACAGTTCCCCCCGCAGCCCTGCCCTAGCACTGAGCACCATTCAGTCACAGCCTCTGTACCCAGCGAGGAGGTGTGGGATCACCACAGCCCAAGCTCTGGAGCTGTCCTTGAGCTGAGGACATGCAAACAGCCCATCACCTACCAACATTGGAAAGTCCACCTTTCTGTGAGATTTTCTCAATGGCATTTCTTACATCCTTGGAGTTGACATACGTTTTTAAGTTAAATTCGGTGGAAGGATCATCACTAAAAGGAGAAATGAAAGCCATTGTCAGTTTTTCACTTCACATGCAAAAATACAAACACTGTAGGACCTGTTTGTGCTTCTTGGGTGTGAGTTGGAGTGAGACCTTGAGCACAGGTCAGCTGCAGACCTACAGCTGCCAGAGTGTGCAGTTGTGCCCCACGGCAATGGGAGCAGCTACACAAGAAGCTCTTACCCATACTGAACGATGCCCATCAGAGGACCAGCACTGCTGATGCCAAGGGCTTGAGCCACGTTACCGAGGAACTGCTTCTGGAGCTGAAAGCGACGTTTACCGATGCTCCAGCTCCCATCCATCAAGAAGGACAAATCAACCTTGCAATCTGAGGAGAGACACAGAACCATGGAAAATATTTTTGGTCCTTTCTGATAGCTGTGCTTCCCATGAGGAGCAAAGGCCTAAAAAGTCCATTCAGTGACTTGTCCTGCTGAGCAAGCTCTACAAAAAGCCTTTGACAAAGCCAGGTTACAGCTGGGGGCTCAAGTCTGTCCTGCTTATTGGTAAACATGGTTCTTCATGTGACTTTCTCCCACACAACATCCAAGCCTAGCTAGGTGACAAGAGTGCAAGAAGCTGCCCCCAGGTTTTGGTCTGGGAGCACTGTGTTTGGGGGCTGTGGAGGAGAGGCTGGCTGTGCAAGAGTGAGCTGTCTTATGTCCTGTGTCCTCGGAGATGCAGATTGGGCTCAGCCCGCTTTATTCTCAGCCCAGGGGTGGAGAAAGTTTGTAAAGACAGCCGAGACCCTTGGATTTTGAATTCTGGCTGCCTGCAGAGCACAGGCTGCAGGGATTTCCTTGGTTACAGTTTTATGGGCTTAATTAGTATGATAGACATAACAGGAACAGGTCTTCACATGTGATGTTAATGCTGTTCAGAAGGGAGGGAAGGCTCAGTTCCCTGATGCCCAGGATGCACCCTGCGGCAAAGGACATTGTGGGGTCTCTGAGGAACTGCTGACAGCAGTCCTGGCAACACTGTGCTTCTGAATGAGAAGTGTTCAGCAGTTGCATTCTGGTCTGGAGCTAAGATCGGGGATGATGATTTTGTTTGGTGCATTTGGACTGAGTGGGGGCTCTTTTCACATGCGGCTGTAGGCATCTACCTGCGTGCACAGCAGCAGCAGTGTGCTGTTGTGTGTTGGCTCTCTGGGCTGAAAGCAATATTCTAGAAAAGCTATGCCTGCACCCAGACACTCTCTTCCTTCTAATTAAACAGATGAACCTAACCTTTGTCCTTCTGTGAATGTTGTCTTCATCACTGCTGGCCTGCTTTTACTTCTCTGCAAGTTAGTGGTAAAACATTCATTGGTTGGACTGTGACCAGGAGCGGATCAAAACGTGGCTTAACTAGAGCGCTAATTAACATTTTCCCCCTCTGGTGTCCGGGTCATCCTCATCTCTTGATTTCCCCCCGATGATGTCTCCTATCAATCAGACTGTCCAAAATAGTGTGTTTTAATCATTAGGTAGCCCGAAGGCTACAAAGCGCTGATTGTTCTTACTGGCTTATGCAACTGTCTCCCATCTCATTACCTTCAATTTTTTCCCCCGTAGCTGTCTGTTTTTCTAATTTTAATAATGCTGAATTATAGAAGCGTGACTGAGAACCGTGTTCGTTCACAGCATATCATGAGGCAAGGCCGGGAACCCACAACAAATAATACCTCAATTAACGGCCAAGTTTTCCTGAATTTCCTGTCCTTTAAAGGGAGCTACACCATGCAGTCTATATGTGGAAAATGGGAGTTTGTTAGACAGCAGGGTCTGGGCATGCAAAGATTTACATACTCTTACACACAGACTTAATTTCTGGGGAGGATTCAGACAACAGGAGTATTTTGGTGCTGGGACATCAGTGGAACTCTGCAAGGGCACAGCCAAAAGGTGCTCTGGAGGGAGCGGAGTGCTTTCTGATTTGCAAGGAGGCAAGATCTGAATTATAGCTTTTATGGTCCTAGAGGTATCAGCAGGATGAGAGTTTTGATTCTGGTGTGCTTTATCTCAGTTTAGCTGCTGGAAACACAGCTGTGCTTGCCTCCGTCTCTGTTACACTGAGCTCTGCTTTCCTCCAGTGCAATGGGGTCTGTAGGGCAAATGCTTCCCATTTTCTTCTTCTTTCCCTTGTTTCTGTATCAGTTTTAGGTGTATTTGACATCTTTGATAGGGGAAATAAACACTTTTAACTATTAGGAGCAGTGCCTGGGAATGTGCAGACATTCAGTTCAGTAGTTAATGTAAAGAGTCCTTGAAATGCCAATTCTGTGAGAGTTGGCATTCAGCTGCTGGAGGATGGGCAAGAGAGGACCCAGGCACTGGTGGGAGGGTGAAGCCCCCTCTCCAGGTCAGCTTCCCATGAGGACGCGTCAGACGACCCCATCTCTCCACTCAGAGCTTGCTCTCTCTTTCTCCTTCTACTCTGGGCCCCATCTAAAGATGAGTTAATGGGAAAATCTGACTTAATTATAAAGGGCTGTAGAAGATTTCCAAGCAGGGACCCTACATCTCCACCCCCGGACGGAGGGATCCTCCATGCTCCCCTCTCTCTTTGCTGTGGCAGGCACTGGGTCCCTTTCTCAGGTGGTTTCTTTCCTTCCCACCCACTGCGGTGGGAAGGGTGCCCACACCCAGCACAGCTACAGGAGCCTGCTTTGGTCAGCAGGGCTCGCTCGTCTAACCCTGGCCGCAACACATTGGTTTGCTGTCCTCCACCATTGAAGTCCCTGAGCGAAGCTCTGCACCCCAGGAACGTGGAGCTGATACCGTCTGGGAAGAGGCAGCGGTGAGCAGCCACCATCTCCCCACCCAGGTAAGATAAATCTTGGCTGTTATTTCCTCCCCTGTAGAAGCAAAAACCAGTTATGTGTATGAGAGGGGCCAGTGGAGAGCGATCACTGTTCTTCTGCAAGGGAAAAACGTGTTCCTCGAGTTTCTCTGGCTTTCTTGAAAACTTACATTTTGCTATTTAATTTGAACGCGTTCTAGCAATGTGTAATTAATAAAATGATATTGCTTAATTATAAAATTAATTCTGAAGTACGTACTTGGGTTCCCCTGGGAGATGGACTCCAGCGGCTTCGGATTCAATTTTTCCTTTGAACTGAAGCCTAGAGAGAGGAAGGAAAGGCTCTGTCAGTGTGTGCTTGGTGGCTGCCCTTGCTCTGGAAGGAAGCAGGCAATGGGGTGACTACAGAGTTCCCCCTGGCCTGAGGATTGACTTGGGAGGAAAACAAGGATGGGGAGCACATCCTTGGAGCTTACCTTTTTTACCTATGTCACTTCTAGTATAAAACAAGAGTGGAGGCATTTCTAGAAGTGCCACCAAAATCTCTCCAAGCACCAGCTTTGACTCCTCTTTGTGAGTCAATGCCTTCACTGCAAGGGCTTGAGAGCAGCATGCACAAGTAGAGGGTTCCTCAGGTGCGGAGGCTGGCGGCCATGGTGTGGGGTGGTAACCTCCCAGCACTTTGCCTCTGAAAGAACCAGCGCGGCTCCACTGCTTGCCCATCATGCTTCACCTGTGCTTTACAATGGGTTGCACATCTGAAGCAGATAAGTGACAGATTTAGCACATTTCTGTCTGGAGAGGAAGGCACCGGCAGCAACTCACCCCCACCATGTTACAGCTGGGGCTGCAATGTAAAGCAAGCCACAGATCTTCAGGTGCTCCGAAAGGGCTGGGTTATTTTGGAAAGCACAAAAGAAACAGGGTAAATGGTGGCATGAAGCTACAGTCCAGTCATGGGAAACAGTCTCATGGGTCACTGGTAAGTTTTAGCTGAAGTCCCAACTGAGGTATTTGGATGGTAGTAGCCCTGGCAACATGAGTATCTCCTTATGAGATGTATTGACTTACAGGGCATCATCAGGCTGGCATCAGAAGGTTTGAAAATGCTAAACTTACTCATGACTTGAATGTCTGGTGAGAGTCTCCTACAGTATAGGATCTCCCTCGCAAGAAAGGGCAAGGAGCTGTTTCTTTTCACTACAGGAAGGCAAGATTAAGGGAATTTAGCTGGGATAATCCCCAGAAGAGACCGCAGTGATCAGGCAAGCCCCAAACCAATACTCACTAATGAAGCAGTTGTTGAAAATAATAGCAGAATGGCTTATGTTTGTAAATGCGTATTAACTTTTACAAAAAAAAGGAGGAGGAAGGCTTCCTTAAATCTTCATCACCAAATAAGTCAAAGAAAGACTGCACATTTCAGAGAGACAGTAAAAAGATAACTTTAGAAAGCATGAGCTTAATATAGAAAAAAGATGAGAAATTACTAGGTGCCACAGAGCTTGTCTCTCCACAGCAGCCAGCCAGCCACCAGCAAGCCAAGCATGAGGGCATCAGTGTATGTAAAGAACGCAGGTGGCAAAAGGACATCAGTGAAGGTCACCACCTAAATATGATGGGAGGTGTAACAGTTCTGAGAGCATGTACCACCTCGGCTTGCTTCTGAAGATATTCATGATCATGCCATAATAATGCAGAAAATAGCCAAGAAAATGGGGGGAAATACCAGCTCTAGCTCCCTCCATCACTACTCCTGTTTCTATTCCATTTATGTCTAATGATCCACCCCTCATAAGGGGCAAATACAACTACCTTGAGTCCTTACACCCGCATGCTGAAAGCCACACATAGTTTTGGGTCATGGCCAAGTTTGTATTAAGTCTGAGTATGCAGTGCCTAACGCAAAGCTGGCCTGATGCCTGGTCCCACGCTGGGTGGCTATAGCACACTACAACATCCTTACAGGACAGAAATGTTGCTTTGGCTTCTCGTGTTGTTTGTTTGTTTGTTTGTTTTTAATTCAGCTGCCAGTGAAGAAAGTTTCTGCTGCAGGGACTAAACAGACCCATTAACAGCAGCACTATGTGGTTTCCCTCTGCTTTGCTTGTCCCCAGGCATCTGCTGTTGCCTGTCTAGGCAAGGGACAGTAAGCTAGCTGGAGTGCTGGGCTTGACTTTGTACAGGAGCCCATGTGGTTGTGAATGAATAAAATAGGTAAAGGACACAAAGATTAGCTCTTCTTTGTTTATGGCAAGAGCTGGTGATTCCTTTGTGTGTTTTGTTTGAGAATTCCCCTGGCTGGTGTTACTTTTTGTCACCACACACTTGGCACACTGCGGTGCCCACAGCCCCGGCACGTCTCCCTGCTCTCCTACCCAGGCTTTGGAGCAGATACTTTTTGGTCAGGGCACAGGGGCTCTCCACCCATCCCAACATGGGCTCTTGTGCCAGAAAAGCCTCACTCCCCCCAGTTAGCAGAGCCAGCCCCCTCCTGCCAGAGCAGGCTGGCCCTGTTGGAAGGTGGGCTGGGGAGCCAGGCTCCAGCTGGCTTCATCCTTCCCACCTGGACCTATTGTCGAGCATGTTTTTGGTTTGTGCCTCATCTTGCCCTTCTTCTGCACACCTGGGACAAGCTCCCAAGCAAGTAGCAGGGGACAGGGCTCCTGGGGGTATGTGCTTGCCTACAGGAGACCTATTTGGATGGGGGGAACATCAGTGGGGGGAGGCAGCTAGGTGATGCTGGGCAGCGCTGCCTGAGGCTGGGCACTGGCTCTCGACTGAGGAAAAGTGATGGTTTTGGAACAGATGCAAAGCAGCTCCGTCCAGTGACATCTGCTGTAGCAAACACTTCTGTCTCAGACCCAAAAGTCTTGCTGCCAGGGATGAAATCTGCCTGAGGAAGGACACAAAGCAAATCCTGTACAGGTGCAGTTGCTGCTTCTGAGAGCTAAACCCTCTGCTGTGTTAGGCACTGTGGGATGTGGGTGACTGAGGAGTATTTTAACTGAAAATACTTGATGAGAGCAAACCCACCAGCTGCAGATGTGGAAAGACATGAGTGTGACCTGGGGAGGCACTGTCACCATGAGGTGGAAACATCAGCAGTGCAGGGAGGGGAAACAGGACAGCCTTAGAGGCAGAGACTAAACTTCAGGGTTAGGCTGGTGGTTGATGGCTCCTCCTTGGATAAATGCAAAGGAAGGCAGTTCAGCAGCCAGGCAAAGGCAGTGGGCACTGCAGAAGGGCACTTTGAACGAAGAGGCCACAGGACCAAGTGTTTCTTGCAGGCTGAGGCTGGGCTGTGTACTTGCGTCTGGTGACCCTGACGCTCCACCAGCAGCCGTGGACTCCCAAACCCAGGAGAGGAAAATCTCATCAGTATGATTTGGCAATGCCCCCACTTTGCCCTTGCTTTGCCTGTGTATAAATGCCTGCAGGCACAGTCCCACAGACACTTTCAGGTGGTGCAAACCAGCCTAACTGCCCAAACCAGCCTCACTGCCCTGTTCTGGCCAGGCACCCTCCCACCTGCTCCTGCCCCACCGCCAGCCCCAGTGCCTGCCTGGTCTCGACGAGACGCAATGAGAAAGGGGAAAGAACGCAGTTAAAACTCTGAGGAAAGCACAAGGCTAATGGTGGGCTGGACCAGCCCACTGACAGAGCTTAGCCCTGGCCACGCAGGTGGCTGGGCAGAGGGTGGCTGGAGGCACAATGGCTCTTTCTGCTGGCAGTGCTGGCTTATGGTGGTTTTATCTGATGCGGAAGTTATTGGTGATATGAGGGAGAGAAAGAGAAAGGAAGCAATAGCTTGGACTTCTATGTAGCCTCTCTGACAGGCACATGGATGAGAATGATTGTGGGTTTTTTTTCTTTAAAACCTGAAACAGTTGGTGGCTTGTCCTCCTGACTTTGTATGTTCCAGTACAGGCTTTAATTCCATGGGCCCATAACAGTTCCTTAGTAATAGACCAAAGACATGCTTTGTCCCACAGCCTGTGCACCACATACCTCACATGTGCCAGCTTGCTATCCCAAATGTGCAGTTCCCCACACTCGCCTTATTTGCAGAACAGAAAGTAGGTGGATTTAACACTGTAGTGAAATTAGATATTAACATGTGCCATTCATTTTAGCAATTAAATTGTATAGGGTAGATAATTCATAGTTATCTGCCTCATGCATTTATCTGCATCCAATAAAAATCCATATTTCTTAGCCAGGAATACAACTGACATTAGCTTTGTTGGTATGGAAAACCCAAGTGATACAGCACTTTTCATTTTTATTTGCCAATGCAATTACCAGTTCTTGAAGGTTGTAGGTCAGCTAGCTGATTTGTGCTTAGTATAACAACAAGGTCACCCACCAAATAATCTTCCCCAACTAATTGGGGAGGTGGTCAGTTTCTATGGGCCTCCCTGTTCTGCCAGTCCAATTTAATGTTGTTATTGCCATGGGAATTTCAGCTTGCTGCATGGGCAGTCTACTCCATGCTAATTAAAGTTCCCTTCACTGATTGTCACAGCTGTCCATCCTGATTAAACTTCCCATTCATTTAAGTAAGACAGCAGTGACTACATCCACGCCAGAAAACATTCCTTTGAAGTGACAATCTGAATTCATCAAACTTTATCACACTAGTCTATGCAGGCACTTCAGTTGCTGAGAAACTATTAATACAACATCCCTTCCCCCACGCTCACCCTCTCATTGCATTTAATGTGATCCATCACTTTGTGCCTCAAAGTACCCCTCTGCACATCTGGTGCTAGTGCTGTAGCTTTTTTTCTAAATAAGCACACTGGAGGCTACAGCAAATAGAAACACTTCCTCTCTTTGGCTCAGACTGCCGCTGTGGGAGAAGGGAGATCTGTTTGTGTTTGGGACAACGCAAATTTTGATGGCAGCTGCTGACACTAGATTTGCAAGCTAATGCACGCGGGCTGTGCTGCTTGTCACAGCTGGTGCAAGGGTTAGTCATGCCTCAGCTTTGAAGTAAGCAGAGTGTTCAAGGGAATGGTCTTTACAAGGGCCATCAGTACCTCCCTCTCCAACAACAAAACCGGAGATGGAGAAGACATCTTATGTTGGATGGTCCAGCCACTCGTAAGAGAGAGAGTACCCTGTAATGAACTGGCCTGTAGTTCATGCAGCCTGCTTTAAGTGCTCCTGAGGAAAGGGATCTCTTAAATATTGAACACATAGAATTTGCAGTTGGTAAGTGTGCCTGATTAAGAGCTGTGCAAGTCTGGGTCTTGCTGCTACTTGAGCCTGCTACAAATGTAGGGGTTTTTTTTTCCTTCACTCATCAGTAATTATAAAAATGTTGACAGCTCCATATTGTCACTTGTCCTGGTTTCAGCTGGGATAGAGTTAATTTTTTTTTTTTTTTTTTTTAGTAGCTGGTATAGTGCTGTAAGAATGAGAATAATGTTGATAACACACTGACGTTTCAGTTATTGCTAAGTAGTCAAGGACTTTTCAGATTCTCATACTGGCCAGCCAGCGAGAAGGTGAGAGGTGCACCAGAATCTGGGAGGGGTCACAGCCAGGCAGGACAGCTGACCCAAACTGGCCAAAGGAATCCAATCCATCCATACAATATGATGTCGTGCTCAGCATATCAGCTTGGGGGAGGTGGCTGGGGAAGGTGATCGCTGCTCAGGAATGGGATGGGCATCAGCAAGTGAGTGATGAGCAATTGCATTGAGCAACACTTGTTTTGTGTATTATTTTATCGTTGTTATTATTGCTTTCCTTTTCTGTCCTATTAAGCTGTCTTTATCCTAACATCAGAGATTTACTGTTCTTTTCCCCCCAGTACTCTCCCCCATTCCACTGTGAAGGTGGGGCTGAGTGTGAATGGCTGTGTGGTGTTTAGCTGTCTGCCACGTTAAACCACATCAATTTTAAAGGCTAAAATGTCAGAAATTTTCAATGATATTCATTCTTTATGCTCATCTTCCTTAGTTATCTGAATGTGTTTCCTAAGTACATTGACATCAGAATAATCTGTCACCTCCTTCACAGATTGCAATTCTAGACTGCTAATCCAACTGTGGCATTCCCAAAATACCTTGTTTACAGATGGATTTCAGTGGTTTGAGCCCATTTCCTGCAGTGTACCTGCCAACTCTTTCTAGAGCTCATCTGTTCTGCTCATACTTTAGGCAGGAACTCAAGATGTGTGCAAGCGCAGAATAATTTTAACTACTAAGATGTAAACTATATGCCTCGTTTATAATTTTAAATACTGCAATTACTCCTTAAAATTAGATTGTTATCAGCAATGTCATGGGCCTGATGAATAGGGTTAGCTTTCCCCATGTGCTGTGGAAACCAGATGTTCCCAAACTAGTTACTGGATGCTTTAAATATTTACCTGTATCAAAAAGGTTCAATCCAGGTTTCCACAAGTCTGTTTCCACTGCTTTTGCACATGAAAGAGAAGAAAAATTATTACTGAAAATAATGAAATTAGTAGAGATTACAAAGCTCTGACTCAGTCTAGATAGTGAACAATCATACAGTGAACAACTAGGACCTAAGGAAATCGGTAAACCTAGAAACATTTATGTGCACATTTCCAGCCATATTTAGGAGCCTCATATAACTGCCTCAAGAGCATTAATATGTTTTATTATTTTAAATATGCCTCTTCAGATCTGTTTTTCTTTTGCTTCTCTAAATTGCATTGATACTGAGGCAAGTATACTGACTTCAGTATACTTTTTCTTGGCTTAGGTTGGTTTTCATTGAAAATCTGCAAGTACCTCTCATCTATGATTTTTCTGTCTTCTCAACCCATCCAAAACAAAGAATTTGTCTAAATTTTTCTTGCAGCCTATCAGGCATGGAAAACTTTACCAAAACTGCTGCTTTCATAAATAAACCCCAAAGTGTCTTTTTTTGGAACCTGCTTAAGAGCTTTCCCAAAAAGTGATGTTTTGCTCTGGGCTACAGCCCCATGAAAGCCCTTGCAGCCGACTAGGACAAGGACGGTAACAAGGAGCACTGGTGAGATCCTTGGCCCCTGACAGTCCATCTCCAGGTTTGTTCAGAGGGTTTTACAAAGACATGTCGGGCCTGTTGAATCCATACTGCCTCCCATGCCCGAGTGTCCCTGCCCAGACCGGCAGCTGGTGTGCTCTTGACTAGAGCAAATGGCTGAAGCACAATGTAGCAAGGGTAAGTGCCTGTCCCACTTGTCACAGGTCTGCATTTGCTGGTGGCGCATTGCCAGGGACTGTCCTCAGTGACTGCTGCACAGGCTCCTCTCACTTCTCTGACTGTTTAAGCTCAAAAAACATGCAGATGCTTTTTGGTAACTTCAGGAAAATTTTTTTTTTGTCAGTAGGAGCAACACTGAAATTTTCTGAGATTCACTCTTCTCAAGAACTACTTCAGCTCAATGACCGCAGGTGCTCTAGTCTGTCCAAACCCATACGGGTAAAAGCTGTCTATTGGTTCTCTGAGCACTCTTCTCACGTCTCACAACCTTTTAAAACTTGCTGTGGTGAGAAAGCCCTTGTTTTTTCCTTCTTAATGAAGAAAAGCACTGGAAAAGTGCTAAGGGTTTTGGGTAGCTGGCTGCAAACATGTGGAATATACAGCTTTCTGAGTGACCTGTAAATCCAGGCAAAAGCACCTTCTTGCATGTAGTCCTAAGCACATAACAAAGAAAGCTCTTGATGAAATGCATATCTGAAAAGGAAATTATTATTCTTATAAGCCACTAGGGCTTCTTCTTTTTTCACTTGTTGATGCCCATAAAAATGAAGGTTTGGTTTTTAAAATACTACAAGACTGGCATTTAAAAAGAAAAAGACACCACCACCACCACAACTCTTCAGTATAATTGTCTTGAAAAAAAAGCTCTGGGCTAAGTGAGTATGGAATTTCAAGAGTGTTAATGTGCATTGTTAAGAGCTTGGAAAAGTTGAGACTTTCTGAAGAATGTGCAGCCAGAAGCTCTGCAGGCAACCAGTGTGTTGGGATGGGTGTTTTCCCAGCACACCCTCTTGCTAACCTGAGCCGATGAGAAGTTCCTCGACAGCCCGGCCAAACCTGCAGAACTGATCACTGTTGTTTGCAGAGCAGCATGTGCACAATTGGTAGGATCAAGAAAAACAACTGTTCTTTCCAAGAAAGCAAGGAGTTGTTCAGGAATTTCCCTTTGATCATTTGAAAAATTGGCTGCTTGGAAACAGCACATCTGAGCTGCCAAAACCTGGCCTGAAAAAAAGATCAGGACTCATTGGGAGTATAGCAAGTATGTGTTTGTGGGTTTTTACCTTCTTGTTCTGTGATGGAGAAAACAGAATCATTCATGATGGAAAATTTGTACTTCATATGAACCTTTGGTGGGACCTTAAGATGCCTTAAGCAATTAGGTGGTGTCAAATTCTGACTTTGATTTAAACAAGATTCAGCGCTGTGATCATCCTGCTTCTCTGGCAAAGATTTGGCTAGCCTGAGGATTAACCAGCACACCCTTTGGTCCAGATGTTAGGGCTCGTCCCATTCCAGCCCTGCCAGGAAGGCAGGCCTCTCACCACAGGCTATACCTGCCCTGTACATGGTTTCACATAGTCAGTGCCATGACTGGCATGTTTGCAGACAACATATTTGCTCTGCTGTTCTGCAGAGGCAAATATTGACCTGCTGTCTCCCGTCTAAAGGTGAGCATTGTTTTTGATAAGAGCAAAGAGAGTTGGGGGACCACAAAAACCATGTGATGAGAAAAAAAAAAGAGAAATGGCTGTGGTGCTGGTATGGCCAAAAGGGTATGACACACAGATGGAAACCAGAGGGAAGAAAAGGGAGACAGAAATAAGGAAGAGAGGTATAAAAGTGAGGGAACAGAGTAAATCTCAGGAAGAGGAGTATACCCACTTTAAGTATGCTGCAACTAGGTCAGCTACAAACTGTCATTTTGATGGGGAGATTGCTGCGTAAACTTACTTGGCCTGTATTATCTAGAAAGCCCTACTGTATAATAATGTCCTCTAACCTCAGCATCAAAGATTACTTTGCTCTCTCCTGTTGCTTCCTCCATTGCTTCCCAGCTCTCACCAAAGCCCTCAGGGCCCTGGGACACACTGCAGCACTGCAACCTCTCCCTCCCCAGGGATTTGGGATTTTGTTCAAGGTCAGCTCCTCTGCAGCACAGCTCTGTTGCTCTGGACTAGGCTTGAGTACAACAGTTGGCAAGGGCTGTGGGAAGCATCTGTGAGTCCTCCATCTGTGCTGCTCAGGGACATCATGTAAACACATACCCTTACCTTTGCTCCTTGCATCTGTGCTGAGACTTGTACCTTGCTATCCTGATCCTCATCCAACCTTGCCTTGCTGGTCTGGCATCCTGCCTCAGTTGGTCAGACCTGCCTCATTGCTGGGGACTTGCCTGGCAGCCTGAGCTGTCAGCTGGCCCCAGGTACCACCAGTGGGCCTGCTCTGCTCTTCTTCTTGGGGCTTTCTGGGTCTGCAGCACTTGTCAGCAAGGTACATCTCTGTCTGCCTTGATGCCACCCTGGCTCCCATCCCTCGCCCTGCTCTGGCTGCTCCCAGACAAAAAACACCTCTGAGAAATTTTGCTGTCAAGTGAGAGTTAGTGTTTGTACATGCACCAAGCAGTCTGTTGCCCCAGGAAGTTGGTGTTCTTGCTGCATGCCCACTTGATGGGCCTGCTTTCTGGCAATGATGCTGAATTGCGCAGCCAAGGAAGAAGGAAAGTACTGGTGATGTTTCTACCCTCACTATTAAAGGAAAACTCTACAGCCACAGTCAGCCTGGAGGCTCCTGGCAACAACAGGAATAGAAGATTCAGCTTGATCACAGACCAGATAGGCTGCACAGAGCTGTTTTTTTGTTCCTCATTTTGACTAACAAATAAGTAAAAGGGCAAGCATTGTGGTGGATGTTGATTCCCACGGCCTGAAACAACAGCTTTCCAGTGACTGAGCTGTCCTTTGCCTTCCACACTCAGGAAGCTGCTAGTTGGCATGCAGTGCCTGAGGCTTGCCCTGGTCCTCCTCCAGGACACACGAAAATGATGTGCCGTACTGCTTGAGAGCTAATTCTAGGTTGCTAAAACTATGAAAGAGAGCATAAGAATCTGCTGTTAGTAATCTTGCTCACCCAGGTGGGCTGGAGAGGCGGCAGCCCTCCGGAAGGCAGCGACAGGCTCTTGGCGCTGAAGACCTGCATGAGCCAACAAAGGGGTGAGAGGTTAGAGGACAGTGGCCAAGGAGAAAGAAGCATGATTACAAGGGACGTGGTGGCCCTGAACTGCCTTTCTGCACATATTTTCAAACTGAATGGAAAAGGAAAATGGAAACTATGGATTAAAAAAGAAAAGAAAAAGCTGAAAGAGGCTGGCAGAAGTGAAGAGTTTAAATGTTAGTAGGTGCTATGCAGTGTAGCTATACACCTGTGCACAAGACCAGCTAGTAGTAGGTCCTAAGACACTGATCATGCTCAGGGCCTGGAAACTGAAAGCAAGTGTCTCCTCTAAGGGTCAGGCCTTCATCCTCCAAACGTACGCAAATGCAAAGTCCCCCTTTCATATTACAACAGCAGATGCTGTAAAAACTTTTATAAATTGTTTTAGAATATTATTTTGAGGACAATTCTAATTTTCATTATTCCACAGGGTTTTTTGGTTTGTTTGTCTGTTTTTCCTGAAAACAATAACCAGTGTGTTACCTGCTCCCACGGCACCCTGCTATGAACGTGGTAAGGAGTGGAAAACAGAGCATTACTGTGTGAGTCAAGAGAGGTGAGTGGCAGAACTAGCTACGGGCAGGAACAAGAGAAGGGATTGTAATGTCTTTACCTGTATTGGGTTGTAAAATATTTCTGTTACTTGCAGAGGTGGAAGTTCCCCTGAATGCTTTCAAAATATTACATTGGTTAGTACATGGATCTCAAATACAAGATTTCCTAGTATTCTAGCAATATAAATGACTAGTGATTATTAATTTAAGACATACCTGTATTCTGTCCTCTTCCTTGTGCAGTCTGAACCTGTCCTAAGTAGACATTAAGATGGAAAAGTGCAATTTATACCATGTTGGGGTCAGGACTACTGCTACCTTTTTTTTTTTTCACTGACTCTCATTTTATAGCTGTCAGAGTTAATGGCTCGTATAGAGAAAGCTTTTATTAATATACTTTCTCTGATATTAACTCCATACATTTTGACCTGACTTAAGAAAGGATGGCTTTGCTCATTCTGTCATAGATCAGCCTAGTTAACATCCCATTCAGTTATGAATATTACTTGTACAGGTCTCTGGTCTGCATTTAAAAGGTTTGTAGTTACTGCTGTGATTTGCTTTCCCTTATAATTTTCTTTCTCTCACTCCCCCTGGTTATCTATGTTTACTTCTATTTCAGTACCATCCAATTGTCCTAGTTGTGTGAGGAAGCTTAACAAAAAAATACAACCCAAAACAATGCCCCAGACCAGATTCTACCCTTTCTGCAGAGAGTGAGTGAACACAAGCAAGCAGGCAGACTGTAAGTAATGAGCCAATGACAAAAATAATGTGGGAGAATTCATGTGTCTGAAACGTCTTCACCACCATCTACACAAAAGGCTTTTTTTAAGGTGATTGGGTTATTAAATTCCCATTGTTCAAAAATACTAAAGGCTCAAAGCATTTGCAGATGAAAACCACATCTTTAATCATGCCTTTCATTAATTATTCTCAAGAAGCTTGTTAACAAACTTATCCTTTAACAAGCTGTTATTCGTTCATTTTCCCAGAAAGATTAATTCCAAAGCCTGCTGAAATCAGTGGGAATGTTCTAGCTGACTCCTGTGAACACTGGACGGGGCCCATGAGACATTTTTATCAATAAGATATCATAAATGAGACCATTTTGCATGGTTGCCTCAGAAAACAGGAATTGCTGCTCCTTGGGAACTTGATATTGCAAAATTACATGACAGCAAATAGCTTGTGGTTGACCCAAACTTGACCCTTCACAGGCCACTGGAAGCCCTTTGATGAGATTTCTAGGAGTTGTCCTGGGAGACCTGGTGAACTCCAGAAGCCAAAGAGATCCTGTTTAAGAAAATAACAGGCTCATCTGCCAAAACCGGCAAGGCTTTTAAACTCGGTAAACTTGTGCCTCTGGCTCCAGGTGAACCATGGCTGGCCCAGTCTGACTTCTTAGGCTGTGCAGGGAAAAGTCTGTCTGTGCAGCAGCGTTGTGTGGGTTTTTGCAGGGCACACTTTCCTTGCGGGAGATTGCTATATGCCAGTGAGGTGGAAGAAAATTAACTCTGAGTCTGAGAGATCTCCTTGTTTTGGGTTTCCCACAAGCAAGCCCGAAAGTGTATATAGCACCAGTTACAAGGTCAGTAGAAACAGATTACAATGGGGTAGAGATTAGCTCAGTATCAGCAGTATTTTATGCCGCATTTTTAATTCCATGTCTACCCTACCCTCCGCAACCTGGCTTTCTATCTATGCTCCTTTTGTCTGCGCTTGGCCTTGGGACTCTTCACTCCTGCTGTGCCCCACGTGCTCACTCAGTCTGGCCTCTGTGTGGCACTGAGGATCATGGCATGGTTGATGACTGCAGTGTTCACACGAGCACTGGATTAATTCCCAGTCCTCATCTAGGGTCCAAGCAGCTGTGCAAGAAAGGATTGCTTGAAGAGCTGGGATAGGAGGGGGCAAGTGGGTTGGTGGCCATTGGGAGCGTGCTTGGTTAACTGCCGTTGGAAAGAAGAAGTCGTCATTGTACCAGAGTGTGGCTGAAGTCAAAGTTGTGCCCTGAGCAGGAGAGAGTTTGCATCTACTTTCAAAGCTCACTGCCATTTCTGCTTTCCCCCAGGATCATCCCTGACTACATACTGCACTGGTGAAGTGCTGCACTCATTGGTAGGGCAGGTAGGAACGAGCTGTCAGATGTCATCCTAGTCACATCAGTGGTTTTTCATTTAGCAGTTTTGCCATATCAAGCCTTAAAGCAGGGGTCCTGTAATGAAGCAGAGTCTCAGATACTTTTCCCATTTCTATATCTTTGACAAGCAGAAGATAAAGGGGAAAGAATAACAAGAGCTAGAACAGAAGAGCTTTGCCCCTGCTCTAATGCTCTAAGCGGCAAGTCCTGCTTTTCTCTTGCCCCTGTGAACTTTTGCCAGTACCAGTGGCTGGAACTGGAAATACTGGAGACAACAGCAGCCACAGCCTGTGGTCTATTTCAAGGCTATTTACTTTTGAGGCGTCTTTTGCAGGCAAACTACCAAAGCCCTGTGAGAGGTCAATCTGTGAGTCCCTTTGAGCCAAGATAGACAGAACATTTCATTCTATCTGGTCAAGCTAAACTCTGGTTAAGGCCAAGGGCATCATCAGAAGCTCTAGCCTGAATAATAGGAGTGAGTCCTAAAGGCTTCTCAGAGAAAACTGATAAACTGCTTTGTGTTATAGCTTCAAAACTGTATGTGTACTTTCTGTATTTTTTTTTAGCCAGTTCTTCTCTTTTAGAATCAATAAGAGACCAGGAGAATTCAGGAAGCCAGATACTGAGAACAGACATGCTAGACATGGTCCTGGAAATTGTATGTCTGTGAAATCAGAAGTATGTCTTCACCACTCTTCCAGCCCACAACAACCTGTTCCTAAGACTGATCAATTTAATATTTTGGGAGTTAATTTATGCTTAGAACTTCAGTAAAGAAAATTGTGTAGAGAGATGGATCCAAATTGCAATGAAGTGACCATTGAAAGACTTGAAAAGGTGAGTGTTGCTTTTTTTTTTTTTTTTCATTTTTTGACCAACAGTTTGGTGTTCTTAAAGACAAATGCAACCTTCCCACTGATTTCAGTGTTGCCAGAACTTCACTCTCAACATGCACCTCTCACTGACTGAGGAACTTCAAACAGTGTTTCTAATTGCTAGTAAAGACAATAATGGCCTCTTCAGTGCTCAGCCTGCAGGAATAGGAAATAGAAAAGAGGCAGGACCAGGTTTACAGGAATGTTAAGTACCAAATTATGCAGATTCCCACTGACTTTAAATCCTCTTGAATTGTGTTGGAACTTCTGTAAATTATGCTATATACATACCTCCATGTTTGTCTCTGTAAGATTAACCCCTCCAGCCCTTTCTTTTATTCTGGGCTCACAGGTAAATTTGACTTAATGATGCCTGTCCTCAGGCCCTGAATTGCCCAGATGATACCTGCTACGTGCTTGGCTCTAAATTACTCGGCAGCAAGGATGGCTGCAGTTACATATGTGAGAGCAAAGCTGAGCTCAAGGCACTCAGAAATAGCAATAGAGCATAAAACCTAATGATGGCCTAGCTTGCTTTTCACTCAAAAGCAATCATATCCCCATGCTCAGCAACTTGCAAACAGTTGAAAATATTCTCCTTTACTTGACTGCACAGCTGAGTAGTTACACATTGTATCTGAAAACACCACTAAATACTTGTATTGGAGGCTGTGGGCTGCAATGGGAGTAGGCTTCTGGATCAAGATGCAGAGCTCTGAGCAGCCGCCGCTCTGCTGCCAATAATACAAGAGGCATGCCAGGAATAACATCACATTTATACCAGGCTCAGAACCACAGCCCAAGGTTTTCCAAAGAGCATTGGTTTAACACAAGTCTCAGAGCTCTCAGCCTGAAGTTTAGATAGCTATGCAGCCCTCTTCATCATGTATCTTACAACTAAATCAAGTCTCCCTTTGAGAGAGTAAGACAGAAAGAAGCAATAGGAAAACACAATTCAAACAGCACAAGCTTTGTCTCAAGTGTTCCAAAACCCAGCATTTGTCAAGGCTGAAATGAGCAGATATTCACTAGAAAGGCTTCCCCAGAGCTGTGGGTGAGCAGCACCTCTGACATTCAGGCCAAGTGTCTGTTTTTCAGTTTAAATCCAGACTTGGATTCAGTCATTGAATTTGCTGAGGCTTGAAAGGTTATTGAATCATTGCTGCCTTAAAATACACTGTACTGCATGCCTCGTGGCACATACTTCTTTACCATACTTACTTGATGCTGCAGCTACCACAGATGAGTATGCTGGGTGGACATTGCTAGAACCTAAAAATAAGAGATTTTAATTTTCACCTCTTGAACAAAAAACACCAGTGTTAATGAATAGGAATAAATGGAGGAGAGATTAAGGAAAACCTGGTGTGCAAAAATCATATGAGAATTCCCTCACAGTGTTTAAATCTTTAAGAATCAAAAGCTGTTACAAAAAATGCCTACTACAACTTTCATTTATTGAAAGTTATCACAAAATTAATTCTGAAATGAGTCTTGACCTATTTTTTGAACTCTCAGTGGATCAAAGAAGTATTTGTTGACTCCTATACCTGAAAATCATGACAGCATTTGGGCATGGAGAGCTTACTCTCATATGAATCAGTTTATATGCCAGTATATTATATATAAAGATAAAGACTAAGCACAATTTTACTGCAGATGAATTCTGATCTCAGAGAATCTATATGCTTTTGTGTTTATGTAAGACACACTAATTTTGTATTTATGTCTAAGGCACAACTCTAACCATAGCCCATCTGCCGGAATTAATTTCTTTATCCATGCCGAATATTTCTGCATTGAACTACTGAATTCATGAGCCACTAAATTATGGTATATTCAGCAGCATGTCCTGTTCCTTAAATTTTAGAAAAGCTGTAAGTCAGGAGGAAAGCAATGCAGACATCCATGCCACTGACCTATATTTCTGAACCTATGCAGTCCAGGTCGAGTCTTGGCTGCAGCTGCAAGTGTTGTGGTTCTGGTTGTTGCAGCTGTTGTTGTTGGCTTTGGCATTGTGGTGGAAGGGTCCGTTGTTGTGGTTGTTGGTGTCGGGGTTGTGGTGGCCATTTGTGTAGCTGGTGTCGGCACTGGAGGTGTCTGATGCTCTTTGTGGATTGTGTCCCCTGTAATAACATTGACATGATCACTGCAGCTGGATGAGAGAGTGCAGAGGACGGCAACAAGGCTGGTGAGGGGCCTGGAGCACAAGTCTGATGAGGAGCAGCTGAGGGAACTGGGGCTGTTTAGCCTGGAGAAAAGGAGGCTGAGGGGAGACCTTATTGCTGTCTACAACTACCTGAAAGGAGGTTGTAACATGGAGGGTGTTGGGCTCTTCTCCCAAGTAACAAGTGATAGGACAAGTGGAAATGGCCTCAAGTTGTGCCAGGGAGAGTTCAGATTGGATATTAGGAAACATTTCTTCACGGAAAGGGTTGTGAAGCACTGGAACAGGCTGCTCAGGGAAGTGGCAGAGTCACCAGCCCTGGAGGTGTTTAAAAGACACATAGATGAGGCTCTTAGGGACATGGTTTAATGCTAGATTTATGTTATGTTTGGACTCGATGAACTTAAGGATCTCTTCCAACCAAAATGATTCTATGATCACTGCAGCTGGATGTGTGACACACATGGAACCATCATTAATAGCACTCACTGTTTAAGGCAACGCAGGCACCGGTGTTCTCCTCAGGATGTCCACTAGCATCCTCACCTGTGCAGCCATTAGAGCCTTTGTTGCTGTGAGGATGTGTGGCCCAGGTGCCTGTGTGACACAGAATTACATTGCTCTGCAGAGGGCGCTGACACAGCCTGTAATAGACTTAGTCTTGCCCCTACACTTTCTCTTTGGCCAGGAACATCTTTCAACCTGACAGACGTTTCAGACCTATGAAATGATTTGACCAGCCAGTTGCAGTTGCATTTCCATTTTGCCATCATCTTTTCTCAGTGTAATTAAGCAGATAGAAAGTCCATATAAATGGATAAATATAAATGAATAAAGTCTACATAAATGGATATCAACTGACATAAAAGGTGATGATTCGGAGTCCAAGACCAGAATAAAATAAGCGTTGCCCACCACAGCACTGAAATGCTTTTGGCAGAAAGACAAATTTTATGTAAAGGTGATTCAGGGAACAGGTCAGAGCTAGAGCAAGGAACGATAGGGCTTTAGCTGAGGGAAGCAGGGGAGAGTACCACTTGGGAGGTGCTGATTTCATCTTTGACTCATCTCACAGTTCCTACTACTTTTAAAATGTATCATCTGTTGTGAGAACAGAGACAATTCTAGTTGCAAAATTTGCATCTTAAATATCCTTATATGAAACTGTTAACATGCTTACAGCTCTTTCAAGTCATCATCTTGAAAAACAGCCTTCATGGTTATTTTCTCCACCTATCTACAAAAACACTGCCCTAAAACATATCCCATGTTCACCTCAATCTTGTTCCTCTCCTCCCTGCCCATATCCCCAGGGATGGCCTGACATGCTGTGTACACTGAAAGGCAACGGTGTGCAGCCTATTCAATGCTGCACAGCACAAGCTTGTATTTTATAGCTGGATGTTCTGCTTTTGGAAAGCATCGCCATGAAACTGTCTGGTGGATTAATTACCACCTAATGCTAGCCAGTGAAAAACTCAGATCTCAGACAGTTTTAATGGGATAATGCTGAAAGAGAGTTCAAAAGAAAAACAAAGCAACTCAGCTGAAAAAAATCAGTATGAATGGCTCTCTTTGGGCTGAACGGTGCCCTGCTCCACGCCGCTGCACTAAAAGAAAGAAGACAGAGGGCACAGTGATTCTTCCCCTGCAATCTGGTGCTGCAGGAGCGGGGAGCAGGCACATCAGCCAGCTTTATACCCCAGGCTGCGAGGAGCAAGGGAGCTGAGAGCTAACAGTGTTAGCAGAAAACCCAAGGAAGCAGCATAGCAAGAGCAAAGATGTTGCCTTGGTGTGTGTTGGCTGGGTTTCTGGTGGAGCTTTTCACACAAGAGCAGGGCTGTCAAGGACTAGCCGTTCCCAATGCTCCCATGGGCAGAGTGCCCATCTCCCTCACAGCATCATCAAAGGGTTTGCAGGGCACATGCCTTGCAGAAGAAACTGCCAAGAGCTGTGACGCAGGCTTTTGAAGTTCATGGCACCTGAACTCACCCAAAGCGCAGCCAGAAATTAAACTGAGAGGGTGCCCTCTCTTCTCTGAATTGGCACATGCCCTTCAGGCATTGTTATAGATGGTCACATAATGGGGCTGGTTTGGTGGGAAAGAGGCTGTAGAGAGGAGGTTGGATGAGAGCGCTGAAGCTGTATATGTTGCCAGTGTCTGCTTCCTATACACATCTGCAGGCAGCTTAGACTGGGATAAATGCTGTAAAAGAGCACTGAGATCCCCAACCCATACCTTGTTCCGATGTTTTTTCTGATGCGTTAGCGGTATCTGCACTCTTCATAGCTTTTAGGTCTTGCTCTGGCTTTTTAGGCTCTGAAGAAAAATTAAGCATATTAGGAAATTCAGCTCTGGAAGAAAATAATTTTAGTTCTCCTATGTAGAGATTATCGGCCCCAAAGGAAAATATCCCATCACCTGGCATTAGGAAGGTCAATCAATCTAATAAGAGCTTTCTCACCTAGTGAGAAAAAGTGATGACTGGGTGCCTCTAGAGAGTAGTCACTTCATATTTTTGGTGCTCAATTTAGGCATTTTCACTGCCCAAAAGCTCCTGCCAGCGTCAATAGAATTTCTGAAGTGAGCAATAAATATTCGTAAGATTAATGCATCATAGTGTTGATTTTTCCTCTGAGTAGCAGCATGTCCTGAGAATTAGGGTCACAGTGTATGTAGGGTGTTTGGGGAATACTAGCTAATACTAGCTATTTCAGTCACTAATTCACATTCAGATGTAGTTCTTTCTTGCCTGACATTGTCAGATCATCTTGGATGCCATGAACTGGCTTAGAAGGAAAAGGGGGACTTTTCTTAGACCTTTTTTTTTTTCTTCTAAGACACAAAGTCATAAAAGTACTTGGAACATTTATTACAGTTTATTTGCTGCTACCCTGAAAAAGAATCTACCTCTGCTGTTATGTCTGAGGATTTTGATCTCCTATTTTTTTTTTTTTTCTCTAGCTATTTTGGTAGCATTGACCTATTTGAGAAATTACTTCAGGGTTAATGGTTTCCAAAAAAATGGTATTATTTTTTAGAACAACATCTTTCAATTGCTTTTGCCATCTGTGAGTAGTTATAATTTTGAGAAGGTTTCTTCATGCCCAGCATTTGGGAAGCACTGTAACCACCAGCAACATTTAGTGAAATGACAGGCACCATGAATCTCCACTGCCACTGGGATGAGAACCAAAATCGCATCTCTGACAACTGATCAGGTGTGAAGCAGAATTTTTTTTGACTGATCTGGCAGCAAGTGAGTGTAATCCTCAAAGGACTGCCTTGATCTCTTACAGATAATGGGTTGAAGTATCCAAGTGTGCAATGAGGTCTCCATAATTTAAATCATATGAAAAAAGGTAACTTTTTTAAAATTCAGAAAGAAGTAGGAAATCCTCTGTCTCAAGATGGCCCAGCACAATATTACAGAGATTTTTCACCTTAAGTACAAGTCATTTCTAGTACATTATAGCTGAGATGTCTGGGCCAAGGTGGCAGGGCTAAAGAGGGCTGATGGGGCCAAGGGGGTCTTGGGGACAGTGGACAGTGACCATCAGATCTCTGTGCTACCTGTGGGACAGGGCTGGGCAAAGCAAGGTAGTGGCGTCCTCAAGCACTGTGTTTTATGTAACAGTTATTATTGGCTCCTTTGATCATTGTGGGTTTTCTTTGTGTGCATGCTAGTCTTTGTTGCTAGGATCCTAACATTTTCATTCATGCTGTTCGATTCAAGAATGAAGTGACGGAAGCCACTTGCATCTTTGGTTTGCTGCAGGAACAGGCTCATCGTATTTTGTTTGCATGACTGAAACATGAATTGATGACACTTCCCATTTCTGTACTTATCCTTACATAATGTGGATTTTAGCTCTTGTGAAAGAAATAGTTTTTTGCAACCTGCTGAGCTCAACCTTGGCTGTGATTGTCCCTGGTCTGGAGTGAGATGTTTGGGCTGATACTTGAAGCGTGGGTACATTTTGGAATGATGAGATGTGGTTTTAGTAAATATTTCTTAGAAAAAGCAAAGATTTGTAAGGTATTCCCTCCCTTCCAGTAGTGCATAATATTTCAGTCAGTAATTCATCCTGGAGAAGGGAGACCTTATTGCAGCTTTACCATAATTAAAAAGGGCCTATAGGAAGTATAGGCACAGACTTTTTAGCAGGGTCTGTTGTGATAGGACAAGGGGTAATTGTTTCAAACTAGAAGAAGGGAGGTTCAGGCTAGACATGAGGAAGAATTTTTTACAAAGAGGGTGGTAAAACAGTGGCACAGGTTGCCCAGAGAGGTGGTAGATGCCCCATCCCTGGAGACATTCAAGTCCAGGCTGGATGGGGCTCTGAGCAACCTGATCTAGTAGAAGATGTCCCTGCTCATGGCAGGGCGGTTGGAGCAGATGACCTTTGAAGGTCCCTTCCAACCCAAACTATTTTATGATTCTAATTCCTGCATACCCAGTCAAGATATGTATGAATCTGTACAGATTTGATTGTAAGTGCAAAGGAATAACAAACTAGAGGCATGGTTTGAATGATGCATATTCAGTCTGAACAACTACAACTTTGAGATTTAAATTTGTCTTTGTGCTAGTAAAAGTCTAAAGATGAGGAAAGAGCTCTGTACTTTGCTTCCACAGACCAAACAATAACGTACAGGAGAAGAGCAGGACTTCAAGCAACCTCTGTGTGGCCTTGGATGGATGCATCCACCAACAGGCATGTGAGTTCATGGAGAAGATACCGCATGTTTTGTTATACTCCATCTCACAGTGGATAAACTCAGGCCCAGCAATCAGCAAAAGGGCCATGTTAAGTAAGCATGTAGTAGTATGAGACATTCATTTTGTTTTCATTCACACCCCCAAGGAAGAGTCTGAACATTACACACTTGATACAAGGAGCACAAATAAGTGTCATTTCAGTGATGGAGGTACTTCATGTTCACTGAAATATCAACTACCACCTTGTGTGAAACTTAATTAAGGAACTCTGAAAACAGCTAATAATTTAAACTGATTTGAGTCTAACAGAGTAGGGTGCCAACTGAAATGGTTATACAGAATAGGTCCGTATCGTATCATCCTTAGCTAAATCTGCAGTGCATTGCCATCTTTGTAATTACTATTATTCTTTATTATTATGTTCTCAACACTGAATATCCCCCAAATAACATGACTAACATTAGAAGAAAGTTAATATGTCAAACCTCAAATGCTTTCGTATAATTAGTACAGCATCATATTCACTAACAGATACGAAGCAAGTGGGAAACCACTTGGAAACAGAATTCTGTGAAACATGGTATGACCAGAAAATAGAAAATGTCTGGAATGATTTCCATATGCTTAACATAAAAAATGCCACGAGAGATTTGAATTAGATACTAAGGGATGCATTGACTTCTCACTTTGAATAATTATATCTTTCTTATAAAGGTTACAAAATATAACTGAGAAACTGCAACAGATAGTTGTGAATGGAAGTAAGTGAAAGTCAGTCAAAATTACTTGCCTGATTTCACAATTGTGCTTTTTGAGGAAGAATATTCAAGAGTTGATGGATATGTCACACCTTTTCTTGGCTTGCCCTCTAAAAAAAAAAAAAAAAAAAAAAAATCATTAGACACCATCACAAAATATTCTAAGCTTTCTAGCAACAAAACTCCCATCTAACATATGCATTCAGAATCAGGCCCTGCTTCTTTATTGCCCAACTAACTTTCTTGAAGATTTCTTTCATCTGATGGTAGAATCTCAAAACCATGCCACTAAAAATACCAATGCCTAAATCCACCATCGTAAACAAACAGATAAACAAAATTAGAAAGCATGAAAACATAGTCATGGGAAGGATTTGAAGAGGTCAGGTAGTTCATTCCTTTGCTCTCAAATGGTGTTAAGCATAAGGGAACCTTTTCTGATGGACATCTGTATAACCTATACTTAAACCCACAGCCTCCCTAGGCAGCCTTTTCCAGTGTCCAACTATGCAGATGAGTTAGAAAGCATGTTTGATGTGGGATTCATTTCGTCACACGCAGCATTCCTTTCTGACCTCACTTTTGCAACACGCCATTTCTGGCAACAGTCTTTTGCAGTAATAACAGTGAGAGAAGGCTGTGCTTGTGTGTGGGAACATATGGTACCTACATTTAGATCTAAAATGAGGGTCCTGACTTAAAACAATGAGGTATATTTCCCAGTTAAGCTTTAAACCACAAGTCTTGTTAGTACTGCAGCAGATGCCATCTCTACTGGTATATGTGGCCATGCAATTCCATCTCTTGTGGCAATTTTTGTATTCCCAACGTATGTCTATATCACTGAATGCAAAGTGTGGCAGAGAAGCCCAGTGTAGGGAAGACAGGTCTCTAGGAGTTGGTGGATGTAGGACTTCCAGACCTGCTGGCTGTCTCTACAAGATGCTGTGCTATGTCATGCATCTAGACCACCTCAGGTGAGACCTACCTCCACCTCTTGCAAAACCTAAGTCATGATGGTGATGCTACGTTTGCTTTACTTTATCCCCTTGGTGGATTCTTTCAGAAGGTGTATATGGCACTGTGAGCATGTCAGTTATCATCCTGGGTGACTAACCCAGAGACAAACAGAGCATTGAACAGAATTAGCTGCTACAGTCTGAGCCACTCCTGGGAACTGGGGGCTGTTTCACCTGTCCTCTATGTGCAGGGATGGCCATAGAGCTGGAGAGGCATTGTCCTTTTTCCCTTTTCATGTCTCTAGTTCCTTTGTTTTGCTGCTCTTTGAAATTTCAGATGTCATTAAAAAACCCTCAATGAAGAAGTTAGTTTGACTTGCTAACAGGGCAACAATGTAAAGAGCTATTCCATTTCTCATTTACAGTGGTATAAACTGAGAGCAGCTCCACTGAAGTCAACACAGATCTGGCAAAGACCAGATCTGGCAAGTTAGCATGCAAAGACAAGCTGGAATGAACTTCCTCCTTGTCCTTGGGTCTCTCACAGAGGCTGACCTAGGTGAAGCCAAACAGGTCTTCCCTTCCATTTCTCCCCAAATTAAAACCAGGATAAGGAGCCAAGCAGGACTAGGGAACTCTTCTGCCAATTTTATAGAAAGACGGAAAAGTTATAGGACTGCAGATGATTTCTAAATGCATTTCTTTATTCCACACAGAGGCAGAGTTGCCAGGTGTGAGTGGCTGGTACACAGACATAGCAATAGTGTAATAATCTGATCTTAATTTAGAATCTTTCTGTGCTAATCTGATTTTTAATGCAAGTCTGAAGTCCACTACTGTGCAAAAAAACTAGCTGGCGTGAGGAGGCTGGCTGCTCCTGGATGCTGGAGTTTTTGATCAACAGCAACTTGCATCTCATATGTGATCAAGAGGTAGGTCTGAGCTCTGACCTGAATGTGGCCTTGCTCTCTGGAGCAATGGTTATAAGTATTTTCCACTGTCTGGAAAAGGTTGCATCTAGGTTGGAGTTTGCTTAACAGACTTCAAAATGGATTTACATGTGGGCTGAAAACCTCAACTTCTGGCCGTTGAAGTACAAGCCATGGGGTGGTGGCTGCTCCTTCTCTCACGCTTATTTGTGATGAGCAAACCCAGAGGTTTACGACTCTATTTTCTTAACCCACTAGCTGCAGAACTCCCACTAAACTGAATGGAGTCATTTAACTGAGTGCCAAGGCATTTCAGTGCTTGAAAGTGAATACCAGCACATTTGCATACCTCCTGGTGTGCTGGCTGCTCTCATCCCAGAGGAGAGACCTTGTCCCCCTCTGCCCCTAAATCATGCCACTTCATTGCCTGGGTCCCCCGAGGATCCCCTTTCTGTGCTCTTTTGTGTGGATGCTCATTCACAATTTAAACATCACAAACTCCTGGTGACAATATCCTAACTTGGAATAAACTGTTGGTACATTTCCAGTGTACCGTAGCGTGTATGTGTCTTGTCTGCTGAGAAGGAATTCAGCTGGAGAATAGGGTACTAACTTCAAGATCTAAAGCTGTCCTGAAATTAATGCCTTAGGTGACTTCATATTTTTATTGCGGAATGCTTTATGCAACTCTGTCTTTTTATGACTCATAATTGTAAAAAAAACCCAACCAAACAAACAAACAAAAAAAAACCCCAAAAAACAAACAACAAACAACTCATCTCTTTTTGACAGTGAGATCTAACTGCATTCAGCCTCAGGCTGCTGAGATGAATAGCCCTCCCTTCCTGGGGTTTTAGTTTTCTAAGTTACTCTCTAAAAGTCTAAAATTTCCACATTGTCAGTAGGTATTGTGAGAGTTTCTTCCTATTTATATATGAAATATGATATGATATGCTGTGAGATTTATGCTTGAGCTAGTCTATAAACTAAGTAGTTCCACTCACATGAGTGAGAGCACTCAGCTTGCACAAAATTAAGTGCATGAGAGACAAATCTCATCATGCTTACACATACCCAGATTTCTCGTCATCCCCTGTTACATGTGCTTATATAACAACCTCTTCTTGGATGTTTTTTATAGTGTCTCATTAATTAAGAATAAGGATTTGTTACTATAAATCAAAAATTCCTACACTTTTATGAGATAACAACTGAGCAGCAGTGTATTTCCAATTTATGTATTAGAATTACAATGTGCTGTTTGTTGGGGAAAAAAACAGCAACAAGTAGCAATTCAGCTTCTCCAGGAAATTCCTACTCATCAAAAATAAATCCTCCTCTTAATGTGGTGTACCCATGGCAGAATGCTGTAAAAAGTGCATCCAAATATATTAATGCAAGCACCAGATGACAGTTTGTTTTGGTCAGTTTCTCATACCTCCTTTGCTGTGCACAAAATTTGACATGAAGAAAACGTTTATTTTCAGTGGCTGTTCAGCTGCTTGAGCTGTTGATTTTGATGTAGTTAACTAACATCAGCTGGTCATACCTATCCTAAACTTCTGAAAGTACAGACCAGCAAGAACTTACCTGCTGTATGGATGCAACAAGAAGTTAGATGTAGAAATTGTATGTGAAGCAAAGTAAATTAGATCCTCCTTTCACACAGGTAAAATGAATGCAAATAGGTTTAAGCTAATCTGAAGCTGGTATAAAGGGGATCTAATTTACAAAAAAAAAAAAAAAAAACAAACAAATGAAAAACGACCATAAAAACCCCTGTGAATTTTGTCAATGGATGCAAGTGAGCTGCTGTATATACTATGGGGAGAAAAAAGGAATGAGCATTAAATTAAGATGGATTTCCCTGCACTGAGTAGGTATCAAAACGGTATGACTAATAGAGGTGGGAAGAATTCATAACATGCTTGGAATGCACCAGTAGGATTGCTTAATAGAGAGTTTGCATAAATACAGTGTGGCTATATATAGCTTGAGGTGGGTTGACAGAAGCCAGAAGTCACTTCAGATGTGAACTCAGGTGCAGGCTGAGGATGCTTCAAATGGTCAAAAGGCTCGTTAATTCCCTCAGCAGCACTTCTTACCAGGGTGGAGAGCAAATACAATGGGAAGACCTCCCCTTCAGTACTGAGGCTTGAATTTTATGCACCGATATCAGGAGTTAAGGTGCCCTCAGGGAGTAAACCCAGAGCACCTGTCACCTCCTGCAGTGGGCTCAGACCCATGCTGGGCTGAACTGAGCACAGGGCTGGTGGTGTGTATGTCTCCCTGCAGGCCATGTAGGATGCCCAGAATAAAAACTGCGTGAAGGGCATTATTTAGGCTAAAGCTAGGTGGGGTGGGCCTGCGCTGACTGAATAGATCTTTAAAATGAGAAGGCTGCTTCCTCCTCTGCCAGCTGCTGTGTGGGGGTCAAGCAGGGGGTACAGGTGGCCCCGCGGTACCTGACACGAGGAAGGATTCCCTCCAGCGCGGCAGCGACAGCGACCGGACCCCATTGGAGAAGCTCCCGCGGTAACCAGAGTGGCCAGCAACTTTCTGGACAAGGATCTTCCCACCTGTGTTGTCAATTATGCCACTGCAAGGGGAAAACATGGTGTCTGAAGGTGGAAATTCCGCCCCCAACCTTAGAAACTGTTCAACAGTGCAAGAGGTATGAAATGTTCACTTTTACCTTCAAACCAGGGGGTGTATTGGAGCTGCAACACTACTGCTGTGCCTGCTGCTCAGAAATATTTGTGCTTCTTCCACATAGAGAAGAGCCATTTGTTACAAAGTGCTGTCAGGATCTGTTTGCTCTTCCCACTGATCTACTGGTCCTGTGTTTAAGGCTGACCTAGTTGTATGCAAGAACAAGCTACTGTCTTCGTTAAAATTCCTGTAAGCTTGATTGAACGACTGAAGATACAGGAGAGGTACTCAGAGGAGTTTTCAGGCCAACTATGTGACAGAAATACAAATATGAGGCAAACCTCCCACTTGCTTGACTTTTTCTTTTCTAATGACAATGTTTTCTTTGAGTTCCAGTATGTGTTATCTGCAAAAACCTAAGCCTGATTCTGACCTCTGCATGGGGTAAACAGTATTGCTGGAAGCTGTAGAAAACCTGGCAGGCTCCATGTGCGGTGCACATTCAATGGTATTTGACACATGATGTAACATGTATCTCAAGACAAACAGAAAACCTTGAGTGCATGCAACCTGCTGTGGCGTCATTAGGAAAGCAGCAAACACGAGTTGCCTGTGAAACTAGAGGGGTGGTAGGACTGGCAGGAATGACACTGTGCAGGAAAACAAGACATGGGCAGCAAACAGTGAAGAATATATTAGAGCTGTAGCTTTCTCTGATGATTGCAAGAAGCTGCTGGTAAAACAACTGTAGGGAAAGGAAGGCCACTGTCTGCAGAAATGCAACATGTAAGCTAACAAAGCCAAACCCAGCTGGCAAATGGGGAAACTGAAACCCTCACAGCAACAATACAAGCAGCCAGCACTGGGCCTATGGGGAAGTCACAATCGCCATCAGTATTTTGTAACTTCCCTTTGGGTTAAGCTCTGCATGCAGAGACACACAATTTCCATTGTGCACAGCATCTGAAGGAAGAATTTGTCATCTGAAGCCAGTCACCGGGCAGTCATCTCCCCAGCGAGGGGCTGAGTGGCAGGAGCTGCAGCCAGGAGGTGGCAGCCCTACGCGCAGCGACACGTCAGCCTGTGCACTGCACTGTGTAGAGAGAAGGTGCAAAGTCCCAAAGCCTGAACTATTCATTTAACTTCACTCAGGATCCCAGCTATTTTACAGAACTGGAAGCACTGCCATAGCTCAAATACCTCTGAACAAAGTCAAGTTGTCAGTCAGGCTGTGTAAGTTCTTACTGCATTTTCAGTTGCCTCTGCATCCTGTCTGCAATGATGGTGTGTTTTGCTTGTGAAGTTATTCTCCATTAAAATTTTATGCACATTTTTGCATGGCTAATGGAACTCTGCAAAATTTCTGCTATAAAATTTGTATTATACATTTTTCTCATCCAGTGTCATTTTCTGTGGCAGGAAAGAACATTACTCAGCCTTTGATGTCAAGGACAGTTAAATTCAAATCTGGAGAACCAAAACCAGTCCCAGAAGTGTGAGAGTTGTATGTGTTCATCACTGGTAGTATGCCTACTTTTTTATAAGCTTTATAAGTAACAGCAGCTCCATTGCGATCTTCCACTTCGATAATAATAATACAATAGTGATTTGCTATGTGTGAATGAGAGATCTTCAAATCTCAAGACACTTTTCCTAAAGTTGAGAAACATTTTCAAACATGACTGATTTCAAGAGGAATACTAGATTGACAGCACTTTATAAGATTGGATCCATAGCATCACACATGGTCTTTCTTGCAGGTTTTTTCTACTAGAAGAGCAGCCTGCAGCCAAACCTACAAGGCAGTGGGAACTTTAAAGGGTCTGAAAATCCAAGAGCTCCCTACGCTGAAATGATGGTTTTGCCTGAGTGCTTTGCTCATTTAGACTCACTCACCTGTGAATTGCAGCATTGCACACACTGGAAAAGGAAGCATAAATGTCTGTGCCATAAACACGATATTTTACATCTTGACATCCAGGAGGGCATTTTGCAATGAATTCTGGATTGATTATCTTCCCCGCCTTGACATCGCAATCGATCTGGGGTACATCTGTGAGTACAAAATCTTGGTAAAGTCAGACCGAATGTTTTTATAGCTGAGTGATCTTGTCATGAAACAATGAGTAACTGAGTGACGGGGTTGCCCTCTTCTTATGTCTTTGTATCAGTGGTTTTGGAATACAAGACACATCTATGTGTTCTGCATCTGCAATATAACACATAATAACCCCTTTACTAAGGGATGTGGCTGTAACTAAAGATGGATTAAACAAGCCTGAGGATATTTCTGACCTTCAGTGTTTGCTTCTCTGAAGGAAATACCCATTATGATTCTTTGCTGGAGAGAGAAAGCAATGTAGTCACCCAGACTGTGGTTAACATGTGGGAGGGAAGGATTAGGGGAAAGACTCTGCACACACGAGGAGGGATGTCTCCCAAGCCTCCATCTGTGCTTATGTGGCTCTGTGCCAGCTATAATGCCAGGCTACAGCCACATCGCATTAGCTTGCCCTCGAGAGGCTTGTTTCTCAACTAAATGAGCAAAATAATTTGTGGACAAAAATAATCTTACAGGAGTATAGTGAAAGTTATACATCCTAATGCACAGAACATGCACCACTTGTCTCATGCTAATCAGCTACATATGCTTTGTGTTACAGCAAGTCCATTTCACACACTTATGTCTTGCTGTGAAAATCTTAGTGCTTGCTTAGATCCTTGTGTGGTAACTAACGACCTGTGAAGACATTTTAGTAGTGAAGTATACAATTTCCCCTTTATGCACGTTCAGTAGCACACACTGTACTTAGTGACTTGATTTCAATAGAGTAATGTGAGTTACCATATGATCCCATTGACTGTGCATTGACTGCACAACAACCGTTGTGTTGTGAAGGGTTACCAGAATATAAGCTCACTAGGCACTTTTTTTTTAATGCATCAGACATGTCTGCTGTAAAGCAGCCGAGAATACTAAAGGGTCCACTTACATAGCTTAGCCTTTTTTGTCTTCCTTGTGGCTTCCTTAGCTGCGTATGTACATAAAAGAAACACACCTAAAACGAAGAAAACATAGTATTAGGAAAAAGTGGGACTATAAACATCAGCCACCACAAGCTCCTGTGCATCAGATTTCCCAAATTGGAATCAATAGGTTGAAAAAAAATGAAATTGGAATGTTCTCAGCCACAACTAGGTTTCTACTTGGTTAGCTTTGCAGTCAAGATGGCATCTATTGTGGGGTAGTTTTTTGAAGAGGATTAAAGATGAATTCAGCTCACATGTTCATCTGTGGAAAGATGTCATTGGGATCAAAAGATGCCATTGATTCCACGTGGTCCAGAAAACCATGAAAGGCCCCAGTATTTCCACAGGTGGTGGAAACTCTTTGGTGTGACAGAGATGTCAGTGAAACAATATGCAGTGTGCCTAAAGTGACAGGGAAGTTAGGAGAGAAAGATCCTTCTTAATAACCCCATGGAGAGGTTATCCTGTGAGTTGTGGCATATCTCGGGTGGTAGCAGGTATGGGATACTGGGCAACATGAAGGACTGGATGAGGTTCTAGCATGGCATGTCCCGGTATCCTGTCCCAGCAAGGGAACTGATTTTCTTTAGTAAGTAGAAATACTATTTGAAAAGTGTAATGGTAGAAGAGTCAAACTCTGTTGTATTAAAACATACATCACAATATATGCATGTCGTTTACCCTGTCAGGTGTATTTGCTAAGTGCATGACATTGTTATTTTATAAGCTCTATACTATGGGTAATTAATAACTTCATTGCAAATAACTTGACCTTGCTATTCACCTTTCCCTTCCCTGAACTTTCAGAGGGAATTGAAATTCTCTATGATATGCTGGCTGATCCTCTCATCATTTGTTAAGTTAATATTGCTAGAATATGCAATAGCAGTCTTATTACTTTCTTTTACACTCTTCTCCCCCTTGACTGGTTGCAGAGAGTTTACAGATGAACTTGCTCAAAAGAAAAATCAGTCTCACAATATCTGAAATGAAAGCATATAGATGTAGTATTGGGGCCTTTCGTCACTAGTGCAGTTGTGTAACCAAGGCAAAACCATAGATAGAAAATAGAAGGAGAGAACAAGAGGAAAACAGACTGCAAAGTTCTAACTACATGCAATGTTAGGGCATAATTTAATGTGGAGAAAGTAGTTTGGTCTCTTAGTAAAGACAAAAGAACCACATAAATAGCCGTGAAGTTGAACTAAGAATTGATGTTCTACCAGACTTGAGGGTCCCAGCTAGAGGGAACATTGCCTCAGAATATCACATTTTAAGTCATGCAGTGCTGTTGGGCTACGTGGTGGCTGGATCTTCATCAAAGGGAGACGTATAAGTAAAGTATACTAAGAAATCATGCTTGGTCAACCAGATTATTCATGTAAGATGAACTGCAAATTCTGGAGTCTCTACATGTTCCCAAAAAGCAATAACCTGTCTGACTGCCAGAAGAAAGGAATTGAGACACATTTATACACTTTTTCCTTTGGCACCTTCTTGTTCATGGAGAGAGGAAGACCACAGAGAAAAATTCAGAGGGGATGCTCCCACAGCTGATTTTAGTTTGGAGTGAATCTTTATGTTACAGACATTTTTCAGGCCCAGTTGTGCTATCTGATATGGACTGCATACAGCTGGTCATGTACTTAGAGATCTCTGCAAATAATAGTGTCACTATGCCAAAGTCAAGAAGTTTGGGTAGCCCGTTTCTGAAAAGCTGTGCCAAGGCTTACTCCACCCACTGCTGAGACATTCATCAGCCATGGGTTCCAAAGGAAAGAGGAGAAGCCAGGAGCCACTGGTCAGACAGGACAGGAGAGCACAAACCCACAAACTGATTGCAACACATCAGCTGTACTTACCAAAGAAGGTTGCAATGACTGTGACCTTCATGGTGAGTAAAGCAAAATCTGGATCTGTCACTAAGGAGCACTGAAAAGGAAAAGAAGAGTACATCAGGCTGCATTCAGAGATACTACAGGTGATAGTGGAACAGCAGGGGAAGAGGGACTGTGCACTTTTTTTCAATCTTACACAGTCCTCACATGTTGCATCTTCTTCTCACGCTTTGTAGAGCAGATGATGTCCCCAGAGGAGACAGTATCTGGGCTGTGGCAGTTCCACAGACTGATTTTTTACTTCTGTCCAAGATTTGGCTTTTGCCTCAAGAAACCAATATTTCATTCTACAAACTTATTTCTGAAGCCAGTGGCAGCAGACGGCATGATGGGTGTGGACATGCTCTGATAGCTATTCAAGTTCATTCACTAATCTTGTAGGGCATATTCACAGAATTGTATTGTCTGCACCTCAAACTGCACCATGTAATCTCATGAAGATACAAAGACTGTAAGTCCATTCACTCCTGCAGGGTGTTGCATAAAGTATCTTGCAATTGTGACACTGTGGTGACACTGGTTTCTTGGTGCTGAGGTATTTTCATCTGCAGTTCAACTAGAGTAGAAAAGGTCTGAGATGGTAAAGGATCCATATAAAAGCCAGATTCATGGGTGAGTTGCTGTGTGCTTTGGGGTGACAGTCCAACTCTACCTAACTTTTCCTGTCTTACACAATGTACAGGGTGTTTCAAAAGGTGGAGCCAATTTGAAATCACTATGTCTCTGCAACCACAAACTATCAACTATCGTCTGTACAGCAGGTGGAGGGAACATAGAGCATTTATAAAAAGGTTACTAAAGCTTAGTAAATCATTAAACCATTTGTAAATTTTTGTGTAATTGTAACATATTTGGTCCATCTTTTTGAAAGAGCCTGTATAAATCACTTGTACCACCAGTGCAGCACAAGACTTCTCATTGCTTTCTGGAGGCTCTGCCATCTCCAAGCCCTGCTGTCCCCAAGCCGAGGCCAGGTGACCCAGTAGCCATCCCAGTCCTTCCTGGCTGCAAATGCAATCTCTACCTGGTCTGCTGATATTGCTTTTAAAGGTAGCAGAAAGTGTTTGGTGTTTTGTTTGTTTGGGGTTTTATGTTTTGTTTTGCACCCTCCCCCCCCCCCCTTTCTTTTATTCCTAAAACAGTTTCCTGCAGAAGGAGGCAAACAGGTCTAAAAGGAGTTAACAAATAAAGCCAATCAGGGGCAAATGAGTTCAGCAGACCCCTTAGCTTGTAATAACAGGTATTTTATCAATAGAGGGGCTAACAGAAGCATTGAGACAAGTCTGTTAGTTTTACTTAACAGATTTGTTGTCATAGCTACACTTGAAAGCATCCTGTTGTGGACTCTACTTTTGCTGGTGCAGTGCTGGTGTGCTATGATCCTGATGGAAATGAACTATAATAACGAATAAACTTATTTTTTGCCACTGTATTAATTTCTGCATTAGGCACTGGTATGCCAAGAAAAGTGCACAGACATCCTGTGACACAGCTCTGGTGGCCACATTCTCAAGGGAGGTCCTGGCCTTCATGCCTTGAGCTGTCACACAGGGCAAGGCACAGGAGGATTTACACCATTAGTGTCTGGTTCAGAGGCTCCAAGCTCTCCCTTGTGGGAAGTCTGTGTGTGTTCATTGTATTTGGGGCCATGGGAGTCACCTGATTTAAGTCGTATGAGATCTCCTATACCGTGTACAGGCGCGGCATCTGCTACTTCAAAATGGTAAACGGAGTAAATGGAATAAAACAGTGGTTTTTTGTTTGTTTGTGTCTCTGGGAAGGCAAGGGAAAGCAGGGCTCTGATCCTGCAAACAGACTGACGCATCCAACAGACTTTTTATTTCGTTTAGATCCAATGTGAGGTTTTGGGACGTTTTATCTGTAGATCGGGAATGATACTTTGCTATTAAACACAAAGCTATTGTTCCTTTAACAAATGAGTGGATCCCATTAAAACAAATGTGAAAGTTTCTACCTTGGGTTAGTCTGGAGTATGAGCTTTGCTGAGATTTTTCTTTACCTGATTTCCATTAATATGGTATTTGCAGTCCCAATCAGTACTGGTAACTAGTGACTGTTCAGTAAACCTTCTAAAACGTATTCTGGATCTTTGTTTATCAGAGTACATTTTCTCATTGGTATCCTTCAGACTGCATAACAGAAGTTATGCTTATACCTGCAAAGTAGTTAAGTATATACATTACAGTAACCTGGGCTTAAATTCCAGCTAAGTCAAGTACAAATGTACGAAGAAGCATCTCCTTCAGTATCTTCCAGTGCAGGTCCTATTTTATTTTTTAAAATCAAATTTCAATTCGGAATAATGTTGATTACTTTTTTCCAACCAGAAATAATACTTGAAAAATCTTGAATGTTAAGGAAGAGACAGAGTTAGCCAACTATTCTTTCTGCATATAAAATAAGATTTTTACACAGACCTTTTATTAGCAGCTTGACTTTTATAAAGATCTGAGAGCTGCTATATGCTACAAAAAACCAGATGGTTAAATCCATATTACTTGTTACTGTATGGCAAACTACAACATTTTCTGATGGAGGTGTAGGTTTTAAGTCCTTGATATTTGGTGTCAGGCACTGCTGTCTGTTCCATGTGCAAATGGAAATTCTTTGCTGGTGCCACGTGCTTTGTCTCTGCAGGAGTAAGCAGTTTATTTCCTGTAATCTCCTGTGCTGCATAAATTAATTTGTGTACTCTCTTTATACCGCAATCGTGTGTTATTGTTTGCCTTCTCAAGGGGCTGTAATATTGCAGCAGCACTGGCACCATACAAAACCAGAAGGGGACTTTGTTTGAAAGCTCTCTGAGCAAGTAGCATGGAGCTAACAGCACGATCTCTAAGCACTGTGGGTTGAGTCAAATATGTGCCCTTTATGGGAAAATCAAGTGGGCTTAGTGTAGGTGTGAGTAAACTTGTTTGAATGAATAAGAGCTGATTGTCGTCTTCTAGAATAAAATGTTTTAGCTGTTTTTTTTTTTGTCTCTTTTTAAAAAAATGTTTAACCTTTTCTTTGTCTCATGCTTATATTCTGTCCCCATGGTATTGCACCTTGCACAGTAGTATAATAGCTGTTCATTTTGCTTCACACCAGGTAATATGGCTAACACATGCAATTTAGTTTCATCCTCTTTCTTGTCAGAGAGAAGGAATGGTGTACACTCACTGCACTGTGTTGATCCGAAAGTCTATATATTAAAAAAAAATCCTATTGTTTGTTTATTTTAAAAAGCCGAGTAATGAGTTCTGCTGAGCTAGAAAAGCCAAGTTGTTAGATATATTTATTTCAGAGGCTTAGACTGACCTGTAGGTATCCCAGGCCAGGCCTCTGGGTACCAAAAGGTAAGATCCAGGGTGCTATTTTGCAAGGGTGAGCTTGTTTGCATGGAATGCTGGTACTCTTTGAGTGGTATGAAATAGAATGTATTCATCCAGGAACTAAAAAATACCACAGACTTCATCACCTTCTCTATAAGAAAGATGATGCAGTTATCCCTGAATAAGGGTTCTTACCACTTGCTTCTTATTACGAAAGCTTTGATTATTGTGACTGCCACATCATGTTCTAAGTGGTGCCTGCTCTGCTCCATGAGGTCCCTGACTCAGAAGAGGGCTGAGGGGACTGCTGGTAGCCAGTACCTCTTGCAGGGTGCCTCTCACATCACTTTCAAGTCTGGGTGGACTCAGAGGTCTGAGTTCTACTTTGGGCACAGAAGTACTTTTTTTCAGAGCTGCTTTAAGAAATGTTTATATGAAAGTTTGCAAGAAGAATTTAGTCCAAAATAGCTCAGTTCAGGTAGGTATAATGAAGAGATGTTCTACCTAGCAATTTAGAGCTAAATAAAAACACCCAAGCAGCCCTGTGCTATTCATTTTGTGTTCATGCAATGCCTTGAAATTAAACCAACATAAGTTTGAAGTAACAGTGACGAATGATTTCTCTACTTTTGACAGAGCTCTCTCAGAAGAAGGTAATTTATTTAAAACTGCAGTGTGATTTAACTTGCCAGACCTTTCTCAGAGCTTAAATAAAACTGCAATGATTATACTTTTTCATCTGTCTCAGCAAGATAACCATCAATTATGCTGGTCTGACCTGCCCCTTCCAGCAGAGGAAGAGATACATTTAGAATATGTCACCCACTCACAGAGAAAATATAATTTGGACTATCCCAATGACCATTTGTGTGCAGGTCATTGCATTGTACTTTCCTAGTTTCTGTTAATATATAATGCATTAATTGTTTTTCACTTCGATGAGCGGGTTTTATGGCTCATTGGGAATCACTGTTAGCTCAAACCTGTGAATCCCTGTCCAGACAACTCCCTCTCTCCATCCTCCTCCCCACCACGGCTCTTGTCTGCTCCTGTATCTGCCCCACCAGCTCCCAGGCTCAAGCCTGTGCTCCCTCTGCACGCTGGAGCTTGCTCACCGTTGCAGAGAACCTCTTTCCCTTTTCTAATTTAACTACTTCTGCTTCACACCAGTCAGGTACCATCAATCCCTGGCACTGCCATTTCCCCAGGAAACTGAGGGCAAAGGGGAGTACCTGCAATTCAGCAGTGCCTGAGGGCTGTGTTGAATTTGGGATATGAGTTTCGTGGCCACATTTCTTTCACTTTTTAGAAAATGCACTGGTTTCTGTTTCCAACAACTGGTTTTAACAAGTAAAAGTGACATTTTAAAGTGCAATACATTGTTTCTCAGGTTGGATGCACAATGAAAAGAGTGCTGACTAACCATGATGTTGTGCTGCCTGCAAACTAAGAATTATTGTAGTGTGTCAGAATTCCCCTGAAGGTACATATTTGGTCTATCAGTGAAGAATTTGTGTTAAAGGCATTAAAGAAACTGCACACCACCCTGGGAATGTTTTTTGGAATTTCTGTAGCGTGTTCAAACAAAACTTGACACCTTTTTCTTTTTTTGGTAGAAACTTAGAAGCAGAAATTAAGAGAAACTTTAGGATGGTTGCATTCTGAAATAAGTCAGTAGGTGGTGAAGTTTATTGATATCTAGCAATAACAATTTGATCAAGGAAACATCTTACACAAATTATCTTCAGCAAATCAGGAAGCACTGGGGAAGCTGTAGAAAGCATTTTGGAAAGCTCAGCTGAAAGCTGCTTCTGTGGTGGAAACCAGTGGAACAAAGTTGAGAAAGCAGTTTCAGTTTCATGTTATAGTTCTCTATAAAAATGATACTTTCATGCTCCTTGCACTACTTAACATTTTCCCCTTATATATTTTGTGCATTTCAAAAAATATTATTACTTCCTGACTAACTGCATTATTCCTGTTTGGGAACCTTTCCCTCCAGCTCTCTCAGAAATGCCTCCAATACCTTTAGTTTAGAAAAGTCCAATCTCTGCTACAAAGGGGATTGCTACAAAAGATAAATCAGAAAACAACCCCAAAATGCCATATGGCCCTTGGTCATCTTCTGATGCTGCTGTGCTGGCACTTCCAAATCCTTTGCCTCCTTGCAGAGTCAGCTGCCGAGGACCAGGATGCCTGACCCCACAGTCCAGGGCATGGTGTGTGGCCACCCTACCACATGCCCTGCAAGTGGAGCCCAGGCTCCTGCCTTCCTTGGGCATGGGGTACAGAGGTGCCACCTGGATGCTCAGAAGATACGCATGAGTAGTTTTGGTAGGCAGGCACAAAAGGCACATCTGTGGATCCCCCGCTGGAGGTGGCATTCGTGTCCTGCACGTCTAGGCCATGAGGGGCTCCTAAAGTCACTCACTAGATCTTTGCTTTCTCCTACTCCTCCCAGAGAATATCAATGGCTAGTCTTTAGTCTAGTCTAGTCTTTAGGCAGAGTCCACCACTACTTCTGTGGATAAGCTCGATGCTTTTCTACCGTCTTCTCCAGAGTGATCTCAGGGTTTGGAAGTCGGTCCCCTCTCCTCTTGGGTTGGAGTTGAGTCCTGCTCCTCAAGGGCTCATGGTGCAAAGCTGCAGGGAGGAGGGAGCCTTATGCAGTAGCAGCAGGCTGACATCCCCAGCTAGTGGCCATTGCTGCTTTGGCTTTGCTACAGGCTGTTTCAGTTGTATCCCTCCCACCTGGTGCTAGTCTGCAGCCCACCTGTAACCCAACAAGCACGTTGAAGTTTAGGTCTCTCACCAGACATGGCTGTTGTGGGGACCCATTTGAAAGCTGTGGACCTGTGAACACAGTTTCCATTTTTTAATGAGTACAGAAGATATCTTGGCACTCCATGCTGCTTTTGGGAGGAAAGTGAGCTATGGATTTGCATAGGTGCCAGCATTATAAATGAGGCTATTATAGTAGCACTGGGTTTCTGAAGACATGCTGTTGGTGGAGATACTGGTGAGAGACCTGACATAGTGTGGGCCAAGCTGTGCAGCCTTATGGCATGTGTATTGGCAGCCCTTGGCAACTGGCAGGAGTGGGCTTAGAGAGCATATGGGTTATGCAGGCAACATGAGGGATGATTATGCTTCCAAAACTACATCACTTAATATCCGAATGCCCTGGAGGGCACGTGAAAAGCTAGAAAACATGGTGGCAGAGAAAGCAGCCAGAGGCCAGTCCTGGATACTGTGACAGTGTAGGCGCAGCAAGGAATCATTGAGAAATGTGCCACAGGACCAGGCTGACACTGATTCACTAATTTTGCATACTAGAAGCTTTTAAAACCTGATGTTTTGGCATAGAAATGAATCACAGGATTCTGTTTCTGAGACCACAAGATCAAAAACGTGAACTGGGCTTATCATATGGTCTGGAAGCAGGAACTCATAATTTCAGATCTCTTGTTTTTAAAACAAAACTAAGCCTGCAGACTCAATATTGCATAATCCACTTCCATGCTCATGAAGTTTGTTCTGAACTTTGGCTTTAGGAGATTACTATACGAGCTTCTACTTCAAATGTAATTATTGCATAACATATATTTTTTTCTACACACAGATTTCATCATTGAGAACAGAAGATGTAGACCATGGAAGCCTGAGAATTTACATCCCAAATTATCACATATTTTGAGATGCAGTTTGGTAGAAAGAGAGTCCCCAAAGCAGGGTGAGAGAAGACTTGTCTGGTGTGTGATGCCTGAGTTTGACCTTGCAAGCAATCTCATTTGTACCAACTATTCTACAACTCTCTAACCTGTCCTCTCCCTCATCTGGACACTCTTTTCCTTCCCATTTAGCCTTCTGTCCAAAAGGCTTCTCTTTCTTCGTGTCCAAAACCTTCTTCCACCAAGCCCAAGAGAACAAAATGCTGTAGTGCTGCAGACGCATTGCAAGAGAGGTGAGAAAGAGGGGCTACCACCAAGGTGAGCAGGATGGGCTCCCGTTGTCCTCAGCTGGCTGGCAGCTGTGAAAGTAGCCCCTGGAGTGATGGAGCCATTACCTGTTCCTCACTCTGACTCACTGAAGGTGGCCTGGGCCAGGATACACAGTGCTGCTGCCAGCTTTCCTCAATGTCTCACCCTTGTTCTACAGACTCAAAGGTAAACTATGTATTTGGGGAAAATAGAAAGAATGGAGCCTTCTGAATCTCTAAAGGAACCTGGCAGGGAAATCGAGAAGCACAGAGGCGGCTACGTCTAAACTTTCCTGTAAATATGTGATTTTGGAAAGGTAAAAATTTCCTTAGTTTTATGTACAAGCCTGGAGGAGCTGGAAATCCCCAACTCTTCCTGGTGGGGACATTAAAGGACTGCATAAAGCTAAACAAAATCTTCCAGAATTTTTCCAGAAATTTTGGCACAAGTAAAACTGTCACTTGGCAATTATGCGCTTTTTTTGGTATGAAACCAGCTGCCAGCTGAGACACCGTTGGCTGCTGTGTTACATGTGTTACATTTCTAAAGCTATTTTATAAGGTGACAGGCTGAAAAAGCAGGTTGCAAATACAAGTTGATCTTTAAAGTATTTTTCATATCTGTGTCTATGGGATGTCCTGTAGAATAAGACACATAAAGGATAACTGACACAGATCATGTTCTTAATGTGTCACTGACCTCTTAATGCACTTTGAAGCTCTGGAGATAAAGCAAAGGTAGGATAGACTTGATGGGTACTAGAAAGCCAGTTCAGTCATGACAGTAAGACTTGTCAGGTTAAGAACTGCTTAAACCTAGATGACTTGAATGAAGAAGAGGTGGTTATAAATACTCTTCTGAATGCAAATGTGTTTCCAGTTTGGGATATGAGCTATAGATTCGGGTGCTGTGCTTTAAAATGGAAAGCAAAAGCTGCAGATGGTGCTATTTTTTTATAATTAAAATACATTTTCATGAGAAATGTTTCTGGTTCCAACTCACTGGGAAATTTTCTTTCTGATCAACATTTTTTTTTTAATTTTTTTTTTTTTTTTTTTTTTTTTCCAGGACTCATTTGCTGAAAAATGAGCCTGAATAGAAAAGGCAGCCCAAGGTGACCCAGCCACGTCCTGCTGCAGAGGAGAGCAGAGATGCCAGCTCAGAGAAGGTGGCAAGAGAGGTGAGGTGATCCTGCTGCAGAAAGGTGGAGCAGGCTCTGCTCCTCCATTGGCATGGCCACCAGCAGAGGATGTGGGAGCAGCCCTCAGACACCACTAAATATACAGCTGCCCCAGCACCAAGTTTGGTGGAAAATGTTTGCAGAGCACGGAGCAAATACTCAAGTAGCTAATCCATGAGTGCCATGCTCTCGTAACTGCCCACGTCTGATTACTCCCAGTATTTGCAAGGGTCAGATATATCCACACAAGCTGCAATTCAGCTGGTGAGTACAGCTACCCCATAGATGCCTTAGGAGCCTACATAATTTCAGTAGTCCCCCAACTTGTCTGTGGGCCAGAGCACTGGAAGAAAAGCTCATCAGTAATACAGGCTCCTGTTTTATCTGCAGCAAGTCCCTTCACATCCCACTTTCTGCAGCAGCTTGCTTTCCGCAGGGCATTATCAGGAGTCAGTAAAAGGCAGTCTCACAGCTCCCCTCTGTAGCACTGGCAGCAGTGCCTGTGCCCCTTCGGGGCAGGGGCTAAAAGAGTTCACAAGTGTGATGCAGGCTGGTGTGAGCCACGCAGTCAGAGTTTAATTTGCTAATACAGACACAATCGAAAAGGCTACAAATTTTCTGGGCACTTCTGCACCTCTCCAAGCCTCTGCTGTGGCAGGGGGAGGCTGTGCTGCCTGCACAGCATTCACTAAAGTTTTCCAAGTGTGAAATGTGCAGCAAATAAAGGACCTGGGATGCAAAAGAATGGCAGCTGCTCCAGGACTGTTAGAGAGGCTCTTTTACAGGCGACTGAACCGTCAATTTGTAGTAAGACATTGTTTTCTAAACATAGTGTAAAAACTGTTATCTTGCCTGGCTGGTCATTAGAAGAGAGATAATTATAGTCTCTGTGTGACAGCCGGGCGCAGAACAGGGGCTGCATTGTCCCAGGTCCCAGCTGAGCTCTCTCACGGAACCCCAGGCCAGCACTGGGACAAGGGGGCTCCTTGTGCCCCGACAAGTTCAAAAGAGGAATTGAAGTGCTCTAAGTAGGTGTTAAGCACCTATCTGCCTCTCTCTGACTCTGGACTTAAAAAGTAACGCACAGGAGAAAGGTGGGGAGGGCAGACCTGTAGCTGGTATAGCTGCATCCTCCCTGGATTTATGCACAACACATACTATAGCTATTAGTTTTCTCTCCTTAAAAAAACAAAACAAAAAACCCACAAAAACCCAAACCAAAACCAAAAAAACTTCCAACCAACCAACACTTAGTTTTTCATTTGTTCTTTTTCTGTGTTTCTCTTTTCAAACACAGACCAATGAGACCTGTATGATGGATGGGCTTTCAGAAAGAAGGACATATCTGTTCAGTGTCCACTTTCTGAGCCCTGAATGGGAAGTGTAAAACTCAGCCAATGCTGGAGAAGTCCTGGTGGACTCAGAGCTCCAGGGGGCCCAAACATCCCCCAGGGCTCTCAGGAAATCCTGGGCTATTGCTGCTCACTACCCATCCAGAAAAGATGATGCCTCCCCACCTCAATACAATGGGCCAACACAAACCTTACTGGTCTGGCACTGCACGTTCAGTTCCCTCTGTAGGGGTAATTAATATCTATAAACGCCACAGTGTTCTTTCCTATGGTTTAGCCTCAAGACATCAGAGAAACAACACAGCTGCAGATGGTAAACTGAACTATCACTTTTATTGCTCATTTCAGCCAGGTGCCCTAAATGACTTATCTATCATCAATTAGGAGACTTTAGATAAAACGAAGACTTGAACATGCATGTCCTGAACCTTGGATTAGCATGTTAAGCTGCTGGGCAGTATTTTCTTTCTAGAGCTTTTTTTGTGGCTCAGGAGTGAAAAGGAAAAATTTAAAGAAACTCCAGGCATATCAGGTACAATCAAGTCTTTGATGCCATTGTTATGTAAATTTCAGGTGCAGTTTAATCAATGTTTTCTAAAAAGCAATGGCCAGAAATAAGAAATAGTTCTGTTGTTTCACATGAGGTAAACACTGTGTTTTCACTGTGTCTCAGGCAATCCCCTTTAAGAAATATTCCAGTTAATCAATTTTGACAAAAGGAAGTGTAAAAATTATTTTCCCACTATTTCTGTGAAAGTAAATAGCTGGGTGAAGGGGGGAACACCTTGTTAATGTCTCCACTAAAGGAAAGTCTTTGGTAGGATCTCATTCTTATTAGACACCGGAGAATATATACGGGGTAGCTTTCTTGCATCCCAAGTGTGAGGAAACCTGGGTTAGCCAGTAAAACTACTTGGTTCAACTAGCCAGTGGTAAGTCATGTGTTAGAATACTACCGGGGAAAGAATTGTCTTACTTAGAGTAGTGAGCAAGTTATGAACATAACATACCTACTACGGGTGGAAACACAAAGCAATATTCAATTATACTGGCAGGACAGTGAAGGTTTCTTGTTTTAAAAAGTATTTTTTATGTCTTTAATAACAGAAAGACAAGACATATTTTCTGTCATCCAATTGAGAGCAACCCCAGCAACTTGAAGGATTAGATAAAATAAGCAAAAAAGGTAAGTGTCTTTAAAGTAAAATACTAATCTAATGTTCCAAAACTAATGTGTGTGTGTAATGCAGTTACTTTTGCTTGAACTCTCTTTGCATCTCTGAAAGAAACCAGTCTTACAACCATGACTGTCATTCAAGTGATCAACTGAATAAAGTCTGAAGAACATAGTAACACTGATACAGAAAAGCATAGATATTCTTTGAGGGTGGTCAAATGCAAGGTGTTTTCAACTTTAGGATGCATATGGTAAAATACAAGCTATAAACATATAGGACTTTATTGCTGTTCTCAATCAAAAACCGTCTAAACTACTTTTTCTCTGTGTGTGCTTGCTTGGTATTGGTGTTTTGTTTAAATTTTGGAGAGGTTAGAGGAAAAGCAGTGTGGTCCAAGAAGGATCTATATCTGTAATCTGTAATTCCTTTTTTGCTCTGGATGTGGCATCGTTCCCATAAACTCTAGGAACAAAATATTAACTAGGGTTGAAAGTTTGCTTGGGGCATTTGGTTCGTGTTCATACTAGTCTGAGAGAAATCACATTTTGAAGAGACTTATCGAGACTCTAATCTCCCCACAGAGAGCTGAACGGCTGTGGCAGGCTTGACAATGCTATTCATTTTTGGAGCCTCACCAGCAAAACAGGCACTCAGCACAAAAGGATACATAGCGTCTAGGCTACTGTACTGCTCATACATCTGTATCTATCCATCTAGCAAGGGAGTTCACACTGTATAAATACATATCACTGGAATAATACAATTTTCCATTCTGTATCTTGGAGATGAGTATTTCCCAGTGTCAGGTAGTGCTAATTAATGATACAACACACACCTACTTATTGATCAAAGAGACAAAGTCTTGAAAGCAAAATAATTTTAAACCTAGGGAACAAGTTGCATTACCTGTTACACACTATTTGAACAGTGGGCACATAGAGATGTCTATTTGTATGTGATTAATATACACCATTCTTTATCAAATAGTTAAGCCCTTGCTGTTCAGGCAGTGAGTATATGTGTCCACTTTAACAATAGGGGTTTAATGCCTTTATAAATACTTAATGAACTATATATAATTTAAAGTACAGTTTCATTCTATGTCTATGTCCTTATCTCCTTAGGTCTTTGATCCTATGCACACAGCTGGAAAGCTAAACAAAAAATTACATCCCTATAGTTTCTTAGCAGTGAAAGTATTTAACTTATCAACAGGCAAAAAAGCAACTCACCCTCTCCCCCATAAATAAATAGAGCAGAGAAATTACATCAGAATTACCTTGCTTGAGGTGTGCAACTTTTTATTCCTTTTCTCCACACAGTATGAAAGTGCTATTATTTCCAAGCTTTTCTGTACCCCAAACTCCAGTCAACATTATTCTACAGAAAGAGAGACAGGCAGCAGAGGGAGGCCTGGACACCTTTTCTCTTTCAGAGAGGAGCTAATCAAACATTCCCATCAAGCTCCCAGCTCTGTGAAAGGCACATTGCTCTCCCTCCCTGCCTCCCTCCCTCCCTCTGCTCCTCTCTCCCTGTGTCTCTCTCCCTCCCTCTGTCTCTCCCTCCCGCACACACAGACGTACAGAGCTCCTTACACTGATTTAGCAGCCGAATTAGGCGGTCCTATTTTAAATATATGTTCCCTCCCACATGTTTTTGGTAGGGATTTCTATGCTCCTTTTTGCACTAGCCTGTCAGATTTGTCAAGTTTTTCTTTTCTGGGAAGCAAAGCTTTACTTGACTGATATTTTGGGTTTTTTTCTTTCTTTTTCTTTTTCTTTTTTTTTTTTTTTTTTTTCAGACTCCCTGTGCAGTTCAACACTGTAGTAAAAGGACTACAACTAGTAGTAGCCAGGAGTTAACTATACAGCTCTAAAGCTGATAAATAGCAGATTAGTTAGGCACAAGTCAAATTTAAAGAGGAAAAAATAGCTTTTGAAGAGATAGGCTTTGATGCCTTTACTCATGTGAATAACATCGTGTTCCTTCAACAGCTTCCCTGAAGCTGGAGGATCAGTGACAGAGCAAGTATGTGAGCCTGAGCACAGAGAGGTACAAGTATGACATAAGGGTTAGCAAGGACTCCTTTCTAACAAGGTTGGCTGAGGGAATTTAATAAAATGCTCTCAAAGACTTCTAAACTGGCACTCATGAAGTGTGACATGGCCAAATGAGGTACAAAAAAGGACTGATTTTTTAAAGTAATATCTGTATACGGATCTCCTAAAATTCTTTGGTAACAAAATGTTATTGAGAGAATCAAGATCACAGTAGTTATAAGATTATCACAAAAAGGGCTGGTGTAATATTCCAGGATGCTGGAGTGCAAACTATAATCTGCAATTCCACCTATGGATTCAGAAGTGTGTAGGTAACACATATGAGTGCATATACATTGTTTTATCTAAGATCATTATTAGTGAAAGTTTACATATCAAAATATATGATAAATACAGGAGAAAAAGTCCAGAAGGCACATTGAAAAGATACGTAGTTCCTGGCTACATCTGATCTAACAATCTTGTAAATACATTTGGTTTAAGGGAAAGTGATTACCTGTTATTTGTGAATCTTTATTCCAGTTCTTATGGAAACTGTATTACAGCTCAGCATATCAATAAACAGTACAGCAACAAAGGTTTATCAAGAAGTCCTAACTGTGTTACTAAGATATAATGATTCATAATTCATTTGATTCTCTCAATAAAGAAGTTCAAACTTGCCATGGTAATTCCTTATGAGGCAGAATGCAGTGGACTAGCAGAAAGCCTCTCCAGACAGCAAATCTGTTAGCAGATCTACCTAGAAGATCTACTAAAAAACCAAACCAAAACCAACACCAACAAACAAAAAAACCCCAAAGGCTTATTAATTCAAGTTAACATATCACCACTCTTTTCAAAAGGCTTGCTGAAATTTATTTATTCAGATAACCATGGGCAAAAGGACTGAGGCTTTGGGACTGGAAATTTAGAGGTACACAGGTACTGGAAGCCAAACATCTAAATAGTGGGGTTTTGCAGCTAAGCGGCTATGTATTACTTCCCAGTGCTAGTAGAAGGCTGAAGTCCCCATGACAACAACTTACCTACAGATGCTGACAGAAATACTCTAAAATTTTTGTGCACTAGACCTTCACTGGTATTTAGCCACTTATTTTCCACTCCAGTAGATTATTTTCAGAAATCCGCGGGTATCTATGTACAAGCTGACTTGCTTGTATGGCTTTAAAGACTCAAGTCAGTGGGTTATCGAAGAAGCCTCTTGATCTTAAACCAAAAGTGAGAGTTCTGAAGAGCGAGCTTCTAGCAAACCAAGACATGGTTGGATAGCAAAGGCTCAGGATGTGCCCGTAGTGGACACGACAGGAATGCACAAAAACAGCTGGACTAGTGCTGAGTGATGGAGCTGACATGTTGGATGCAGCAGACAGTCAGGATAACTGGCGCAGGCAAGAAGTCCTCCTGAAGTTCAGCTTCTGGTACTTGCATCAGCTCATTGAGGGGTATAGCTGTTGGTGTGCAGAAAGTGGCTGGCAAGGTGTCAAAGCAACAGTGTCTACACCGTGGTTGTGCTTCCTTGTTGCTGCTGCAGGGTGGTAGTTTTACAAAAGGAACAGCTGATAGATCCATTTCTCATTTTCATGGACAGATTATCTAATTTGCGGGTAAATTGTATCAAGGGCAAAGATCCACTGTGGACCTGGCAGGACTTAGCTCAAATGCAGCGGTGTGTGAACACAGCTCTATTGCTTCCAGAAACCCAGCCGTGGTGCAGCCCTGCCCACGCTGCACCCACCTGAGCTCTCTTGGCCTGGCTGGCTCCACTCAGGGCTTGGGGTCAAGGATGCTGCCAGTGGGCTGGCACATTTCTGCATCACTGCCTGTGAGCTAGCCCGGCATCCTGGAAATGAGCACCCCAGGAACTGTGGAGCAGAAACACTGAGTGGGCAGAAAAAGAAAAACTATCTAGGTTTGTCATTATCCAGGGTATTCAGCCTCTCATTATCATGTGTAATGGAGAGCTGAAGAGTATCAAAACAAAACACTGAGGAGGGCACTGGCTGTCTCTTTTTATCACAACATTTCCGAATGCTGCTGCCTGTGCTCTTTCCTGACAGAAGCAATTTCCAGCCACCCAAGATCTGGCAACACAAAGTGCAGGAGAAGAGGTAAACCACATTGCGTGGCTCGACTTCTGTGCTGGGACTTGCCACAGGGCAAGATCTGTTTGCAGAAGAGCTGACCATGCAATCAGGAAGCCACTCATTTGAAGACAATAGATATTGAACACTATTGTCTAGGGGCTGGACAAATGCTCTGTATCTGCACATGTTCATGTCTTCTACCATCGCTTCTAGTCAGAGGCCTTGTGTTTTCTGCTAACTGGTAGTACTTAAGTTTTACTATGCTGTATTTTCATTTGCTAGTTAGTAAAAAAGGATTTAGTAGGATCCATTGAAAATATTAAATATATGAACGCACACTTAGAGTAGGTGACAAATTTCAAGTCTTTACTATTTTGTGACACAGATATGCACAAATACACATACACACCTAGTAAGTAAGGCTGATGCATATTACAGCCTCACTCTACCACAGCAACAGCAGCTCAGTAACTCTCTTCATTAAAATATTTCACCAAAATTACTGCAGTACTCCTTTCTAAGTGGGTAGTACTGACATGCAGAGTAGCTTTGTTTCCACTGTAATATGAAGACTGAAAGCAAATGCATGCAGACCTCTAACCTGTCCCCTGAAAGTCTTAATGAAGCAGCTAACAAACAAGACCAGTAAGTCAAAATACTTCGGTTTCAAAGAGAGTTTGAGAAGATTCTTCATTTTTGAGCAAAATGTAGTGGCTGCATTGAATTGTGATCTACACAGAGATTACCTGTGCTCCGAGAGACACAACAGCAGAAAGCAAGAGATATGACAAGATGCATACAAGCAATGTCAGTGTAGACAGAAGAGAGAATCTGGCAAAAACTTGCTAAGGGGGTTTGGTGTTTTCAAACAGGTTTAGCAGCAGGCCTAGAAGATCAGGCACTTGCTGATGGATCTTAGTCACAGACCCTTAAATAAATCTTAGTTTTGAGATCATCTCTCATGCAGGATTTTTAAGGTATACAGTTTTTGTTTAAAAGGCATTGCTTTGGCTAACAGCTGGGTAAAGGCTATGTTGGTCAGCAGCTGACAATGTGAATTCAGTAAAGGGAAGTTCACTAGACTACATCTCATCCTCATTACACATCTAACTTCAACACTTTTTAATGAAGGTTTTTTTAATAATTTAACTAGCAGACTTACATGTTTCAGTCAACACAAAAACGTAAGATCGCTCATGTCTCCCTCCCTCTTTGTGCAGTGATTCACAGGTAAATTAAGTAGGGGAAGCCTCTCCTATTTGGAAATGACAAATAAATTCACTTGTTCAGGGTCTGACACTCACCAAGTGCTATGTCCCTGTCAAGGTTTGATTGCAGGGTGACAATAAACCATGGCAGATGTATTGTTAGCCCCCTCTCCCCCACTCTCCCTCTTTAACCCCTCCCCCTTCCCACTAAGGACAGGCAATCGGAAGGAAAAGAAGGACAGAGAGAAGAGAGTTGGAAAAATTAAAAATGTTTTACTAGTGCTACTAATAAAAATAGAGAGAATAATACAAAATATACAAAGCCAATCTTGAAAGTCCTGGCAACTGCTCCGGCAGATGTGGGGCTGGCACCCGAAGTCCTGGACTGGAATCTGCAGCCAACCAGATCTGGCTTCAGTCTGTTACTAGGCCTCAGTTCGCAGGGCTACTCGCGAGGTCCTCTCCTAAAATCGGCCATAAGGAAAAGGGACGAGATCCTTGTGATCTCCCACTTTTATATGAAGTATCACGTGAATGGGATGGAATACTTAGTTGGTCAGTTTTTGGTCACCTGTTTCAGTTCACTGGTCTCGCGGGATGTACATCCAGCCTTATCAATGACCTTGCATACCATCACTATGTCTACCAAAATATGTATCTAACTTTCAGGAAAGTGCAGTTCATAAGAAGACTTTAGCTGACAGGAGAATTCACTAAAATTTCTAACAAAATTTCTAACAAAAATTTCTAACAAAACCAGGTCAGTCCCCTGAGGTGAGGACAGGCAACAACATGACTGTATGTAACTTTTATGGCACCACCAGAGATAGGTGTAGTTTTGGACACAGGTGTCCAGATTCAGCCCAAATTTCTTACTCACCTGGCCCATAATCTTTTGATCACAGTTGGCCTTTCTGTAGTGATTTACACGAACAGGTCAAACTTTTGTAGAAAGGGGAACTAAAGAAAGGTTTTACTATATAGCAGGCTCACATAGTAGGTCCACCTCTGAATGCAGAGAATGGTGGCTTCAAAGGCCATAAATTGTTTCGAAGAAGTCTGTACAAGGTGGCGATGGGTACACACATCTTGTGAAGCAGGTGCGTGCTGCAGCACAACCCATTGTGCCCATCTCCCCAGCACTCGAAAGAGTCTCCTGGATCTACTAGTGTAGATGTAGACAAAGAAAATAATAATCTGTGTTACAGAACAAGCTATGCCTGCAAAAGATTTAGAGAAATAGGAAATTTCCTTGGGAAATTTTTAGTGGGAAGTGCAGAGTCTCGTACATGCTGGGTCTTTGTCCCACTTGTGGGACCCAAGGTGCATGCTGCTCTTCTGGCATGGGGCTGTGGGCCACGCTTTTAAAACCATGATATCCTTTGCTCTCCAGATTGTGAGTAGGAAATGTACAAGGAATTAAAGTGACCAGGACTGAGATCACTGGCTTGTGATCATTACACAGCCACTGTTAAACGTATCTTCTCAGCTGACCACTGCAAGCTTAGTAAGCCAGTACTATAAAGTCCTGACTGCATATAAGGACAGAAAGGACAGACAAATGATTTCTGCAAGGTCATGCATAGCTATGTCACATCTAATTCCATCCAAGTGCTTCAACAGAAAGGAATAACTTTTCTGCTCTCAAGCAAGTACCTTCAAGTCTTTTCTACCACATACTACCACAGGAATCAGAGAGCAGAATATTCTCCAAGCTGTAACACCCCAAGATGTCATGCACAGCCTGGCAGTGCTGGCTCTGTTCAAAGACGATGCAGCCACGCTTTTTAGAGCTGAACTCCTAACAAGTGGCAGTGGAGTTCAAATTCTGCAGTTTTTCCGCATTTCTCAGGCTATGTGAAATAGAATATTAGCTTATGCATTATTTCACTTAAGGTAATCTGTGACTGAAAACCATTTATACAAGAAAACAAGGCATGGGGAGAACACAATAGAAAGTTGCAAGTATAATTGAGACGGCAAGGCAGGTAGGGGGTTAACATTGTTTGGCTTTAACTTCTTAAAGCACCTGCATCTAAATTGACCTTAGGTAAATAAAATAACAAATGCCCTAGAAGGCTTATTTGAAATACACTGATGTGTTTGTCTTGTGTTTGAGAAAGTTATGGAGGCTGAATTATGTATGCTGTAGATGTTGCCAGCATCAGAAATGTCTTTAAATAATTAGAGCAATTGGGTAGCCAGGCATCTGTTTTTTTTCTTTTCATGACTGAGGAGACCTCATGGGCCAAATGAATGCATAATGTTGGCATGCTTGGCTTAAATGGATGAATACCAAACTTACACTGTGTAAATTTGACCCACTGAGTGTTTCTTAGTGAAGATGGCAATGGCCATGTTTCCCGAGACTGTAGAGAAGCTGGTCTCTGTCAGTAGGCCCCAGGTTCATTTGTTTGCTCCACAGGGAAGGCAGGGAAAAAAGGCAACAAAAATCAGCCTTTTCAGGTTTACCAGGAGGCAATGTTCAAGTGAGAGGTGGCAAGCCCCTTACCCTGGATCTCTTGCAGTGTGTGGCAAGGGAATGGGGCTTGGCTGGGAGCTTGCTGGCCTGGCTGGGCAGGCTCAAAAAATGAGGATTCATTGTGGGAAATGGGAAAGAGACCCTTTTCTATGAATCATATGTGGAGAGCTTGAGTCTTTTCTATTGAACACTGACAATTTTAACTGTCATGAATTTGAATTGCTCTTTTTTAAAAGTTCTGGACAGTTACTTTTGGAAAATGTGACCTAATCTGATTCTATAATAATTAAGAGACAAGAAAAGTGGACTCAGGCTTGAAAAGAAAATCTAATGTGGCATTTGAGCAAACTCAGAAGTTACTGTTATTTGTAAAGAGTGTTTGTATACTCGGATAGCAATTTAATGTGTAGTGCAGTAGCTGTGGGTATGTAGACAATAAAAGGACCAATTAGACAGCTGGGTTTGCCTATAGAGCTTTGACCATACCAGAAAGAAGTGATGTTCAGCTGTTGCTTTTCTTTGATTATTTCAAGATATAGCTCTGTAGGAAAAAAGAAAGCAGATGGAGGATGCACTTGAACTATCACGACCATCAAAATTAGTATTTTCACCATGTAGCTGAATCTACCCATACCTCCTATGCCACGTATTCCCCATGCCAGATTTAGAGCAGAGGCTGCCACAAATGCTGTATTGAAACATAAAGTGAACCATAAATACTGGGGCTGGAACAGCCCCTGTCACATTTGGGATGAGGAAATGCCAAGGGTGGCTGCTTGGGAGGAGTTTGCCCTGATTGTGACCACAGGCCTTTGGATCTGAAAGGGTGTAACCAGCTTTAAAAGCTGGAGGACATTATGGAGGTGGACTGTGATGCTTGTATCTCACCAGTCCACTATCAGAAACCAAGTGGCACCACAATGGAAATACATTTTTAAGAACCGTTTTTTTGGCAAAACTTGCAGTTATGACTGAACAGAACTAGGTCTGTAGGAAGTGCAACATATGGGTTTTGTTCATCTTCAATCCAGCATGGGTGGGGACTGAGTCTTCCCAGAGTAAGTGGAATATATTTCATTGCTGTACTACCTCGTATAAAACCTGAATCTTTAGCATAAAGCTTCCTGTATAAGAAATCAAGTTGTCTGTTTCGGAGAGTGCACTTTGTTAATCAAAAGTTTCAGCAGTGCTGGATTCAGTGCTGAAGTTTGCAGTTGAGGACTACAGCTCTCAGAAAATACAAATGGCTTTTTCAGCATGCTTTCCCTATCTGTTTACTTCCAGCGTGAGCCATGTGCTATCACTGTCACCGTTAATTCAGTTTGCCCAGAATACCAGGTCTCACTCTGGATCCCACTGCTCCTTACCTTGGTAGTAAAGCTTGATTATTCGCTACAAATCGGGCCTGGAAAATGTAAACCCAGTAACAGTCTTCAGTCTGTTCTTCCTGACTATATTCCTGATGTGTTTTCTGTTTATGCTCTGTAGGGCATCAGGTGTCAGAGCAAGTAGGTGATGCCAGTAAAAGCCACTTCACAGTAGAGAGCTCATGGCTGTATCCCAGCAACTTAATGCATCCCCTCTGTGGTGCCCTTATCCTTGTCTTCTCCAGCTTTGGCTCTCAGCACTGAGGACTGTACAAAATGCAGTGTTTCTGGAGGCAAAATGCAGAAATCAGAGTGCTGCTCTGGCAAGCAGAAGTGTCCAAACATGTAGTGGAGCCAGAGCTGCCAGTCTGTTTAATGGGCGGATTAGGGTATTTTCTTTACTGGTATGCGTTTTTTGAAACAGTTATTTGCCAGAGTTCGTGAAAAGCCCCTCTGCATGCACCCCTGTGCACATACTCACCATGTAAGGGCTTACATCGCTCTCTCCCAGTTGAATGGTGATGGCTTGGCTCCTCTCCGTGGTCTCCTTGCCCACTGTGCTTGTAGAGGCCCATTTGCCCCTAGGGATGGAAAATTTCCAGGAGGGATCATGCCCATGTACCTGTATAGGAACAGGGGATGTCAGCATACGGTGGGAATACACTGGGTCCCCCAAACTCCTGTGTGGTGCTGCACCCACCTAAACCTCTCTTTGTGTGGATCCAGATGCTGTCAACACCTTCCTTGGGGGATGGTACACACAGTAGAAACAGACAGTCCCATGTTTCAGCAAGGTTAAATTTAGTTGGGAAGGAAAGGAGAGAGGTTGTAGAGCCCTGGCACTGAGGGCTGGCAGAGCTGGGAAAGGCAATGGAGAAATGGCAGGGGAAAACTGGGGTCCTACTGGAAGGATGAGGCAGGGGGAAGGTGCTGGGGAGTGCACCTAGGCACTCTGTGGTATGGATACAAGGAGAGTGTAGAGCGATGGCAAGGACCTCTCTGGGCGTGCAGACCCCAGTGGACTGGCAGGAATGTCATCATTTGCCTCCCCCATCATCCCTGCCCCATCTCTCTGCTGCTCTCACCTCCAGTGGGATGGGAGTAATGGTGATTCTGTTGTTTAACTGGTCACCACCAGTGAAGATATTGAAGCTCCCAAGTGCTATCAGTCACTAAAACAAGTTTTAAAAATTACTTTGCTGTGTGTGAACCAGCCCAACAACAGAAATGCTGTTGTCTGCCCAGGGCAGCTGGGCTGGACAGTAGCTCTGCCTCTTTGGGGGCTGTGAGGCAGGGCTGCAAGCAGGACACTCACATACCTTCCTTCTGCTCAGGGTATTTGTGACTAAGCTTTTGTTGAATGTGTGTGCAAAGGGGTCAGGGCTGGGGAGTGCAGGCTGTGAAGAACTGCTATGAACCTTTTTACTGCTAATTTTCATCATTTCATCCAAGCATCAAGTTGTTTGGGGCATTTCCAGGCACACAGAGCTATGAGGTGTACCCTAAGGTACAAAAGATGTAGACACAAGTTTCTGCAGTGCAGTAGCATGTATCTATGCTTTTTGTAAGCCGGTAATTTCTCACAACTCATTTCCACTTAAAAAAGCAGAAAGCAGACAGTATGCATAAATATCACTCTGTGCTGTAGTAGTTCAGTTAACTATAAACTCAGTAATGTAGCAATAGAATAGCAAGTGAGAGCCATCTTTCTTCTATAATTCTTTTAAGGGCCACCAAAAGATCCAGTGCATTTTTAAATGCTTCTCTGAAATCAAGCCTTTGGAAGAAATGCTGTTGTTACATTAGGAAAAAAAAAAGCCCACCCAAAACTCTTCAAATCTTATTAGGAAAAATAAATCTCTCTGAATAAGTCCTATCTTCTTATCCTCTGTTCCTTGCCTTCAGTGCCACAACCACATATTATAAGGTGAGCTCTGCATTTTGATCCCCAAATTAAGTAAATTACTTCCAATAAATTGCTTAGTCACAAGCACAGTTAAGCTGGAAATACCATTTGCATTCTTATAATTGCTGGCATTAAATCTCCATAAGAATTGTAAGAGGAAAGCCTCTACGTTTTATGCTTGCTAACTCCTTAGAGTGTTTTATACTATGCAAAATACCATAAAGGCTTTTGAACTACTTTAATAATTGACATTTTTCACCTTAAGTTCTCAAAGCTCTTTCCAGAAGAAAGCAAACAATGAAAGAAAGTGAAAAAAATGTTTCAGGAGAGAGAAAATTAAATTATATGCATGTTCTTATAAAGTATCAGAAGAAAAGAAAGGCAAGCAGCTTTTGCAGAAAAGAAAGCTGAGTATCACAGAGCTTACAGAACCAAGTTTGAAAAGGACCTTGGGTTACTGAAGACAGAGAGGAGGATGTGTATCTGTAGGAGGACCAGGAGCCTATCTCCTAGGGCTTGTTCCACAAAAGGCATCCTAAAAGTGGCAATTCCCCACAGCTGCTTGCTGCCATCTCCAGCTGCCAATGACCACTCTGCAGCTGTCCTGGCCAGCCCTTGCCTTCCCAAACCTGAGCTGCTGTAGGAGAGCTCTGTCCTCTAACCTGGCCTGCTTCCTCTGGATTGATGGTAATAAGGCAGCTCTTCTGCAAATAGCTCAACAAGTAGCTTTGAAACTGGTGACTTCTGTCAGAAGAGGTAGAGATGTATGAGGATATTGCCTTTTATTTAATCCAGCAACAACAAAAAAGGTGTTGCAGGCAGGTTCTGGTTTTCCCAGCCCTGTGAGGGATGCCCACAGCCCTCACAGCTTCCGGAGACATCCAGAGCTTTGCGGATACATGCCGTGATGTGCGTGCTGGGGAAGGAGCTGCTCACACTCACTCCTGCTGCTGCACTCACAGCCCTGCAACACCACACCATGTGCTGAGGTCAGTGCTCCAACTTTGATTTGCAGAATCCTAATGGCTTCTATGGCATCCTGGTAAGAGGTTGGGAAGGCCAGGGAATAACTAGGGCCAGAGGAAGGCTGAGAAAGGCATTTGTTGTGTTAAGTTTGGTGAGTTACAGCTACAGCCATACCTTGGTATGTCCAGATCCTGGTTCAGTTTCTGCATCTCCACTGGCAGCTGGCACGTTGTACTTGCGTAATGTCCTTTCAGGGAGAATGGAGAAGATCATCCTGATTCAGCATAAGAGAAGGTGTGAGGCCTGCAGAGCCACGTAAAGTGATGTTTTCCCCTCCTAAGTGAGCTAATAAAGTACGTAACCAGGCTGCATCAGCTGCAGTGTTAAACATGACACACTGCCTTGCATTACAGCTCACTGATTGCCTTGGCTGTTTGCTCTGGTGTGGTGGAGTTGCTGCTGACAGCCCTGGTGCTTCACGCTGTGGTTCAGCATTCAGCCCCCCTTGTGTTTGCTGAGCTCCCCCCTCACTGTGTCCTCCTCACACAGCCTTTCTGCCATTGAGCCCTCTTTGCCATGAACCTGGAGAGCTTGTATGTGTACTCTGCATCCACACTTAAAGGAGCTTGGGTGCTCGATGGGATGCTGTCAAGAGCTCACTTTGTCTCCTTTGTGGCACTGCACGGGAAAGTCTGTAAAGAAACCTGCTAACAACAATTGTTTCCTTTTGGTTATTTTTGCCGAACTAAGCAGACAGTGATTTTTTTTTTTTTTAATTACATTTTAAAGCTTCTGTGGCTCTGAAGTGGATTTCTTTGGTCTTCACAAAATTAATGCTTTACAGCTTGCTTTTTTTCCCAATTTCTTTCAATAAGTGAATACCTTTAATCACCTAGTAGAAAACCAGTTTACAGGAATGAGTAAGAAAATTGAAACAAGTACTGATTTCGTGTAATAAATTGGGTTAATTTGTGATGAGTAATTGTTTGCTTTTAGTCTGTTGTTCTGTTTATTTATTTTCTCATGCAGGGGGGAAAGAATTTGGTGTTACTGTGAGAGATGCAGTTTGCCAAACAACTCTACCTAGTTATGGGAAGTTTTGAATAAACTCCCTATTTGGTTTGGTTTGCATTTCCAAGGTTGGACTTTCCGAAGGTCACAGTCAGGGCATAAAATAAGGCTGCTGTCTGATAAGAGATCAAAGAAATGAAAGACAACGGATAAATGGACTTCAAAAGAAAACTGAGTATGGCCCTCTGCACATCAGCTTTTTCTGTCATCACGTCTGCTTTTCTACAAGAGCTGTGCATGCACACCATGACACATCAACAGGCTGAGTGCAGAAAATGGGTGATCAAGAACTTAGCAGCACCTGTAACTGAGGAAACTGGTACAAATGCTAGATTTCATTTACCTTTGTCTTTATATTTCTTTTTCTGGGAAGAGCTTTTGAAGACATTCTGTGATGTCTTTATTGTTTCATCTGTAGCAATCTGTCATAGTGCAAGCAAATCTCCATGGAGTCAGTTGCTATGAAAACTAGTTCCTTGGAACTAGACGTTAGTGCTTGGGCTGGTATTGCAGAAGAGATTTGCAACATCGTCACTTCTGACGTCAACTAGTATATAGAGTGGAAATCAACAGGTTGGAAAAGAGCAGTCCCAGAGACCCCATGGACGGATGACAGAAGGGATATGTGCAGGTTTCATGAGTTTTTGCACCATAAATGGTTGTTGGCTAGTATGTAATTTGCTGTTGTTGTTGTGGCTATTTTTCCTAATCTACAAACCTTCAAAAAGTCTGACAACAGTTTTAGGCACAATAATTTTGACAAGAGGGACTAAATCTATCTTGTAGTGCACAAGGAGTTGGTCTTAGTGTCCTCCTGTCTCTAAACATTTCACTTGTTCTGTGACTTGGCCTCATGTTGACATGCTGTGGATGAAATCTTTGCGAGTTACAATTAATCGGTTTGCTGTTGGTTTCAAGGGAATAGGATTTCTGTCCCCTATCTCTAGCATAAAAACGAATGACCTTTTCTGCCCCTGCTCCAAGAAGCAGATAAACACATCACGTGGGCATGACTGAGAAGGAAGAGGAGATGTTTTCCCTCTGCTGCCCTCTGTCTCTCCTTCCCTTGGCACTGTGGGGAGAAGCTGCAGGGAGGATGCAGGTGTCATGACTCTTTGTGAAGGAGACCATTGACGGTGGGGTTTGTTGCTGTTAAACTGCTTCTTAATCACAATGTTTTATACAGTGAGGGTTAGGACTGTAGCAGTGGCACAAGGAATTTGAGCCCAGAATTTTCATCACTCCAGGCAGGCAGAGGAGTTGTCTCTCTCTAAATATATTTAGGGATTTCTGCAGCTAAATGCCATAATCAATGACAACATTTCAAATGAATAGCCCTACACATATATTCTGTGACTGCAATGTGAATAATTGTGAACGCTCCTCAATTTTCCCCTTCCCACTCCACTCTCCTCCCTCAGCCTAAGCACAAACACTCATTTCAGGGCTAAAGATATACTCTTAAATCAGTTCTGACATTTCTTTGTTGTTGCCTAATGAAGGCTGGGTTGATGGGCTAAAGGGAAGTTTTATGTAAGTCCTTGCTGAGATGTTGTAGGACTGGAAGTGGGCAGCAGTTGCAAATGTTGGCGTTTGTCTCTGGAGTTTATTTAACTGCAAGCCTGGATGTCTGCATGGTATATGGGGCTTTATCCCTTTCCTCCTTGGTTTTCTGAGTCCCAGTGAAATGTCACAGTCCCGAGGGCTGTGGGGTTCAAAGAGCAGCCACGTTGTTGTCCCCACCAAGTTAACGAGGTGCCTCTGTGTGCCTGTGTTTGGGGGGAGATGTCCCACCAGGGATGTGTCAGCCATTCCTCCTGGCTTTCCCAACACTTTTACACTCTGCTTCGTTCATTAATTTGGTTATTTGTTTTTAAAGCTTGTTGCTGAGCAAGTCAAATCGACCCACATCTGGTTAACAAAGCCTGAAATGATAGTGACTAAGTCAAAGCAGTGCTGAAGGGGAAGATCAGCCACACAGACCAGGCTAGTTTTCTGGCCCTACTGATCATACTTACTCCTTGCTGGGTTTATCCAGGTGTCAAGGAAGGGCTTGAATGGCAGCCCTTGCTGCCTTATAGTCTGGGCTTATACAGGGATTTACAGACCAACGGTGATAAGCTAGTTTTCTTACATGGTCTGGAGAAGCTTGCTTTGCCGTGTTGTCCTTATCCTAAGGACTGAAAATGCCCAGTTCAAAATAGGGGATTCTTATGGTCAGCTGTAGGTTAGGGTGGCAGGACAGTTTTGGTTTTTGAAGATTAGATAGGTCAGTGAAAGTAAGTCAGTAAGTCCACGAGACCAACAACGGTGGTAAACCTGCTGTTGCGATTAAGTAGAGCAAATAATTTCAACACCGTTAATGAGTGTGACTGCCTAGACTACAGCTAGTTTTTAGTTTGCTTTACCGTGCAAGATACAATATTTAAAAAATAAGATAAACCTGACTTTTTCATGGAGGAAGTGCTTTGGGTGCATTCTGCTATTCAGAAAGCAATCAGATTCTTCAGAACTAGAGGCAGCTGAGGCATGTCATCTTCATTAAAAACCTTTGGGATCTACAGCTGAGAGACCATATGTTGGGCTGACTGTGCCCACTGAACTGCAACTGAACTTGCTGGGTGAAGTACAACTCCAGATTTTGCAGATGAAGGCATTAGGGAAAAGTCTTTAGGTTATTGAGCAGATTCACTGAGTGGGTCTTATTTGGAGAATATAACTTAATGAAGCCAGAAGTATTGTCCTGGGTGCAGATTGTGGCAATATAACTAACACTGTTAACTTCATTTCTGTTGCATATGGTTGTAAAGGGGAAATGGCCTCAAATTCATGTAGTCTCTGCAGGAGGACTTCAGGGAGGTTACTGTTGATAGAGTTTTTCTGATACATATGTTAGGCCTATTCTTTGCTGCTAGCATGGTAAATGCTTAAAGGGCTCCTTATGGACAGAACTGGTAAGGGCTAACGTTGTGGGAACTTCTCATGTTTCACTATTCCATGGTGATGTTCTCTTTTCATAGTAGGCTGGATGATGAAAAGCAATTGGGAAAAGTTGTGCCTGCTTCGCAGCAAGAAATCTTAGTAGAAAGTGTTTTGGTGTTGTATTCACCTGTGCTAACTTCCTGGTTGTTGGCTGTGCTCTTCCTTATCTGTTGCCAAAGTACCTACCAATAGTACATATTGGGTATAATATGGTATGTGGCAATAAAACGAGCTGCAAACATGGGGCTTGGAACATGGGATTTTGTTAGACTGAAAATGTGAAACTAGGGTGCCGTTTCTCCTCAGAGTCATAGCAAATCAACAGAGATGTGGGTGGGCACCAGCAACCATTACACAAAGCCAGTGAGTGGGGCATGAGCAAAGAGGGGGTCTAAACTATCTTGAGGAAGACTCAAGTTCGCTAAATACCGTTGCAGCCCAGAAGCTGACAGAGACTTACTCTTCTTAGGCGTGAGTTGTGATTGTCAAGGTTTTCAGCTCCTTTATCAGTAGGCTTTTTTATCTGACTGGTTATCCTAGAGCTCTCCTGGTCTTTCCTCATATCCCTCTAAGAGAGAGTCACCTTTTCCCACACTTTCTGATCCCAGATGCTCCACCTCTTGTAAAAGCTCTGACTTCTTTCAGAAGCTGAAATGTTTAAGACCTTCTAGTGAATTTAGCCAAGGTCTAGCAGTGATATTTGTCTCCCAAAGAAAAGATAGCTGGTTCAAGCAGTACTGGAGCTAACCAAAAAGGCAACAGCTCCTCAGACATGGGTCTAATCTGCACTCCCAGCCCATGAAAGCAATTTTCTGGGCAAATATACTGTGCTACACCTCCAGTCCATGCAGGTGTTTGCCTGGTTCAGCTGGATTATGTCATCCCAGGGAAAAGTGAAATTTGAGATAAGCATAGCAATTTTACTGTCCTGGTAGCCCATTTACTTTGTCCTTTTTTATGTTGCATGGCTGACCTGAGTCTTCCTGACTTGCCAAGGTATTGTTGTGCTTTGGTAGTCAGGCAGTGATCAGTGACTGAGTCCTACCTTCCCTCCTTTGGATGCCCTGTCCATGCCATCAAATTAAGGTACATTATCTTTCCAGGCATGTGTGTTTTTAAGAATGTATAATGTTTTTCAAAGAATAAGGTGTATCAGTTTTCCAAAAGTGAATGTTTTCCCTTGCCATGACTCCAAGGATGGGGAATGGTCTGGTAATAGCTCCCTTAAATTGTGGGGAGATATGGGTCTCATCTCTGGAGCTGGGACTTAAACTCTCAAATTCTTGAACTAGGACTTAAACTCTCAAATTCATTTGCCTGGGCTGATTTTTTTCGTATAGTGCACATGAGAACGCTGCTATACTTGACCACCTTCCAGCAGAGGAAGCTGAGGACTGGATTGTCAGGTAACACAGTATCAATCAAGGATGAGCTAAAGCCTGTTTTCCATTCCCTTTAAATCCACATATAGGCCACATGTTATCCCACGGATTGGCTAGCTTGTTCTCAGATAAATTAGTTTTGTTCTTTTCATAGAGCAGTTTACCAGTGGTGAAAAACATGCTCTGAGTTCACTAAGTTTCTCCCACTTCTCTGTGTGAAGGTTATATGGTGTGAATCCATTTGAAACTTATCTTGGGCTCATGGTAAGGCTTTGCCAGGTCACATCACTAAGACACATTCATGCTCCCATTTGTGCTACCAAACGTTATTCTTGACTTCATATTTCCTTTTGCAAATACTGCAGTGGATGTGACACACACAGGCAGCTCCTGCTCGAGCAGCTTGCACTGACCTTGTGCTGGACCTGTCTGATGTGCCTCTGGCCACATCTGCACCCTCCAGGACCAGCCCAGCTTTGCTCTCATGGTGGTTCCTTGCAGCAACCAGGCTGGCTGGCATACAGTGTCAAAAGCTACTGGAGGGTGTCAGATATCAGCAAGGGAGGGTGTTTATTGAAGTGATTTCTGTAAGTCCTTCCAGTCCCGTTTTACATGGTTACATCCTATTACGTAAATAAATGTTGTGTGTTTCTTATTCCCAAAAGGCTTTTGTCTCATTCAATGAGGATTGAAGATGATGACTATTGGCACAGACAGCTGGTAGACATTTATTTTTGGATTTTTTTAGTTTTTATCATTCAGTGTGGCCCTGATTTTTGTATTAATAAGGGGATTATTACTTTCCATTAAGTAATTTTCTTATTGTTCTGCGTTCTTATTGTATTACTATTTATTACTTAAATATTATATTTATTTTTGTCTTTCTCCTGTGTATCGAGAAGGATGCATTCTTTCTTCCTTTTTATGAAGAGCTATTGTTTTATATAGAGATTACATCCTCCAAAAAAATCCAAACCCCAACTCTCAGGACTATGTATTAAATACATATTTGTGCACTGAAAACTGTAGAGAAAAACATAGGCCCAGGTGACAGGCTCCTGTTCTCTCCTGCAGTCACTGCAGTTCACTTAGCTACCTCTCTTAATCTGAATGTGGATATACGAAGTTTTATAAGTCTTCCAGGCACAAAGCATCTTGAAGGATCTGTGTAGATGTATATCAAATAGTACCTTTATTCTTCTGAAGAAGATCTCATTTTCAACTTTTAGCCTGCTTCATCTGGAATCACATAACTGCCATTGCAGGAACATATGCTGACCATGAAGACCTCTGAGGTTATTTTTCTTTTTTACAATTGCACAGTATTGGAGCTTTCCATATACCTAAATCATCAATGCAGGAATGGATTTGGGCCAGCTACTGTGGAGTCTTGGCTGCAGATTGGAATTACTCACTTCAGACTACATACTAGACATAACCACGTTTGACCCTGCAGGCATCCTCACTTTGGTCTGTAGAGTTCCTGGAGTGCTGCAAAGATCCTTTGCATTTGTTGATGTACTGGGAAGGTTCAGACTCCAACCTTTTTGTGATTTGAGAGTTAGGCAGAGGGACACATACAGCCTTGCAAGAGAACGTGGTTTGCCAGGCTGGCTTGTCTCCAGGATAGTTGAAGATACACACCTGGCAGTATTACCCACCTTTTTTATTATTGGCTGGGGTGAGAACATTCACCAGGGTTGAAGGAAAATGATGTTCTTGTCCAGCCATACCCTCTTGACAGAACTTTGTCTCCATCTTGTGCTCCTAAGGAAAGTGCCAAACAGCAGAACATGATTGGATGGATCTCTTTTGTCAGTCTAAGCAGCAAAGAATGAAGGATTTGTAGGAGTGGAGAGAGAACCAGCAATGGGGTGCAAGTCTGAGTAGTTCATATTGTAACAAAGTCACTGTCTAAAGGGAGGTAGAGGGGGATTTCCTGTTTTCTGGTCTCTGCTTCAAGAAATGCTTTTACATGAGTCATTAGATAAAAAGGCATAATAGCACTGAGAACAGGGAGTGGACTGCAGTATGCTATCCCACTCCCTCTAACTACACACTCCAGTTATTCATGTTACCATTAGAAATGTCAAAGCTATTAAGAAATTTTGCTGTGCATTTCAATGTGCTGACACCCTAAAGGATTTTCAGCTTGGCAAAAAATCCAGCAGAGGAAATGTGGGCCCAAAAGTTTTTCTTGGCATAAATGAACAAATGATAAGTGTAACTTTTTTTTTTTTTCTCCCCCAAATGAGAAATGTGGAAATTGAACACAAGTAAGCAGCCCAAGTGAAAGGGTTGGTCAGGGACAGGGATGTTGGTAATCCACCTGCAATGCCAAGTTGTACACATAAATATTAATGAGTGCCCTTCATGATTAACAACTGCAGTGATTATGGTATAATACTGACCTGTTGATGATTATGAGTAATATTTGTAATAAGAAGAAATCAAGTAAGAGCTGATGAGATTCTGAAACACGTGTAAGTACATTAATTACATAGCCATTAAGAACTCACCTGCTGAGTGTACTAATCAATAGCTAAACAAAACAATTAGCTAACATTTGGAAATTAATATGTAGAGTAGCTAAAGGCAGATTTTAAAGCATGGCTTAAGGGCTTCAACCATTTTGCCGAATGAATTTTATTATATTCAGGCATGTCATTTATGCTGGAGTGCTTTAATGATGTCAACAGGGCTGTAAGTACAAAAATGGATGATGAACAGCTAGCAGGGATTTTTTGGCCGAGTTTCTTGCATCTAGCAGTGAAACATAGCTAATCTGTCTCAGATTCTGGTGTAACAAGCCAGCAAATGCTGAGAGCATCCTTTGGAAATGGTAGGATTGCTTGGCCTTACTGCCTTCTGCCAAACGACGCTACTTAGTTTTAGTGTGCCATATATGAAACCAACCCCAGCACTTAAAAAATATCACAATCATGTCCAGGGCTGAGCCGGAGAGACAGAAGGAGCCTATCTGGTGGAGTTTCTACACCAAAGGAAGGAAGATCTGAATATTGTACTCCACCCACATGACAGGAGACCATTTGGATACTAGTAATAGTCAGAAGAGCTCATTTGTGCAGGCTGGCACCAATCCCTCCAATACAAAACACACTGAAAAAGGCCTCTGGCAGAGGTAGCAGAAGAAGCAGGTCCTATTTGCCAGCCCATGCTGCCTGTTACCGTGTGCCTTCACACAAGGTGAAGCGGCAGCACTAGGATGGGATGTCCTCTCTTGTTGAGATGTGACATCTGGCCTTGCCTTTGGCACACCCATGGACTTTTTGCATTAACGTAAAACTATAGTGTTTCTAAACAGAAAGCACTGGAAGCAGGTAGTCCTTTGCTTCGACAAGGTGAGTGGGAGCTCTCTTGTAAGACCATCCCAGATGGGATGGTCCATTGTAAAAGAAAATCCATGTTGTGGGGAGCAACGAGGTTATGGGGAGGAGTAATTTGACTCCAGGACTCCCTATGCTGTTTGCACTGTACTTCATTCTTGCGGAGTAAAAAGTGCAAAACCCCACCATGTCCCTTCAGCATATTTAAACTGTGTCTAGCCTTGCTGACTGTCTCAAGCCCCTGGGGTCTTTGTGCCTCCCTGACCAGCAGCATGAGCTGGACAGGCAGAGGAACCCATCTGTGGAGGAAGCAGCAGTGACCAGCCTTGTCTGGGCACATGTGGGACCAGAGACAAGGGAAGAAACACAGGACGTAGGCAAACTTTTTTACAAACTGATTTGTGTTGATTCAGATGCTTGAAACTCTGCAGAACATTTCCTTACCTGTACTTGAGTGGTAATGGATTCTGGACCTTTTCATCTGCCTTCAGCCACTTGCTGCTGTCACAGGTGCAGCTACAGGGCACTGGTGCTTTTGGGGTGGAAGCTTTTTAGCCTGAATAACTTCAGTGACAAATGTGCTCTTGCTGTTACTGTACCTGGAGCACAAGCTGCTGCCTGCAAAGGTATCCATCCTCTTTTCCCTTGTGTGACCTGCAAAACCAGATATTCTGGTCTACAGTTATGCAGTCCCATGATATTATCATATCTCCACAAAGAAGAGTAGCCGTAGGCCCTGCAGGAAGGAGGTCTGCCACAGCCCAGCCAAGGCTTGTGCTGTATTGGCTGTTTCCAGTTGTCTGTCAGCGGGTATGCATCCTTTGGCTCCTGGCCTCTTGCTTCCCTGCTTATCTCGTTCTCCTCCTCTCATATTTTCCTCTGCTCCTATTCTGATTCATTTTTCTACTCCCTCCTCTTCCCCCAATCTAACTTGACCATATGGACTCAATGGCATATGAACTAGCAGAGATTTCAGCTGGCACGCTCAGTGCAGGAATTTGTGGGTGCTCTTGGAAATGGCCTTGTTGCTCCACCTTACCCTTTGCCTTTTTTACATCTTTCTCTGTCGAGAGTCTGACTCCTGCAGATCAACTACAGTGCAGCAGGGCAGCAGTTTTCCCGGCCATCCATAAATTAGTGGAAATACAGACTGAAACCTAGCCTGGCATCTATGGCCTTGGAGCATCTATGGGCAGGTCTGGCACACCTGTCTGGCACACATGTGGCTGCAGATACCTCTGAGAACTGCAGCCAGTGGAGCTGTGTGACTGTCATCCTCTTTGGAGGAAAACCTGAGCACTGTCAGCAGTAAGAAGGCTCAGTCCAGTGTGGCTACCAAGGCAGATTTCATGCTACACGTAGGAGCTTTCAAAACTGCGTGCCAGCTTTGGCAAACCCAGGCAGGCTTCATGCAGCTGCGACAGCAGTTTGCCCTAAATGATTTAATCTATTTCTGCAGTTATGGTATGCACTTCTATCTGGAAGCAAACTGTTTGCTTGTTTGTTTTTAATTATTTATGGTAATGAAATAGCACCAGCATCTTAAAATTTTCCACAAAAATGAATACTCTTGTAGTTCAGCTCTGTGGCCATGAAAGAAAACTTGGTTCCTCAATGTCGCTTATAATGTTTATTTGTTTTTAACTTCAAACACAGGTGATGTTCTCAAAACAAATAAAGCAATGGGGGAAATGAAGGCGGCTCTCTTTGCAACTGTCCCAAGAAACACATCTGGAAAAGCATACTTCTTTCGCAAAACAGCTACAATTTAGCACACCCAGACAGTGAGATTCCAGAAAGTCATAAATAGCAGTGAAGTTAGCAATTAATGTTGTTGGGTTTTTCTTTTCTTCCTTGTTTAGTTTGCAAATGGCACTAAACGAACCCACAATTTCCACAGTTAATCCTGAGACATTTTTACAGAAGTCTCTGATTATGCAGTTAATTTCCAAGATGGGAAATTATGAAGATATATCTCCTTTGAATCTGTAAAATAAACTGGAATAATTGGATATTACTACATGTAGTAATTGTAGTCTTGCTACCAATTTAAGCCTACAGCTCAGCTATTTGAATCAATGTCCTTAGTTGCTACTTAGTTACGTTTACCTAAAAGTCATTTTTACCCATAGGCAGGTACAAAAACCTTCTTTAGAAGCAGCAGTGAAGTGTTGGATTATGTTTTGTAAATAGCTCTGATGCCACACTTCATCAGTACTCTTAAAACTGTAGTGTCATTTTTGGTCTCATTGCCTGTACAACATCTTTTGCTCCACCAGGTAGAAAAACAACCAGTTTGGAGACAGATCACTAAAATTAAAGGCCAGCTTTCCTGAGCCCTGCTTGCTGGGAAGGTCGGGGAAGGAGGAAATAGTTCTGCAGACCAATGAGGAAAAGTATGAAGCCACTGTTCAGACTGCAGCCACTAGCAAGTGCCAAGATCTACAGCTCCTAGCACCCATTTAGACACACACAGAGTCAGGCACAGCGGATCAGATGCACAGCCATGCAGGGACAGGATCTGGGAGCCCATGGCAGGCACCCGTCGGTGCCCGCAGGGAGCAAATGGCTTTGCCTGCCAGTCCACAGCTGTTGGAGCTGCAGCAGCTCCATGGCAGTCTCAGCAGGGCCTGTCTTCTCCTACAGCACCATGGAAAACTGACCTCTATGGGTGGGACTCCTGAAGAGCAAAAACCGTATTTGGAAATACAATGTCCTAATTAGTAACATTTGGATAGCCACATATTAGTTATTTTTGTTAGCTAATGCCTGCTCTTCACAAGACATTCCTCCTTTTCCTGCATGAATGCGAAGATTAAATGTTTCTGGCACTGGGTGTTATGCCCACATTGTAATGTGCTTCATGGCTTTTTGTACCTACATAGAAGGAAAATATCACTTTACCATCTGATTTGCTTGAGTTGCATAGTCATCAGTGCTATAGAAAGAAACAGATGGACTGGAAATTAAGAAATCACTCAAGCACAGATCTGAAACGGGTCTTCCTGAACACAAAGTGAGTGTATGTGTTAGGTGGCCAAAAAACTTACAGTCTATCACATTCAATATCAGGGTTATTAGATGGTGTATCAAGAATACCAAAATACACTTCCCTGTTTGCTGGAGGTGGGGTATTGGTAGGACTTCCCACCCCAGAATCAGGGCTTGGTGCAGGGTGCATTTCTCCCACATACTTCTCTTCTTTCTGAGAAGGTTCTTGTTTTTGCTTGAGGTTTTTGAAACGTTTGAGCTTCACAGGGTCCTTGACTTCCTTGGTACAATGGAACAGGATGAAAATGTCCCTCCGAAATTTGGAGCTCATTCCAAAGTAGATAATGGGATTATAGAAACTGGCAGACTTAGCAAACAAACTGGCAAGGATGCTGGTAAGATTGGGCACAGGGTAACCATAGGCAGACCATATAGAGATGACAGCATATGGTGACCATGCAATAATGAAGGCTGTGCAAATGACAATAGAAACCTAAAAAACAGAAGAAGAATAGTCTTAAATCTATTCTGGAAGACTACATCAAGGAAATAATACACTGGGAATAGCAGCTTGGATGCTAATTTTGACATGGTGGTGTGCTTGAGCAATGCCTCATCTAATGGAATGAAAGTAGCTACAGTCTCCTGCATGTTTATATGAATTAAGAGGGTTTTGGGTGGACATAAGTCAATGGTAAATAAATTGAAAGCTCCACTGTAACTTCTGTATATGCTTAGAAGTAAGGTAACTTCTGAAAGAAAAGAGCATATGCCAAACCAAACTTTTGATTTTGGGCAGTATAACCCACTCCAATTATATTTAGATTATTTTTCACATGTTACGTAGCACAAATACTAACCAACTGTTAGGGTAGCAGTTTTAAACAATCCTCATATTCTTCACTGAGTTCAGACTCTCTAAATAGAATTTATAGAGAAATGAAATGTGACTGATACATTCTATTCTCTTCTGTTCTAGTTGGGACCAATTTTGGGAAAGACAGATTTAATTGAGGTAAATCCCACCCAACATGAAACCCAAACTCACCCTTGTGACGTCCCGCTCCATTCTCCTCTGTCTGTCTGTGGGGTCACCCAGTCCTGTTAATGCATGGCTTAGCTTGACGGTGTTGATAATTGACACATATGAGAAGACCATGACTGTTACAGGTAGGAAAAAACAGCAGATAAAAATGGAGACAATGTAGGACTTGTAAATTGTCGAGAAGTTGGCTTTTGCCCAGTCTATCTCACATGTGCCATACATACGATCTGGAAAGCAAAAATCAGTTGGTTAGCATTTTTAGAACATTAATCTGGTTTTGAATGATTAATTTATCAGTTCAAATGCTGTAGTTTTCTTCCTTTAAGCATTAAAGAATGGATTCATCTTTCTGTGGCATAATTTCATTCATAAACAATTTTTCAAGACCAGCTACACTGTAACAAGTTTTTATGTGTATTGTAATTCTGTCCTGTTTAGATTTTCAGTGTAAATTCATAATGCACAAACTGTTGTTTCAGAACAGGAAATCACAATACTTTATTAGAAATAAAATAGGTATTCATTCAGCAGGTTTGATATTGACTGTTATCTACCCTTATTTGTGATAATTTTCTACATAGTAACTGTATCAGCATAACAAGCAATTGTAAAGAGACAATATGCAAAATGTAAAAAGTCACTACTTACTTAATAAAATAGGAAATAAAAATCTTGATGGTTTTTTAGTAGAAACAAAAAGGCAATGAAATTTTTACTGTAGAAAAAGCCATGAAATAAAACCAATACACCTAATGATAAAGATTATGGGAACATGAAACATAAATACTTAAAGAGATATGAGACCCTTTGCTTAATGAGAAGCATACAGTTCTGCAACTACAAAGGAGCTGCAGGCTCTTAAAAATGAAGTTAGGCACATTGCAGGATTTGCAGCTACTGGGATTCACAAAAGGACACCAGCTGGTCAGGAACTAAAGGGCAGTGGGAATAAGGTGCAGACTCTGCTTAAATACTTTTATGAAAAACAGTTGACTTCTTTAGACCCTCTAATGTGTTTGCAAATGTATCCTCATATAAAACTTGAATTTGATAGCATTAGAAGTTTTCTATAGATTGTGAATTGTTGATTTTTCTTTTCCAGTGGAAAAAGCTGTTTTTTTTTCTGACAGCTATCGCAGCAAATCTAATTATAAATAAATGAAGCATGAACCAAAATTATGTAAGTCAAGTATTAACAAGTCCTGGAGATACGATACAGGTGAAGCCTGAATGATTTCGTAACTGATCTCTCCCTGACATCCAGTGATAAATCTGGAAAAAAAAAAATGCCCTTAATTCCTCGCAGGTGATAGGAGGTTTGAACAGGATGAATTAAAGGAGCAAAAGATTAAAATCTTCTTTGTGATTTTCATCAAAAAGAACTCAGTATTTTTAATACCAAAAGCTCTAGCTGTTGCTGTCTGGATATGTTCAGTAACAGAAACGGATTTTTGTCTCCTTTGCCTTTTTCATCAGTAGACCCCAAGTTTCAAAGAGATAACTATAAAAGCTGGCTTAATTCCAGGTTTCTGGTTTGTGAAAATTTTTGACTGAAAAAAGAAAGCAGCCACCAGGTGACATGAAAAGAAAATTCTGCAGTTTTTCTGTGAGTCAGAATTCAGAGCTGTTTTCTCCTACTGCAGACACCCTAGCAAGTGGCATTTCCAAAAATCAGTGGGGTCCTTGGGGACCCCTACAGCTGCTGGGAAGAAGTGAGAGGTCCAAGATGTAGTGTGTTTTGTTCTGCCAGCACCTGCTGCGTGCTCCACTGCTGGACTTGCCATTGCTGGGCTCCCACATCTCCACAGGTGCCCTCCATGGAAATGTGTTTAGAGTGAGCCCAGGAACCTGAAACTGGTATGATTCTCAGTAGGAAAGAGTGCTCCTAGAAGCAGTCTTGAAGACCACTGTCAAGGAGTTGAATCCGGAGTACAAACAGGACCCATAGGGGCACTTGGATGCCCAAGACACTGCAAGACAGTGCGCCAGGCAAAGGCCAAAAATGGTCATCAGAGATTGTTCTACAAATGAAGAGCTAATAACATTAATGTAAAAAAGAAAACATGGATATCCAGAAGATAGAAAGAAAATGAGCAGTCCGAACACCCCAAGTTTATAGCATATCCAGAGTGCAAAAACATGACATAAAATTAGAACAGTCTAGTAAACAGTTTGGTTTTGATTCAAATAAAGGATCCATTGAGCCTAATATCCTGGTAGCATTTTGGTTTGGGAAGAAGACTTAACCAATCATAGAAATGAATACTTTTCTCACATGCTTATTTCAAGGGTCCAGAGATACCTCAAAGCTTATGTATTTAATAAGTAAGAGGATATATTCACATAGCTGCTTTAATAAGTCTTCATAGATTTAATGACTTCTAAAAGGATGCAGATGCCTACAGGATCCAGGCAGATAAGCACTGGACAATTTCAGTCACAATATTTCAGTTGTTAGGACTCCTGTATCATTGACACTTGTTCCTAGAGATTTGTTTTGTTGAAATTTTCGAGACTTAGTTCGAGACAATTTCTCCAACTTTTTCATATGAAGAAATTTTCTGGTGTGGGAATATCTCTTAACCACTTAATTTTCACAGCATCCCCTATTCAAAATTTTTCCTTTCCCCCACTCACCTCCTTTTTTGCTATGGCCTTGTCTTGCACCCTAATAACTTCTTGCACTGACAAACTTTCTGGTATCTTTTTCTTCTTCTGCTATGCTAGTTTTCATATTTTCAACAAACTGTTTCATCAAATCTTTTTGGCTTGTCTTATAGTTTCAAGTTTAACTTGCTGGAACTTGTGTTCTTTTCTAGCTTCCTAATCTTGACAGTTTATGAAGTATGTCTTTTGATAGTTTCCTTTATCTCATTACTTATTGATGCCAAATATTTCTGGCCCCTCTTTTTTTCATATATGATATGCACTTGTTCCAAGTCTTTCCTGTGATATCCTCAGATAAATCTCTTTATAGCTGATACCAAAGCAGGCAACACTCTGTGTGTACGTCATGCATGATGAATGATTTTCTCAGTGCAACTGATAATTGGTCTGGTTTATCACAAACAGCAAAAAAGAAAGGTAAGTATCTTTGTTTATTTAAGCAGAGAGGTGCCAAATAACTACAACTGAAAGGTACCTGTTACCTGTATAACTGCCCCAGCCAAGTAATGGAGCTGCTGACCAGAAGAAAGCTGCTATCCAGATGAGAACCAGAGCCACTGTCATACTGCTGTTGCTGATGCAGTGACCTACAATGCCATGGTTTAGTTAGAAAATAGTATCTAGAAAGGCAAGCATATATCTGAAATCTAAATGCACTCATATCAACAGCTAATACTGAAAATATAGCCATTTAAAAAATAATATAGAGACAAAAAATGCGTATTCATAAGAAAAGCTTGAATTTGAAAGCATCTGTCAGGCTTGTGTTCAAGACCATTTGTGAACAGTGGAAATTAATGACCTCTAAGTGGAATACAGCATGTTTGTTGAGCACTACAAAATTGGCAAATTCTTAGTTAGAGTTATGTTTTGCAATTTTGTAAAAAACATGAAACAGTTAGTTGTATGTTAAGTTTTACATAGAAACAAACAAGTCTAAATTCTGAGGATTTTCTTATTCATTTCAAGATTTTCCCTGTTAAACAGGAGAGAATATATTAGATGCTCGAACTACATTAGCCATTCAGTACGAATTATTTAGTCTGTCCTGCTGTTGCCATACATTGCAGTTATTTCTGCATTTACATGGGAAATATTTATGCATCCACCAATCTCTTCCCCAACATTTCTGTAAGTTTAAATTGGGTGCTTGCTCAGATTTCCTCAAGAGGCAAACATAAATTATGCACACCCTCAGATGAACATGGTACAGCTTTGCAAAAGAGAAATGTGGATTTTAAATACGACTTCATAGTATTAAATTAATATAAGATGTAGAATACATCACAGCCAAATTCTAGCAGCTCCAACAGCAGTTTGTGTTGGAAATGAACTTCAACAAATCTATCAATTATAACAAACTGCTAAAGAACTTCCTGTGAAAAGAAGACTGCCCTGCAGCATTTCTTTTCACAGCTAATACTACTGATGCAATTACAGAGAAAAACCCACATGATGTATCCAGTGTACTTATGCATGCTTCACCTGCAGACATTAATAGATTTCTGCCTGAAAGTTGGTACAAGCCAGTCATAACAAAGGCAGGAAAACTGATAATACATTTTCTGTGGATGGGTAATAGGAAAACTAGGGAGAATTTGTGGAAGATGTAGGCATGAAGAAAAGAGATTGCATGATGTTCCTAGTGGAAGTCAAAATTTTCAGCAGACAGGAGATCCAGGATGAATGATAAGGAAGAGTTTCTACTGATCCAAACAACCAAAACCAAAATCAAACCAAACACAACACAAACACAGAAAGAGAGTGTTTAAAAGGTTTTTAGCATTGGCGACAGTACTGAATAGTGGGTGGTTGAGATATTCAGGTTACAGATCAACATGGCAATAGAGAAGGAAGAAGTGCAGGTGTGAGGCTGTGGTGATGATGCTTTGCAGACCTGGGAGACAGACAGGCAACAAGGACCATCGGGGCAGAGTCAGGTCATGGTCAGTTCTGGGGACAGTGGGAATAATTTTCATGTCCCATGGTGTGAACCTGTCCACTGATGGGAGGCTGGAGAGACATGTGGGGAGGGGAGGCTGTGCAGTGCTACAAAAGCTGGAGGCAAGATGCACAGGCTGAATGTTCCCAGTGCCATCTAAAGCCTGATGCTTGCTGTGCATAAACCTCAGCAAAACACCCTGAAGAGTGAAAATGATTGTAGTCAGGAACCAAGGATCTTATCAACGACTGGGAACTTCCCAAACATCATCTCACAGGAGATGAAATTCATTGCTTTCATTGAGATCCAGACAACAATGCATGCATCACTTTGGAGTAATTTAATTTGCATTTTGAGGAACACAAAGGGTCAGCAGGACCTGTTGTATCTTCGGTGCAAGGGTGAATTTAATCCATGGTGACCAAAGTGTACTAGTAATAATTTGGCTTTTATTTGCATTAACCTTGAAGGATTCTCTGCAAACATGTTTGCAATATGAATGACTGTGTCATGTTCTGGTTTTTCAATGCATCTAATCTATATTTGATATAGCCTGCTACTGAAAGGAATACAGATCTGCACCAGGTTCAGTGAAGGCAGAACTGGACCTGCCTTTATTCCTTACCTCTCTCAGGATGGCAGCCTTTGATGTAGCGAGTCACACTGATTACTGTGAGGGTATTAATGCTAGCCAGGCCAAAGAGAAGTGTCAGGAAGCCATCGACCTGAAAAACAAAGCAGTGCAGCATGTTCTCTTACTGTAGTGAGCTGAAGGGGAAAAGAACCATGAGGATTACTCCTGTCATTTTCATGTTCGTGTTCTTGAAAGTTTTTCCAGAAACTGAACTAGCAGGGAAATATAAAATGTCAGGTGCAGTTATCTTCTATAGGATCAGTGAGCAAGTAATGTTCAAAATTATATAAGTGCTCTGTCATGTACATAAAATAAATAAGGAAGCACAGCCGCATATCTATGCTTTCCTGAAATGACTTGCCAAATGAAGGAGAAAAATGTTGAACTGAAAAGACAAAAAGCCCTGAACAGGCAAAAATGCACTGAATGCAGCTGCCCTCCTTAGGCAGAGCAAACGTGCAAACTGAACCCATGAATTTCAGGTCAAAGAGGGAAGAACATGGGAGGTAACGGGCTTGACTGACTGAGAAAAGGTTTTTAAAAAAATACATCATCCACAGCTAAATCATTCAAGTAGATTGTGTCTCAACGCTGGTGCCGCTGATTGCACGCTATTTATTAAGCCCGGATCCTCACCACCTCCGAGTGACACAGGCAGAGCCGTATGGCTGTGTAGGCTCCCACTGACATCAGCATTTCAGCAACATATGCACAGGATGGTTAAAATTCTGAGAGTTTCACTTGTGGGTATAGGAAGGAAGTTGCTGCTAACTGTCGCGGAGATGGTTGTAGCCATCTGCTAGGGAGCACTGTATGGCTGGGAAATGATCCAGGCAAAACGCTGAAGGCAGTCCTTTTTTTGAAAGCTTGCAAGGATACACCAAACCGGCCAGAGCAGAGGAGCTCTTGGAGGTTCCAGTTTTGCACCAAGTGAAGCAGGAATATTAAACAAGTGTCTCTGGACTGTCACTTGGCATTCAAGTGGTAAAATTATCAGTGGAGAGGCACATCATTATTCTACCAGAACAAAATGTCTTTGTGTGAACGGGCATGACTCCCTTGGAATTCAGTTTATCCCAGCGCTGAATGTGGGGCTTTAATCCAGGCTTAAAGCTGAGACCATGGCAGATTGTATAAATTAAATTGGGTGAAGGGTTAGGAAAGGGCAGCTTCATAATTTCTTTCACTGGTGTTTTCTCTTGCCACCAATACCCCTATATATTACACTCTATATTCTTCTTAGTGCCAACTTTGACAGACCCACCACATTTTAAACACATGAGACTTGATACTACAGCAATCTACATCCACGTATGCTCGACTTACAATCAGCTCATGCTTGGTGAAGAAATGCAACCATTTCTACACCAGAAAACAGACTTCCTTGGATGTCTCTGCCACATCCTAGAAGCTGCAGCTGGTTGAATTTGACCCACTATGCACTGTGGAAATTAGTGAAATACCTGGAAATTAGTGAAATACCTGGATATGCAAATGTGCTGTGCATTTAATCAGTCCCTTATTGGTGCAAACAGCTGCCATTTCTCCATTTGCTCTAACAATGCTTCATAAACGCAGAAAACAGTGTGGCCAAGGGCTACTGAGAAATCATGCTGCATAAGCTTAAGCAATTTAATTAGTTATTAGATTAGAAAGGAAGAAGTATTTCAGCAATGATGCAAATAGACACTTGGAAATTAAATCTAAAGAGCTGTGCAACTGAATTCTGAAGTAGTAGGACAAACTTGTTAGTTTGCATCACAGTTAGCACTCCTATGCGGAAACCAGCGGAGTTTTTCTGAAATACATCAATGTATGTTTTATCACTTGCAGATGTCACCTTTATTCTCCCATCTTCCTTCCCTCTTGCCAAAAAAAGAGAGACAATTGTATTAAGTGATCAGTTCAAACAGCCTTTGAACACACTAACCAGGGGGGAAGGTGGACCTAAAAATACACTTCTGTCCTTTACCATTCAAGATGAAACTCTGTCACCGTAAGAAAGCAAAAAAAAGAAAAAAAGTAGGTTGACCTATATCAACCTCATTCGTAGGACCACGCCATTGTTTGTGCCGTGTCTCATTTTCATACTATTTTGTAACAGCATTTCAGCAGATCAAAATACTGTTGCTTCTGCTAGTGTGGAGGCTACCATCAGAGATTTAGCCAGGGCCGTATGGTTAGTAAGTGGCTGAAGTGGCAGCGGTCTCCCAGAGGAGGGTGTGCTCACTGCCCTGTGCCAGCCACAGGCACAACGGTTTGGGAACAAGTGGCAGGGTGAAATGCCAAGGAGGGGAGGGAGCTATGGGGGTGACAAGAAGTGCTGGGATGAAATGAATAAAGGGGGTAAGTGAGATGGCTCTCAAGCTGCAGAACAGCCTGTACAGAGGCCACGGTATCTGGAATATTAAGACATGGCAGAGCATCCGACAGGTTTAGGGCTGCTTTGGGAATATAGTTCTCAAGGCAGTATTGTCCCTGCCAAACTTCTATCAGCAAGTTAGCTCTTGAGCTATGCATACATAATTTCCCAGCCAGTCTATCAATTCTGCAATACATTTATATTGGTGTCACCTAGACATATGTCTTCAGAAGAGAACGAATGATCTTACTCTAGCTGTAGCCAACGTGCTTCAAGCATACACTTGCCAGATATGGAAGAAAGATCTCTGCTACCTTTTCTGCTCCTGAACAGACAACACTGGCTGCAGGTAGCAACCAAAGTGACTGCTTGAAACCCAAAGTAGTTAGCAATAGAAAAACTGCTTTGGCACAGTACTGATTTCTGTAGGCAGAGATATTAATATATGTGAGTAACAAAAATACATTGTATTTTCAGTTTTCTGCATCTTTAAAGATATATGGCGTGACAACCAAGGAAATACTAGAATAGTAGATAATATTTAATTACTTTGAAAGATGGATGCTCTTTGTCTTCCTCAGTTCTGTTTTTCTTTTTCTTTTATCCTACCCCCTCAGCCAGGTCCCTCTTTCCACGGTCATAATATTTCTTCCCTTTTTGTGTAATGCAATTTTTGTCCTTCATACTATCAATTACAATCAAATAGCAGCAGCATTAATAGGCAATAGTGAATTCTGACATAAACACAAAGTTGATTGTGTAGTAATTTTGATCCACCAGCTTTCCTTTGTATTCATTAAGAAACAGAAATAGATTAGCAGTTTTAAAAGCTTTTCTCTCAGTGCTATACCGATATTACTCCCTTGGCTATATAGATACTCACAGAACTCACTCATTATCTTTATGTTGCCTGGAAGCTAAGACAGAACTGAAAAAATGGCTGTGATATTTCTGCTTTGTACTTATGCTTGATGATAAATCTCACTGATGTTCTCGGTTTAGTATTTACAACCCACAATACATAAACCTCCTACTGCATGCAAATCCATTTCTTAAACTTTGCTTCAAAACAGGGAGAGTCAGAAATCCCCGGTGCACTATGAAATGTTCAGCTATGAGCTTGGGTATCCCCCCCTTTTACTACTTTTAATACTTATGCGTCCCTACTGAATTCATAATGGTTGTCTTCATTTAAAGTAGACAGAGTAAAATATAACCTATTGTTCTTATTATTGGATTATTCAATGTTTAATGGTTCGAAACCAGACTGCCAAAATAGCTATTTCATTTCAATTTAGGCTGAAGCACAGATCTCACCAGCCAGAAAGGCTTTATCGCTCCCTCCTCTGGCAAACTGGTGAATCTGTTGCAATTTCCTGAAGCCAATTTGTTTTCTTTCAGAATCACATTGTCCTGCTTTTATCGTTTATTAAATACGAAATAGTGAATATGCAAAGAAAAATATAAACTTTAAACAGGGATTGATAAAAGCAACAAACTTCCTTCATCCTTAGACAAAAAAGCACTTAAATCAATCCTTAATTTAAAATTTACCAAAAGTTTGCAGTAAGTGAGAAAATATTCCACTCATGTCTGACGACAACATATTCTCCCATCTTTCCAATATATCAATAATGTGTCAACCAGACTATAGTAACTCTTCTGTCAAAAGGAAGAACCAAGTTTCATAATCAAAATCAGTCTTCACAGGAGACTACTTAAAACTCCCAATTCGTAGTATTCCTAAAGCACTCAAATTGTTTAACATTTACTACAATATAGGAAAGAGACTTACCACAGTTTACACAACATCTTTTGCTCATATGACATTGCTCAGCTATGGTTGCATTCTGTCTTTTAAAATGTCTCAGCAGGCTTCAAGGGTAACTGTTCTTTGAGGTGATTGCATTAATCTGAGACATTTTAGGTCTCTGACATAAACAGCACTTCATTTACTAAAAAACAATGAAAACTGATATGCTACAGGACTAGATAGTTTAAGCCATTAAGTGAGAGTATCAGACACACAGTACTTTTCATTCACCAAGTGATTAAACCTGTCTGTTGGTGTTATATATTTTAAATATAGTAAAAATATGAATGTGATATTTAGGCTATACAATTCTGTGTACAGATATGTAATTATACTAACTATGCCATATAGTTAAATGTATACTTAGTACCAGCTATTTATATGCGCAGGTCAGGTTTTGGCTTTCATAATGTTATGGAATCCAGAATAAATCTACTTGTTTGCTTGTAGCTGTTTTGGGCTTATATACTCAGTCAAGTGAGATTCAACATATACTTCCTTTGGGCTGATTTTCAGCTATTATGGTTGTAGCCCTCTCAGGTCACAATTTATATTCATAGTAGTACATGCCCCTACTGATAAGCACAATTATAAATGTAACAACCTCACCAAGTGCACATCATTTAACAAAGAGACAGAAATTTCTTTGAGAGTTTCCTTATACGGCCTCGTCAGAATATAACCTTACTTCAAGTACCCCATCTCCACATGCTTGGGAACATGTGCTTCCTAGCTCTGGGTTGATGCCATGGGACTATGGCAGGTTTCATGTCTCTCCCAATCATCCATGAAGAATGAATGGGGAGGAAGCAACCAAACACGTAGCTCATAACATTTGATAATCCAGATACAGTGAAAAGATTCCCATCTTCAGGTTAAATGCTGTATTGCCATTGTCTTTCTGTGAATTACTGTACAGGAAAATTAAGAAGCACTAGATAGCATTGCCCTCTGGGAACTTCTGTGCTATACTGTGTAAAACTCTTTTCAGTGGGCCTGAGCCAAAAGTCCTCTCCACTTTGGTGATGTTAATTCAGAACCTGCTTGTTTATTGCTAGCAACATGATTAATATAAAGAAACAAACACACAGACAGATAAAAGAGGAGAATGGCCTCATAAGTCACCCATCTCATCTTTACATTTCCACAAGAAGCAAGACTTGGCTGTGCGGCCAGTGGTGATCCTACCCTAGTTACTGAGATTCATTAACATCAGATTGAAGTGACACTTTTATTTTCAAAGCAAAGAAGTACGATCTTCGTCTTTCAGAATATTATGGTAAATGTTTTTGTAGTCCTACACGTCTCAAGGGAAGCAGAGGTCCCACAGACTGTTCACAGGCTCTGTCAGGACAGCCCAGAGATTACAAGTGACCACATTCTCCAAAATAGAACTGTCTGTGCTGTTTCCCAGCAAAAAGGAATCTGCTTCTGTAATCACCGTTAGGTTAATACAAGGTCATCTCAGCTCCTGGGCACAAGTCAGGGTGGGTTAGTGATGCTAGTTAACAGTACTAGTTCAGCCACTCCTAAAGTGGCCAAGACACAAAAGCCTGAAAGCCTGAAAAAGCTTCATGGCTGCTAGGGGATCTACTCTTAGATTGATACTCTTAGTTCCTCTGGATCATGTCCCAAAATAATGGAAGAAACATAAGATAACTGATTTATCCCAAGAAAATGCTTATAGGCCTAAAATGGATATGGATTGTCAGGGTCTTCACATCACAATTGTGTGTGATAAGCTGGACCTAACAGCTCCTAACAGGAAAGTCACATGCATTGCCAAGGAGTCCTAGTAGCCCATAGAGAGTCTGAAAGAAAGTGTAAAAGATATAGGCCATTCTTGGCCTTAAAAGGCCAAGAAATCTGGAAAGCTACCAATTGCAATGTCATCCCTTTGGTAGGGACAGTGGTGTGGAAAAACTGGATGTCATATGTCATGTCATACGTATGTCACGTCATATACAGCCATTGCAAGCAAAGGTCGTCTTCTCATTGATTAAATCGGGACAGAATCAGAGTCAGGACCTGAGTACAAATTGCTTCCTACACACTAGTGGTGTGTCGACTTAATGGAATACATATTTATGGAATAGAAGACAGGTAAATGTGAGGTAGCACTATTTAAGATACTTGCAGATACTACTGGAAAGATTTTTAAATTTCATATGAAATTTTGCTTTAAAGTCAGTGAGAAGATGTGGCACATAGGGAGGAGCCAGAAGAATACAAATTGTTCACCCCCGTGGTGAGAAGATCATGAATAATGAAGGTAAGTCATGGACAGCATTTTTTGAGTGAAGACATTTAATCTCTTAGAAACACGCATTAGCACAGAATAAAGAGGAAGGCTACTATTTTCCACATAAGCAAACAAGAAAAGGATGTTTCAAAGCCCTCTGAGAGAAACCTAGTGCAGGAGTTAAAATCTAGGCTTTGGAAAATCCTGTCTCTGTAGGAGCACTATCAGACAACGAATGCCCTTTTTGGGCAGCAGTGTGTGGTTTGCAGTGCTTGGGTGGCATGGGCTGGGCTACATCAGACTTGTTAAACAGGGAAATAGATAGTTCGAGCATTCACAATTTTTCAAGTACCCAAAATAAAACTTCCTTAATTTATTGCAATTGGCTACAAAAATTCTCATTTACAGGAAAATGAGGAAAAATTCATGGCTAATGAAAATGGCTGTAACTTCCCTGAAGTCCCATTAGTTCATTAGTTCCACTGAGATGATCTTCTATGTTGCTAATGATTTTATTTGTGCAAAAGCACCATTCTTCCTCCCTTCTCTCCAGATGAAGCATTTTTCTCATTAAAGTTCAGCTCACAGATGTCTGCATGAGTTGCTTTTACCTCTTTGACTGCAATGTGCACACTCTTCAGATAATATCAAGGAGGACCAGAAATAAAGAAATGGGAAAGACTAATATCTCCACAACTTATTATTTTTTTCAGTATCCAAATCTCATTTATTCAAGGAAAAAAGGATGAGGATATATTCCAGTGTTTATAATATTCGAGACATCAAATTGGTCAGAAACGCATCTGGGAGAGGAAAATTTGTGTAGCGCAGCATGTAAAGTAAGGGCACTCCTTTTTTTTTTTTTTTAAATTTGCTTTATAGATTGGTCTCCACATTCTACCTTTCACAGTGAATCAGCGTGTTAAGGTGAGGTGAATACAAGGCTAATGTTACGGAGATTTTCTTCAGCACCTTTAACACCTGTTCTATCTGTTAATGCTCTTAGTGCCAGTTCCATGATTTGACTTTGGATTATTTTCATCTTACTGAAATGTCAGGAATGGTGAACTATATATAAGTAAAATCCCAGCAATATCACACCACAGTACTGTGCTAAGGTAGTTGATAACTATTTTTCACTCCTTTTCTGTGTTTGGTTCAATTTATTTTAACATCTTACAGGTAGATAGCTGAACATTTTTCAACTAAGCAGACATTAGACCACATTCCTGTGCTATTATGATTTGAGGAAACAAAAAACAAAAACAAACCTGTTTTCTTCTGTCCCAGCCTCAGTCTTAGAGGTACACGCTTGGACACTGGGATATACAGTGACATTGCAAGATTTTTTACACCAAGCAAGGTTAGCTAGCTCAGTCGTTGGATGGGAAACCTCTGCCAAAGTTAGACACTGCAGAAAGCTGTGCTGAGGATGAAGGTTTCCCTGTGCACAAACACTAGTGAACTCGAGGTGCATCTGCACAGACTGTTTCCCACAGGGAGAGAGTGGAGGAAAAACATGGAAGAACATTCACATGCTCTCACATGTGGGCAAGGGCAATAACAGCAACCATCACTAGATCTCCCCGCATCCAGCTAGGAGGGAGGGTGGGCAGGAGCAAATCTTTATCCTCCTTGATGGATGTTGAGAGGGGAAAAGATGAGCAGCTTGTGGATTTGTCTGGGGCTTATGAATGAGAGCTCTGTGGTGAGTAGGTTACTCACATGGACAGCTGCTGGGGTGAATGAGAGGCAGAGGTGGGGGGTGAGACGTATGCAAAGGGTGGTTGTTACATATGCAGTGAGTTGAAAGTCAGATGATTTTGTGAAGGAAAAAATGAATGGATGATGGAGCAGTGTGAATGGGTGGTTGTACTGGAAGAAGTTCAATGAAGAATGCACACAGATACCTCAGTAATTTTGCAGGTATTGGGAAGGAAGGAGAAAGGAAGCCTGAGAACTTTCATTTGGGTCCTTTCCATCTGCCATTGCTTTTATTACTTGGTCATGGTAGCTGCTGAGCCACCACTGCTCAGTCATCTCACCCAGAACATGAGGGAATACCATACCACACACAGTAATACGTAAACACTATCTTGGCATTTACAAATACATAAAATCTTAAATTGAGTCAACAGTGTGAACAGTATAACTAAGTCCACAATTTGTTGGTTTTATCAAATGGGTAGAAATCAATATGTCCTTCAAACTGCTCTATAAGAAAACATACATGCCTCTATGGTCTTTGATTTATCAGACATTCTCCTGAACATTCTGTTAAAAAACTAAAGTATTAGTCTTCTGTTTCCTCCTCAGAAAAAATTTAGCAATGTTTTCCAATCTGTGTATAGGAAATGAGATAAATGTGTGTTCTGAGGAAGCAAATGCCATAAATAATATATAAAATAATTTAATCAGGATTACAAGTCCTCCGCTCAAAACTTCTGAAAAGACCCCATGTGTTTTCATCTTTATTGATCTCAGAATTTCGTACTATTGCAATTTTCCTTTTGTTGTTTCAGATCCCACCTCTAATTTTTACAAAAGATGGACATTATTACTTCTCAGAAACATCACACTAGACCTCTAACATTTAATAACACTGAAAATGCTGGATTTTTTTAAGTGTCAGCAAGAGACAGTGACTGAAAGCTGAATCTACAAGAGGGAGTAAGGGCCACTGTGCTCAGCTTTGCAGGGCTGCAGCTCTGGTTGTTTGCCTGGTGCAAGGGCAGTCATGCCTCTGAGTGCTTCTCCTAGACCGGACATGGCAAAAGCTAGTGGACAAACGAGGCTCCTAAAGTAGCCAAGAGAACAAGGCAAGGGGCATATCTGACCTCCCTTTTGATTTTTAGTGCCTTACTGCAGGCTGCAAAATATTAGAATGGCTTGGTATTCACAGCCATATCCGTCCCTTAACTGTGCAAGACCTTTCAAAAATTAAGCAGCATCACTGCGAAAAGCAGAAGGATTGCTGATCCATTCTCTCTTTTCCCTCATGGAGGGTGTGGGAGAGCTGGATTCACTTTTCTCCATCCAAAGGTTCTCAGATCCACATTCCCTGCCTAGGAACATAAGCCCAAAGACTATTCATCACACTGTGATGCTCTGCTGTCCTTAGAGAAAATAAATACTAGGGCCAGAGATAAAGACAAACTCCCTGCCTGAGTGGTCAGGCTCTCACTGGAAGGAGAGGAACCCTCGTTGTCCAACAGCATTGTTGAAGCAGAGCTATTGCACATCCAGCTTTTCTTAGAGATCCCTATTTTTCTGGGATTTCAGCTGGCAGCTTGATCAGCTACATCACCACAATTCAGAAAAGTCCATTAAAATGTAAGAAATCCTAGATATTTCCATGGTTCACATCATCCCCAATGCACGCACACTTATTCTGTCACTTGTGGAACATTTTGGACTTCCCAGCCACACAGTGACCTTTCAGAGTGCACATATGCCACAGGTCTGGTGCCGTTAGGCAAGCCCTGCACAAATGAATTAGGGATAACTGAGTAAAACAATACATGCATTCAAGGTGGGGCTCACTGCTGCTCACTACATCACCACTTGCTTCTGTCCAGGGTATGCCAGGCAAAAATGCCCTATAAAACATTAAGCAGTGCAGGATTCCAGGTTTGCTTTCTGCTATGTAGCAAACCCAACCACAGGGCAAGACAGTCAACACTCCTCTCCAACTCCCCTCTATAGCTTTATTACTCTACACAACACAAAGCAGCTTCAGCAAAAGAGGGTAAGGGCAGGCCCTTTCAGGCTGGCCCTTGGTGGGATGGTGAGGGCAGGGTGCAGGGACAGAGGCAGTGTGGGCTGAGTCCTGTCAGACAGGCTACTGTCCTGCTCACTGATACCTCAAAGCTGAACATTTTTTTTTTGGTTCCTCCTGAAGGCTCATTCTGTGCAGAGCCAGATCTGCTGGGGATGCTCTGGCACCATCTGGCTGGCCAGATGGACCAAATCTACCTAGACTGATAGTGAGATAAGTGCATCTGTGATGATAGTGGCAGTCAGCATGTCAGTGGTAGTGGGTATATCTGTGATGGTACAATGACCTGGAGATAACTACCTTGTGCTCTGTTGTGCACAGCTGACACACATACGTAAGAAACAGAAATAAGTAACTTTTTTAAAGGAAGCCTATACCAACAGAGGACACATATGATAAGAGCAGTCAATTTTTTTTGACACTCGAAGCAAAATTCTTACATATTTATAAAGTTAATGTTAAAACAACCAAACTATACTCTCAAATAAACAATGAAAGAAAAAATCCCAACCATCTCCCCCCCTCCCCCAAGAAACAAAACCCAAACCAAACCAAACCAAAACAGATTAGAAGAGTGGACTAGTGGAAATAAGTTTAAACTGAGGTACGAGTATGATGAAGGATTTCAAATTCCAAGGCACTCCACAGCCCATCCTTTGTTTCCGACACGACTACAATGAATCTACAGTAATCAGATAGGTTATAATCCTTCCCCTATATTTAAAGACTTCTTGAAGCCTACATCTCTTGTATTCACCACTAGCAGACACAAGAAAAGCTTTCTGTTGGTTGATTAATAAGGTTTAGAGGAAACTGTGTTGTTTACCTGAAAATAATTTATACTTCCTTCGTACATGTAAGAACATTTGTGCACAATGTTATTTACAGGTTTCAGTGCAACTTCTGATTCAGCAGAACATACAAATAAAAAACACCTAGGAAGGACAAAAGCATATCCTGAGGTAACTTTTCACTTAATATACGGTCAATGAAGGAGCAGACGGCTCTTGGTCACTGGCTTACATTCCTTGATCTAAACTTTACTATAAGAACTAGTTTACTTACTGATAATATTACCAAAGGCTAAAAAGCAAATGTGCTAGAGACTGGCTGTCCTGCTTCTGTCCAGCAGGACTAAGGCACAGTGATGGAGCAGGGAATGGATGAAAAAAGAAGTGAAAGCAGAGTCTAAAAGCCGCCTTTGGAAAACCACATCTGTATGCAGCATTCAGCATGGGCAGCATTGGATACAGACCTACCATGGAACCTCATTCCTGAGAGGACCTGTCAGGTCTGTCAGACCTCCAAAAAGAAAAATAATGTTTGGCATGGGGAAGAATAGTGGTGTTTCTTCCATACAGAGGAGAACAGGACCACACATATCTGTCCCATTCAGCAGGTATGCTGCCAAATGGTCCTTTTAGCTGGAGATGCATATTTTGTTAGAGAGAGTTTTCACAGAGAAGGCTGTTTTGAAAGAAAAGTAGTAGTATCTGTCTGTCTTCTTCCCACTCCCTCTAACTGGGGCAGCCAAGAACATTGAACCTTAATTTTGAAGAATATTACCTCAGGGCACAGAAGGAGGCCAGAGTCAGAGGAAGGGAAAATAGTTAGGTGGATTAAGTGGGGTGAGCTCATGAAATTTCTTCAAAAACAGAAATGACAGGCTGGCTGGGGAAAATAAAGCTTCCTTAAACATACCTGACAGCAGAAGCTGACTGATCAAATAGGAGCAAATGTGTAATGAAATAGCCAGTGACAGCAAGCCAAGTAAGGCTGTCCTCTGGACTCAGCAAAATAAACAAAGTCAGGGAAAACACATAGGCCATGCTAAGAAAGAGCAATGTTCCTGTATGGAACAGCCTGAATTGTCATCTCAGCTACTTGCAGAGGAGCTTGGGTACAGTGAGGGGAACAAGAGACAACTTTGAAGAGCTGTGACAGAAAGGATGGGCTTTACCTTCCCGGCACCAAGCTCCTCCTCATGTTCCAGATGTAAGACCCATTCTGGTTGGACTATGAATGTATCATATTTTATAAATACCAAAAAACAAGCAATCAAAACCCTACCGCTGGTCAACGTTGAATATTTTTAGGATGACCTTTTTGTTGGCTGTCCACGCTCACACATGAAATTGTTCACATATTTTTTTCATGCACAGAAGCTTCCTGCTATTTCTACACAATATTATTCCTAAAAACAGCCACTCTACTTCCATAAATTACTTTATTTGTCACTGGTATCTATTTTTTTTGTCAAGCTTAATAATCAATAAGTTGGATATCTGGCTTTAAACATGTTTGTGAGACTCCAACAAAGAACAAAATCTCGATGGAAACAGGAGTCCTACATGACTTTCTCTCAACAAGCCACAACCAGCTTAATCACTCAACAAGTCACAACCAATTCAAACTACTCATTCAGAGTACAGATTGACTTTTCCAGGTTACCATGCATTTTAGTTAGCATTAATACAGTATCAGTTCCTGTTTGAAATGCTAAACGTTAACTTTTAGAGACTACAGAGGATTACCAAAGCAGAAATTTTAATATTTTGTAAATCAGAGTGTTTAGAAAATCTGATGCATTTTTAATATCCTGAACAAAATATAAGATTACTTAACAAACCCTGATGGGCAAACTGAGTACCCCAAAAGTGTTACAGACCGCTTCTATCCTTGTAAAGGAGGTTCAAGCGTAGCAAGATTAAGCACATCTCCACCACATTAAGTTCAAACACACCTCCATCCCAGGATTTTTACATCTTAGGAAAAAAAAAAGAAGAAAAAAGAAAAAAATTGCCAGATCATCGTAATGAGACTCTAAATAGCTCAAAGTCAGCCAATAAAGGACTCCCAGGCAGAGGCTCTGTTGGAGAAGGCTGCAAGGCTACTGACAGGAGACTCCATGCAAACAAGGGGATGGACACAGTGTGCTGTACTGTGTCAATCCCTGTGTGTGCTGGATTTTTACAGCTCAAAAAAGGAGGCACGGCATAGATGGGGCTCTGGAAAAGGTTGGACTGGGGAGGCAGAAGGGTCATTTCATGTTACCTCTTTCAAACCATGTGGTTGTAAACATTAGGTTATGCCACAGATCTTGGTTCAGGATTTCACACAATGCCTTACCCTGTCTTACATAGGAACTCTGTAGCAAAGCTGTAACTGAACCCAGAGATCCAGAGTTCAGCTTTCCTTTCTTAACCATAGCTCCAAACTTCCTTGAAACAGAGCAAAATGGGGATCTGTTTCATTCTGAGTGTGGGTGTGAGTTTTACAGTTTGCAGATATGTCTTTGTTTATTTGATGACTTCAAAGGTTTCCATTAACTAAAAAATTAAAGAGGTGTCCTTGAAGTTTCTCCCTAACAGACTTCAGACTGCCATTGTAGGTGTTCTCATTAGATAAACAGTGGGATTTTTCTGAGGAAATAATTAGCTTCATTTTGATAAATCGTTTTTCTGCCAAATGGTTATAGACATACTTTTTCAAGAAGAAAATGATTGTAATTTTAGATCAAAGTACATTTCCTAGGTTAATAAGCGTCTTCTATAGGAAGTCTTCCTCGCTGGATTAACAGAACCTTTGTACTGGAAGGGAGGGGATATGAGCTATAGTTCTTTCATCTATGTTGCACAACAGACCAACTTCCTCTTAAAAAAAAAAAAAAAAAGAAATTAAAAAGCTCAACAACCAGGAAAAAAGAAAAAAATAAACAACAGGAAAAGAGGATTATTTCTCTCTCCCTTTTCGTTAATCATCATCTTTCTTACACCTTGCCGTAGGCCATCATGTCATTTTCAGATTTTTTTATTCCCTCCTGAAATAGACACAGTAAGTATAATCTTTCTCACAGGTGTTACTAAAAGCACCAAGAAGCCAGGCTGGTGCCTATCTGTCCATGGGATGTATTTATATTCTGTTTTCACAGGTGTGCTTCAGAATTAACAATAATAACATTTTCTGAGTTCTCCAACAAAAAACTGTATCCAAGTTCAGGGATGACTGTGCCTTAAAGTTAAGTCACACGTCTTACCACAGGCAATGAATCAACCAAGAATTTAGGAGAAGGATTGAAGAATTACAACTAATCTAGTAAAAGAAGTTGTATGCTAAAATAACCCAAAGAAGTAGGAAATATCATGGATAGATAGAAAAAAGAAATCACCGAAAATTGGTCAAACTCTGATCAAATTAATAGATTTATGTCTGTAACAAAAGAGAACGCTGTCCTTTTAGAAGATGAGTCAGTATTTCTTTGCACTCTTTTGGGCCTGTCTGGTTATTTATACACAGCATATACACAGAAATAGCTGTAATTATTTTGTCTGATTAAGTGTAATCCAGTCTTACCTGGCAAGTCCATATTGATGTGATAATGAATCCATCGTCTCTGAAGACATTGAAGATTTCAATGATCCCCCGTGAATAACCGAACACAGAGATACTAGCATCTGATACTGCCAAGTTAAATGTGAGGTAGTCAGTGGGCTGCAGAAGATGTCTTTGTTTATACAGGACAAAAATCACAATGCTGTTTCCAAACCAAGACAGCCAACCTGGAAAAAAAAAAAATCATCCATTAAATCAAAAAGCGAATAAAGAAAGCAGCAGTTCAGTGTGTAAATGTGTGACGTCTCCTTTAAAATTACCCTTTTGTCCCGTTATAAACAAATAAAACCAGATTATCCACTGCAAAACATATGCAAGAAGCCTTCTTTAAGTTGCTGGGTACATTACAGAAGCAGGAACAAGTAAATGACTCCAGCAATAAAGCAGAACAAGCACAAAATGCTGCTACTGCATCTGTCAAAGATCTGACATTTAAGGGCTTAGGGAAGTTGTTTGCTTTTGTGTTTTTTTGTTGTTTTTTTTTTTCCTAAGTGGACAGATGAAACTCACGAAATGTAACACCTAGAGAAAAAAAGGAAGAAGGAAAGATTGGTAGGCTGGAGCAGAGACTACAAACAACTTACCAGAAGCTGCAGCTGTTTAGGTGCATTATATATAATAATGGATACTGAAAGTTCATGCATGTAGGCAGAGAGCTGCTTTGTCAGTCCTCTCCCAAGAACTGCAGCTCATAGGATTAAGTTTCTTTGCTTAGAACTGTCTGGGATCTCTTTGCAGCAAAGCTTGTCCCAGATGGGAATATTTTTCAGTAATACACCTGATAATTTGTATGAAGAGAACATTTGGAACAGACCTTTCAGAAGCTTTGAAGTATTTTAAAATGTATTTTTAAAGAAAGTTGTGTTCTGTCTGCAGGAACAGAGGTGCCTGACTTTTACATCTCTTGTTACATGAGGAAAACACAAGGGAGATGACTGTAAATCTGGTGAAAGCCAGCCAGTTATGCAGGCAGAGAGACCTAGAGTTTCCAAATGTGCATGGCTATTACTCCACCCATCAGTCTAAGACCTTGGTAGTTTGCATCCCACTTTTTGGAATGATGTAGACACATAGAAACAAACGGCTTTTATCAAAATGTTTTCTCATACGTGCCAGGCTCAGTGTTGAAAATGAGGCTTAGCCAGCGAAGGGGATGGCTCCAGGGTGGCTGCTGGAGTGGGGCTGAGCAGCAGGCCAGGCAGCACGCCGTTGTATCCCGTTTCTGCCACTGCCAACACAGGTGGCCCCACTTCACCTTGGTAATGTGGAACAAAACACCACCTCTTTTGAGTGCCTGCAGCCTAGGACAGGTTTGGGAACCCAGCAGCTGGTGGTTTTGCTCCCGACAGCTGATGCCGGGTTACAACAGCAACTACCAGGCGAGGGAGAAGAGTTGGCCTGTAGCCCTCTCTCCAGGCACAAGCGGTAGCTATGCCTGGGTAAGTGTGCTGCATATAGGCACAGCAAGACGTGAATATATGCACTGAAGAGGGACATGACATGGTGGCATTGCACAGCATCTCTGGGTATTCAGAGGAGTTCATGAGATGAAAGATGGCTGTTACATTTAATGCTGTAGCATGCTGGGCTGCCTCAGCTAGGAAGGGAGGGGAGGAAATTACCTCCGAATCTCCATGACATCTAGGAGGATCACAAGATGAAATGTCAAAGAGCAAGGCACTTGTTTTCCAAACAAACAGGTTGGGTACTTACCACCTAGTGAGGTCCTCTGGGTAGTTTGGAGTGGGAGAGGAGATGGTTGATGGAACAGACTCTGTACAGCACTAGGGACTGTTTTTTCTGCAATGCAATTTCCTTTAAAAACTTCTCTTTGCAAAATTGCCAAACTGCTGCTGCTGCTCTGGCCTGCTTAGCAAATGCACATGGTTTACTAAAGAGCTTTTGAACTGGGAAGAGCTGACGTGTCTGCGTATCGTATTAACCATAAGTCACTGATGCAATGATATGCTGAGATACATACATATATTTTATATATATCTTGTTATAAGGATAAGATCAACAATAATAAATATATCTTATTCTGGCCACTAGGTGACAATGTTTCTTAATCGAGTCTCTTTTCCAACAGCTGCATGTACTGTAAGTCAGAAATTGTTTCTGACTTTTGTCTGAGTCTGGGTATTATAAATATGCACAGCAGGGCACTGGAGGAAGGCAGCTTTGGTCATGCACCAGGATAGTCTGCAATGCAAACATGGTAGTTGTGTTTGTGTATGTCAGCTTTACCTTCTGTAAGGTAAGAGAGATTTTAAGGCAGTAGGCATGGAAATATTTTCCCTGTCAATATAAATACATAGTGGTAAAATGGCAGACAAAATAAAATGGCACCTCCTTTGTATATAGCAAAATTTTGTCAATGCCATGTAATGGCTAGGAGGGCTAACCTTAAAGTGTCAGAAATGTGAACTCCCTGCGAACACGTAGAGCAAGTTCCTCCTAGCCTGGAAGGTAAGGTAGTTTTCATTTTAAGTATCTTAAAGAAGAAATTGAGCAAAACAGAATGTAAAATAACAATACGTCTTTTAGATGGAGGTGACAAAGACTTAGCATTTGTGATAATTTTTTGAAACTACAGTCACACACTGAGGGTGGGGATGAGGGAAGCATTGAGGGTGACAGGGTTACAGAGAATATGACTTCTACAGGTAGGCACAATCCTTTTAACCAAAACAGGTGAAAAACCTGCACTGGCACATCCAATCCCTAAAATGGCTGATCTGTCAGGGCAGCAGACCATATCAACACTGTGATAAAAAAACCTGGAGGAACTAAATTCTCAGTAAACCGTGGAGTAACAAAAACAGTGGTCACATAGAAGTGCTATCAACTAGAGCAGTGACTATGGGACACTGGATCTCTGCACCATCAGACAGATGTGCTGATCGGTGGTTGCTGACTATATTGACTGACTATTATTTTTTTTTTTTAATTAAAAAAAACAAAGAAACAAAACAACAAACAAACAATCAAAAACACAAACAAGAACAAACCCCACAACCAGCCACGCCCAACTAAAAGAACACCTTAAACCTAACAACCTCTTTCCCCCTGTCCCCTAAACCTTAAGAGCACAACCGGGGAAAAGGTTGCAAACACGCTATGGAGGAAGCACAGCAATAGCTCTGACACTCCCAGTGAGTGTCACCTGTATGCAGGTGGCGTGTGCCTCAGGGTAGATCACAGGTAGATCAAGAACCCAGGAAGTATCCTCTGAACTTTGAAGTGCTATAAGGCCTTGGTGTCACCAGATGGCATCTCAATAAAACAGAGGATAGAAAAGAAATAACTGAGGGAGCTAGTTTCATTTTTTTTGCAAACAGCCAGCAACATTCACTCATAAGAGTATATGAAAAAAGGCTAAAACCAAACCCAAAATCCAACCCCAGCACTCTAAGGTAATCCTGGTGAGAAAGGACAGGTTCCAATTGAGATCAAAATGTGACTGAGAAAAAAACAGCAGACAGGAAGACACTGAGCACTTACACCAAACACAAGGTTCCGAGAGGAATCACCACATTTGCCCCATAAGCTGTAAGGCTGTCTGATATGGGCTGTTCATCAACCAGATCTGTTGGCCCTTCTGAAGTGGCAATACACACAGGTAACACGCAGTTACTGAAGTTCATTAGCAAAGAGCAGGACTGGAGCAGCTGCTGTGAGACTGGCAGTATCAGAGTAGAACAGGTTAAGTAAGAGTTGATAAATGCTAAATATCGAACAGCTAATGAGTCATCTTTACTCCTCAGACACCCACAGAAAAGTACTTGTGTCCTGGTTTTGTTAAAAAACAAGTTTCTCTTTCAGTGAATTTGCTTGTCAGCTAAGGCTTCATATTAGCTGCATTTTCCTGGAGAACCAGTTACATGTTTTGGTAAACCTAGCAATGGAATGCGAAATTATTGATAAGCATGGATGGACATCTCGCGAGAGGGGCGACGAGAGGTGGCCAAGAAACCGACCAACTGATCAACATTCCATTCACGTGAATGCTTCATATAAAAGTGGGAGATCATGAGGATCTCATCCCTTTTCTCTCTTCTTCTTTTCCCTTCTGCTTATGGCTGACATTAGGAGAGGACCTTGCTAGTTGTCCCTGAGAACTGAGGCCCAGTGACAGACTGAATCCAGCTCCGGTTGGCTGCAGAGTCCAATCCAGGACTTTGGGTGCCGGCTCTGCAGTTGCTGAGACTTTCAGGATTGGTTTTGTATATTCCGTATTATTTTCTCTATTCTTATTAGTAGCATTAGTAAAACATTGTTAATTTTTCCAACTCTCTTCTCTCTGTCCTTTCCCTCCCGATCGCCTGTCCTGAGTGGGAAGTGGGGAGAGGCAGGGCCAAAAGGGGGAAGTAGGGGGGAGAGGAGGTTAACAATACATCTGCCAGGGTTTTATTGTCACCCCACAATCTAAACCCTCAACAACTTGGTACCACATTTGCAAACATTGGGAGGTAGGAGGAATAGGATGGACAGCAATATAAAAATGTTGTATTGCCCTTATGTAGTTCAGTAGTAATATTTCCCCTGGAATAATACCCTCTAATAGAGCATTGTAGTCCACAGATGTGAAAAGTGCTCCACAAAGGAAGCTGGTCCTGTTATCTATGATTTCTTGGTGGAGGCGTAGGAAGGTTGCCAAGCAAGCTGGTGGTAGTTAGGAACCGAAACCTTATCCACAAAGTCCTGTATCAGCATGCTGTTCACCAGCCCATGGAAAGAAAGCACTGAAGAAGTAGCCAGCAAGTGTGACTAAGGATATTGAAAATCTCTCTCTTGAAAACAACTGAGGACAGTGAGATTAACGCCAGGAACAGCTAAGAGGGAACACAATAATTTTACAATAATTTCTGCTGAATCACTCAAGTCTGAGCATCCAGACATAACCTATTTTTCTCTCATGTACCTGAAGTGGTCTTTGAACACGCAATAAACACCTGAGGCTGCATGCAATTTAGTTGCTAACATTGAATTAATGTTTTTGCAGAATTAAATTTGGTACAAGGGAACTGATAGCTCCAAGCTGGTCATCTACATTTCTAATAGATGATTGCATACATGCCCAGCTAAAATAGGTTATTATGCTTTGTACTTAGACTTGTTCTTATTAGACATTGTTGCATGGCCTTTACTTGTAAAATCTGACAAGAATGAATTGGAAAAATGGGTGCTACAACTCACCCATCTGCAGTTTAAAATTTACAGGAAGCCTTAAGTGGAAGAATTCAAGAAACAAGAGCAAAAGGTGAAGGCTTAGTGCCACAAGACAAGATACGCTTTTCTCTCAGAAAATAATCTTATCTCTAGGACAGAGATTAGATTGAGCATCTAGATATAGAGCAGGCATGAATGAAGTCAGTTACCAATTCAACTACCCATACATTAGCATAAATGTCTAAAGAGGTTAGCTGTAAAAATTTTCAGACTAGGTAATTTTATTTAAGAAAATGATAAAATCTAGAGAATTTGCCATGCTGTTATTGAGTATTGCAACCGTGAAGTGACCCTGCTCTGTTCTTAGTCTTTGCTGCTAAATATATATACACATTACCCTGTCTATGGCACATTGCCAGTTTTGGCAGGAAGGAGAAGAGTCATCATGTTTTAGACTTGACAAAGCATGGAGAGATTGTTTGTTCAATAAATACAGTCATTTTGTGGATAAATGTTTTGTCAATAGTTTGTTTCATTTCCCACCTTCCGTCAAACAATGTCCCCAAAATAACAGTCACTTTGTCACTTGTCAGATAATGGTTTACTGTTATTGTTTGGAAATGTGCCATTTAAATGCATGGTTGGGTCTTGTGGTCTGTTCCAGCTTTCTGATGGGATTGGTAATGTTCTCATCACGCCTTTCTGATATAAGCACTCATAAAAAGTCAGAATTTGTTCTCTAACAAATATTATCTCTTACTAACTTAAAATTTCCTTTTATGCCAAGCATTCACTCTTAACCATCCCAGTTAACTGTGAAACTATGGAAAATGAGCACAGAAAAAAATGTGTATAAATGCAGAAAATAAAAATTTCCTAAAGAATTCCAACCAATAATTATGAAGAAAAAAATGTGTAAGTTTCCCACCCCCCATAGAACTAAGTTTGATTTAGCTAGCAGCTGTGGATAGTACTTTTAATTTGCATGTAATAATATAAACTATACAATTATTTTCCACAGTACTATAAGTGGTATAACCACTTATGGAATAGGCAAAAAGAGGTCAGATGTAATGCTAGCAACAGGACAAGCTCCCACCTCTCTGTTAAAGACAGTTCTGAGCTCATGGAAAGGAAGGATGGAAACAGAGCGCTGCGTTCAGAACAGGGATGCTGACACAGCTGACCTAAGGAAGGGTAACACAGGGGCTGCTGTCACCTGCACGTGGTCCCTCTAAGCATGCTATGATGGCTCGCTGCCATGGGATTGGCATTGCATCTTTTCCTTTGACCTCTGCTGCCAGAAGGGCAAGAAGGTGTCTGCATAACAGAGTATTTTGTTCTGCCACATCACTGCTCCCCAGATAGTCTGAGTTATTTGTGCACATAAAATAAAAGCTGCAGGTTGTCATGGTTGGTGCTTGCAGAAGTGAGGCAGTAGACCTTCAAGAAGAAAAAGACTTGAGGACTTTTCTGATTTTTGTATTACTAAAAGATTTTTTTTTTTCAAAAGTTCTTAATGCAAAAAGGTTTACCTACCTCCATCACATTTTAACTAGATCGACACAATGATAACCTGGCGTAGTGCTGTTGCTGGTTATATATACTTAGCAAGAAATACAACTCGAGTGTCAAGGATAGCCACAAATGACATGACAAGCACTTGTAAGCTTGGCAGAAGGATCTGGAGCAATCAAAGCCCAACAGACATACAACTTAAAATCTCAGGCACCTAGGTACTTTTTAAAGTATTTGCTAGAAGATGTGGGGTGACCTTTAGGAAGCAGCAGAGGAAAACACCTCTGTTGATCAATTGGTGGAAGAAGTTTGAATTACCAGTGTGATACAGAGACAACACTAGAAAGGATCAGTGCAGCTGGGGAAGAATAAATATTAATGTGAATGGTGATGTCAAGACCTTGCTTGGTTGCTCCATTCAGTCCTGGCTATAAGTTAAAAAAGAAAAATAAAGAGTCCAGGTTGGAAAAGACAGTGTAAAAGGCTGCCAGAATGACCTGCTGGGGTGACAAGTGGAAGGATATTATGACAGCAGATAAATAAATTATAATAAAAACATCTCCCCAAATCAACTGAACAATAACAAAAAACCCACCTCACTTGCTTGATATAGGATTACAATGATTAACCACAAGGTATGATTGTTCCCTCAGGAACACAGGCTGGCCATAGGATGTTAATTGCAGGCAAAAAAAACCTATTTCAGTTAAAAGGAGTGACACAGAGAGTATAAAGTTGGTGTGATCACTTTAGATAAGAATTTAGGAAAAGGCTCCTACCGAACAGAGAAACAAAATCAGGAACAAGCTGTCATTTGGAAGAGTGGTAGCAACACCAAAAAAACCCCAGCCAGTTATATAAGGGAGCATGATAGCTTGGTAAATGAGATTATATATTGTCAAGCAGGGGACTGGCCTTGCTGACCCAAGATGTTCTTTCTAGTCTCAAGTGCAACCGATTAGTCCATTAGCTGATGGTGCAGCTATTTCCCAGCCATTCATGAAGGGATACGCAGATGTGAACAGATTGGGGATAAACTGGAACAACTCTGATTTATCTTATGGCCACTCTTCTAATTAAGCCTCCTAAAATAGAAACCATAAATTTTTCTACTAGAATCTCTGTTTTTATTCAAAACACATTTTTTTCCTCCTTAGTTGTTACAGGTAAAAAAGAAAGTCTCATATAAACATATGAAAATAATTAGCCTTTTACATTGCAACTTCCATAGACCTTTCTCGAGCATAAGCTGAGGGCTAAGTGAGCTACCTGCAATATGTGATAAACGTAGAAAAAGAAACAACAACAACAAAAACTGTTTAAATCAATCATTCAAAAACAGAAAAAAAAAAGTATATGCTGTTTAGAAGAACAGATTGGATAAAAATTATGGTTTTTTTGTATTTTCCTGTGAGGTTTTCTGGTTGAAAATTTTGATTACCTAGCAAGCCTGAATTCTTTGAAATGTCATAAAGTTTCCTTAGATCCTGCAATGAATCTGCCCCAAAAAGGCAATATTTAAACAAACAAAACAAAATTGAGCTGGGATCCAAGACAGTTCATATTGAGTGCATTTTCAAATCCTTATTATACACTTAGAATAGCTGTCTTACAGCAGAACCAAAATAAACACAAAGTACTGTGACTGCTAACACAGGATAATATCCTAGTACTTAGATCTTTCATAGATCCTGTTTGAAGAAGTTTATTTCTATGTGCATTAAACAGTCAAACCAAGAGCAGTACAAATAGTTTTTAAAAAGTCTAAAACTACAGAACTATATTTTCTGTCTCTGCAGGAGCTGATTGTAGGATGCCAACTGACAGTCAGCAGTCAAAACTCTGGAAATTACAGAACATTAATTCAGTGCTACTGAGACATGAGAAGACACAAATGTATCATGCACTTCTGATAAAGTATTTCTTTATCTTCCCATATATTAACTTATGTGAACATTACTTAAAAATTTACAGGCTTGACTGTTTTCTTCCACAAGATTTCTGCATTGTTTATTAATTTCTTTTTAACAAAAGAAAGCTGTAGCTCCTCTGATCTTGTAATAACCGAAGAAAAAAAGTTGCATTTTCTAACATTCTGTTCCATTAGGGATGAAACCCATATGAACCACTTAGAACTTTATGCCAAGCTCTGCTTAGGAGTTTCCTTTCTCATCCAAGCCGAGTACATACCTAAAGCCAGTAGGTAGAAACCTATGATAGTCTCTCCTTGCTCTGTTACAGCTGCCTCTCTGCTCAGGAAACTGATGTTGTTGTTCCTCCAGGGTGCCTGTGGAGAAAACTGGACAGACATTTTCAGTGGAGTTTGTAGCCCAGAAATTCTCCTTTCCTCACTACGTCCCAGTGAAATACGTTGGTTTCAAGCCCTTTCCTCAGTTTCTGCTCCCTGTATTCAGGGGAGCTCTCCAATGAGACTGATGATTTAAAGAAGGAAATCTCAAGGCACAGGAGCTTTGCAGCCTCCTGACCTGTTCTTCTTTGCTAATCCTCTCTATTAATACAGCCTGTGAATCTGTCACCAGCCCAAGACAGCAGATTTCCTCCTAACCTTATTAGTGTTACGTGCACAAATCTTGAATGAAGAGCCTGTATCTGACAAAAAGACAACTTCTTTTAAAATAGGGTCATACCACATAACCTGCAGGCTCACAAACACACTCACAAACATTGTGCACACTGATTGTTGCTAAAATGACAATACTTATGTCTTTTTGTCTTTGCTGATGAGGCAGATGCATTCTACACCCCCCCACACCTAAATCACTCCCCTGTGACAACTGGAGATCAGTAGAGTTTTAGTTCAAATTAAATTGAGGATAGATCTGCAAGTTTCTCTTAGTTTTATGTAAATATTGCAGCTCCATAGTCACTTCAATTTGACTTTGCATTTCAATGAGAAAGTCTTCTGCCAAGCCTTGCACATTTCAATAATAGTGAGATGACAAAAAGAAAAGTCTTTTGACATCAAGGAGGAAAAAAATAATCACATTGAATTGTTCTTCGTGGTCAAGGATCCCTTTTGATTATTATCATTATTTTTTTTTTAATCCCTGGTTTTCACACACTACACTGATAGGCTAATATCTTGGCCTGTTTGCGGTTTTCTCCGTACTCCCTCTGGCGGCATCCTTCAATAAAAGCCAGAGGCTTTGCAGACTCCTGTGGCTTGTTTCATGCGACCACCGGTCCCTGTTCTTCCGAAGGAGAGGAAGGCTCCCTTTGCGGATTACAGTTGCCTTGTCTCATGTCTCTCAGTGCTTCGGTGGTGACCAACCTACTCACCTCACAGAGATTAGTCCTGAATGCCTCTACTAACTCTGCGAAGTGCTTTAAAAAGATTAGAACAGTATATGCTGCAGGCTGTTCTATAAAAAGGAGAAAACTAAAATGCTGTGGTGGTATGGAGAAATAACTGTGTTTGGCATAGCTATGACCGTGGGAAGGGATGTGGAAAAAAATTATTTGGACATAGGAGGTTTAGATTGGATATTGGGGAAAGCTTCTTCATGGAAAGGGTTGTCAGGCATTGGAACAGGCTGCCCAGGGAAGTGGTTGAGTCACCATCCCTGGAGGGGTTTAAAAGATGAGTAGATGAAGTTGTTAAGGACGTGGTTTAGAGGCAGACTTAGCAGTGGTCGTTTAATGGTTGGTCTCAATGATTTTAAAGGTCTTTTGCAACCAAAACGAGTCTGTGAAAGGACCCTAAAGTGCCACACTCCTAAATAAACAGAAGCTGCAGGCTGGCTCCACAGAAGGGACACAAGCAATGCAAAGGCACCTTGGGAGACTGGTGCCATGACTCCTGCTATAGCTCTCTCTGCTCGCCCAAACCTCTCACACGTGCATTCATCGCTGCTGTGACCTGCCTGCAGAGTCGTGCAACCCATCTCCTGTCAGCTGCGGGAGGAGACACTGTAGTGGTACTGCAGACTGGCCATAAGGGCTTTCTCTCAGCAGATGGCAGATGACCTTTCCCACTCCCTGCCAAGTCCGGGGGGAGCAGGCATGTACCCATCGTGTGTCTGAAGCGCAGGTCTGGGAGCTGGAGGAGCAAGTCCTGTCCGTGCCCAGCAGTGCCCACTGGAGCCGGACATTGCAGCTGTCCCCTGAACTGCTCTCCACAGGCCTTGCAGGAAGGAGCTGCACAATGAGCAGAGCGGGGTCAGTCCTGCACGCCACCTGCCAGATGAAATTTGATGACCTTGCTGCTGCAGGTAAAAGTAGAATTGGGGTTTTAAGACCATCAGTAAGCCACATTTTCAAGTTTAACAGAAGCTGAAATGTCTATGCTCTGTATAAAAGAATATAAGAAATTAATACTCATGGCTGCACTTCAGGGTTTAATGCGGCTGTTACTGGAAGGTTAATGAAGGAAGAAACCCTCTGAAACCATCAAAACCTCAGGGTACCTGACTAAAGCAAGTGATGAAATGGCCGGGTTATGATACAACCAGTTAATAAAACCCATTTTATGGACACTGCAAACCAATCAATGGTCTCTGAGATGGCAGGCAAAGCCAATTTAGAGTGGATATAAGCCAGCAGGTAGCCCCTATTTGGGCTGGTAAAATTGTGCAACAGCCTTTTAATCCCTAACTATCTCTCTAAATGCTTTCAAAGTGACATGTATACCAGCACAATGAGGGAAGTATCACAGCAGCATTAACTGGCCTGAGATATTCAGGCTAGTTACATCAGAGTTCAGTTTACAGGCTGTTTCCACTACCTCATAACAGAAAAATCCTAAGAATTAAAATTTATGTACGACAGAAAACACACGATGTATGTTTCTAAGAAGCACCTGTTTCCCCTAAGGAGTATTAAGAATTTGGCAGTTGACAAGGGAATGCTTTTGTCAGAAAGCTAGTCTAAGTTATCATGGCACTATTTCTGCATGATACCTGTTACATATGGATTAAAGAAAGGGACAAAACAGGGAGGAGGCAAAAGAAAAAATATGCAGAAGACATGGGTTAGAAAAAAACAAACATAAGCAGATATTTTTTTTTTCCCCTGTGGAATAAAAATACAGTTTTGTCTCTGGAAGGCATAACACTTTGTGAAATTTTATAGAAATATTAATCAGGGGGATTTCAAGGCAAATACAATGCCATGTTGGTAGGAACATCTTAATACAGATTTTTAAAAAATAAATTATTTTCATTTCTGCTTCACATTTCTCATTAGACTATTCATTATAAAATGAAAAAGCTGTTAGTATCCAACAAGACATCACTTAGCCTTGCAAAGAATAATCATGTAATGCTCAGTTATGCCTATGGATTTCATTGAGGTACTCAGAAAATGCGTTTCATATCGCTAACAGATGATATTTCCAAAATCATATCAAGTATTTGTTCACTGCTTCCCAGAAAATACATTTGTTGAAAGATTTACACAGTATCTTTCTAACACCCACTGAATTAAAAGAAAAACTCCTATAAACAGATCAGGTCAGTAATGCTTAAAACACACCAGTGGCTAAATGGAAATGACTGTGCCAGCTGCATGCCACTTGGAATAGCTCCCCCATAAGAATGAAGACTTGAATCTGCTTTTTTGTAGCTGAGGTTCACCTGGTGGTAAAATAACAGCCTCCAATTTTATAGCAGAAAAACACATCTGAAATATTTCAATTGATGAGTGATCATAATATGAAACATTCTTCACCATTTATGTTTCAAAACATGCCTGTTTAACCGTAGACTGTTACTTTGCGATGACGTTTTTGCATGAAAACAAGTGCATTTGATGCATTCCCTGGTTGAATGTCCAAACCACATTTCAGGTCCTGTCTTAGGTTACTTGCCAAATTCAGTTAAGAAAATGATTACATCATATAATTAATACATTGTAAAATCCATGCTTCTGCCATGACTTCAATGGAGTTTAGTTTACTCTGCTTCATACTTCACTCTCATTCTCATCAATCTTGAGAGCTAATGTTTCTCTGTGGAATTGTTTTCTGTGGCTTGTGACAGATCTATAAAATTACCTGTCAGAAAAAATGCTTGGTTAGTGCCTATTACTGCAATATATAGTTCGAAATGAACAATTTCTGAGGGACCACTGGGTTTAAATTGATGCCAATATGAAAACATACTACTTTGCAGCTTTAAATATATGCTACTTCCATGTTGAAAGATGATTCCGGAGAGGGGAAAACTGCCTTGTGCAGATTAGGTGGCTGAGGCTTTGTATTATCTAAACTCCCTGCTGTGCGCTGAGCAGGTTAGGTGATGCTAAAGGAAACTAAAACCCTTTGGGCAGCTGAATCAGTTCATGAGAGATCACGGTGAAGAGCAGGAAGTCCTGCTTCTGAGATGACAGAAAGAGTTTCCTAAGGAAGAGAGGGGACCAGGAACTTTCAGCAGCCACTGAGGAAGAGTGGAAACATAAACGTCCCAAAATGTATTTAATTTATGACCAAAAAAAAAAAGGATACTAACATGGGAAAAAAGTCTCCGTAATAATTCAGTAAAACACGTACTTCCCAGCATCTACCCTTCTCCCTGGTGTCATACTTACCCTTCCACTCTTCTTTTGAAGTCCTCAGGTTGTTGGCTTCAGTCAGGAGAGGGAATGGTTACAGGGAGTCCTCAGTTTTCCTAGGTTTTTGCAGGTAGGAATATGATGGTGGTGGTAGAGTTTTCTCCCCCTTCTTTGCCAGGAGAAGCACGATGTTGGAGTTGCTGATTTCTTCCTTCTCTTGAAAAGGTGCACTTGGGGCTATTTTTGTACATTTTCTTTCATGCTCTACACCTCACTCTTTTTATTTGGTCTGCAACTCCACATTATGTCTGAATATCCTATATAAAAAGTATCTTACGTGTGTTGCATACTTCATATCTGCTTTCTCTGCTACCTGTAAGTCGGTTTGGCCCTGCTCAGAGGTTTGCATTTAACTGTTTGCTGCGGAGCTGTTCATAGCCTTGAACTGACATTCTGTGGCCTCTTCTTTTATGCCCCCTCATCCACACTCCTCTCCCCTGCACCCCGGGTTGCCACAGGCAAGCCCTCTGTTGCCAGGCCGGGACTATATTCTCCTACATTGCAACATTAAGACGGTGTCACAAATATTTCATTCTACACAGAATAAAAATTTGCTACTCCCGGCTGTACAAAAATTGTGATTATATCCCATGATTAATAACAAACAAATACAAAAAAAAAAAAAACAAAACAAAAAAAACACAACCCCCCAACAAATTAAAAAGACACAAGTAAAACAAATCAGGATATATTCACCTGATAATTAAAAGAAAAGAAATGCTGTCATAGCTAAGGCAGCTAAAACAAAGTTGTAGGCAGGCCAAGGCAATTTGAGGCAAAGCAAGCCTGACATGCCTTAATAGTGCGCTGTTAGTACACAGCCTGTGGCAGATAACTAGCAATATCAATAACCGTTTGTGGGGATAGAGGTTACACAGATCAGGCAGTAGCTGGATAGAGCTGCATTGACTTCAGTGAAATTTTGTTCTTTCATATAAAAATTATAGAACAAAGCAAACCTCCTGCTAAACTCCATCTATCCTTGTCCTGTGTCAAATTACGCACAGGTTGATTCTGACCACTTGGAAAAAAGTGTGGCTTTTCTTTTTGATTATGTTTTTGCTTTATGTGCTCATTTCTAACATTCACACCAGCAAGACAACACAGATTTTTGTCTTAGCGTGTTCATATGAGATTGTGTGCAGGCAGCACAAATGAGAGCAAAACCCAAGGCACTGTGCTTTCACCTTATTGCCTTTGCCATCATGTCTGAGAGCTTGCAAGGATTCTCTCTTCATTAATTTTATGTAATTTTGCTTGCCTGCTACAAAATATCCAGAAATTACAAGGCAGTGAGGTTCATACCCTAAAACTTCCCATTCAAACCTCAGATACGTTGGCTTCCTAAAACTTCAATTCAAATTGATGAGCTTTCCAAAGATTTAGCCACAATTAGAATTTAATCCTGGATTAAGACAATACAATGCAGTAGGAGGAAATAACTGAAAACACAAGTAATCTTTACTTGGTATTATGCTTCTGTCAGCTGAATCCACTTAATTGTTTCCAGGTGCTGGTTACTATTATAAACTATACACCATAGGCTCCTATGTAATACTAGCATTCCAGCAGGTGTGGGAGAAGATAATAGAAGTGTCTCATGACAATGACCAGTCTAGGAGATTGCTGCGGTAGAGGAATCCTAGACAGGCTGGTTTCTTCCGCTCTTACCCTTTCTGGACTTCCTATAACACACTAATTCTTTTCCATACATCAAAAATATATTTTAAAAGTTAGATGTTGCACTGTTACCTACACGAGGGTAAAGGTCCCTTGTTGAACAGGTTATATGGGTATAAGATTAATGTCCACATTCTGCAAAGTTAGTGGGACAACTATTTTTGGACAAGCCACTTCAGTTTCTCTTCCAAACTTGGGGAAGAAATCAGGAATGCAATTTCTGGAAAAGCAAACTGAGGTTTGGATTACTACTGGGTACCTACTGGTGTGACTGCCAAAGGAATTGTGTATAAATCCCACGTATCTAGGCCATGTAGTAAAGCACATGAGTTGTATCACAGACATTATTTCCTCACATGAATGGTTTTAACAGAAACATGGTTATGTCATGGAATACAAGACATTTAATGCAGGTACTCTGTTCTGGCTCAGAATTTAGTTTGGCATTTGATAGCAGACAGCTTTCTGCCAATATACTGTATATACAATATTTTATAATCACATTGAAGTATATTCTCTCTATTAGAGAGGAAAGCATTGCACATCCATGTAAGCAGTGAGATTTTACAGAAGAAACTTTGACCCCATTAAACTTCTGTTTACTAAAGACTCATGCTCATTTGCAACAAGACAGGTAAAAGAAAGTAAAAAAAAATGGCACAATCTCTATATTTTGTAATGCCAGAAAGCTCTGTCAAACGTTAGGGTTTTGGCTTTCCAGTCTCTGCCTAAGAATATTTTGGAAGCACTATAGATACCTTATAGGTTACCCTAGAGATAAAATGCAATCAGTGCACATCAGAGTCTGAGCAGGAGAGGCAGCACTGCTGCTTCACTGACTTTCTAAAACCTGAGCCCCAACATCCCCATCAGCCATGATTCAGTCCCACATCTCCAATGAGCAGCTCGTGCCTCTTGAATTTACAATACAAAGTCAGGCTGAATGGGGCTCTAGCCAACCTAATCTAGTTAAAGATGTTCCTGCTCATTGCACGGGGGTTGGACTAGATGAGCTTTGAAGGTCCCTTCCAACCCAAACTGTTCTATGACTCTGTGACGGATAAAGCCTGCATGCAGCCATGCACATTTGCCATACAATAGGGGTAACGAAGTTGGTGTGATGAGGGGTCAGAGGCAGATGTCTGTGTCTGTTGTAGCACTTCAGCTCATATCTCATCCATTACCACTGCCTGCCTCACTCTCTCTTCCCGAGCCTTTTGTGTGTAGGGAAAGGCTGATTCTCCTTACAGTCTCTCCTGTAAAGATCTCATGGAGCTGAAATTCTCAAGTATTTTCTTTGCCATCCAAACCCCAGGTCTTGTACAGAACCAGAAGGTAGATTCTCTCACTTCATTGGATTTTTATTTGAAGATGACTGCTTTTCAGCATCATTTCCTAAAGAAAAATGTGTGCCACCACTCTATCAGCCTGCTCCTCCCTGGCAACTTTGAAGCTATGTGCCAGTCCCAACCACCTGCAACAGAAAAGTAGTTTCAGACAAAAGGCTTCAGGAAAAGCTTTCTCAGCCTTTAAGAAGGCCAAGTGAGAATTACTAACATGCTTTCCTAACCTCTTCTGTTAAAAGGACGTTAAGAAAGGGCAATAGTGGGATCTATCTGCCTTCACCACAAGGTTGAGATCAACAGTCTCACAGGAGTCAGAGATACCATCCCCTCAGCAGTCTTCAAGATGCCATGGTGGTACACAGAAAGGCTATGGCTGCCAGCCTTTCTCATGGTAAATGCTGATGCAAGACATATCTCAAGACAAAATATTCCTTTTTTTTCTTTTTTTTTTAACTTTCAATCGTTTCACATTTGCAAGTTGATCTACTTAACAAAATGATATTAACACTGCAATTTCAAATCAAAATACTGACAATGGATATGTAATAGGTATCAGTAGCTTCCACTGAAGAACCATATGAGGCTACAAACAGCTTTTCCACACATTCCTATTAGAGAAAAAGACTCAGCACAACATAAGCCCTGCAGAAGAGAGAACATCACCTCTTCTTTCCCTGAAAAGTTTTAGAACACCAGTACTGTTTGCAGACACTCAGCTCTGACCGCACTTGAGGGACAGGATGGAGCAGATGACTTTTCAGTGAAAAAATAGGAACAAACAAGTCCAGTATGGACTTCAGAGCAGCTTGCCTGAAAAATACAGTGTCTCTGATCTTGCAAATGAATGGCAAAGTTCTTCAGCACTTCAAAAGGAGCAGTATCAGCTTTTCAGGCCTGTTTGCTTGGTGTATAAGTAAACAGCCTGCTTATTTGGGCAAGAGCACACACTGCCAAGCGAGGTCAGAAGAGGTGAGGAGTTATATCAAAACTGCGCAGCTTCACAACATGGCCAAGGAGTTGGGCACTGCACCACATTGCCCACTTTACTCATAATCCTTCAAGCAGGTCAGCCAGGGCTCCATCTCCTGAGGGGAAAACAGAGACCATCACTGTTCATAGATACACAAAAACCCTGTCAGCCAGTCCTTGGGTCACTTTCCCAATGCAAACTGGAAAAATAAAGCCTAAAATTTGAATGGCACTTTTCACCATTAGGGTGCCAAGGCTTTCCACAAAGGACATTTTATTTGTCCAGGCAAACCTAACAGAATCCTGCCAAGCTCAGGACTTGGTCACACATCAGCTGAGTGATCTGAGCCTTTTTTGCACCTGTGGTGAGTTTTAGGGATCTCTTCTGATACTAGATCAGAGATTAAATGCATTTGCATTCTTGTAACGTTTTAAATCATATTGTGTTGCTTGAGAAGGAGAGCTGTAAAGCTCAAGGCTACCAAGAGTTTTCTTTAAAAGGCTACAAGAACTGATACTTTAATGGCCTGGCAGGAAAGAGAAGCCAATATAGTTGTCCATACTGTGGCAGTACTACTACTGAATGTTTAGTTCCACTTGGTGCAAGATCAAGACGGAAAGATATCCAGGTTATTCCAAATGACAGAGACAAACTCACAAAAATGGTAGCAATCAGTCATAGACAGAATGTCATGTCTCTGGTCTCTGATGTTCCTTCTCTCCCTGCAGCAAAATAGCCAGGCAAATCGTTCACAGCTTGGCGGCCGAGACGGCTTTCTGCAGAAATGCTGGATTTTTCACCTTGTTTGGGATTTCAGGGAAGAAAAGCTGCTGCCAGCAGGAGACAGAGAATGGATTAATACAAAGACTGCAATCAACTGTTAGCCAGGAAAGAAAATTTTCTGACCTGTGTGAACAGCAAAGGGAAATAATATTTCAGATGCTTTCTTGACTCCATCCCTGTGACTCAGTACACAGCTCAGGTGCCTGCACGCGCCCTGCAGCAATGGCGAGTAGAGAGCTCTGACTGAAGACGTTGAATTCAGAATTATCCTCCTAAATCTTTAAATCTATAACCTAGACCTGTGTTACATATGAGATCATATAGATCTTGCCAATGGCTCAATTGTTCCCTCTCCTTACGTACACTTGCTAAAATATCAGGGATAAGAAGGAGGTATGCTTTGTCAAATAGGTCCTTGATCCTACCTATGGTCTGGCACCTTCGATGATGGTAGATCTGGGCTGTGAAACTAAGGGTATATCACAGCTGGGCATCACTCTACAGCAACCCCATGAAACTGCAGTGATGGATCATTTAGATGACCTTAGGCACGGGAAACCCAGGCCTAAAAGTGGAAACCACTCAGATTTTGGTAAGAATTAAATACATACTCAATTGAGAGCATAAAAAAGATTTCATACCTCACTCTCAGTATTTAATCCCCCAAAGGATGAACTCCTATACAAACTACTATATGATAAGGTATTCAGAGCTCATCTCCCAGGCCAGCTTTTGTAGCTAAGCAAATTATCACATTGTAATAAACTTTGTAAAACACGGTTTTCATTAATTATGAATTGGAATACACAAAGGCTTTCCTGTGTTTGTCATATCATCTTCACAAAGTGACCTAGCATGAATAGTTTATCTTTGGACTTCATCTTGAAATGCAATACTCGAAATTTAAAGTGCTTCAAAGGTGACTGATTGCTGCCATCCTGTGGCAGACACATGTATTTCAGACTGACACTTGCCAGAGAGAAAATATTCCTTAAACAGTCTCCTTTTAGAAAGAACTCAGGTTACCAACTCGTATTATTCTTAAGTGCCACTAAAGGAAAGCTAGTCATTTGTAAACAACAGTCTTCAGATCTTGGAAAGCCACGGGCTATTACAGTGATTCTAGCAGAAATTACTCTCCTAATCAGAAGATGAGGACAAGATGAGAAGGGGCTCATGTCTGCCCTTTAAATGGGGAGGCAATGCAGTATTCAGTGGTCTAACTCCAGAAGGGATGCCAATGCTAACACAGCTCTAACCTTAACCCAGCTATCAGACTGCCAGTTCCAGAATGCACATGACTACAAGGATCTCCCTGTTTCTGATGGTAACTCTGCTGGTGTCCTCCATTGTAAAAGCCATCAGATGCCTCGGATAACGTGAGTCCTCTGCTATGACTGCATCCAAGCACAACACAATAGCACTGTTCCTAACACTGAATCTAAAGTGTGTGTGTGTGGGGGGGTGGGGAATAGAAATAAACCAGCGGATGACAAATGAGCTGTTAAATTCCAAAAATCTATTTCTCACGTCTTGTCCCCAGTTTCGGTCTTTTGAGGGAAAAATAGTTTTCTAGAACATGGCTGTGTAGACCCAGGTACCTGCGGACACATGAGAACTTGCAGACTGACAGCAACATGCTTTTTAGCTCCAGATGAGCTGCACACTCCAGATACAGATGAACTGAAGGCTTAAGAAACCCCAGCCTGAAAAAAAATGAGCCCCCTCAAACAGCACAGTGATCACACTATTCTGGAGAAGCTACAGTTTGCAGAAGAGACCAGAACTGTTGAGGTATGACACTTGAATCTCACCCTTGGCCAAGATGTGGGACCGAGACACCATACCTGAGACTCTACAAGCCCTGGCAAACATGGCCACAACTGAGACACAGATTTCTAGAACTGTAGTCTCATTAGAGAACCAAAGACTTCACAGGGACTGAAAACTAGCTGGTATCCTACGTAAGGCTGCTGTGTCCTACAGCAAGCTGCGCTGTATCTTTGGAACAGGCCCTGCGACAGAGTGGACCGCAGGAGACTTTGCACCTAGTCACCCACAGGCTCCTCTAGCAAGACACTCTCCACACTAATGTGTCCCTCCCAGGCACAATGGCATCCGCCTGTTGAAGAAGCCATGAAGTGACACACCGATGGATTCACAGTACTGTTTAGCAAACTTTGCAGGACTCCTACACATCCTGCAAGCAGACTGGTTCCCAATCTTTCATAATATAAGCCCTTAGACACCACTGGGAACAATTCACAAGCACCAAGGTTACTTGTGTCAGTCCTGCCTTTGACGCCAGATTGTGCACGCTCCAATTTCCAAGTGTGAGGGCAGAGACTCTTCCACCCTGCAGATACCAGGTTCTATGAGGGTTCAAGTCCAATTCACACCAGAGTGGGTATCACCCACCTCCTGCTAACTTAACCTGTGCTGCCCAAGACCTCAGCAGAATAGGCATTCAGCTAGATTGTTAAACCTAAAGGACAGGTATACACTAGGAAGGTGTATCTTCTCTGAACTGTGAAATCTGTGCAAGGATGATGAGAAGCCATTACAGACCACAGCAGGACTGCATCCCACAGATGCATATGTAGCCCAGCCTTGTTTTCCCCTTAGCACACGATGACAGAGCAGGCAGAAAAACCACAGAGTCCCTCAATACCCAGCTGAGAACTAAACCATGACAGCCTCCACAAATCAACCAAAACAGACAGAAGGGGACTTCCAGTCTCCCAGTACACTCTTTCTTATTCTCTGAGTCACACATGGACAACCTCCTCTCTTTCACCCAGACCTGCTCCTTCTCACAGCCCTTTCCCTTCTGCTGGGCTCAGCACTCCATAGCTTGCAGGAGCCAGTGTTTCTGCCCACCAGCCACCTCTGGCTCTGACAGTGCTTCTCTGTGCTCACAGCCCACCACAGCCAGCCCTGCCACTCCTTGATTGCCCTCAGTGTTGTCAGCAACCCACAACACATCCTTGCTCAGTTTCTGAGACGCTTCTTTGCTTACTCAGACACCATTTCCCCAACACATCGCTCCCTCATGATTTTTCCCTCTTCAAAGAAATTAGTCTTAAACTACTTATGTCCCATGGGGTATTTAAAAGGGAGAAAGGGATTACAGCTGGTAACACAAATGAAGAGCCACCAGGCTTAGGGGGAAAGCGGGGAAAGAAAAACTTCGGTTTGGAGTAGGAGGGTAGGAGGATAGTGGTCCCATCATGTTCCTCTTACTGAGGCATGGAGCGAGGGTTACCAAAAGGTAGCCTCAGGCAGACAGGAAAGGGGAGCTGTAGGAGCACAAACAAGCGACCGGTCAGGAAGGGCCACCTGGAGGGGAACACGGGCAGAGGCAGGGCAGGTTGGCCACTGTGCTACTCAGCCCTGCCCAGGAAACGCAGGCCAGAAGGAAGCAATGAAGACCTTCCAGTTAGTCCTGCTGTTTTGTCTCCTGAGTCAGTATGTCATTGCTGTTGGTAATGCTGAGTATCTGATCTTACCTTCCGAAGTCCATCCATCTACTCCTGAGCTCTTCCATCTGTGAAGTACTGCTGCTTGCTTCACAGTTTTGAAAGCCAGGCAAGCACTCCGCTTCATGGGCAATGTGACCCACTTGCCTTGGCCTCAGCCACTAGATGCTGCCAGGCACCAGCTCCTGCACAACCATGACAAAGTCCTGGTTGTGCAAGAGCTGTGATTTCCTGAGAAAGGCTGCTTCTTGCTTCATGTTTTGAAAGCCAGGCAAGCACTCTGATTCATGGGTGACGTGATCCACTCTTCTCTCCCTCAGCCGCCAGATGCCACTGGGCGCCGGCTCTTGCACAATCAAAAATGTAAAGAGGCACTGGAAAAGCAATGTCTACAGAAAGAGGAAAAAAAGACCTTTCTGTCTTTCACGGCTGATATGGTCTGTAGAAACCTTAAGGATGGAAGGGCCCTGTCCTACTGAAGCTGCCACTGCTGTAAAGTACAGTGGTTCTGCAAGACCCTCTGTCAGTACCAAGTGCTTGTGCTTCACAGCTGGCTCTCATGCAGCACAGCTGGCTCTCATGCTGTCCGGGGTAACAGGAAACTCCAGCACCACATTGTGCTTCCATGTCCAGAACGTTCACAGGAGCATCACTCACTGCACCAAATGCAAAGTGAAGCCTTCAAGGGCTCAGTCTTTCACGATCTCAGATATGCATTTACAGGAAGAAATAATTCAATTTTCGGCAAAAGCTCAGTGGTTCTGGTGACAATGAGGTTTAGATCAGGCTGATATGACTGTTCCCTCCATGCACCAATGACAGATGCGTGTAGCAGGAGGTAGCTCTCTACTCAACTATTTCCATGATATCACTAGCAGACATATCAACTTCTTCTGGAACTGAAAGTGACAGAGGTTCTGCATTTTTTTCATGTTTATCTCAAGGACCATTTTTAACCCTCAAATTGGAAAGAGATGAATGCACGTAATACTGTGTAGATGTTTTTTTCATGTTGAAATAAGGAAGGAAGAAGCTGTAAGGTGTTTTGAGAGACCTCCACGCTAATTTAAGAATCTTCCAACCCCAGACTACAAAATACGCAGGTAAGCAGTATGATTTATATGGGGCTTACTTTGCATGATTAGTTTTCCCATGAGGGCAACACAGGCAGAAGGAGAAACATTCCTGGGAGCAGTCAATGGTTTATCTACAGCCAAAAATGAACTGACATTTTAACAGCAATGCTGCCATTCCACTCAAAAGACTTTCTGTACCCCCAGCCTGCTTGACCTGGGCAATGGAATATTCCTGAAGGCCAAAAATGCAGTCAGTAGGAAAATCTGGATTGTTTTCCTTGGTCAGTCCCCTAACTACCACATCTTTCTAGAGTTTCCAGAGTTTTGAAAAAAAGAACAGGGGCATTCTCTAAACACTCTCCTGATCAAGAAAATCCAAACACTTTATCTTCTGAGTTTTTCATCCCAGTGTATTCAGTCTTGTTTTCCAATAAATATGTACTTGCATTCATAAATTTGTATGCAATGCTACAGAAAATTAAAATCAATATTTATTACATAAAGTTAACATAAAATCCAAACACAAAGATAGGTTGGAAAATGAACAACAAAATTATGAGCTCTGTTCATTCAGTGCAAAAAGAGGCTTCTATCCAACTTTTGCAGATTATTAAGGAGAAAAATACAAAATGCAGCAACAAAAGTCAGTTAAGTAGTTCCTCCAGGTCATACAGTTTCTTCAACCACTATTGTTAGGACTAAACACTGACCAGCTAATCCAGAGAGCCATCACTGATCAACACATTCAAACAAAAAGGCAAGAAATCCTGAGTTAGGTCTTGATCGAAACAACATGAGCAAGGAAACAAGAGACTTAATTTCACTAGCTAGGACAAAGCACTTAAAAAATGAAAACATTGGTTCTAGTTCTTCATCGATAAACTCTCTGCAAGGAAGGTATCTAGCACTTCTCCATCATTAAATGTGCCCTATAAAACCCTCCTAGCACACACAGCTACCTGCAGAATCGTAGACATCTTGAGAGGAAATTGTATTATCTTTGTGTTAGAACATGTAGATTTCCTGTATGACAATCAGAGAGTTTCTTTTTAGGCTTAAAATAAACACTGCTGTGCCCCCAAGAGAAGCAGAATACTAAATTCACCCAACATTATTCAATAACACCTCCACAAAAGACCAAAAGTTACACAACCGGGCAACCCAGAGGGCTATAAATGCCCACCTTGCACAAGCACTGGCGGCGCCCACCCACCATCCTGAGGACCACTCTGCCCACCGTATCTCACCACATGAACTGAACAAGACACCAGAGGACGCCACACATTGCTGGATCTGAGATTGTGAACTCCATCACACGTAAGGATGGTGAAATCTTTATCTCTCTTTTCTTTCTTTCCCATACTTCTACCTTTTAAAAGTAACATAAGATTTACAGCCCTGCATATGCCACAAATTTTTTGTTTACTAATTGAACCTACCTTCTGTCACCAGATCATATACCATTTGGGCCAATCTGCAAAATAAAAGCCTTTTGTTTGCGGACCTGAAATACTGTGTGTACTGTTTTCCAACCAAAGGGGACCCACGAACCTGAGTCACTTCTCCCCGCAACTCATACCTGAGGGCGGGATGTGACACCATCACAATACACCCTCATCGCCCAAAAGAAAGATAGGCTTTGCAGAATGACAAGTCAGTAAGTTCAGGCTTGAGTGCATCAGAAGTGAGAACCCTTCACTAGAAAGCTTGGCTTCTAGGCCCTTCCCAGGCGAAGGTGTAGATGCTGTTTTCAGTGAAGGAACCTGCTGGAAGGAACAATGATGGGCACCACTCCAAGTTAAAGGCTACGATTGCCTGGCACAGTCTACAGCAGATGTTCTCTATCACCACTTACCTACACACCAGCTGAGAGACCAGCTACATCATTATCTTTCACCAGAAGGGAATTGACATGGTTTTCAAGTTTTTCATAACCAAGACAACATATTATAATTTTAGGACTCTTGCCTATCTCTGACGTACTGTCCAGACAGTCCCCAACTCAAAATTTGACTCTAGACAGCAAGTGAATAAGCTTATATCAAATGAAATAGCTGAAACCCAGAAGAAGGGTTGGATTAAAAACCAACTAAACAAGGCTACTAAAGCAAGCGATACAAATAGCCTAACTTTAAGTAACTCAAAATTCAATGATTTTAAGGGAACTTTGCTTTTAAGACTCTTCATGTTAAAAATGAAACGGGTTTTGGTAAAAATGTATTTTAACAAACCTCTTCTAGGGTATTTGTCACCAGCTGTTCTTGAGGGGCCATTTACAGCTAGCACATGCTAAAACTAAAAAGAATAATGAAATCCAGGTCCCTGAAAGAAAGCAAGATTCAATAATGCATCTGGAAAAAGGATTAATAGATTATGAAGTACACAGAACTCAGCAGAAACGCAGATTTGCACGGTTCTTTTTATTCAAGTACTTTGAGATCTATTTTTTTGTACATATATAGGTGTATATATATATATATATATTTATGTAACACTTCTCACCTTTGGCAGATATTGTTCAATGCCAGGATTCTACATAAAAGGTAAACAGGTACTTTTCATAATGAACTTTTGTTTAGACTGTTGAGGGGCATGATATACCCAAGCAGACGCTTACTGTACTAAAACTGTTTCTGGTTTTTAGTGCTGGGTTTTCTTTCAAGTTTTACTATTTTTAGTATTCTGTAAATTTATGTCATCCAAGATCGGCTACAATCAATAATACAAACTTTTTACTAAGAAGTAGGGTGGTGTGGGTGTTTTTTGGTTTTGTTTTTTTAATTCTTCCCTTAATTTTCTTTTTCTTTTGTTCCGTTTTGTCACCTCAAACCTCAAAATTAGATTGAAACATCTCTGAATAGATTGAGACATGTTGTGATTCACACATGCAACCTTTTTTAAAGAATTAAGCAAAGAGTCATCCCCTTTGCCAGTTTCCAGGCATCAATAGTCAACATCAAGTATTTCTATAGAAGAAGCATGCCATAATGAGCTTGTAATGTATCAGCTAAATAAATAAGTGGCCACTTTCTTGTTAGAGAAACCACAAAGGCAACCACAAAAGCAACAAAATATCTTCCTCACACATGACACAGTTAGGTGGTGGATCTGTTCCTGGGCAGGCTGGCAAATGGCCATTGGTGGTCAAGTGGGAGAGAGGGAGAAAAATTTCAAAGCTGAAAACGTAAAGACACTTAAAGGCACCAAAGACAAAAATACTGAGGCCTTTAGGTAAAAAAAAAGGCAAAAAAAGCAGCATTACAAGAACAATTTTCAAACTGAATGTGTTCTACTGATCAAAATGAGTTTTTGGTTATGATGATAAAATTCAGTATAAAAGAAGTGACACAAGATAGTCAGGACCAAATTTCTCTTCAACTAACAAAAAGACTGAAGACTTTAAATGGAAAAAACTGTTTGAAGAAAAGACATGGTTATCTCTTTAGAATCTTATTTTCCAGTGCCTTCACATATACCATACATAAATAGGGGTGAAGAATCAATAGGAATTCAACCTAGAAAGTAGTTCCTTTATTAGTACTCCTTATATTTCAATCTAATCTTGAAGACTGGCAAAATTATTTGTGACAAGTATTTAATGTTGAGATTATAGGGTACATTTCTTTTACAGGATTTGTAAAATACATTCTCATCCGTTTGAATGCAGATACGTCATCACAGAGGAGACAGTGCGTAAGATTTACAAGAGAGATTTGTAGCAAAATTTAGAGATACACAACAATGAACATCTCAATATAATACTAACTTGGAACCCAGGTGCAAGTTTTTCAAACTGTACATGTATTTTTAAAAAGATAAAGCCTTTAAAAATGTTTATGTATTGAACTATTTTCGTTAAGATCAAATGCTTATTAAAAACAGTAAAATTATAGCAGCAATATGGGAGAATATCTAAGCCACAATAACATTAATAATTAAAACAAATACAAAATATAACTTGGGTGTTTGTGTTAAATAACAAGGATAGGTAACACACCGATTACTTATGCCAAACCATCAAAGAATCTGGATTTATTCACTGTACAAACAATACTGTTCTATAGTTCAAACAAAGTTACCATTTTAAAAGAAGTGTCGAATGCTGATTTCCACCAACACTATTCTGGAGCGCGTCCTGGAGAACTCACTTGAGTCTTTTAGTTCAAGCTGAACTATGATCCTTTTTGCATTTTTGCTATAGGAACTAAGGATGCTTTTCAATATGGTTTCCTTAAAACTAGGCTTATTTTATTTACACTATTCAAAGTTTACTTTTCCTTCCAACAATAAAAAGTGCAGGAGGATTTACTACATGCTATACAATGTAAAAATAGACTTTAAAAAGCCAGAACAATGTGAGTAAAACTGTACAATGTTTGTTCCCTGCTCCAGTTCATTGCACTATTAAGTTAAAATGGATGAGTTGTCATGCCCAGAAGACTTACTGTAGGATCGGAAAATCCACGCACACACACAGAGGAGGGAAATGCATACTGGTTTAGGTATAGCGCCAAACAAAAAACCACTATGAGTTATATCCACAGAAAGTTTCTCATCACAGGAAGGAGCATTGCTAATTCTGAAAGGCAGCCCTCTTCACGTAGGACACAGAACTGCAAAAGAACCACAAATACATCTTGAGAAACGTCAGTGAAGTTGGTCTGTGTAAAAATATATTGTATATACTAAAATACTTAAAGGCTGAATTCTACCCTATTAGTAACACAGTAAAATCTAGAAATCAACCAAAACTGGCAATTAAGATATCATCCTCTTCTCAAAAGATAATTGACACAACCCACTACCTTTAACTAATATTATCCAGAAATGAGTTACCTAAAGGTCATGTCTTAAACAGTGCTTTTTGAGGTGTTCTATCAGAAAACAGAACATTAAACAAAAGGTGACGCATGCAGTTATATTCTGAAAATATGCACTGACAATTTGAGATTAACTCTTTCTAATTCCAGTGCGTGTACTTGAATCACAGAGTGGGAAAATAAGACATGTCCTTCATGTGTTTCTCATTCCTGTTTCACATGTAAGAGACAAACCTCAGAGCAATCCAGCTTTCAAACCAATGCTAGCACAACACAAAAGCAAATAAAAAAGTCAGGTATAACAACTGAACAAAAACTTAAAAGGCAAGAAAACAATGTTCTTCTTATCTGAAATACTTGCATACCTTAAAAATAGAACAAGGTGTAAAAATTCTTGCTTTATTAAAAAAAAAAACAAACAAACCTGTGTTATTTTTAAGCCTTTACTAGAAGCTTGAAAGAACAGATATGAAATAGCAAACCAAGCTGAAAGATGGAAAATTATCCTGTTTTATGACATCAACATTCAGAAAAAAGTCTAAAATAAAATTATACTAGACATATTTAATGCTTTTTACTCAGTAGTAATGTATAGCATGTTTTTAGAACTCTATTTTTACATCACAATTACTGTTTGAGCACAATGGAATAGAACACCAAGCTTAGCAATAAATATATCTTATAATAGTTAACTGTAAGGACACATCTGAATTCAAAGACATTTATGTCAGCTATACATGCTTACATATTGTTATACATAATAGTTACATTTTAAGAATGTCACAATTATTTATACTTCCACGTGTTCTTGAATTAAGGAAAAAAAATCAACCACGCAGGGATGCAGTTTGCATGTCATACTCGTAGCAGGTTATATTAAAAAGTTTTTCCTGTACATGAAGTTAAATCTTCAAATTTTGTAAAAACTGGATGTAAAAACTAAATCTTGAAATAATGTGTCTAGATGTGATACCAGAAAACCTACCCCTAATATCTTGATTCTGTGTATATCTACAGGCTAACATTTCACAGAATCACAGAATCGACTGGGTTGGAAAAGACCTCAGAGACCATCGAGTCCAACCCTTGGTCCAATTCCAGTCCGTTTACTAGATCATGGCACTAAGTGCCATGTCCAGTCTCAGTTTAAAAACCTCTAGGGATGGCGAGTCCACCACCTCCCTGGGCAGGCCATTCCAATGCCTGACCACTCTCTCTGTAAAGAATTTCTTTCTAATATCCAGCCTAAATTTCCCCTGGTAGAGTTTAAGCCCATGCCCCTTTGTCCTATTGCTGACTGCCTGGGAGAAGAGACCGATCCCCACCTGGCTATAACTTCCCTTCAGGTAGTTATAGAGAGTGATGAGGTCACCTCTAAGCCTCCTCTTCTCTAGACTAAACAACCCCAGCTCCCTCAGCCTCTCCCCATAGGTCTTATGTTCAATTCCCTTCACCAGTCGTGTTGATCTTCTGTGGACCCGCTCCAGCACTTCAATGTCTTTCCTGAACTGAGGGGCCCAGAACTGAACACAATACTCCAGGTGTGGCCTCACCAATGCAGAGTACAGGGGAAGGATCACTTCCCTTGTCCTGCTGACCACGCTGTTTTTGATACAGGACAGGATACCCTTGGCCTTCTTGGCCACCTGGGCACACTGTTGGCTCATGTTGAGCCATTGATTTGTTCCATAAGTAGCTAAATTAAGGAACGCTTGTTTCCAGCAGATTTCCTCAGATATTCCTCCTTACCCTCATAACAATAGGTAATTCCCCTTCCTACAGTGCCTTCCTCAGCTTCTACTCTAAGTTTGCTACAATTTCCACCCCAGCATGTCCTCCTCATGTTGTCTTCATGCCCCAAACTGCTTGGAGCTACTGTAAGTGCATTCACCAGTACATGAATACACAAAAGCCATCTGCTCAACTGGATGTTGGCTTTTCAAAGCCTTTAGCTCAACTGAAACAGTGGTTTCAGACCTTCTCCTACCTACATGCAAGCTCCCTACAGTATCTGTGAAATGCAGTTATTCCCGCAACCTTTCCTTCTGTCTTGTGGGGTTGAAATTGGGAATTAATATTTGTGAAGCTGAAGAGACAGACAACACGACTGCATAGAGGCATTTTCTTCAGAAAGCAACCTAAACTTCCATACTTTGAGGGTTACAGATGCTATCACTTGTTGGCATTATTGCACTTGCCAGACAAATCATAATTCAGAAAGTCATTACATTATACATACAAGAAGAAAGACTGAAAGCTTCTGTAAAAAAAAATAATTCAATGGGTATAGTCAATACAAGCATGCTTTCATGTAAAAATATGGTACCAATTCTTGTTGCGATACCTAAAACCAATGCAAATACAAGAGACGACAAAAACATCACCGTCTGTGCTCCCAGCTTTACAGCTTAACTTGGGCACAACAAACATTGCTGCTTACTCGCTTGTGTAAGTCTTTCAATGGAAACAAACACATTTTTGAAGCACATTACAGTTGTTATACCATCAAAAGAGATCAGTAGAAAGATGAGCATGAACAGCATTTAAACACAGTGAGCTCACTAAGCTGTCAGCTTCAGTCCCAAAGTATGCTTTCTAAGATCAAGTATTTCACAGTGTTGGCTTGATATTTTTCCCTCTGACAGCAAACATATTCTTCCACCCTATTCTAAATATCAGTTTCTACTTCACAAACCCAGTGATAAAATTTAATAACAATATTAATATATTAAAAATATATTCAGAAAAATTTAAGCACAATTGCAATTGTTTACTAATTTCATGTTATCATCGACTTTCATTCTAAATCTATAAAATATGAATCATATGCTGGTGGGAGAAGAACTACAATTTACTGGCAAAGCAAATCACTAATTTCCTTTCATTATTACTAACTTCAGAATGGAAATGTCCACTAGAAAGTAAAAAAGAAACAAAACCCCACAAGAGGAAAAAAATCCACTTGGAAATAATTTAGGGTGCATCACTAGTAACACTAACAAGAGAAGGTAAGTTCCTGCATTGTACAAGACTCTACATGGAATATGTACTTAGTCTGGCTTTGGGACACTTACCTCTGAGGAGGTATTCCCTATGGAATAGATCCAGGGGAGAGCTAACTGATCACTGGAAAGAGGGTCTTAAGCATAAGGACAAAATGATGGTATTTTTAACATTCTGGGGGACACAAGGGGGCAGTAGAAATTGGGAAAAGAGGATGCTTTAAAAAAACAAACACCAGAAATAATTTCAAAACTAATAAGCTTATTCAGAAATGCATATGGAGTGGGGTTTTTTGTGTTTGTTTTCCCTCCTTAACATGATTTGCACTGAGTCGCTCTGGCCTTTTTCCACTTTCTTATTCTACCAGATTTGCACATCCAGTGTTCTGAGGATTTCCACTTCCAGTATTTCAGAAACATTAACTGGTTACGTAAAACATGCAAGAATGATCCAGGGTAACACAGATGGGCAACAGCAGATCTGGCTGCATAAGTCTCCTTCAAGTTCCAGCCCTGTGTCCCAGCTCTTGCCTGAACCGCCTTGTCAAAACAAATTCACTCTACTATTATTAAATAAAGATATCAAGTATTAGACATCACACATGGAGGGGGTCTGTGTGCGTCTTCCTTCACGATCCAAATTTAGTCTTTCACAAATTTCAGAATTATTTTGGCATTTAGTTCAAAACATTCAAGATTATAATATTTCTACAAAACACTACAAAATTCCAAACACCAGTAAATTTGGCAAGATTTCTTATTAAATCAACACTTATTGCTCAATCTTATGATTTTATTATCCTTTCCACACTAACAGCATTCTTCTTTTATTTGTCCCATTACATTACGTCAACAATACTACGGCATTTCTAGAATCACTTTTTTTCCTGATGCTTTTTCTTCAGCTCTTGCTTCTAAACAATCTAAGTAACTTTACAACAATATCTGGGCAAGTTTATTACTGATTCTGTGGACAGCCATAACATCCCCATAAGACTGCATGTTCTATTTTTTTAAGTACCATAGAATAAAAAGAGTTGCTTAAAAAAAAACAAACAACACAATAAGGACTTGAAAGTAAGAAAGTAAGATTTTTTTTTTCTTTGCTCTGTAAAATGGAATATAGAGCTAGAAAGTTTTACCTGTGCTGACAAATGTCATATAAACTGGACCTTCCATAAAGCTACACATATCCTGCATCACATGCAATTTACTGCTCCTTATTTTCTTGCAAGATTGGAAAAATTGATCCTCGAAGGAACAAGAAGTGAACAGATTTTAACAGAAAAAAAAAAAATCTCTGGTGATATGATTCACACATTTCAAAATCTAATTTCTTGATCAATGCTTAATAAAAAGAAATGTAATCCATTCAGTGTAAGACAGCAGCTGGATCATAGAGAAAAAAAATATAAAATGAATATAATTATCGCTATATCACATAATGATTATTACTGGGTCCAAGACATATCTTCCTGCTTCTTTAGGAAAACTAAATCTTTATGATCATTTTTACCTCACCAAGACATTTTTAATTTTTGCAGTGAAGAGAGCAGACACTTCAAAAAGTAGGTAACTTTTTTTTTTGTTTAATTCAAGCAATAGGCTGGAATTTCAGGTATAAAACCTGAGCTGAAAGTTGCTTTAAGTGATAGTATAGAATCATCTGATCTCCCTTTAACAAGCTTTAAAAATAATTTCCAGAGAATAGACAGTTGGTTTGGAGTATTTCGTACCATATATGAAGCCTCAGAAAGAGAGAAACAGATCACAACTTCAAAAACAATTGGAAGAGTTTTCCTGTTCCACAGGATAAATCAATGTTACAATATAACACTACCAGCCAAATGATAAATATTTAACATAATCTAAACATAGCAATATGAAGCTTAGCGAAGGCTACACTGAAAGGAAGCGTGAAATTTTCTGCTCACTAGGTTGTATGACTGCTTGCTGTTGTGCAAACAGAAGATCAAGAAAGTCTTAGTTCTGTTCAGTAATAAAGCGGTTGCTGAGGGGAAATTACCTTCTCCTGTCAGTGTGAGTGATGCGAGTGATTACTCTTCATACTCCCATCATTTATGCTTTACAATTTAGAGACAACAGTGCTTGTATATGACAACCTGTTTGATCCAACACACGTAATGTGAGTACGATTTTGTAACTGGCGCATCTAGCTAGCGGAACATCCCTGGTGATTTTTAAGTCACGAGCATGCAGAGGCAGTGGTAGGAGGGAATCTCAGTATCAAGCTTCCTAGGTCATCCTGTCATGTGTTCAGCTAATCTACTTTTATAAGCCACCCCTGCAGAAGATTTCTCCATTTTCCTAGGCAGCTAGTTTCTTCTTAGTATCCTTGTAATCTGAAAGTACTTCTGGATAGCAACGTCTAAAAATAGGAGCAGACACTGTAAAGCGCACTATTCATTCCAATCAGTTTCTGCCAGATGTATTGTGATGAACAACAAACAGCTTTAATTATTGACAGCAGTTCATCCTCTTGGTTGAAAGATTTTGCTTCACAAAACTGAAGTTTAGTGCCATCACCATAAAAAACCCTTGATCTTGAGCCTAAATAGCTCTCAGCTCATAAGCAAATACATGTGTAATTTAAGAAGGATTTACAGAAAGGGTAAGTAAACAATGGAGAAATCGAAGAAATCAACTGAAAGGATCTCTGCATTCTTATCGTATGTGGTAGTTCTGCAACCCTGCATAAAACTTAGAAATGACCTTCTTCCAACAGGAAGGCTGTCAGAGCTTCTAGAATACTCATGGCTTTCTGTTCACATTTTCTGAAGCAATAGCATACTAAATCTCTTCCACAACTTTAACTGAAAATACATTCAAATCTGCGTGAGATGAGAGGAATTGGAAGTCCGTGTAAGAAAGACAAAAACCTTTAAAAATCATATGGAGGGAGTTAAGTCAAATGATTGTATTTGAAAAAATAGTGGGACTTGGAAAGCATGATACCAAAAGGAGAGAAAAACTCCGCAGCATATGAACATAAAGAAGAACATAATATACATTTGGGTGGCAAATGCAAAGGCATCCATCATCCTTTTTACACCTGTTTGTTCAGATCTTGTGAGTTTGATGCATATTCTAAACATTAAACACTAAAGAAGATGGTACTATTTATATGCCAAGAATTAAGTAAGAACATAAGCATTAGTAAAATGTAGGCAAAAATGAAGTCAGTAGAAAAACGTTTAAAAGTAATTTAACAATGTGGCAACTACCTGGAACGAACTGAAGTTAAAGCAAGCAGTGATTTTCAATGTCTGACATTCTATTACTATCATAAATATATAAAACTGGAAAATAAATGACTCATGCACAAACCTTTTAAATAAAATGCGAAGAAGGTATAACAAATATATGAAAAACTAATAATTTTACTATTGATCAGAATGTAACACATAAAATAAAGCTACAAGTACTTCATCTAGCAAATGTGCTATTAACACAGGCAGTTCAAAATCTGATTCTGAAAAACCTGTACAACACAAGCTTTTAACATTTAACTTTGTAAGACAGACTGGTCTGCTCCTGCTGACGTCCTTCAGCTATTTGAATATGCACCACATACTTTGCTATATTATACTATCACAAACAAAATAAACATATTTTATTCATGAACTCTATGCTCAGAAACCTCAGACAAAAAAAGAAATATATAAATGAGAGCTGTGTTTGATAAAAGGGCAACATAGTTCATTAATATTGTAGGCCTATTCTTTTCAAATACACCTTGTATATACATTAAATTAAATTAAAGACTCCCTGCTAAGAAACATACTCACCCTTTAAAATATAGTCTGTTAACAAGCTTGGCACTTTCTCACTATCTTCTTTCATAGCATGCAGGACTAAAGTATGGAAAAAAAACCAACACCAGATATTTAGTCACAAAAGAAATACAACACTCAAAAGAAACACCATGAAGCTATTCCAACTACTCATAAGGATATTACTACCAGATTAGTAAGAAAAATCCTAACTGGAATATGAGAAGATACAATGAGACACATCGTATCTCCACCTTTCACTTGTGTAATTCCCACTGAACTCCACAGTGCATGGATGCAAGAGACTCATTTTACGTGGTTAATTATTACAGTAGAATGTCATCAGTCATAATAACAAAAAAGCACCTCTTCCCTATAAAGAAGTGTCTCCAAAAGAAAGTCATTACATCCAAACCTAAAATGTACTAACAAGTACTGGAGGGCTGGAAATCTTAGGGAAAAAAATATGCTCCACTACTTAGTTTATTTCCTTGATCTTCATCCCAAACCATGGAAAAATGACACTTTTCTTTTTCAATAATGACGTTGCTGTCAACGATCTAATTAAGATGCTGGTGTTTTTTCCCCCTGAAATGGTGAACGTTAGCAGCTATAGCGTAGAAAAATCCTAAATACATTATTGAATTCGGCATTAACGTAGAATAATGCAAAAAATGGCATTCTTGTGACTTATATCAAACCAAAACAGTCCATCCTTGCATATTTCTGAAGAAGGAAAAACATTTGGACTAGCTCGACTTGACACATATAAGCTTGTCCTTTACTCCATAAGCAAAACCAATGACAGCCCATTATGAACTGCTCTGGACAGGATTGAAAGAATCAGAAGTACAGAATTATACTGAATCGCAGTATTTAATAAACACTAAATTCCCCATATGAGACTCTGAACTCAAAATATAATGAGTTTTATTTCAATTTTTATGTTGAAGTAAGGCACTAGTGTTCATAGCTACACAATAAGACATAGCTTTGAAAGAAAAACCCACCAAACAACCCCAAATACCAGCTTCACTGTCTGCCGTAACAACAGCAGACTCACTCAGAAATCTGCAACTGAGTCACAGGATGAAGTTCCAACCAGCCCACATAAGGCAATACTGTTAATACATACTCTTTACAGTGCATTTGTACAAGACATTTTGTTAATCAACTGTCAAAACCCACAAAATGTTTTCAGGAGGCTTCAACCTCTGCTTTATCTAGCATTTTGGAGAATATTTTCCAGTGAAATTTAAATATGGCAAGATGATAAAATTTCTCCACAGGAGTAAATATAAAGTGAAAAATCCATTTGTCACAGAATAAGTATGAATTACCAGCTAAGAGTGCCTACTGCAGAAAAATACAGGGAATTCAATTCCTGCTAAAACATTTTGTTTATACCAGAATTTGTACAATATTTATTTTCTCTTTCCAGGAAACAACCAATGAGCCTTTTACATCCCCTCTGCCACCTGTGGAATCACAGACCTGTGCTGCTGGAAAGAACCTTAAGATGCAGTCAGATCCAAAGCCCTGCATGAGATCTGATCAAATATAATACATTGACGCACTCTACCATCTATTTTTAAACTGCTCCTATAAACCGCAAATGAAGGAGGTGCTGCTGACTTGCAGAGATTCTCTGCTGTATTTAACCACCTCAATAATTGATTTTAAAAACCCAAACACTTACTTTTTCACTCAAATTAGATTTTTTTTAAAAAAAGCAACCACAAACCAAACAGAGGACTTAGAACTTATAAATAATTTTGATGATCTGGCCTAAGAAGATGTGAAAAAAGGGGAATTCAAAGCACTGTCAAAATGCTATTTGGTTTATACCTCCTAATTATTAAAGTTTATTAACAAAAAAACCCGAAAACACCACAGAGAGAAGCAGGCTATTTTAAAGGCTACCACATGTATTCACCATACGACTACTTATTCGTACCAACATCCGTTCCAATTTTTGAAAGTCATTACAATAACATCAATAAAGCACAGCAGTTAAAACAAACAGGGACATATCAGGTACTACAAGACAGTATTGCAAAACTCCATGACATGCAGGATTTTCCATAAGGCCCACCTGTTGAAATAATGTGAAAATATTTACTTTCTGATACATTCAAATTTCTAGTGTTCAGGGTTTCAGAGAACAACTAGAAAACAAACAGGCCTTGAAGGCTCAGAGAACAAGACTGGCCAAAATGCGTGGCTAAAAACCATGCAACTTTACATGCATGCCAACAGGTAAGGGGGAAGAGATACCTGTATGGATTCCTTGGTTTTGAGCAACCACAGTTGGAAATACAAAGAGGAAAGGATCACCAGGAAATATGAATATACTCACTTTTGGTTAACGTTTGAAGATCTTCAACAGATGGGGGTCCATTTTTCTTCTCGTAAGGAATGACAGTTGTTAAGTACTGTCAAATGAAAAACAGAGTTACCCGACAGTCCTTTCATGCAATTTCTGTTGCTTGCATTTTATTTTGCAAAAATTGTAGCATTTAAAATTGCTAGTCACAAATAAAAGCTTTTCAAAAGGTCGTATTTCACAAGAGATCAAGATTCTACCTTTCTTATCCCAAAGCTTTTACCACAGAAGCCAACTTCTATTTTTTTTTTCCAAATTACGTAACCACTTCAGAAGTCATGCAGCTACACACTGAAAAATAATATTTAAAAACATGGAACTGTTTACAGTAAAGAATTTCTGTTACGTTTCTTCCTCAGAGCCTATCCACACCACTAGTAAAATCTTTCCTCTTCTCCCTCCACAAGTCAACCAGAAGTTCTTCATGTATTCAAAGTGCTTCTTACAATCAAATAAAAGCTGAAAGAACAACATTCACGTCACTTCCCCTCAAATAACACTTTAAATGCAGATGAACAATTTTTAAACTTGTTCTTAAAAAAAAAGAGCACAAATATCAAGCAACTGTCACCAGCTGTATGCAAATCAGAAAATAATTCTTTCTTTCCAGGAAGTACATTAAAAAAAAATAAAGAAAAAAAAAAATCAGGTAAATGTTTATGTTGCCTACAAGTAACTTGGGAAACTGGTAACAGTCAGCTTTTTGAAGGATTACAGAGTACAACTGATACAGGCTGTGGGGGTGCCTTAAGTAAGGTGTTCAGGTATACAAAAGTGCACTAACAAGTGTTCAGGAAAATTAAAAAAAAGAAAACAAAAAACTTCAAACTTGGCATACGTTGTATTTGAACAACCTCAAAACAGTCATAGGATTTTCTCAGTGACTGGTTTACTCTTGCTAAGAATGTGAAACATTCCAAGGATTGTGACAGATCAAAGAGCATTGCCTAGTCCCAGCTCTGAAGGTGATCTATAGTCCTTTGTACAAACTAAATTAGGCTGTTCCACAGTCAGGTGAAAATGCAGACAACTTTTGCCTTCTGATGATGTACTTTGGCAACCAAAAGGAACAATGCAAGCCTAATTAAACATAACAGCCCACGATTTGGATTTTTTATTTAAAATCTCAGTTTTAACAGTCGAGTGTGCTAACAGATTGTTTCAAGCCAACTCCACATTTGTTCTACTTACTCCTTACTGAAACCTTTCATTCCTGCCATTTTTTTTTTTTTAAAGCAAAGAATTTCTGTAATCTTTCAGGATTTTCATACCTGCAGTGCAACCAAGATTTATTTTCAAATTCTTGAAGTAACCTTGTTGCTCTTTTATTAAATGCATTTTGTCCCCATCTTACTTTGCAGCCTGTATGAATGCATATTCTTCTAAAAGAGGTGAGCATTTCAAAAGTACTGAAATCGCTGGAATTTTCCCAAATGAAAAAGCTTCCTGAAACCAACCTCAATTCAATTTTTAAGACTTTAACAGGACCTTTATTCTGGGTTAACAGCTGCAAGGCAGCAGACAAAACAACCCTCTATCATTCAACTTGAGAGTCATGTGGTTCCGCACGCAACAATCAGTAACCACATTTCACATGAGGTCTCCCCCTCTCCAAGTAGCAGTTCAGCAAGAGTCAAGTGTAACTCAGACTCTGGTGTAGAGGTTCACTTCGTAGGAAGAGACCAAGTGTTGCCAAATGCAGCTATAACTGCTGCCATGTTCAGAGTGCGATCGTGTGCCCCATGCTCAACCACATCCTCTGCCAGAAAGCCCAACAGACCCGGTTCTGTGTGACTTAAGAGAACCTGTTGGACGGGATACACCAACACCTAACCAAGACCTTAGGCAAACTGAGGGAGCTTTGCTCCCTCCCTTTTCCTTTCACATCGTCTCACATCCACTTAGGATGGCAAAGTATGCAAGGCTTCCTAGGAAACAGTCAATCTTCAATTTCTTGTCCAGCAGATGTAACCAACAGGTATCATTACAGAACTGCACTCTTACTAAAATTACCAGAATCAATAACTAGACATAAGGCTGTTAAATCTGCAAATGCCAGAGATGACAGTAGATCCGCCAACTCAGAAATCAGATCTCAGGCTGTCATTTCCAGCCTTCAGACCTAAGTGACATTGTAACCTTTACCTAGACAATTACTTACTAGGACATGTTCCACTGGACCAAACACTAATACTCCTGAATTTCCTTTTCTTGTAAACTCCACCTTCCAATCTTTCTAATAGCAATAATTTTTAAAAAAATAGTAATTTCCTTCTTAGTTTCCAGAAATCATCTTGTTTTTCTCATCAATACTCTTCTGCTGTAATAATAAATTTCTGTAATAGCACTATAAAAACTCATTCCCTGATTTGCTGTAAGAAGGGCAACATATTATGGCAAGGAATTAAAAAAACTACTGAAGTGTTGCTTACTGACATGAAAAGTGTTAAGTTTACTGTGGCCTCTAAATTTTTTAAGCAGATTTGACAATATGATAAGCAGCAATTTGTTATCACCCATAAAAAGCATGAGAAATGCCTAAATATCGAGATGAAGATGATTATCTTGAATCTTCTTCTGGAAATATGATCACAGAAAGAACCACCAATATTTCAGTGGCTTTTATGCAGTTGGTGTTATTTTTCCAACTGTGTTATCAGATGGGAATAGGGAGTTACCACTGGAAGTTTCTCTTTAAATATTGAAAAAGCCCAGGTCATAGTCACTTTTGTCTCCAATACACACAGCAAAAAAAGGACTAAAATTTTAAAAAGGGAAGTAGCCACTATCAGAGTAATATTATCCAGAAAATAGTAAAGTGGTAAATATCATGAAAATTAAACACCGACAAGAGTTCTGAAGTAACTGTAGAAACTTGTCATAAACTTTATGTTGTGACTTTATGTGTATGAACTTCTGCTTTTTGAGGTACACCAAAAATTGTCCGTCCTTGCATTTTTTTTTTGAGCACAACTCCAGATTATTAACTCTTCCCTGCTACCAGAAAACACATGAGTTTGAGTTCATAATGACAATACACCCTGAAAAAACACTCGAATACTCTGAGAGCAGCACTAATCAGCTGAGCAACTGATACATTTTTGATTTTGCAATAAGATGACAACACCTATATTTTGAAAGCAGGGCCAGGGTCTGGTAATGGGACAAAAACTAACCAAACAAATAAAACCCCAAACAAAAAACCAAATGCCATAGAAAAATGGATTTCCAGGACTAAATCAGAAAAGAGCTGGTATCTTTCCTACATTTCTCCCCTATTTTTCATTTTAGGTCGTTGTTATTTCCAAGATTTGCTTTAGGATATGGGAAGGGAAAAAGAAACCCCACAGCGTGGCTAACAAGGATATAGTATAAGGTAAATCAGAGGACAAGCATAATAAACCCTAGTAAACCAACTCAAAAAATGGCTGAAATAGTTCTTCAATCAGTGTTACTGTTAATATATGACTATGCTATTTATGTCTAGAAAGTTAGGAAGCAGCCAAAGAAAAAAAGATGCATTTGAATAGAGATATGTGTATAAAAGAAGTCTTAAAACCAAAGCTAAACATGTTCACTTTAGCTACTTTAATTATCACGGGTTTTCATAAAGTTAATCAGTTGTAATCTATTATTAAATGATAAAGATAGCAAAGGAAAAAAACCAAACAACCACAAACAAACAAAAATAAAACAAACAGCAGAGCTATTACTTCACCAGTACTGAGACAGAGTGATAAGAAGATGCATGTGCTCAGGATCCCCAGAGCTGGGGACAAATAGGTGGTCCTCTGTATTCATGAACTGTCATACACAGACCTTGCTTGAGGAACAGAGTAAAGCCATGGTTTCTAATGTCGTTATTCAGGACTGAATTGAGAGGCGTTGTTTCACCTCCTGAACTCCTCTGCAGGACACTCCAGCCATCTTCCAGACAAAAGCCTACTCAGCCATGACTTCTAAACTACCAGGCAGTTTACTGCCTCAATGGACATCCCACCAGGGGAAAAAATTAAAAAAATAAATTTTATATATATATATCTGTATCTATATATATACATATAACACACTCCTCTCCGACACAAATGCATAAACTATAATGGGTGAGCATGCATTAAATAATGCGAAGTACCAGTATTTTGTAATGTGCGCCCAAAGCCTAAACAACAGCATAAGCATTGGCACTTTACCAAATTACAGATTGCATTTAATAAATACACATTACAGTTCTGAAATAAACAACTAAGTATTACTTTGAAATAAAGCACAAGCCTCTTGCTGCTTAGGCATACATAACATCTACAGTGACACCCAATGAAGCTGGGTCTTTGTGCTGCATATTTCAACATTTAAATAATCAGTGAAAAGACACAAACTTGCCTATGGCATATGTATCTTCTATCAGTAATCTGCATTGCACTTATTTGGCTGCTTTAGTATCATGTACTTTTCAAAGGCAAAAAGATGACATACAATAGAGTCCATGTATTTTCCAGATGCTACTCTGTTTTTAGATATATCAGCTCTGAACTTTTGAGGAAAAAAGAAAACAAAACCTTTTTTCAGTTGGAGAAATTACTCAAGTCCTTAACGCTGAAGGCAGAAATGTTATGCCTAACTTGATACATATTATTTGACTGGATATTAGATTTTTACAAACACGCAATGTATGTGAAACATGCATTATGCCCAAAGAGACTTTTAGTCTAGGGTAAGAAAAAAGGGTTATTATTTCAGTGTGTCAGGATATCAAGTAGACTGCCTCAAGCTGTAAAGGAGAGAGGCTGAGGCTGATCAGAGGCCTGAGGCAGGTAAAGAATGCTGATTCCAACATTTTTGTCCTATTTTTTCCCATCTCAGCATTTACCTTCAACTACCATCAATTTTCAAGACCTCAGCTCCTACCGAAAGTTCAGGCAAAGAATGAGGAAAAGAGAGAAGATAGCCCAGCACCTGTTTCTCTCCACCTGAGTTTCCAAACGTGTGGCGGAAGCCATTCTGTATGACATTTGAGATCCCTTCCATGCTGAAGCGCTAAAAGTAGTGAAAACATAGCAGAAATAAAAAAAGGGACAGAGAAAAGTTCAGAAGACTATTAAATCAGCATTTATCAAGACTATAAAAGATGAATGACAAAGACAAGCTCTAAGATGTATTTCAGCACATTTTTACTTTTTCATTCACCTACTTAGTATTTATAATTAAAAAGCAAACCTTATAATGGCAGTGAAGCAGTAACTACATCAAAATTTAAGCAAGCAGCATTTTCATGCTGCAGACCCAACAACTCGGGCTTGCCTTTCAGGCTATTTCATTTTGAAAAGTAAAAAAAATGGTATTTTTGAAAGCTTAGTTCACAGTACAATCTTGCTTAAAATCTGTGTTTTAGAGACACTCTACCAATTTTTCAGATTTTAAGCACCTACTAGACACACTGTTGAGAGGCAGTAATCTTCAGCTCTACCTCTTTAAAACACTTTATGCTTCCATGCTTCCCCTTCCACAACTGAAGCAACAATTGGTATAGCCCATTTTTTCAAATATGATAAAGTATACATGATTAGTTAATAAAACACCCATATTAATTTCAAGCTCCATTGCACATAATCATAGAAACTAAATAAAGGAAAATTAATATATAATCCAATCACATTTTTTTTCTTGAAATTTGAAATTCATTTTGCTTGCCGAAGAAGACAAGTTAAAAAAAAAATAAAAATAAAAATAATTTTGATGCTTAAAATAAGATGTAAAAATCAGCAACCTAAAAATAGGAAGAAACTAACTGTGAAGGTGCTGACACAGTGCAGTGTGATGCGCACACCTCAGCACACCTATCTGAATGTATTTATTTATGGGAAGGGGAGTGAAATGTGCTGGAATACAGTATTAATTTGCTTTCTAAAGCACAGTGAGGTGAGTAAATAGACACAGATGTTGCTAAAGCCATCTTAACTCTTTTAAGATATCCTGCTTAAAGGAACTGGTATCTTCAAGCCCTGACTATTTTTAATTACTCCCCAGTTTGCCCTTGTGAGAGAGGTAAAAGTTTTAGAAGTCTAAGAAAGCGATTTATCTAAAGACTACATCAAGGACAAATAATTAAGACCTTTTTATTAAAATTCAATGACAGTATCTGCAGGAATATTTATTTTGCTTAGAGTATGAAAACTTAGCCCTACTTCCAAGCTTTGTATTTAAATGAGACATCATTATAGTTATAGTTAATAAAATAATTAATTTATACATCATTTATTAACAGAAACTCACTCTTCACAAAGTTACTTGAACATACTATCTGTAAGCACATTCTCACCGCTTCCTTAAGGAAAAACACAAGGATTGTTGAAGGAAGGAAGCTTGTACGTCTTCTGGGAGAAGACTCTCAAATCTGTACTTTGTGACAGTGAAAGCAATTTTCAAAGGAACTGCACATATGCAGCCTATGGTCTTACCTGGGAGCTACTTGTTCAATCACTCTCAGAAAGGAAACTTACACATGTAGATCTTGAAGCAACCAAATATGAAAATGTCTTATACTGGAAGCACGGATGCTATATTTAAAAGCATCATTCAAGTCTCCAAACTTGCAACTAACCAGAACAGCTTATGAATCACTTGACTCAAGTTTCCAAACCAAACAATCATTTTTCTTTCCCGTTAGTATACCACTTTTTGTTTTTCCGTGACTGAGAACCAAAAAGGAACACATTTGAACTTTTCACTGTGCTCTTGCAAAGGGATGACAATTTTGTACTGTTCTCTGGACATATACTTTCTCAGAGTTCCGTTAAAACTTAGCTATGTACAAACTTTTCATTAGACAGTCAAGATCAGAACTCCATTTGGGTTACATCCCAGGTATCTTATTCTTCCAAGTTTAGAAGTAGATTCTGAAGAATTAATGTCTCATTACAAATGTTTATTCCTCATCTTTGAAAAACAAACCCAGAAAACTTCTGATGTCAAGCTGAAGCATTCTTTCTGAGACTGAGCCAAGATCTACAATACATAAACCACATTTTCTGCATCCTATATGAGACGCTAAGAAATTCTAACATTAACGTACCACTTAAGTGATTTAACATTACACTAGACAGTTAAGAAATTTTAAAAATTGCACTGAAAAGATAATAACCTAATTTATTTCATTTTCTTCCTCCTATTATTCAAATGCTGTTTGGAAGACATTTTTCCTTTTGATGCTATGTTCTGTAAAGAATAAATCATCTCCTCCCTGCACACCTGCACTATACTTTGGCCTCACTGCTCTCTCGTCTTGGACATATTTTGTCTGCCACAAATTTCAAGAGATCCAAGGTAAGACTTTTACTTTTTTTCCTATCTAAAAATTAACACGGTCAATAAATATCTGTACAACTACACCAACAATAATACTAAATTTCCTGCAAGACTAACGGTGGTACACACATACTAAAACTCACACAGTGAAACCAAACAGATAAATGAGTTTGTCTACTGACAACAGAACACATGGCAATACATTCAAAGACTTTTTTTTTTTGCAAGAAATGTATGCTGCTTCCAGGCTAATTTGCAAACAATAAAAAATATTTTTTTGCGTACAAGAAGAGTAAAATGTTATAAGACCTTGTGAAATAAATAATTGCAACAGGAAGTACCTAAGCCTTGTCTACAAATGAGGGCATGGAAGCAGGTGTACCAGGTGTACTTGATATAATCTAGGACCACTACTTCCCATAAGGAAAAAAAAACAAAACAAAACAACAAAAGCAACAACAACCACCAAAAAACCCTACCAAAAACCAAACCCAAGCCAAACAAAAAACAACAAAACAAAAATATTTTGAATGTATAAGTATCTACAAAAACTCTCTTACTGTTCCAGGCATGTGAGCTCTTTCTTGTTTGCCATTCTGAGGACTGCCATTTTTCAGTTTCTTTTTCTTCTTTGCTGTTTCTTTGTGTTCCCTCTGTTTGTTTTGTACTTCGATGAGGACAGAAATGAAGCTGTTTTTCACTTCCTTCTCAAACTCCAGCTCATCTCGTAGAGCCAACTGCTGTACCAGTTCCTCAGAATAATCCTTAATTGCAGACTCAATTTCTTCTAGTAGTTCATTTAACTCGGCAACAGACAACCTTTTTACTCCTATAAATAATTCATGTAAAAAGTAATCTGTCAAGGTTTTAAGCATGAGAATAGCCATGGGAATTACAAGAAAAAAGTACTCCGAAATTTTTCAAAACAAAAAATTCAATTCTAAGACTACACAGAACAAAAAAAAATTCCTAAAGAATAAACACATCATAGGGGCAACTAGATCAGCAACACAAGGATGATTGAATTTTTTTCTTATTTCTGAGAAATATGAGATAATCTGCAAATATGAAGAGCATGTTATAGTCAAGGAAGCTGAAGTAGCTACTGAACTTCTAATACTGACATCTCTGTTAACTATTACTTCTCACCTACACTCACTGCTCAAAGTAAAAGGTCTCTGTATTCTCTAACACAACAATCAACACTTCGGCATTTCTGGAATCCCTGGATTTCTCACCTACAGTAATACAGAAACTATACTCTATGAGCAGGGGAATCTTCTTGGGGATATTGCTAAGGTATGCATGCATATTCATAAAAGCTTGCACTAAGCTTTTATGATAATATTTTTAGATGCATTTATTAGAAAAACAAAGAAAATCCTCCACATTTTCTTTGTCTGGGGACTGTAGCCATAAGCACAGCCTTGTATTACCTGAAACCAAGACCTAGATCAAAATTAGCTGACAGGCTCATTTCAATAAAAAATAAGCATTAATAGTTTTGAGAAAGCATAAGACTGAATTGGTCAAAGCTAAATCAGAAGCCTGTAAAATGTCAGTATGGAAACAAAAAAACCCCTCATGGTTTGCATTCTAAAGGTACTATTAGGTCATGTGTTCCCAAGAGCAAAACTATGACCAAAAAAAACGTTCAGAGGCTTGCCTGGGTTAAAAGTGTGCACATTCTTTGACAACTGTTTTCCATTCCCAATTAAGTCTGACACACCTAGGAAGCTAGTCTATGTCAACATAATTTTCATTGGCATTTGAGAAACAGCCAGTCCTGTTTAACACTACTGCGTAGATAATCAATGTAACCAAATAATTATGAACAAGTCTAGTAAATGTCACGTCTAAAAAAACTGTTATAAGGCAAAGTGGCTATGAACAAGTATTGAAAAATACAAATAAGGCCATAAACTACAAAAAGTATAGCTGTTAGAAGCATCAAATGTAACAGGTGAAATGTGATTTTTCTATCCTAAATTACAGCAGAGAAAGCTGATTGGAGAAAGCTCCTTGTCACTTACTAAAGAAAAAAAGCAGATTTTGAGAAACTGGTGAAGCAAAGTTAAATCATCTGCCGAAGTAACTCAAGGCACTGTGTGGTCAAGGCTGACCTTTAAACCATAAAGATGCAACAGACAAGATGAACTCCTGAGGCAAAGAAAAATAAATAGGATATGAAATACCAAGCAAGCTTGATAAGCTTCAAACCTAAGGACATATGGAACTGTCAGAGAAGCAAGAAGCCCTGCTGAGCCGGATACACATTGCTTTCACATTCCTGAAATTTATGTGTTAGACAGCTAAGAGTCCAACCATGAAAATGTGATCTCCTCCATAAATCTGAAGTGTAGTAAAATCTCTAAGTCATGTCACAGAAGGTCAGCCAGCTTTCTCAGTCTTCTACACAATTTATATTGCTGACCCAGACTACAGGAAAAAAAAGTATCAAACTTGGTAACAGGGACCAAAGTAGGATCATCTAGCAAATATTCCTGGTGCTCCTATCACCTTCTAGAATTGATTTTGACAAATACACAGATGAAACAAATTTCCATAATGAAACTGATTAATCACAGGCATCACAGGTTTCCTTCACATACAATTCAACCTACTGCAATCAAACTATTAATGGGGAAAAAAAGGGCAACAGTTGCCTTATTTTTGTGTTACTGCATATCAAGATAGATTGCAGTGACTGAAACAGTATTAAAGAAACACTATGTTGTTCATTTACTGCATAGCTTTCAAGAGCTTTAGATAATCTTCTCAAGAAAGTTTCTCACTTTAAAATATAGAAATTAATAAAGTTTAATAAAAACAACTGACTTATCACTTTACCTATGAAGGGACCTCATTCCAGTGAATCAAGCTACAGCTGTAATTTGAAATTCTATAAAGTTTTAGTTTTATTCTGTTATGAAAGCTGAAAAAGAGAAGTCTTCTATTTATGTTCTAAATCTAGTTTATTTATTTAGTGTATTTTTAAAATATTTTTGAATGCAGATATTTCATAAGAAGGACTTGCTATAAATCAAACACATGGGAAACCTACCCTTTAAACTATTTGCAATAAGCATAAGAGCAAAATACTGAATAAATACCACTTACTCTCTTCATAGCTGTTGTTTGTACTGGATCTCTTGAGTGTCTGAATTTCCTGCGAAAGTATAGAGAGCCGATCTGATTGGGTGGGTGTTTCATCATCTTCTGGATCAGGTGATTCCTGCATCATTTCCTCTATTTCTTCAATCACCTTCAAAAAATGAAAACCCTCCTGAATGAAGAGAAACAGTCTACACTCTGAAGCAAAGATGTTAAGAGCTTAAGATTTTTTTTTTAAAAAACTTTCAATTAGTGAAGATGTTGCTGGATGAAATAATACCAAGACTGGGTGGCAGAGAATCAACAAAATCATATTGACACTTCGTTCCCATCCTTACTCTCTGAGAATAAGCTTACCTTTTTGAAGCAAATTGGTGATCTCATAACAAGCAGTGTGTTGAAAATACACAGTTATTTCTAGATGAAAATACACATGGTTCTCCTAAAAAGAACTGAACTAAAGAGTGAGCTGGAATATCTTCCCTGAGCATTCAGTTGAAAGAAAACAAAACAACAAAAATAATTTACCGCCCCACCCATCATTTCCCTACACTTCTTTAAGAAACAAAACAAAAACCAAACCACACAACAGTATAGAAACAACTATATGTCTACAGGCTAAATCATTTACTGAACAGCTGAATAAACAACACATCAACTTTTACAGGTATAAAGACTGTAGACAGTGCTGAGATCCATCTCACAGCAAAAAAGAGCTAAGGCAGTTCAAGCAATCCTGTGTCTCTTGTACTCTTAATGTTCATCAGAGTTCATACCTAACCTTTTAAACAACAAGAAAATATATTCTCGCTTTAGACACTAAGTTATTTGAAAGCTTAGTAGCAGAACTGTTGATGTGCTCTCAAATTAGGAAAAAAACTCAAAGAATTCTCACTAACCACAAAGTCATGTGAAGATATGAATGGCCATACAGTCATGCTGGAAAACTACAAAACTCTACAATACCACCAACATTCTGAAAATATTTTTGCTTCTCAACACTTACATTTAATTTCATAGTACTTCTGATTAATCCATGGTAAGAAACTATAATATAAAGATTTCAAAGACCCTGGATTATCAATCTCACCTGAACCAGTGGAATACTTTTCAAATCTGAATGACATAATATCTTACACATTATTACAACCCAAAATAAAGAACAATTAAGAAGCTTAGCTATGGTTAACAGAAAGGAAGAACAAAAAAAAAACACAGTCTAAAAGAAGATACTACACCAACAACACTGTTCTTCCTGAACACTTTACCTGCTCTGCTGTGAAGAGTGGTTCATCATTAATGCAGGAAACAATGATAGAATGCATATCCAATTGTTCTCTCAGCTCCTCGTCATCTGACAGGTCAAGGTTCAAATTATCATTTACCTAGAAAGCATGAAAATGTGTCTTTATACAAATATATATATACACACTTCTGTATGTGTATACATATATAATACATGTATATAAAAAAAAAAGCACAACTAATACTGCATTTTCAGAATGAAACAGATTCCTTGCCCGTAATAATGGAATCAATGATTCCTTGCTGTCAAACACCTGGAAACTGAAGTATCTTAATAACTTATATCAAAACTGCAATTGGAGAAAGTTAAAATAGTTGTCAGTCTTTAAAGTCTTTTAATACCCTCAGCATATAAAGACCATATACACAATGACATGTAGATATCCACACAGAAGGCAGTCAATCCAATGTAGATATTTAAATCTTAAATGAAGGCAGACATTTGTCATTGTAGGGTGAAAACCTATCTCTAACATGACACAAACCTGTTGTGTTCTGTGCTTTTATAGTTCTACTTTTTCACATAATAAAAGACACAAAAATATTGTTTTAAAAAACAGAACATGGTTATTACCTCAGATTATTTAAAAAATATGTTGTTGAATATTTCAGGGTCTTTTCAAAAGGAAACAGAAGCAACATTGTTCCCACACATATACCATCAAATTACACTCATCCTTCAAAACCAAAGATGTACATATGGTAAAAGAAAATATTTAAGTCCTCTCCTTATCCAGTCAGGTATATTTTACTCTCAGTGATATATTCTAGTTTATTTACAAAGGTGTTTGCGTTTTCTGCACTTTGTCTATTACTAGATTTCAGCCAAACCAACCTAGAAAAGCCTTTGAGCCCCAAAAGATGCAACCCCTAGCTGTTGACATTTTGAGCTCAATCACTTTAACTGATCTTTGGGCTAATTTACAAGTCTTATGACTGGCTCTACAAAGTCCTTGGCCTCACTGTATCAGCTTCCAATTTTTGTTTTAATTCCTTCAATTTTCCCAGTTTCTTCAGAAACATCAGTAGTTTTCTGATTCATTTTGAAGGTGCTACTGATATCCCCAGATCACTGGTCTATAGAGGAAAACATACGATTTGTGTTTCTTCAGACAACACCATGAAGTCAAACGTCCACTTTTTTCCAGAATCGGAATTCCAATAACCATTGTGTGAAAGGGCTCCGCTAAGAATATCTGCTTACCTACTGCACAGTTTTGACATTCTTTAATGTCTGCAGTCCTCAAATATTTTTCCACATATGTAGGATTATGACAACTATGGGATAGTAAGCAAGGTAACAGTTTATCTAGAAGGAGGTTTGCTTCCCCTCCTGACATCTCCAGAAACAAGATTTTGAGAGACTACAACAATAGATTCTGATAATTTAGGCTAATAAACCACCTAAACCAGCCCAAGACCACCCGGCCTCCCACCCAGCCACATCCCATGCCTATTTCTGTCCTCACACTCCTGCCAGGGAACGACTTGTTTAAAGTAATTTAACAAAAATATCATAAGCAAGCTATTGCACAATCCTGTTTCTTGTGTCACTGTACACTTTCGCTCAACTACTTTTTTCAAGCTGTCAGAGCTTTACAGAAGTGTTCAGATCTGTGATGTGAAGCAAGAAAGATTAGATGAATCAGCCTCATTCACCTTACATTTTCTTCCTACTAAAAGAGGAAGAGAAATACTTTAAGCACAAGTTCAACAGCATATTATTAGTTTCAAATGCATCAAGAAAGTGTTGCTTATCTGTCAGTATTCATTGTAAGAAAGTTAAAACAAGCTACTAGCTCGTCCATATGTGCTGTCACATATCCAGAAACTCTGCTGAAACACAGAGAAATAGAAGAAAAGTATGTCAAATGCTCCCAAACAGATGGGCTTCACCCTATCGAAAAGCATGCCAGGTGGAGTGAAAGCTGAAAATCTTGAGATAGGTTTAATCCATATACTGATTTTCTCTTTTCTGGCAGCATACCTAGGATTTTTTTCTAATCCAGCAACACCACATTTTTTTAATGTAGTTCCTTCATAAGTTTCTGTACAGGACTTACAAAAACTGTATTAAACCTTTTTTTCATATTCTACCTAGTTTCTTCCTAAGAAATCCATCAGTCTTCCAGTCTATTTTTCAGTCACATAACAAGGTCACAGCATAGGGGGTAGTAAGCCTTTTTACTTTAAATGTAGGGATTTAATTATTCTAAAACCACTCAGAAGATCTGAACAAACACTCTAACAAAAAAAATAGAATAAACATAAGTAAAATTCAAGTCATAATGAGACTCAATTTGAGAAAGTGAGCTCCAAACTGACATCTTCCCCTGCTGAACCCCAAAGTATCCTCTTCAGCAGAGCAATCTTTGTTCCTGTCCCAGTAAAAAGTAGCTGTGGATTATATAATGGATGAGAGGAGTCAAGGCATTACTCTGTTCTTGGGTTATACACACAGATATTTTTACAACATAACTTCACTATGTTTAAAGATAAGGCACTCATTTCCTCAGAAGACCTGGGAGATGTGAACTCTTCCTAGCTTTTCTTCCTGAAGCATTTTAATCCATTTTTAAGGAGATCAGAGGACAGCACTTTCTATAAACCTCTCTGAAGCTCTTCATTCCCTGCTGCCTCCTCAGACAACTATTCTACCTTCTAAATAAGAAAAACAAAATAAACTCATGCATTTCAGTGTCTCCTGTGTCACCTTTCCTGTAAAAGAAACCAGTTTAATCTCCACCTGACTGCAGAACGAGGTGAACTTAAAGAAGTCCACACTGGATTTACTTCTGCCGCTTTTCCTCCCTTACCCAGAATACTGTCCAACACGAAAGAGACAGTTGAAAGATTTTATGTGAAACATTTTCTCATTTTACAATTTTTTCTGTCTTGCTCTGGTTCTAACGAAACTAAAAACTAACCCATCTAAACCGAATCCTGCAAATACACATCAACGGTTGTTTGAATTTTTGATTTTTTAAAAACTTCTCAGATATAATACCAAGCACTAAAAATATTTTAAGCCATTTAATAACAACACTCTTTTATACAAATGCAGAGTCTTTTATTTCCCTGATGAGTATAAAAGATTCAAAAAAGGTATTTCTGCTGATCAGAACTTACCCCTTTTTCTGAAAGATTCAGTGTTGGCAAGTGCAAAGCTCTGGTGTGGGAAGACTTCCAGTCAACTGGCATTACATTACCATAATTATCAGTCAAAGCATTCCAAATCCTGGAGAGTGGAATAAAGGAACAAAAATGTAGGCCTTAAAACAAGCAGTGACTGATCAGCAGTAAACATATTTGTAATAATATATTTCTACCAATAAGTATTTTTTCATCCCTAAATATTAATCTACAAGTTACTGAAAATATTTTATAATGTTTTGAAGCTAAGAGAAAATGTTTTTTGATAAACACAATTTATTTCCCTTTTTAAACCAACAATGTGCACGCAGTGGTAAAATAAAACAATGAGATGAAGAAGCAGCTTCATTACTAATTATATAACCATACTCAAAATCTTTTTGAGGGGTGGATGAGTCTTTCCTTTAACGAAATCTGAGCTCAGCTATAAATTCCTTTCTTAGCGTTACTGTTTTCATTGCCTGTTGCATGTTAAAATAACAAATTAGCATAGGCTGAGCAGCAAATTCTGAGACACATATTTTTTTTTTTCCCTTCCCTTTATCACAGAATAATGAACATGCACAAGCTATACTAAAATTCTGCAAGAATTCTGTTTTATTCAGAAATACGCTTGCTGAGCTCGGCCCACCACTCTTGTCTACAGTTGATGTTGCATCTACAACGTGCAACCTCTCTGGCTGTACCAGAGGCTTGCATATGCAGCCCTGTTCTGGGATCCCAGCTCAGATTTTGAGACAGAGCAGCTCTGTTAGCAGGCTGCTGCCTGAGGTCGGCCAGCAAACCCTGCCTCTAAGCACTACTCTCTGAGTGCCTATTTGGAGCTGCTGCCTAGCTAGGCTCAGAGGAACGGCTGAGCCAGACACAGCCTCATCACTGCCCAACATGTCTCCGATTCATAGTTGTCTAAACTTACCTCACTGTTTATATCATAGATATCTAGTCTTTTGCTAGAAGAGCTTTTCTTTCTTCTCTTTGAATAGACAAACCGTTTTGTTACCTCAAAGTAAAACTGCAGTATTTAAATGAGGATAAACTGACTGAAACTTATGTAAAGTATCAACTATAAATACTTGTAAAATAATGTTAAAAACAGGGAGGCAGCATAGATCACAAACACGCTATTGCCCAGGGGAAAAAAACAAACCCAAATAATTATCACCATTGTAACCGAGATTCTGGTCTCCATCTGCTTTCCATACTTCCCATATTTAATTTCAAACACGGCAACAGCAGGCATTTCGCAAAGAGCTAAACAAATACAACCCGCAGTCACTCTGGATTTCTGAACAGCCACTTTCCCTGGACACGCACTTCCCTGCCGGTTCGGGGAACAAAACCAGGAGGCTCCATGTCAAACCTGCGCCGGGCAGGCTGAACGTGCCCGCCCGCCCCCGCCTGCAGTCCCGCGGGCGAGGAAAGGCTTCAGCTCCCACAGCCCACAAGCCACAGCAAGGCCCAGGGGCAGCGCTTTCGCAGGGCACGGCCAGCGAGCCGCGGAGCCCGCCCTGCCCCTCGGCTCCCCACCCCGCCCCGGCTGTCCCCGCAGGCCAGGCCGGGCCGGGCCTCCCCCTCGGGCAGCCGAACCACCGCCACCCCCTCTCCCTGTCCCTGTCCCCGGGCCTGCACTCACTCGTCGTCCTGCAGGGCGCTCTGCTCCGTGAGGGGCCGCAGCGGAACGCGGCTCTCGCCGCCGCCAGCCCGGGCCTGCGGGGAGTCAAAGCAGAGGGACAACCTCGCCCCCAAGTCCCCACCGCCCCAGCCGCCTTTGTCGCCGGCAGCCTCGGGACCGCTCCCCACAGAGGGCTGGAAGCCCGAGAAGTCCTGCCAATCCCCCGGGTCTCGCTGCGAGGCCGCCGCCGCCATAGCTGCCGCCGCAGCCGGAGACGCCGGCCTGCGCGCTCCCGGCCTGCGCGCTCCCGCTTCCTCCCGCAGCTCGGGGCGGGGCGTGTGGCGGCGCGGGGCTGCCCGGCGGCCGCGGCGGGAGGGCCCGGAGGGCCGGCCGTTCAGCGGCGAGGCGAGCGCGCCCCGCGCCGCCCAGGCTCTCTCGGAGCGGAGGGCGGGAGGCAGGTGTCCGGCCTGGGGCTGCGGCCGGCAGTGGAGCGGCGCGTCCCCGACACCGCTTGCAGAGCGAGGAGTGGTGCTTCCGAGGCACCGAGCAGGGGCTGTTCACCGGGGAGGGGAAAGGGGAAGAAGTGGCTGCAATAGCTTCATTGTAACCTGGTACCCTGCGGATGGGCGGCTTTTTGACTCCTTCCCCCCTCCTCCAGCCACCTCACACATATAAAACTAAGTGTTGGAGATACTTGGTGCTTAGCAGCACAGTCACTCCCATGCCCATCCTGTGCTGGCTTTATACTTCATCCTTATGTGCAATAGCTGGTGATGGGCTTTTTTTATCTAGTACTTTTTTTGAGCTACAGTAAGTTTCCGATATCCCAAAGTACATAGCAGGATTTTTCTCTGCTAACTTCTTGAATTTGGTTTCAGCCTCCTTTAAGTTTCTTTTCACACTTGGCATTTGGAAAGAGGCGTAGTGGAAAATTCATTCCCTGTTAAGCATCTGCATGCCACTGAGGTAAAGACTTCTGCCGTATTCTACTCAGCTTCAGCTTTTTCGAGCTGACAAACCGCAGTAACAAAGGCATTCCAAATGCGATCCTTTCTGACTCTGGGAGAAGGGCAAAGGAGGCCGGGACTGCCTTGCATGTTCAAATGTGGATGCACCATTGTTCTATACATCAGCGCAACGATGTTTTCTGTTTCATTCTGGTGAAAAAATGTTTGCAGGCAGAATTTGAAGACGCTCTTCTAGAAGACATAGTCTTCCATAGCCATAGTCTTAGGAAGGAGCAAAAATTCTGGAACAGGTAACTAGCAAGGGAACAGAAATTACTGGAAATTCAGCATAAAGGGATGCACAAGAATACCCACCTATCCTAGTCAAAGTCAATTATGGGCTTTGCAGTAACTTAACTGTTACTACTTGTGCATTTGGATTATTGCAGTTGACTCTGCAAGAACATCAACTCAGTAGTCAGTGGCAATCCAAACAGTAAATATGGTGCTTAGATGCAGGGTGTACTTTGAACAACGTGAACATTTTCAGTGCCTTCGCCCTTGATCTCAAATGGATGTAGTAGAATGGGAAGTACAAGGAATGGCAAAGTTGGCCAGAAAATATGGAACGGCTCCCAAAGAATTGTATTTTGGGCTTTTCAGCACAGAAAAAATGGAGCGAAGATAGCAGCCTCTAAATGAATCGGTGGCATTTAGATACTGATCCACTGCTTCTTTGAATGCAGAAAATCAGGGATATCAAATGAAACCATTAAAAGGGTAGGTCCAAAGAAAGAAGAGGAGGCAGTTTTTCATGGAGCAAGTAGTTAAGCTGAAAAACTCCTTGCCTCAGGAAGTTACATACCAGAACTTTTATATTAAGTCCATTAACTTACAAATTAATAGAAAAAAAATTATAAGCTAATAAGTAAATAGATGATCTGTGGCTCAGGAAGTTCATGAAGTATGTATTCTGATTCCACACGCTTTCTATAGGATCTCACATTAGAGTCCAATATGATTGATTATGGGTTTCTGACTGGTACAACTAGAACACACAGACTCAATGGCAAGGCAAAGGCCTAACTTTGCATCTTTACTGAATGCTGGAACTATTTGGAATTCCACAAATCCCTCATGTGAAGATTCTTTAGTGTAAAATCCAGAACTTTCTGTGACTGAAAACTGTTCTTTACCCACAGTATGTTCTGAACTGTCCTGATCTAAGGTCAGCAGGACAATAATATGAATTCCTGTTCCCAGGGAAAAAACCTCACAATATCAAGACATAAACTAATGTCTCGAGGACCTGTGCACAGAAGTAATAAATATAAACATTTAAGAAAATACACATGAATAGGTTTAAAATTTTTTTATTGTGCTGCCAAGAGCCAAATTACAAGAAACCGCCTTACAGTTAAAAAAGTAAACAAGCAATCTGCTGAACCGTAGTGCACTCCAAGTGCCACATATGCATCTATTTTTCAGAAAATTTTATCTGCATTTCTCTTACAAGAGCACAACAGGAACCAAAGTAAAAGAGTGTAATGGATACAGCACATAGGATAAATCATATCTTTAAAATAATAATAATAATAATAAAATAATAATAATAAAAAACATTTTACACCATGTCCTATATCCTGCTAATATTTTCAGAATATGGCCTTGATTGTAAAACAAAAGCAAGCATTTACAATTTCTGGATAAAGACTGCTTACTCTTATGCAAGGAATGGATGTTTTGTCTTGACAAAAATCTTTGTAGTTACTGGACAGAAATATCTCCGTTTCAATATCAGATCGAGTACAAAACACTGGGGAGACTACATTTTTTCTTATTGGTGGTTGGAAACTGAAGTTATATAAGCGGAAAAAATGTTGACCCTCAATGATACACCTATTTTTTTCTTGGATGCAAACAGCTAGAACACCTTTTTGATATCTTAAAACAAAAAAATTGTTAATCTTCAGATTAATAAATTAGGTCATTATAATAATAAATTAGGTTTTTTTTTTCAGTTTTAAAGTTCAGCAACCTCTGACCAAGTATTTACAACAATACTTGAGAGTTCCTTTACAAAAAATACATTTTCTTTTCACATTAAGCATACTGGGTATCTGTGTCTCTTATGACAAGCATTTGTAAAAGAAAAAAGGCAATGCACAAATGGGTAATTAGTATAAAAGTGCCAAGACCTGTTTGGAAAGTTAACATTGTATTATACAGTCAGAGTTATAAATGAGGCAAGCTACAACAAACTTCCAGCTTAATGTGGACAATATTCCAGTAGTTGTTTCAAACAATTGTTTGAAAAAACAAAAACAAAGAAAGAAAAAAAAAAAAGAAAATCCAGGAGCTGATGGTGTTATTTTATGGAGCTGATTAGTGCTGCATGTATATTGTCATCAGTGTCTCTAGCCAACGCATTCATTACAAAGCCTTTTTAAGGCTAAGCAGGAAAAGAAAAATAAGAAACACCCTGAAATGTAGCAAGTAGCAAGAGCAACGCTTACTGCTATAATCGTGCACGTACTGTACACACGCAAACACAAGAGAGCACACACACACACGCGCACACACAAACACTTTCAAATCAAATCAAATCAAATCAAACTGTAGGTAGAATGAGATGCTCTTTTCTTGTCTTTCCTAAACTCACAAGCGATTAAGCACTGATATGGAATGCCTGTTTATCTTTTTCTGCTCTGGGTAAAATCTCTCTCAGATAAAAATACATTCAACAAGAAAAAAAATAGAAAAAATATATACTGTATACATAGCATTTTATATATACAGTATATATATGTATAGTGTATATACACATGCACGTATATATACATATGTATACCTACATGCATTTGTATATACATATATATACACAAACATACAAATACTTTTTGTTGTTTTTAGCATAATTATATTTACATAAATATTCCTATAATGCTAAAGTTTAAAGAAGCATGATCTCCTTTTTTTTCTGAGCTTCAAAAAAGGTGCTTGAGTAATATACAATTAAAATTAAGCAGCTTCCTAGCATGGAAGTAGTTTCTAAATCTGCATACCAGTAAATAAGAACATCAACAGGAAAAAAACAACAACCTTAAAACAGTCTCTTTTTTACTCTCTTGTAAGCAAGAGCTTTGTCCAACAAAAATATTTTTCCTTCTCCTGTATGAACAACCAGAGATTGATATAAAATAACAAAACAAAACCACAACAGACAAAACAAACAAACAAAAGCCCCTGGAACTGCATGGTGTTCTTGACTTTTCCTTCCTTCCTTCCTTCAATACTGCTGTCAAAAGATCCAGTGCTCATATCAGGAATTACTTAGGCCTCAGTCATTTGCTAATCTAGCCAATCAGCTTTGAAAAAAAAACAAAAATAAAAACAAAAAGCAGCACAAGGTATAATTTTATACATCCTTAATAAACCCACCCTTTATTTTCTGCTATAACCTTTTCCTTGCTATTTCATTAACTACTGCAGCTTCTCATCATATAGAAAAATATTTGTAGCTACACCACACCTGTGATGTGACAAATTCTGTTCTACGAGTATATTACTGTAGCAACAGCTGGGAAAAAAAAAAAAATAAAATCAGACCTTTTCATTTTTCTTTTCACCTGGGATTAGGCTTTGCTGCAACAGGTGCAATTTCAGAGCAACAAGAAAAAACACTATCCTGCTGCTCGGCAATATTTCTTATTCATTTTCTTCTCCAGCCAAGCATGACCAGCTTTTTCTTCTCTGAAGCTTCCTACCTCATTGCCTATCCTTAGCCCCTGATTTCCCCTCCCAAAAAACCTCTATAGCTATGTTACAAGCAAATACATCTTAACAAGTTTTAAAACTTTGGTTCTAAGAAAACACTTGGTCAGTTATCTCAAGGAAAAGTGGGAATGCTTTTTCTGGCACATTGCAGGAGTCAGAGCTCATCCCAGTAAGGTCTTAGAGCTGTACATGTAGTCACAAATCCAATACAATCCACTAAGCAAGTGCACAATTCTAGTTTTATTTTAATAGCAGACTTAGTCTCTCTCTCTCTCTTTCTCTCTCTGTGTCTTAAATCCTTGGTAAGGGTGCAATTCTTCAAACTGTCTGATAGAAATTATCTGCCTGTAGGTTGTTCTGTTTCTGCATGCTGTAAAATCCACTGTATCTTGAATCTGGGTCTGCAATTCTTAGCATCCTCTGAGAACTGTCCACCTGGACCATGGTACCTTTCTTGCAGTCCACATATACCAGTTGATTGTTTAGACAAGAAGGCTGTTAAAACAGAAAGGAAATATTGATTAAATAAAAAAAAATAAATTGTATTCTGCGTGTAATTAAAAAAGTCTTTGTGGTTTGAGTCCATAAGCACAACAAAATCAAACAGGCATTGGAAGAGTCTACTTTGCTCAACTTGGTAAAGGCTTGTGCCGGGCACAACAACAAGCCAACACACCCTTCTGAATCACCATTTTTCATCTTCTGAGTGGAGCTCTGGTATTCTCCTATCCCAGATGGACTGGTTAAACTGCTCTTTGTTAGTCTAGCACCACACAAGCGCTTAACCTGGTTGCCCCTGATGTGCATCAGCTCGTTTCCAAGACATTAACAGCCCCTTTATTGCTGATCATTTTCAAGAATGTTTTGTTTCTGGTTGCAGTTCCACTAAGAGAATGGGAGAGATCTCAGCTGTTAAAGTTAATTCCTGGCATGAAGTGTCCTATGGGATCCTTCTGATTCCTTTCTGAGGTGATTTATGTATTACCTCCTTAATTAAGAAAACATCCACCTTTTTTTCTAGTATTTGCTAAGCTTTATACCCATGCAAAGCAGTGTGTTACTGTGGAGATGCCAGTGTTGATGTGGCACTTGGCAGTTGTCCTTACCTGCTTATAAGTGTAGTAGAGGGGATTCAATTTTAGGCAAGCATGAATAAATGAGCATTTGAGTATGTAATGATCTACAAGCATGAATACACATAAAGTATTGCTCAAAGAAAGAGCTGAGCTATGTGTGCTCCTGCTATTCCTCTGTTTCAGAATCCTTCAACTGGAAGATTCTGCAGCTGAGAGTAAGGTTAAACAACTCTGGGTGAGCATTACCTGAAATGTTTGTGGGCTAAGCGTGAAGGAGGACAGGCAGTAAGAGTACTCTTTTGATACATAGGAAGTTAGTGACAATGTGTATGCACACCCATGCTCTAAGCATACATGTGGACAGCAAATCTTAAAAATTTCCACTGACGTAGCTCCTTTTTCCAAGATTTAAATCAGAAAATCAGAAGGATCTTTATTACTAAAAATTTACATTCAGTAACCCTTATAACAAAAAAGGGTTTTTACCCATTTATTACAAAACATTATTTTAAAATGTCTTACATTCGGATCTTCAAAAGTCTACACACTGTTTTCAAAAAGAATTCCTGAGGTTTACTGATATTAATGGAATCAGGGTGAAACACTAGCAGTCAATCTGTCATTTTAAGCTTTTTTTCTATCATATTTCTTTTGGTATTGATATGAATTAAGCACAGTTGTTGATTTGTTCTTTATGAAATAGGTAGACTACTTTAAACAGAAAGAACATAAGCTAAAACAAGCTTGCCAAAATTTATTACCAAGAACCATCAGTCACCCAGCAAAGAATAAAAGAAACTAATGAGTGACACTTGGTTGAAGAAACCTTAGAAGAAAGATATTTAGGGCAAGGACCCTCACAAGACATCCAAGTTTCAGTATATCCACAGACTTGCATTGAATCTGCATGTGGCTTAAAGTGAACTTTCTTAGCATATGGATGATGCCTTATGGCGACATTGAAAAAAACATGTTTCAGCAATAGAGGTGTTAGAGGAAAATGATGTTCCATAAGTAAAAAAGTACATAGCATTATTGATTCTAGTTCCACAGCTAGAAAGTTGTGACTTTCACTTCAGTTTCAACCATTTTGTCACAAAACACTTGGACAGACAGCAGCCTTTCTGAGAGTTTATGGGTAAATCTCTTAGTTCAAAATGAATTTTTAAATTGAATCCTTAAGAAATACAGAAACTGGTATTGCTCACTTGTCTTAAAAGACTAGAAGAGGAAAAATACCAATTCTTCATGTTTCCTGTTTAATTACAGTAGAATTCAATGTTATTATGCTCTGACTGTATTTGTAAGCTTTTCAGAAACGACCTTTTAAGAAAAAAAAGGCTCTGCAGAAGTGGCAGAAAGAATATGGGCACTGCTGTATTACTTTTTTAGGTGGAGCTGAAGATGCTCTGAAATTGTGTTCAAAGTATGGACAAAGTCTGTTTGACTAGAATTAGGAAGCGTAAGTGGGATAAATTGGGGAACTACTGATATAAATGGCATTTGAATAGGGAGTAAGGGCTTAGTCTGCTTATGGAACCATTACTCAAAAAACCCAAACAACTCCTTTTCATTGTTCATTTCCAAGCTCCTGCTTCTTCCATTTTTGGTGGAATACTTAACTGTTTTTTTAAGAGAACCCTCTTAAAATATTAATCCCAGAACTATGTGATGCAGTTATTAGAAAATGTGACAAACACTACTAGTACATACAGCACCTGATGTTGGAGAAGACTTTTAAAGCAGATTAAAGTTAAGAAAGCAAAAATATTCTCTTAAGAGTTTGTCTGTAGATAAGAAAATTGCATGTATTTATCTACACATATACAGGGTTGGAGTTTTCTTAAACTTTTTGCTGAGCTTGATTTCTATCTAGTGACAACTCATTACTATATGGAACAGGAAATGTTTTAGTTTGGTACATGAAAAAAGTAATTTAGGAGTCTAAATAAATACCAACAGACTGACTGGTATAAAATCGTGTAACACATAATGAGAAAATAATTTAAGAGAGTTCACATGATGCAAACTCAACTGCATCCCACACAATATTCTAGTTAATCTTGTTTTCCTAAAAAGTGAAAGCCTGGAAATAGACATAAATGGCACCTTTGTTGGAGCTTTGTAGCAGGAGACAGGAATCCACTGCTTTTTCTGATTGATGAGCAGAAGGACGATGATCAGTAACAGCGCTATCGTGATTGGAATTGTCACCAAGGCAACAGAGCTAACTGACGCATCTTCGCTTGGGTGCGGTCCGCTGCCCCCTCTGTACCCTCCCTGGAGATGGCTCATGTCTGCAAGGCAAATGTGAGCGTTTGTTCTTAATTATACATGGGCCTTGACCATAAAGAAGAACGCAATTATAAAACTCTTAGTTGTGGATCTTGTCACTCATATGAATTAGGACCTTCTCTCCTGAAATGTCACCTTATTTATATAAATTAGAACAACTGAAAGCTAGTATCTTGCATAGTGACTGTGTTATCCGGGGAAAGGCCATCAAAAAGAGAGGAAATGCGATGGAATTTAAAGCATAATAACAAGCGAGTCTGACAATAACCTCTTAGCTCAGTTGTGTTTGCATCATCTTACCCGATCACAACCAAATCGGCCTGTGTTTCTATGCTGAGGCAAACCTGGAAGTCTTGGGATGAAAGTCCTTATTATTATGTTTTTTCCCTTTTAAAAGCTATTAAGACAACTCTTTCATTTGTTGAGAACATGTTACAATGCTTGTAGCACTCAGCCTGTGAAAACAGAGTGCTGTAGCAAGTTTTGCATGTAATTGCAAAGAATGGTAATTTTCAGTGACATGTACAACATTCCCACACAGTTTGCAGTGTGTGTTTATAATCCCCAGCCAGGATAGTTGCAAGCTAGCTACTAATGCCTCTGAGAAATGAAAGTGCTGTAATTATAAAAGTGTAAGCTTACAATTTTGCTAAGCAGTTACATTTAATGTATCCTTTCTTCAAACAACGGCATGCTATGAGATCATACTCAGATTTAAAAAAAAACCACATACAAGTCCTTCAGTTGGAAAAGATTAACAAAGACTGTGTCATAAGAGTGTTACCCTTAGCCTGGAATAACAATTTCAACGCAGTTTTAAACAAAAGATGGACTTACATCCTTAAACAACTTTATTAACTCAGTGTTATTACACTTGAAGTGTTGCTATTTTTTTTTTTTTAAACTTTGATGTGTCTATGATATCTGTTAAGTTGTGGTACATGTTCTCCTGTTCTCATTTATTAATATAAGAATGTCAAATCAATCAAATGAAGGTCTGTTAACTCCAATGGCCTGACAACAGCCTGCTTTCTATTTTTTGTAGAGGAAGAGACACTGCAGAATGATACCTCATTCATCATTTTATTGCATTCTTAATTTTATAGAACTCCATCATATCAACACAGGTGTTTCTTCCAAGCTGAAGACGGAATGATAATGAGACCAAATTACACAAACATAATCTAATACACTGACTCATCTTTACTCAAAGCAAAATGCATGTAAGTGTTCTGCACGGAAGAATATTCTCAGATAACCACCTTTTCAAAGCATTATACACATGCTACCTGAATAGAACAAGCAGATGTATTAAAACACAAGGAATAAACACAGACCTAAGTTAGCCTAGTTTATATGAGATCTTACCTCTGTGAATGTGGATGATGTCATTTTCACTTGGTGTTGGCCAGTTTGGTACTTCTAATTCCATGTCTCCTCGATGGTTTGTCTTTTCAATGGGGATGTTAGTAGGTTCAGGTACATACATCTCTGTGAAATGAGATAAATGTGTTTTACAAATTACAGGCTGCTTACCCTCCCAGTGCTGCTCCTAGTTCGGGAAATAGACTTGGCCATTTGCAGTGCTTTGTCCTATGAATCCTTTCATTTGTTTCAGAATTTTCACCATTACTAGTCTAGGATTTTGTTTAAAAACCCGTTTCGTACTGTATAGGGGATCCATACCTGCTGCCATTATCATTATGCTAATGTGAATGGGATGATAATAGTCCTGTGGACAAATTTGCTTTTGAAAATACCATTTCAGAATACACACATTACTATAGTCACAGAATCACAGAATGATAGGGATTGGAAGGGACCTCAAAAGATCATCTAGTCCAATCCCCCTGCCGGAGCAGGAACACCCAGATGAGGTTACACAGGAAGGCGTCCAGGCAGGTCTTGAATGCCTCTGGCTCCTTTGTGATACTAAATGACAAAAAGACCAAGGGAAGGCTACATCTTCCCAGCTGATGTGTAAATGGTCACTGCTGGTTTCTTTGCCTGCTTTTTTTGTAATCCTCAAAGCAGGAGAACTGCAGGAGGGGGTGCTGCTGGATCTCCCCACTTGTCCTGTTGGAAGTAGTTACCAGCTGACTGCATAAGATAAGCCAGCTCTTGCAGATCAATGTCAGGACTAGCTTTAAAAAACAGCTGCAATTCTTATATCCCTTGTGTCCATAGCTAAGAAACTTTGATATTTCTTTTAAGCCAAGTTAAAATGATAAATAAAGCAATACGATATTTGAAAAGTAATGAAGAGACTTTGAAAGGACAGAAATGTTAATCACTGACGGAATCTGTGAAGATGTAAGGATATTAATTTTCCTACTTCACTAATGTATTTCCATAACCTTGTGAAAGGACAGAGCAGGGACAAGCAACTTATTTTTGAGTTCACAGTTTTCAGCATAAGTAAAATTCAAACTATATGTCTGCACAGTGTGCCTGTCTGTTAAGAATATTCATTCTCCTGAAGGCAAAATGTCTGTTGTCGTCTTGATACTGTTCAAACATGGGCTGACGTTCAAAAACCAATTAAAAAGACTTCTTATCAGTCCTGGAAAACCAGCACCACATTACCTGGACACATGGGACAGCAGCTCCCCTCCACGTTGATGGGTTCAGCACAAGGGAGGGGTGGGCAGCTGACAGTGGAGCAGAGAGTCTGACCCTGCAGGCAGTAGCAGTGTGTGCAGCTGTCGATGTCCCAGCGCTCCTCATCAGCGTATGTCTTCCCGCTGAAGTGGCAGACCACTTTCTTTGGAACTGTATCTTCTGTTGAAGGAAAACAAAGTGGCGTGATCAGGCGGTAATGGCCAGGTACACACAAACCTGATTTTTTCCCCAAATGCAAAAGCGAAACAGCAGCTACAAAGAAATCCCAGCTGTAATGAAAAGCCCCTCTGTACATCTTCCAGAAAATCTTTGTTTAAAATGTGTCATTTCGTCTTCTTTATAAAACACATAATTAGCCTGGGCTGCTTCTCCTCATTTTCTTCATGCAAGAGGGCAGATGATTGGTACAAGAAATGATGATATAAAAAGTACTGTGAAAATTAAGGATTTTTTTTTTAATGATTGACTGTTTGAGACTGCCAACTCCTCCTCCTCCTGGTTTCCTAGTAAATCCTGTTTAACTATGGAAAAAAAACAAACTACCTACTTTTCTCATTATGAAGGTTCAAGAAAGATGAACTCGGTCTGGAATACTTGAAGAAAATATTAGGGAGGATGTCAAGAAGGATGAAGCAACCCTCAAGTGACCTAACTAGAAGTGCTTAGACTACTTATTATGATAGAACAGACTCAAAGGGGATCTGATCATTCCCTGTAAGTGGTTACATGGAAAACCTCAGGAAAAGGGCAATAACCAAACTCAGTACATTTTTTCATGGTTAGTGTTATATAAATTAGAAACTGGTGTGATCTTAGCCTGCAGAAAAAGTGAGGTTCCAGAACACTTCTCCCAAAGACTGAGAGCTGAAAAGCTACCAACTTTTCAGATAGATTTTGATACAGTACTTCATAGGGACCTGGACTTGATGTAGCAAGTAGGTCTTGGGAAAACACTTAAAAGATTCATTCGCTTTCTACCTAAGCATTTAATACACGGCTGTTTTTTATATGGCATCCTATGCAAGCCTTTTACGTGGTCTGCAGTATACTTTCTGTTTTGCTGATAAGACAGTCATTAATTACTTAGCCTAGGATGTTTCTGTCTGTTGTAGCCCTCTATAGATAATCATAATAAAGCCACAACCTCCAAAAGCCAAGCAGCATCTCATTTTCATCTTAGCTTCTTGCTACCTTTTTTCCTTAGAGATAGAAATTATTATGAAACCTGCTGATGACATGAATTTGCAGATTAAGCATACACATGAGATAACAGAATGAAATTACAAAGTAAATTCTTGTCAGAGAAGTGCTGGTTTAACACTCACACTGATCACATATGTAAGTATGTCAGTCAGAATTACCTCCCAAATATAAAGACTTATTAAATAATTTGGCGATCAGTACAGTTTTAAGTAGTGACAACGTAACAGACTGACATCATCTGGAATAACAAGGTTAACAGTCAGCAGAGCAGTGCAACAGATCCAGATAGATTAAATTCAAATGCAAGAAGTACTACTATGAAAATACTAATGGAATTATCTGAAAAGTGCAAGTGTTCCAGACAGCCCTGGTATGGGTATCCCATGGCTTCCATGGTTGTCAGTATGGGTCTCCACCTCTCCAAGTAGAGGATTTTTTAAGTGAATATGGGGTGTACATGGAAAAGGAAGTGTGGGAGGAAAAAGTGACTGTGAGCTGTAAAAATCACATTAGGTTCTTCCATAGATGACTTGCATGTTGGCAGACAGAGCCAGTGGAGCCCTGTGTTGGTCAGAAAATGGATATGGTGGTGGAGAGGGTGAGATGCACACAGCCTGAGCTGTCAGCCCTCTGTAGACCTAAGACTGAGCCCTCCCCGTGCACTCAGGGCTGATTTGCTCCCAAAGCACCACCTTGCCCCACTCAGGACACCTTCTTCCACTCAGCAGCTGGTCTGGCTGGAAAAGTCCTTTAACTTGCTCAGGCTTTTGCAAGTTTGTAAAGAACACATCACAATTTAAAACCGTAAATATTTGTTAGGAGAATGAACAAGGTAAAGTCACAATAGCAATGTTGCACCTTTGAACCTCAAAAATTTTAAGTTCTACAAAAGTATTATCCTGTGTGTATGTCTCCTGTTTTGGTGTTCATCTCTATGCATATATAAGCGCACAGGATAAAGATGAAGGCCACAACACCAACAAGTACTCAAGGACAGTAGAAACGCACACACAAAAATGCAGTTCAGAACACCGTGTCTAGCTCTACCCGTATTCTCTCAAATTTCCTCTAGCTGCACCAGTAAATCAATCTCATCTAGTAAACAGTTGTTGTTCTGTCTTCTGCAGAAGACTAATCTTGTATATAATCAAATAGATATCCCTTTATCCACTCTAAACTAGAAGGTTATCTTTCCAAATCAATCTTTCTTCGCATGAAAAAGAAGAATGTTGAACCACAGGATTAATTTAATGATTCAGACAAACAACAAAGCATCCAAGGCCTGTAAAATTTTGAATTTGAACCTCTACTAACTTGTTAATCATTAACCAGATCTGGATGCAGAAAGAAGCACAATAAAATACAGTTCTGAAAGCTTGCATAACTTTTGAAATTCCAATAAATGAAGAAGGCCTGTTTCCACAGAGTTTGCTGACTAAACACTAAACGCTATTACATGAAAACAGGAAGAATCTGTACAAAGACGTGCTCCAGAGTTCTCAAGAAGAGTAAACCAGTAAGAACCAGGAAGACAAAAATTAAGTGCATGATCGTACTCATTTACAGGCAAGATTACGCAGTTCATAGAAGCCATTAAGAAAGTAAGTTTCCATGAATTTCAGTTATTTAGACCACAAAGCACACTGACAATATAGTATACCTTAGATTAATAAAATGTATCACCATTGAAAGTCTTCATACGTGAGCATTAATTACAATCTGCCTTCTGTATTTTGTATTGCTTAGCCAGTAGTTTAAACCATTAAGTTTCTACAGCTCAAACATTTAAGTATTTCCAATATTGTGCAACTATATGGGATTCAAAGTTAATTAATTAAAGCCATATCTACACATTGTGTATGTATTTGCAAACCTGACATGCAAGGGGTAGGCACAAAGTTCTAGAGGTTTTATTTTTGTAGCTTATGGCACCAGTCCCTGTAGTGTATGCCTTCCTTGACCTAAAGAATTCTCCAGTACAGTGCTAAAGCTCATGTTCTGACTCTACTGGTTTGATTGCACAACTTTGCTTACACTCTGTATTTTTTTAACATTAAAATGTATTCTGGATTAAAATTATCTTCATGGTTGTAAAGGCAATCATTGGAAGAAAAACCTGCAGGAAACCAAGTGTCAAAGAAACTTTAAATCTTCTCCATTTTGTATGCAAACCACAATGAGAAAATAGTAATAGGATAACATACTCCTTTCCACTCAAAACGTCCTCACCAGGAATATATATAGGGTTCCAAGGGCAACAGAAACTTCAATACCTTCTAACTTTTCCAGACATTTAGTTGATGGAATTCCTGGCATATCTTACAAATCTGTATCACTTATTATTAAAGATATTTTATCTGCAATGAATTAAAGATTTCAAGAGCTATATCAATAGTACTCATCTGAAAGGACTTCACAACCTTTTTGACAGTCTTCTGATGAAAAGCTGTATTGTTTATAGACGGGTGAGTCGATACACGTGTTCAATTAATGACAGTTAAAGCCGTCAATTTCATTATATTCCTTTTTACTGAATTCTTTTCTACTGGAACTCCCCTGCTACTTTTGGAAATGAAGTAAGGTCCGAATGCTTTCCAGCAATGCTACAAAGACTTAATTTCAGTAAGTTCATTATATAATTCTTCTCTATCAGCAGCTTCCATTCTACAGCCTTTGTACTTACTATGAACCCATAAAAAAAGTCATCTGTAAATAAATACTCCTATTAAAAATATAATGAAAAAGTGATCAATAATCTCAAATTCTGCAACTTTAAAAGTGCCAAACAATTTTCACTATCTACAGCATCCACTATTCACTTCAACTCCAAATATAAAACCAGTGCACAGCACTCAATTCTTTATAGAATACATTTTTAGTATTAAAAAAAATATATATATATATATATGTATATATATATATATATAATTTCCCAAACTTTTTCTCAAATACAGGGTGTTTCAAAATAATGGACCCAATTTGAAATCACACTCCTTTGAAACTGGGTCTACCTTTTCGAAACATCCTGTATATTCTTTTGGGTCTTCTACAACTATTTTTGATGAACTTCAGGATTTTCCTGTATTTTAATTTAAATGCCTTATTAACACTTCTCCATTCCATGTAATTTCATAATGCTTCAGCTTATCTTCTGCAGTTGTAATTAATATTTTCCTCATATTATCACGTATCTTGACATAACAGATGTTACCTGGCAGGTCTGCCTTTAAATTACATGATTTTGTGGGATGTTTTCATCTAGTAAGGTATATTACCAAATTTTCAGGAGGATGTCTTCTCAAGTTTGCAGGCAAATCACGTTTATATCTTCCTGCACTTCTACCTCAAAACCACAAATCATGATCCTTAAATCTCCCTATGCAGATTTCCTTCTCCAGTTCAACTGAAGACACAAACTGCATCTCCCCGAAACAGGGAAAACATATTCCAATTTGGAAATATAGCTTCTTTCTTATTTCCAAGAAGGGAACAGCAAGTTATTTACTATTTTTATTTGCTCACCGATGCAGTAAGGACAACATTGTCCTTTTCTCAAAACAGGTCTCTCACAGGATACAGGTGGGCAAGACTCAGAGTAGCATCTAATGACACCATCCATGCAAATGCAGCTAGTGCAGACATTGGGCTTCCAGGACTCAGCTGTCAGAAAAATATCTCCTTCATCATTTTTGCAATAGCTGGGCATGCTCTCATTGCTTGATGAAGAGGGCTGAAGAGGTTCATCTGTAAATATTAACACATTAAGTTACTGAAATTAACAGTAGCTAACTTATTTCTTATTTCCCTGACAGAGGGTTCACCCTTGAAGAACACAATGGAATGTAACACATTGGCTCACGACTTCAGAAGAACTAGAAGGACAGAGCCTTGTGTCTATTCAGTCTGCACACGTGATGAGGATCTCATGATGTGCTCCAGAATAAAGTTCATGTAGACCTTTGTCAAGTTCACTCAAGAAAAGAAAAGTAAAAAAGGAAAATAGGAGAGCAAAGTGAAAAACAATTGCCATCAGAAGCAGCCCCTCAGAAAGTCACTGTGAATGCTCTGAACTGAACGGTATATAGGAATTCAGCTTAAATTAGAGAGATTAAATTTTAAATCTAAAACTTGAATCCCAGCTTCTGCCATGTCAGTTCAAATCCTTGAATGATGCAAAGTGAAAAGCTATTATGCTGCTGTCGCCTTCGCTAGTGGACTTATATGAGCTAATTATAAGCTGTTGAGAAACAAATAGAACTTGATCGGGCTTCAGCTTGATGCCAGTGGGTCTGCTTTAATTCTCATGCCTGCACATTGGTACACACATTTCTGCAATGAAGCTGTATCTTAACAGGCATTATGGATCAAGAAATACGTATGTGTGAGCAGAGAACATATAAGAAAAGTGGAAGACAAAAAAGGATTCATAAGGGCACTCAGATCAGGTTCTCAATCTAACTGTGTAAGTTATGAGACTAAGGCCCCTTACACAGCTCCTTATGCAAGGAGGAAAGATCAGCTGCTCCAAACAGTATTTTGAAGTTAAGCAAATGCTCACTGTTGTTAATAATCAGAAAAATGGAAGTCAGGAGAACAGGCTAACTTTTTTTACTGAAAATCTTTTGTCAGGAGAAAAAAAACACCACCCCAAAAAACAATGAACACCCTGTAGAAGAAATGGCAAAACCTATTTTTTTTTCCTAAAGTTTTTATATTTTGTTTTTTTTTTTTTTTTAATAAGGACAAATATTTTCTCAGTAAGTTTATATACAATTCACAGGTTTGGATTATAAATTTCCAGTGCAATAAACTCCACATTTGCTGTGTAAAACAGGAATTCACATTCATTTATAATTACGTCTGTTTCCTTGGGGGAAAGCAAATCCTGCTACCTTCTTGACACTGTGAGACAATCTAGGAGGAATCTGGCACACCTGCTGGGCTGGAAGGCTTTGATATTACTCAGTTGTCTTCAAGTCACTCTCAAATCATACCAGGTGAAGGCAAAAGCAAACAGAAGTATTTTTGAGACCAAATTGCAAATAGACAAGATAGTAGTAAAAAGGTTCATAGAAACCAAGGTTTGTAGAAAGGAAAAGAAACAGCCTGTATCTGCCTAGCACTTCGACTGCTTTCGAAGTTTTTCTAATCCAGTATGTTTCCATAAACAAGTCAGTGCATATTTCATAAACCTTCCAACTAAGGATTCTGGTTCTCATGCAACCCTGACACTATTAGATTGCCTTCAGAGAAAAGGTTCAAACTTCAGGGCCACAGCTCCCCTTTACATGTAAGACATCTCTTGCACACAGTCAGGTCTTGCAGTTGAAACAGAGGACTGCGGTCTCCCACTCCAAACTGCTAAAGAACAAAGGCACCACAAGAACCAAGTGTGCACATACCAAAACAGTCAATATTCACATCACACATTCTCAGGTGAAGAAAGGACTCTGATAAAAGCTGGTTATCAATATATACCTGGGCACTGTGGACAGCAGGAGTCCTGCGTGCGGGTGGGGTTTTGACAAAGCAGAGGTGGACAGACTTCAGTCTCACATAGGACACGTCCACTGTGGCATGTACATTGAGTGCAAGAATCAATATTCCATGTCTCTCCTTCTACGAAGTATTCCCCACCGGGAGCATGACAGATCGATGGACTGGTGAGCTCTGGCTTCTGCACAATTATTTCATCTGCGATAAACAGAATTGGAAGACAGGCAAAAATAACTGTGACTTTAATGATTAACAAATGTACCCACGATTAATAATTTCTGTTGTTATTGAAAGAAACAGGAATAACAAACCCAGCTATAAATGTATTCTTAATGAAGCTCTTTTGACTTTATGGCACCTTTATCTTATGGAAAATGGAAAAAATATAAACAAGAAATAATTTGAGAATCAGTCTGAATAAATGCTAGTTAATATAAATCAGAGATACCTTCAAGCATTCTTGCCATTTCAGAAAATAAAATAAAATCAAACCAATCTGTGATGTAGGAATTCCAAGAGACGACTGTCATTTTCTGAAAAATTATACTGATCAGACAGTTTATTAACTGCTAAATATTAGCATTAGTGCAATTAATGAAAGGATGGATAAGTATGATGTTCATCTGGGATCTAGGAAGTCCACATTCAACTGTCTGCGTTTAAGTTCCTGAGTGATATGTGCCTGTACCATTTGATGCCAGATTAAAAAAAAAAAGAAAAATACAGAATCCTTCACTCAACCCCCTAAAGACATATATGCACTTAACATTAGTGGAAGTGCTTCATCACTTTGTTCCATTAAAATAAATAAATACATATAAATTTTCTGCAGTCTTTGAAGTAAAAGGAGATGCCACAGTGTGCAGACTCATATTTCCAGTGACTGTATCTCACCAAATGAGCCTTAGGTCCTTTTTGGATAATTAATTACAGTTCCTCTACAGCCCTGGCTAAGAGACTCACCCAGGCAGTTTAGAGAAGAGATTTGACCTCCTTCAAGTTAAGAAAGGAACTGAAACTGTTTCCCTTGTTCAGCATGAGTGTTCTCCAACCACTGGGGTATTACAAAAGTGAGGGAACTCTCTTTAATTCTTGGTGTTTTAAAAGAAAAAATAAACTTGTCCTGCACTTCAAAAGCGTTTAGGCACTTATCATCAAGAAAAGGTTATGCTATGAACTTCATCCCCACAGCCTCTTAAAGTGCTTTGAAGCCCTCTTCACATAGGGACAATAATAGCTGCCAGCTCACCATGCTGGTTGCTTGGGACTTGGACCTGCTTTTTCCATGCACTGTGTATAGGAATGGGGATGCCTCAGACAAGATGTTTTGTTCATCCACAGGACCCATGACTTTGAAAGCTACATACTGCTGCAATGTGAAGCTTCAGGCTTGTAAGTGGTGATGTCCTTCAGCCTGAATTCAACCTGTCTAAGATTAGACAACTAAGATAGGTGCCCGTGTTAAAAACTGAGCTGCCTCAGGGTTCCTGTGCTGTGAATAGAGGGGAAGAGAAAATGACTTCCAGGTAATGACTCTGCATTTCTAAACCACTTGCTGAAGGTCCCTCTCTCCTCCTTAATTGTAAAGATGCCTAATGTGAACATCATCCTAATCCAAATATGTGGATTAAGGACAGAAAAATTAAATGGATAGCAGCTCCTCTTATCATTTAGGTAGGTGAAGGCTCACCAAGGGCTTGTGCTTCTCTCCATATTTGGAGCACTGCTGTGATTGTCTGGAGAACGGCACTTGTGCCCTTTGCTCTATGACATTGCTATGTAGAAGACACATCACTCAACTATTTGTGTTTGTTTCTGAAGAATGCTCAGTAGAACTCAAGGAACCTGATGATCTTACTCCATTCACAAAGTACTTGTGCATTTCTTCTCTCAGGAAATTATTTTACCTTTCACTGATTTGCTTATGCTATGCCTCTCCCATTATTTACATTTATGAACCACATATGTGATTCATTAGCATTTACCTGAAGTGAGACAGCTAGTCTGCTGCTGTGTCACTGTCTGGTTTTTATTTCAGTGGGAACAACAGACTACATTTTAAGCAATGAGTTCCTGACTCACCATGGCAAAGGCAATACTAATTATGTCCTAGAAATTTTCTCAGTCATCTCCTTTGCATTTAGTTCTCTGCAGAACCACAGGCCTGTTTTACTACAGCTCATACACTGTTAACAATCAGAAAAGCATAACCAGAGAGTATTGCTGTACATATGGTATTGCTTATTGCTCCCTTATCAGCATTGATATTGATATATCACTGCAACTGAATTGCTATAAATGTAGAACTACCATATTCCTGCAGGAGCAACCAGCCAAACAAATACATACTTTCTGGATAGTGTGGTTCTGCAAAACACTAGCAGTTAATGGCTTTCTAAATGTTACAGGAAACCTAGAGCTTTTCACAGGCATTGCGACAATTCACTTAAACCTCTTAATATAGAGAAACATGGTTATCATGAATGTTGTAGCTGTCAAGGTACATCTTGCTCTGTTGACAAACAACTAAATATGGAATTGAATGTAACCACTTTTTTTTTTGAGTCTGAAAAATTACCTGTGAGAGCTGCCACTCCCCTGTTGATAGGTTAACAGTGCAATTCAAAACTCAGTACATCAGGATTGCTAATTATTTCAATATCCTTATGCCAGACACATTTAAGTGACGTGCTCACAGTTCCAAAGTGCATTCCTGTTCTCTAAAAGCCACGATATTTATTGAACAACATCAGCAGGGAATCAATAAATTGCACAATAAAATCAGAAGTACATTTCTAACAAATATAAAACCTCAGTGGGGGAAGCAAAACCACACTGGGACTAATTTGGCCATATTAATTCATACACTTACATATGCAATCACTTTAAAAAAATGCTGTGTCTGCCCTAGCATTGTAGAAGTTGAGACCAAGTATGATTTTGCTAACACAGAAGCTAGGTGACTGGTACCTTTGAAGCAGAAAAGGATGTCAAACAGAGAAACCCATGCAGACACTGTATCTCAAAGGAACAGACACTACCGGGTAAACAACTGCTTATACAAGAGACCAACATTGCTGGTGCTCAGAATCAAACACTGATGTCACCCACAAGAAATGTCCAGTGTGTGAAGATAGGTACTGCTAATCTCATACTAACCTTTCTTCCACTAACTGAACATTAGGCTTATGAAATTATGTACCCACACTCATTCTCTGTACACAAAGTAATTAGCCACTGGCACTGCTGAAAGACAAAAATTATTTGAATGCTCTGAGGTGTCCTGTATGTGTTAGGTAAATCAATACACACAAGAATGCTGACAACAGAGTGAAATCACGAAGAAGTCTTGAGGATCTAACAACAGAATTACTGGAACAATGGCCCTTCATTTTAAATTTTGAATCTTGAATGTTTATCTAATGTAAGACTGACATGCTAACCTGCCCCCATCCATATGAAGTATACCATCCCCTACAATAATTCACAAATCATTGTGAAAAGGTGAATGACTACTGCATGTACTCAACAGTTCTGTGCAGCCCTGAATTCCAGCTAGTGCAAGTGGAAAATAACGTCTCTGTCCAGTGATACGACTTTAGGAACACAATATTCTGTATTATTTACTGTTTGGCTGCTGTTTCTGGAACAATACTCAGAACTGAATCTTTTTTTTTTTTTCTCCACACTGAGGTTTCCTAGCGGAGAGAACTGTACTGAGTGTGCATATCTGGTGGGAGTACCCTCCTTAGTGTCTCCATCTCAGAGTGCACAGATCTTATACTCTATCCACACTCTAACATCTTTCATAGGTGGTTTTCATATTAACACTTATTATTAAAATTGTATTGGAATGCAATATTAATTTTATTTGGCCTTCCCACCTAAAGCATTAAAATAGTCTACTGCCGGTGGCACAGGAACCTTCCCTCACACCACAGAACCATAATGCTCAGTTACTTAAGACATCTGTTTAAACATGCACTCCCTTGAGATGTTGTGAAACAGATCAGGAGGTAAATGTCAGTAAAACTCCACTTCAAGGTAAAAAAGATAAAAAGTAATAGCTTATTAGCTATTATAGGTAAGAAAATTGTATATGAGTACAAACTTGGTATTATAGCTAATATAAACTAGAAACTTCTAGTTTAAAGATTTCAATGTGTCAAAGATTGACATGTTAGTACCCACAACATGCATGCCCCCCCTACATATTTAAGTTCCCATTTTTTCACCCGAAATCTTAATGTAAGGCGTTCATCGTATTATATTTGGACATAGAAACCTTCATACATATCTACTGCTGAATAGTGCATGAGATTATTTTCATGTACCAGGAAACAGAACACATGTGAATTGAAACCCGATTACAAAGCATACAGAAGAAAACGTTACCTGGACATGACGGGCAGCACTGCCCTGGATGTATGGTGGGGTTACCACAATTAGGAACTGGGCAGGTGATCAGGGCACACATTTCCCGTCCGTTGTGGCAGTAACATTCTCTGCAGCCATCGTGCCAGCTCTCCTCATTCTCATGTCGGCGCCCATCCATTGACAGGCAAGAGCCTGTTTTGATGGGAGGCATAAGTGAAGCGGTTGCCTCTGCACAAAATCAAAGGAAAATGAAGTATCCTGATAAGCATGGATTGCTTAGGGGAAAAAAAACCCAAACAAACCACAACAACTACATGCCTGGATTGCATTTATTATTAAAATAAATATAAGATCAAATCAACAACAATGATTCTATCATTTATGCTTAGAAATAAAGTAAGAACACCCATGAAACAATTAAAAGGTACAATGAAGGGGATGGTAGGATGTATTTCTTTGGAAAATATAATAACTATTTTCTGCTAAACCTATGATGTTTCTAATCATACAGAAATACAGTACTGGCTAAATAATATATGAAAAAAAGTGAAATACAATTGAGGGAAATAGCAGAAAGCACAAAGCTTATTTTAAATGAAACATTTAAATATTACACTGTATTAGATTATCTATAATGTATCTGATAGAAAGGAGAATATAAAAGCATTTCCAAGAGCTAAGAATGCTCTTATTTATATCATGAATGAATACAAATTACAAGCAAGTTCTAACAGGGTCATGATAGATACTGGAAATATTTCATAAAACACCTGTGAGAAATTATTTGTTTATATTACTATGATAAATGAGATATTTGGATGGTAACTGCTCTGACAATTTTAACCCTCATTCCTAGCTTTTACAGAGATTGGAATACAGCAGCTTGGATTGCTGCATTACTTGCACTCAGCCAGAACACACAAGCAGCAGTTCTAGGGAGGATAAAGTCTCATTTGTATCTTAGAGATATTCAAGTGCTGCAGGGTTCAGCCTCAATATATTCTTTCTTAATCAGCAGAGTGAATTTAGAGCCCAACACTCCCTCAACCACTTCATTATTATGATGAAGGATTTAGGATCAGTTTGTCAGTGAATTTACTTGTTTTCAGTGGTATGTCAACAATGTTCGGCTGACACACACACACATATATAAGGTTGTTTCTACTAAGTTGCTTATTTCATTTTCTGTTTAAAAAAGGATGCACTATGAAAGGTAGTAATTCTTTTTTTTTTGTAATTCTAGTAAGCTTTTTTTTACTAACATGTAGGTCAGCACCTCCTCAGCTGTGGCAGATCTACCAAAGGTGGTCTAAGACCCACCAGCAGATGGTATGAAGTGAGTTTGATGCAAGCTATCAGAATAAGAACCCAATAAACAGAAATTCCATTAGTATACCATTTTGTGAATTAGAAGGAAAAGACATAGCATAAGGGTAAAAGACCCTTAAAATGGACTTCATCCCATTGTGCAAACAGGAACACTATGAGAAAAAGTTACATTTGCTTACTACATTTTTATACTTTACTATCAGATTGTATATTAATTCCTATTTGAATTAATATCACTGGAATACTGTCCTACATTAAAATTATTATTGACACTTGAAAGTCTTAGCTGGCAATACCCTTCCCCTTCCTTAAAGTATCTGATGTAATTAAACTTTTTTTTTTTTTTTTTGTTTCCTGAATATTCTAAAGTATAGTCCAAATTTCAGAGAAACCAAACAAGCATCTGGGCAACTATTCAAAGGTAACTTCACAAACAGAGATTATGTTCGCTTTTCAGTTTTTTAATTAAAATTAGTACAAAACATAATGCTTAAAGAAGTAACCAAATGCCCAAATACAAGATGGGAATAACTGAATACCTAGAAGTATGGCTGAAACCGTCTGGGATTATAGTAAACTGACAAGTAAAAATGAGTCAGTAACGTGACACCAGTGCCAAGAAGGGAAGTTCAGTCTAAGATACAAGTACAGGAGCTCTGCACGTTTAAATACAGTTGTGCTATTTCTACTACTTCGGAGTTTTTGCTCCTGCTAAAGTACAATCCAGTTTTTGAACTGTGATGAGAGACCAAAAGAATGGGGTTTATTTGACTTAGAAAAGCAAACAAACAAGAAACTTTAGGGTGCTCCTTCAGGGTGCTTAGTTGTTCCACATGCCTGCTGAGCTTAGGTTAAGAAGTAACTGGTTCAAATTGTGGGAGACAGAAATATTAGAAAATTTATTTTAAATTGTCACATATTGGTAACCACAACCACACCACAGAAAAACATTGGAGAGGTTTATGTGGGTTTGTTTGTTTGTTTGGGTTTTTTTCATTTTTTCCTGAGAGTGGAGATTCTTAATAAATTAAACCTTAGACAAACATCTGTCAAGGATTATCCAGATAACCTCAATTTCATGCAAGGGTAAGGAAGTGGACTTTCAGTTTTCCAGAGGACTACCCCAACCCTGTACTTCTATGGTTCTGCTTCTATTAATCCTAGCATAAGCTATTTCTGGCAGAAGCAATTTAGAAAGTGGAGCTAATTCACAAGCAGAGGATTTACCCATCCCTTCCTCCTACTTAGGGATTTGGGATCCAAATTTTAACAAGGACTCACAGCTCCCCCAAAACATACTTGTCATTCCTTTAATTATTCTTGGACAAGTTGCTAATGATCACGTTGAATTGATATGCCCACAGCTTGATAACTTTATGATCATTATAACAATAAATACTATTTAGAGAGGGATCAAGTTATTTTTTCTAAATATTTGTGTAGGTTTTAAAAAAACTATCCTTGTTAAGGGAAGCACTTAGAAATGTGCATACACATAATTAGTAACTGAAGAGTTCCATCTGTGAATAGCCTGGGATGCAAGTATGGCACACCTTAGAGAACACCTTGTCTATATTAAATTACAGCATCACAACAATCAGGAAAAGTGTGCTGATTGTGAACATGGAGACAAATGACAAGATAAGTGATGAGAATTGCCTCTATGGGACTCCATTCAGCAATTACCCTTTCTTATTAATTTAAAAAATTTTTTATTTCTAGTAAAAGTCATATATTGCAGCTTACCTCAGTGAAATTGCTCTCTAGTTCTCATATCTGCAAGGTACATTTGTAACACTTCATTTTTCTTTTTTTTGGTAGAAGACTTAAAGTTTTATTATAATTGTCTGCAGGGTGTGATGCCATGTGGAGAAAATACCTATCAGATCCTTCTGATATATATGACTGCATGTTGGCCTCCAACCACAGAAGATTGACTTCAGGAACTCATATAGTTTCTTCTAATCCCATATTCCAATAGCTTTTCTTATTATATTTTATCATGTTTTAAAATGCAAAAGAAATGGCTGCTAAAAAACTTAAGAATGGGAAAATACTCAAATGTATGTGCCTATAGCTAGAAAGTGAAACACACAAGCAAGAATCAAAGAAAATAAGCATGAAAGAGCAGTTAGGATCAGAGAGAGCCTGAGCACAGATGTAAAGTTATTAAATGCCACACGTGCAGATAAGCAATGAAGGAAGTCCGACACCCAGACTAATACAAAACACAAACTGAAAATATCTTAAAAGATACATGCTTAAAAGCAGCACAAAACTAAAGCAGACAACTAATGAACATCTTATCTCAATCTCCACCTCAAACGCAGTGGTTACAAATCTGGGATGTGGCACACATGAAATCTTCAGCTTAAAAATACCCAGTCCTTTCTCCTGGGTAAGTGCTCTCACCACTCACTGTTCCTCAAGACCAGCTGAAAGTGTCCAAGAAACAGCACCTTAATTTTAGGTGGTGTTCAGGGCATCTATCAAATCCAAGACTTGAGTTTGCAAAGAAAAGATGATGAAGCAGCTAAAATAAATACTGCTGCTAAGAAAACAAACAAACAAACAACACAACAAAAACCTCAACTAGCTTATTTCTAGTAGTGTCTTATTAAGAGCATAACCTAATTTGTATTAATAGTAACAAACTGACTTTTGTGACTTTGTAATTAGAGATGGAAGCAGAGCTGTGCCCTTCTGTTGAAGCCAACATGAACACAGATAATAACAAACACCTGCAAAGCAATACACTCCTGTGAGCAAAGGTGAACTGATTCCCCTCCACTTACCATATTTTAATTCTTACATAGTCTGTATATGATTCCTTTTATTTTGCTCTAGCTTCCACCTGCTTTGAAAACAAGCTGTAGTTAGAGGTGATAATGTACTTGCACCTACCTCTGCACTTGCAGATAATGCAGCCATGATTGTTCTGCTGGAAGCCCATCGGACAGATTTTACCACAAGGCAGGTCAGGGCACTTCTTACACCGACAGATTTCACAGCCATGCTTGTTCTTCCTAGATGACCAAAATAATTTGTCAAAGGTCAGCAGGTCACTTTAAATATCTACATGTCATGATCTTTAAAGCAAAAGCATCCCCTAAAGAAGTGACTGATCAAGTAAAGAACATTATGGTTAACCACCACCCTTAGGTTCACTGGGTCCATGGGGTGTACAGGTCTCCATCCCTGGCATGTGTTCCCTCCACATGACTGACAAAATCTCTGCATTTGGTACTGTCAAGCCACAGCAGATAATCTAGATGTATGTGCTTGTGACTACTATTGATGATCAATTATTTTTTCAAGTGAAAAAGTAGAAAAAATAACTTCTAAAACTGTGAAATTGGAGGAGTGGGTAGGAATCTGTTTCAATTACTATGTTTTCTAACACAAATTACTGATAACTTTTTTCCTTCAACAATAGATGAAGAACAGTAGACTTCCTCTCTTGCATATTAAAACTACAGAGAGATTTCCAAAAACATTAAAGAAGCAGTCACAAAGCTTACTTGAAAGAGAGCATGTGGAATGCCAATGACCAATACAAAAAGTAGCAGACACACAGTAACACATTTTGGAATAGAGAAAACCAGAGAACTTTTCAGCAGACAGAGTACAGAGAATCAAGAACACAAATGTTTCCAAAGCTTCCAGGCGAAGCCAGGCAGGAGGCTTGAGCACTCCCTGACAGCATCTCTTCACAGCAGCATAAACATGCTCCTTCTGGGAATCTTATGCTCAATATTTGCTTGCCTGTTTTCAAGAAGACAGGTAATACCATTCAAACTCTAGGCACAAGTGTACTATTTCCCTTTGTATACAGATACAGTAATTTTCTACACCTTCCCAAGATACAGGGGGGGAAAAAAAGCTAAAATGAAGAAGTTCAAGACAAAGAGGGGGAAACAAACAAACAAACAAAAAGACATTAAACAATTTTCCTGAGTTTGCTGATAAACATATCACTCTAAGGAGGTAACTCACTAAAATTGGGAAAAACATTCATTGGGAAACTGACAGATGCCTTACTGAATACTACACCATTAAAAGCACACCAGTTCCCCTCAAAACAAAGACAAGACATGGGAAGTTAAAGAATATCTAAAGGGACAGAGAAGAAATAAATTCTGTAAATATCTGGAAAGCCTGACTTCAAGCTCTAGAAAACTTTATTTAACTTTAGTTAAAGGCTGAGGAAAAAAATCCACACATAGGATAGAGAACAGAAGACTTCCTGTCCACCTACATTTTTCCTCCTCAATCTCTGTAACCACAGACCTTTTAATATCAAAAGAAATGCTTCTTTCCATTAATGTGTATAACTTTAAAAGAGTGAACTTCATTGAAAACAAACAAAACCAAACCACAAACATCATGATTACTCCTTAACTTTTTGCTCTCTAAAACACTTTTCTTTTAATACTTGCTTCTTTAGTCTCCCATCTGTGACCAAAGGTTTACATTAAAATAGAGATTTATCTTCCATTACATCCCATGCTTTTGATGATCATAACAGGTTCGGAAGTCACATAAGGCTTGCTATTCTAGCAAAGAAATTTGCATGGTTGCAGTAAAGAATCAAACAAATATACTATAGAACGGCAAATCTATATAATTTTAGCACCAAAGTAAAACTTGAAGTGAAATGGTCTTAAAATATTTCTTACCACAATTTTAGCCCTTTATACTATGATCTCACATAGATGGTTATATTTCAATGCTATTCATTTCATTCAGTGAAATTATTTGTATATTTTGTAGACAGTGACAGGATTAGGGTGCTCATTTCCATTTTTTTTTAATTGCAATAATCTTAAGATTTATTGAAGTCATCATTTAAAAAGAGCAACCAAGCACTGTGCAAAACTAAATTACATTCTACATGTGAAACCAGAATCATATTTCCCCATACAATCAGTTAGATTATTATCAACACATACCACAAATTTTTTAACAATATTAACAGGCACAGGTATCAGCAGATGATAGTCACAGCTCAGACAAACTAAGGGACTCTACAGGTCAAGAGGATTGCAGTCAAACACAGAAGTCAGTTTATTAAGGTGCAAAGTAAGTTAGGCTCTATTCTTGTGTTCTTATCATTCTGTGAAGATATAAAAGTAGAGTATGTAAAGGCATCACACTGCATGTGATAAGGCTAAATAGAAGATACACAACTAGAGAAGAGCCTCAGCTTCTATGCTGCATATCAAAGAGCAATGGTGTAAGGACTTCAACAGTCTAATGTCTGCACCTGCATTTTCAGATCAGATTTAATTTATGTGCTTTAAAGTGAAGCAGAACTCTATATTCTACCCCCCTACCCTTAATGGAGGGGAATAAAATAAAATTTCCATTTTCAAATGGGGTATTAATACTAATTTTTAGAGATTTCTCCTTTAGGCCTTTCAAAATAATGCAAGCACATCTCACTTAAAGTGCAAAAAGAGAAGGCCAATAGAATCATATCAGATTTCTTGTGGTTCAAAAATGTATTGATGATTTATACTAGTGTGTCAGAGTATAATCCTTAGCATCACGGGTCAAATTAATTGCAATCTCAGAGTCATCTTCCCATTACACATATCGATCTTCCTCATCTTTGTTTAAAGCTTTCTTTAGAAAACCAGTTAAGTCACAGTTCATGAGAGAGAGACCATGAAAGTCAGACCTCTCAAACCAAGTAACAAGTTTCTGAATTAATCACTTCATTAATTCATTAATATATTCAGTTCACATGTAACAGCCAACTGCCCTGCAAAACAAATCCATACTAAAAAGCACCATAGAAGACAACAGTAAATAGAGACCTTTGCTTAAGAAAAGAAAATAAAAATCAGAAGTTGCAGAATAAAAAGATATGTAAACAGAAGTAACGGGCACATCTTTACCGAAAAGAATGAAACAGGACCAAAAAAAATACTGTCCTTTTTAGAAGTTACACACGGTCTGATCACTAATGAGGTAGACTTATATTAAGAACATTACTGCCAGTCATGCACACCAGGAGCAGAGGCCCAGGAATGGCAATTTACTGTCTTATCTTAAAAGAATATTTGCTTTTTACTGAAGATTCAGAAATTTGCAGGCAAAAAAAATATTCAGTTCACCACATTATCAAGATCTCGACTATGTTCCATTTAAAGTTGTAAAAATCCTGTCCACTTTCCTCTAAACAAAAATCAGAGTTTATATAACCAAACCAGAAAAAGCTACTCATTATGTGGAAGAGAGTGTTTCTTCCTAAATCCATGTTATTGGGGAAGGTGTTGTACAATAAACTAAAAGAATTTAACAGTAAATTTAATACATTTACACAAACAAAGCACATTAATAGTAAATTACTTTGGTAAGTGTAGTTCAGAACATCCCTTATCAGCAGTAGAAAAACATTTTTAAAACTTAAATGTGACATCTACATTGAGACTGACAGTGAAGAAAACCAGCAGTAGTAAACTGAAAGAAACCACAGGGAGAAACAAACCTGACTCCTCTAGCTACTGCAGAAAAGTCAAAGAATAGTTAATTTGGATAGAAAGAAACATCTAGACCTTGGCTCATGAATACATTCAAGCTATTTCTGTGTAAGTCCAAAAAGGCAATGTCAAAAAGGCATGAAATAGATCTTATTAAATGTTTTTCTCATATTATGACTTTTGAATAGGCTAACACAAATGGCCTTAAAAATAATAATTTATGCATGTACTTGTAATACTAAAATTAATAAAAGCTTTTCCTGTTCCAAGCTAAATGCTATTCAATCACACTGAATAAACAGTAAAAAAATGTGTAGTTCATACCAACTGTCTCTGCTGTTATGCAAACACATGCACACACTCCTCGAGCATGGGGATGAAAAAAGTCTTTTCAGATTCTTTCCTGATAGCTTTACTCTATTGACCCTGCTACAGACAATAAACTAAGAGCTACAATACAGAAAAAGGATAAATCCCAAGACCTAACAGCCCAGTGTGTTTAAATTTCCACCAAGTTTATAAACCAATTTGAAAAATAACCAGTGACTGAGTATTGTTAACGGAAATTAGTTTTTAGAACACAAATATAAAACAGAAATAAAAAGTAATGTTCAGATATACAGTCTGGAGACTGCTGAGCTCACATCCTGTACTTGTTACTGAAGATGCTTTATGTATCATGAACAAAAAAGATGGCTTCCATCTTTGTTGCAAATATATTCTGTGCCAAAGTTCAAAATAAAATAACAGCTAGCACAAATTATTTCAGTGCCCCTGGAGAAATGGTTACACCATGTCAGGACTATATGGCAATTATCCAAATGCTTGGATATAGTTTTATGTTCCTATTCCTTTATTACTGTTGCCCATCTTGGACACCCCTCCTGCTGATTCCAACACGGAGTTCTCACAGTTTCAGACATCCCAACACCCTTTGCCTCTTTGGCTCCTTGCTTTAAAAGACTTCTTCTTGCATTTTGTGCCTGCTCAATGGCATGGCTCAGGCTTCACTCTGCCCAGACGCTTCCTAAGCAATTCTGTGTGCTTTGCACTTGTTTTAGTTGACTTCACTCCTTTGATCCTTAACATAGACAGCTTTATCCGATCTAAAAATCTAAGACAACTAACCAGTCATTATTTCTGGTCAATTTTTCATGTTTCTTTAATTCTCCTACCCATCTTCAGCCATCCCTGCCTTTGAAACCACTGGGCAAAAGTTGTGGGAACAACAAAACTGACATCCTTTTGCTGTACTTCCCTCTTGCTCTGCCTTTTCTCACTTGCAAAACTGAAAATAACTCCCAGCCACTCTTGCAGTCAACATGCTTAATTTTATTAACCTTTTAATTTAAAAGTCTTACTTTTCATCTTCCATCTACCAAACTTTGAGTTTTGGGGAAAGAAGTGAAGTTTGATTTATTTTTTTGTTGGCTTCCCTACATTTTGTCCTATTTCAATTCTATCACTCTCATGAGTGCTGTTCCCAGCAAAAACTTCTATTATTTAACCACAGGCAAGCCTGATCCTGTATCTCAAGTAATAGATACAGCATTATATTAAATGGTATTTGTTTTGCTGGACTGCTATTATGTAGGTATTTTCAAATTACACTAGGGAGTTACTATTTTCAAGGCAAACATACTCTTCAAACGTTATTTCTTTTTTTTTTTTTTTTTTTCTTTATTGGCTGTGTATTGCAGCATATTTGTGCCATAACTGTTCCATGAGTTATGAGTCTGCTTTTTGTTTGATGGAACACCACTGCCTGTTTGGCACGACGCGCAATGAAAGAGCTGTATGGGCAATAAGAGGGAGGTCAACCAGAACACTGTATTCACCTAAATGGAACATCACTCTGTGGCTAAGAATAACATGAAGATTAAAGGAAGGCGTAAGGCTGGTATTCTCTTTTTCTTTTTTCCCCAATTTGGCAACATGACTGGAGAGGATATAAATTGTTCGCTGACACCATCTATGAGCAGAGCTGATAAAATCTGTGAGAATACCACTATGTTACAGCTTAATTTATCTTTTTCTGAAATATCTGGTACCTCTCTGGTCATTCAGTTTTTACCGTATTTTGATTCCCCCAAACTTTATTAAAACTGCGTACCAAGAGGAGGATTACTATAGATTACTGTTACAAAAACCTGCAGCATTTACAAACAACTGTCAAACAGACTTCTGAAATTAACCAGAAATTAAAGGAGGATCAGTACCAAACACTAAGAGTTGCAACACTAGTAAACTTCATTTTATGAATACTAAGAAAGCAAATAACACATGAAAATTATCTCAAGATCAACTGACATGAGGTAGAAATTAAACTGTTATTAACAGCAGGCAGTAACATGGAACGGATGGACCAAAACTGAAATGTATTGGTAAAATATATATATAAGCCACAAGACCGATTACTAAGAAATTTCTGTGACGAAAGACCTGTCCAGTTCTTGTCACCTGCTCCACAGATGAATAAATACTGCAAATGTTTGCTTTTATGGTGAAAGAACTCCAGCAACAATACAGGTTTTCAATATGTTTACAAAAACTCTATAAGAGATGGTACTGGTTTTCACAAATCATGTAACTATCACAAGTGTCTCACTAAAAATAGTCCACTGTTATATCAACACTAAAAAGCCCCTCAAAATATTAAAAAAAATTTGAATAAAATAAATGGGCAGCAAAATGAAAGCGTGTCACAGCAGAACACACAAAGAGAATTTCAAAAAGGTACTTGCAAGAGACATTACTTTTAAGTAGCTTTTCCATCTTGTTCATCAAATATTCTTCAAAAAAAATTTAAGCACTGCTTTGCTTTTATAATCTACTGCTGCTTTTTTAGTTGTTTCTTAATTTCTTGATCAAAATTCATTTTGAAGAATACTTTAATCTCATATCAAGTAATAAAATTTCTATTTTCCCACATTTCCTCCCCACTTTGCCACAAACTGAACACAAGCACATATGCCTGGATTTTGCATATTTTCAATATGTACAGAGAGTGTATTAAATATGCTTTAAGAATGAGAATACGTACAAGTATCCAAAGGGACAGTACTTGTCACAGAAAATGGGTTTGCACTTCTTGGGCCGCGGTCGGCACTGACAGATCTCACAGTTGTGGATGTCCGTCTGGAAGCCGAAGGAACAGTCCAAGGAACAGCCCGAAATGAGGCCGGTGCACAGCTCCTCCCCTGCAAAAGACACATGCAGTTTATCACAATGTGAAAACTGTTCATAGCAGACAAACGCATCTTTAGCAGAATTAATCTTCTGTTCCATTTTACTTATAATGTTTTAAATACTGATAAGCCTTACCTTTGGACTGTCCTAATTTTAAAACATTTGACAGAATTCTCCAGTGATGACCCAAACTGTATGTGTAAACACCACAAAATGTCTTCAGCTTCAGTCAAGAACTTGGGGGAGTACTACCTGGCACCCTAAACTAACACGATTTTATGAACAGGTGCACAGCCAAAGGAGTCCAACATCTGTGACTCTGTTACCCTTCAATAAAATGTTTAAAAGAACATACAGCTTCAACAGACTATATAGGTTTAATAGGTTTCTGTTCAATATAGAGCATCTTTATTTCTCCTCTATTTATTTTAAACAGAACTGAAAGTTTAGGATATATTAACAACTTTTATTCCTCACGCTAGTTGCTGTCAACTGTTTGGTGATTAAGACCCGATTTTTAAAAATGTAACTGTACTACCCTAAGAGATGATCCAAGCTTAGAAATGCTAGACTGAAAGACCTGTCTCTTCAAGTCTGCTACCATGTTTTATGAGCCTCTTGTGGCGTAAGAGAGATGCTGGATTGTTGCCATCTCAGTTTCTCCAGTGAATCATAGAATAGTTTGGGTTGAAAGGGACCTTCAAAGCTCATCCAGTCCAACCCCCCTGCAATGAGCAGGGACATCTTCAACTAGATCAGGTTGCTCAGAGCCCCGTCCAGCCTGGCCCTGAATGTTTCAAGGGATGGGGCATATACCAACTCTGTGGGCAATCTGTTCCAACACTTCACTACGCTCATTGTAAAAAATGTTTTCCTCGTGTCTTCCCTGAATCTCCCCTCCTTTAGTTTGAAAGCATTACCTCTTGTCCTATTGTAACAGGTCCTGCTAAAAAGTCTGTCCCCATCCTTCTTATAAGTACCTTTTAAGTACTGAGGGGCTGCAATAAGGTCTCCCCAGAGCCTTCCCTCATGCAGGCTGAATAATCTCATCTCTCACACCTTGTCCTCATAGGAGAGGTGTTCCATCCCTCTGATCATTTTTGTGGCCCTCCTATAGACCTCTTCAACAGGTAAATAATATTGGTCATTATATAAATAAATAAAGGAAGAATAATAAATAATGGTCATTATATTCACTGTCATCAGGAATGTACTGTTTTGAGAATGAAGAGTTTCTTTTTGTTCTTGTTGAAAGAAGTGACAGAAAAACCACTGTTATCATACCCTGGGATACAAAATTAATTTACTGGTAGCAGAGGTGAGAAGAAAAAGAAAACAATTATTTTTGTTGTACTAGGGATGCAAAACAGGAAGAAAATCACCATTACTACAATAGCCAAAGTAAGATCAAAGTAGAAAAAGAGGAAAATATAACTGAGATTCTTTAAGAGACGAATATGATAGGTGATATTCAAAGGACTGATTTTCAGAGTGATAATCAAAGGACAGCTCATCTCCAGTGCACACATCCACACCACTACGAAGTGCTTGTTACACGGACATCAGCACATTGACTTATTCTGTTCTTTACACTACTTTTGTGGGTCTGAAATGCAAAGAAAATCTTCATGTCTCTAACACGGTAATACACAGTAAACAGAAGGAGTCTCCGCTTTATTTAAATGTTTTCTCTTCTGTTTTTGTAATGTTGCATTTAAGACTGCAAAATAGAACAGAATCTACTTACAAAGGGTAGACTTAACTAGATGTGGTTTAGCTAAGTGTTTCCTTATCTATTCTACCTGGTTAACGCTCACGTTTCTTAGTGCCCCAGAGTAGGACTGAAGCCTCGTGGACAACTGATAAATTCACAGCCTACCTCTGCAGTGGAATTCAGGCATACAAGTGCCACACAATACAGGAGCCTTATAATCCTAAACAACAGCTCTCAGTTTAACTAAGATGAAGATCATCATCAGGTTCATGGCTCCTACCCCTCTACTTTTATGGAAATTTGTTGTCTGAAGTGGAAAGGTTCCAAGTTCATTTGTTATTTAGAAAAGAGAAGAAGAAATGCCAGAACCTTCCACATCTGGTTCTAGAGGTTGTCTTTGTCAGCAGAGAACCAAGGCCAAAATATTTAAGCATTTTCCTCTGTCAAATCTAACCTTTGAGAGCAATGGTAACCCTTATCTCAGGTTCTTGCTTTACTCATGCACATATATACAAAGATTTTCATGAAGTCTTACAAGATTTTGAAGGATAGAGTTCAGTCTGACCTATGAAAATACCAGATCTTTCAAACATGTAGCTGCTAAGGCTGATTTAAAAACATTATAATGGAGAAGAAATGTAGATACTCTTGTCTAGTAAAGGGTGATATACATCTAATGCAAAGAGAAAGACATTCATTGAAGGAAGTTAAAATAATTAAAAATGTTCTTTTTTAAAGGATCTTTTACAGTAGGATGTTTGTGCAAAATTATTCCCTGACAGCATATAGTGATAATAAAACTAACTATGCTTTTCATTATGCATGATTTCATTAGGTAGTCATAATTTTTAAAGCCAGACTTGAAGTTTATAAAGAATGTATGGAAAAGTACACCTACACTGGAATATCTCCAAAAAAGAATTAAGCTCACTTATGACCTCTGATATGGTGTAAGTCATGATATCTCCTGCAAATGTTCAGAACTGAGCAGTGAATAATCCTGTAAACGCACAGGTTGGATTGATCAGAACCATTCATTTCCTGAAGTGTACTTTGTCATGGAGATGAAGCATTTAAGTGGCTGTTCATAAACGTCAGGCTCATGGAAGACAGGTCAAGGAACAAGAAAGTACAAATACAATGGGATGTCAGAAATTAATAGGCATCTTAAAGTGAAAAGTTGGAAAAAAAATTAAAATATGAAAAAACAGAAATAACAAAACCATTTTCGAGTTGGGATATCTCTTATTTCTCTCCAGATTTGTGTTAAAGGGGGCTATCAAAGTCCAACACCTAGGTTTGAGTATGTAATGACTCCACATTAACCCAGAGCCAAATATGTTTTCGATCTTCTATTCTATTTTGATTACTTTGATCTGCTTAGCGCAACTGCTTTTCAAAGAAGCAAACCAAGTTTTTTATGTGTAAAGTTAACATACTTTATTAAAAGGGCCAAGGTGTCTAGGACAGTGCTATATGAGGAGAAAGACAGTGTCTCATCCCAAGTAGCTTATGATGTTAAATATACTTAAAACTCAGACTGCTGACATACTAACCAGAAGATCCAGTTTCAAGGCAACGTCTTCCATGCTTAATCCTACACATAGTGAGTTACAAAGTGAAAATTGTTTTGAGGACAAACAGCCAAGAAAGGAAAGCTCTTCAGAACCGTGGAATGGGTGACTAACTAACCATCACTGCCGCTCAGGAGCAGACACGGAAGAGGATACAAAATAACATTAAAATTCTGTCTGTGTCAAAGGCACAGGGAAAGTTTGCTGAGGTCAATACAAACCACTGTTCACACCTGAACTCTGCAGTGTTATATCAATCCTATACGGGGGCATAAGAACAATCTAGATAAACCTCTCCTGACAGAGTCCTTCTAATAAGATGCTAAAAATGATGCCTTCTGAGAAGTTATTATTAAAATTAACATGCTTTCATACTTAAATTTCTGATTGTATGATGCTACAAGCCGTGGAAATAGCTTTTAAATAGTTTTTGAAAAACATTCTCTGTGAAGAAATTTAATGTCATGAAAATCAGAAAATGAATTCTGATCTTTCTGACTTCACATGTAACCACCTAAATTTCTCCTACTAAAACATTATTAAAAACATGACAACTACAGGCTCAAACTGAAGTATCATCTTGTACACATACAAAGTTTATGTCTGCTGCACAGGCCTGTTGAAAAGTGTAGTCCATTCTTTTGAACTGGGTATTTATTTCAGAAAACAGAGTAAATAATCAATTTTACAGAGTAGAGTGTAGCTCTCAGAGAAAGAAAAAAAAAAAAAGAGAGGAGATTGCAAGCCTAAAGATTCAAATGTGAATCAAATTCAGTGTATGCAATTATCATCTCAACAATATCTCTATAGCCTTTGCTATAGCTTTAAATTAATCATTAATAGAATAATGAAGTTCATTATGAAAGGATAAGTAAAAACAGATTTTCTGCTAAGATTTTGAATTTCAAGTGACAAATGTTAAAGAGAAATGGTTCATGAAAGTCAATTCCAATGAAGAGAGGAAATTTATTATAGCAAAATGTTCGTAGGTTACTTTTTGGGGGGCTTTTTCCACTTCTTCTTAGATAAATTTCATCAGGAACCTGAATCCCAAATAATGGAATGCATTTGCAGAGAAGAGATTCAGCCTTAACTGGGCTACTAACCGCTTCAAAAGTGTATCAGGGTAACCGGTATGAAAGAAGAAGATAGGAAATGTTTTAAAAACTAATGCAGGTTGAAGACTACCTTTCAGAGTTCAAGAGAACTGCATTACACACCTGCACATCACTGCAACTCTTAAAAGAGGAGCTTTTGTTCACATAGTATAAGCCATCTTTATTTCTCTGACTACTAAGTTATAATGACACCACCTAGGGAACTAAACTAATGGTTAGATAGGAGGTAGAAGACTAAAACAGAAACAAAAGGATGAATAGGAAACACATTAAAAGGAAAATCACTCTCATCGTGCTGCTTAGGGAAATATCTGGCTGGATAGTTGAGTTCTTCTGAGTAGCAGAAATATGTTCACCAACTTTTCTCATGAAATATGAAATGCCAATGAGGTAATGTCAATACAGTAAACAACCCTTCTATGCAAGGGCTTAGGGGGATGAAATAGTAATAGTGGGGTGAAATGTAATACTGAAAATGTATAAAGGCATGCTGCCCACAGGGAATAAACAAGAATTTGTGCTACAACCTGAAAATTCAGGCACAGGATATTGCTTGAACTCAAAATGACAGTGATGTGTTCTGACTTCGGAAAAAGGTAAATATGTTCCTGAGTGTCTCAGGCTAACATAACTGTATTTTTACCACAAATACTTAGCTTTTTAATGTTAGGACAGGCAGCTGAAATACCACTTAAAGTTTGTGAAGAATGTCAACTGAAGTACGGCAGAAGGCTAGGACAGTAACCACAGAAAGGCTGTTTGTCCTCAAACAAATATTATTGGAATTGCCTCCTGCTAGGAACCAATACTCACTTGAGGACAAACATACATCGAATACTTATAGCAGTGAATTCAGCCCACACAGGATGACCATACTGTTTTCTTTTCCGTATGCAACCACGACTGCAAAAGTAGCAGCACAGTCAGTTACCAACAGGTTGATGTTCTGAGTCACAGTCTTTGCTAGACTTCACTATCCTAGTAAAAGCTATTGCTTATTGACTTTGACCCCTCTAAACACTGTAGTGCTAACAAATAGTTTGCTCTGTACTTTGCAACAATTGAACACATTATATGCTGACCTGCATATGGGAATTTCAGCTTATTGGATTATTTTGGATGAATTTAATAAGATGGTGTTGGCAAAAAAAAAAAAAGTAGAAAGGGTAAGAACATTTGAAGATGAACTGGTCTTCCAAAAAACATTTGTGAATTATTAATGAACAAACAAATATTAGAACCAAGGTTTTTAAGCCTGGTCACCATTGCCCACAAACTCCTTTTAAATATAGTGGTTTATTTTTCCCCCTTCACCCACTCAAACTGTTTCATACACACAGACTATAATAAAACCAATAGTAGAGTTTCATAAAAACATGATACTGTTTAAGAGGAATCTACTTGGGATATGGGAGATGGGACAAGACTCTCCAAAGAAGAGTCTTGTCTTAAAGACAGATCATTACCAAGATATGGTGAAGCTCTACACAGCACACTGCACACAAACTACCTGATGTCTTAAAACTCTTTTCCACTAAGTATCTTATTCTTAACACTAACATCAGCTGTTTTAAAAGGTTTTCAGATCACTGTAAGAATGAGTCACTGGCTGCTAAAGGAAAGAAAGATATGTTCAAAAATCAGCATGTAAGAGCACACTGACGTGACCGAAGAGATGCAGTGTTAGCAAACTTTGCATTTGTGAGGATTCACTCAGCAGTCAGATATTTCAGATACAATGCAATTTCTCCTTCTCAGGTATGGTATTTCAGAGGCAATGTATCTCAGAAGGATTCACAATTCTTTGGCCTAAATTCAAACCATCAGATTTATTCCTGATTTCAGAGTGCTCATGTCCCTAGCTTGCATAAACATATGAATATTTGGAGTGTTATAAAATGTTGTTCAAAAATCAAACTGAAAAGTAAATGAAATTCAATTCCATGAATTGCATGTTTAGGTCTAAAAAAGGTCTTCTGTTTGAACCTCTAATAGTTTGATGGTAATTCCGGCTAACTCTTATTTAAAAAAAGACTTCTCAGTTTCCCTCTTCTAGCATATATATGGCATGTAAAAAAACTCCAAGCTCTTATGTGGGATATTTATTTTTCTCAATTTATTATATCACATATGGACACATTAATAATTGTACTGTAAAGACTGAAAGTCATTTTATTCTAAAAACTTTTGAAAATGCATTCTAGAGATGCATAGCCTGTTCAAATATTTTTAGTTTTCAATCCTCCAATTCACAGATAAAAAAATGGCCAGAGAATATTAATAGATATTTGACAAGAATTATGTCCGTATTTCAACTTGGCTTAGTCTGGTGTCCATTTTTGGAAAATTTATAGCGTGGCTACACAAAGCTAGCTACATACCTTTACCATCATTATTTTCTTGACGCTGAGGCTAGATCATATAAGGAGAACTGTTTCACAGTACCTTTACAATTTAGCACTCCTCAGCCGTCCTCTCGGTGTGGATTGCTACTGCTGGGTAATCTTCGGGGGTGGGGATCTGGGGAGGCAAATTTATGAAGGAGAAAACTAGGTTACTTATCAGTAACTGGAATTCTCTGAATATATTGCCTCCACAGATCCACACTAACCCTCCCTCCTTTTGTTAGAATTAACTCATGATTCACCATAGCTGGATAAAAATGAAGGGACTGGGCACTGTGATGCTAGAAAACTGTTTAAAAAAATAATCTCATGAGTCCACTGAGGCAAATTACCCACTTGAATATCTGCTCTAAATAACCCTAGGATTCACATACAACACATGACTTCATGAAAATGGCTTTGTAGCAGTGATATCTCAAAGGTGGAATTACTGGAAAACTATCAAGCTTCTGTAAACCATCTAGCAGCACATTTTTTTTTCTTCCACAAGTCAAGTGAAGTTCTTATCAGCTTCTATTGTGTTAGGTATATCATAAGCATTACTAAAACCAATATATCACTGTAATCTTCAGCGATCCCTGCCAAAGACTTTTATTCTAACTAGAAGATAATATTTATTCGGTATGAGTAGTTCATCATAATTCCATTCTCTTCATGGAGCACTTTCACTATCTTTCACATGTGTAAGCCTTCATCCTCAATTCTCCACGGCTGTATTTCACTAACTGAGGTCTAATATATAATAGCTATTCCCTTTCAAATCACTACAGAAGGATAATAAAACATCCTCTTTCTGCCAGGTCTACAAAATTATTCAAAAATCCAAGATGCGCTCTCCTTGCAGTAAGGAAGAACACCTAGACTGTCTTTGCTTTATATTTTTTCCCATGCAATTTGTTGCTAAATCAAGGTAAAAATATGAGATAATTGTTACTAAAGTAGAAAAGTGTTACCTGATTTATATTTTACTTTATTAATTCCAGGACTTTTGCGTTGTCTGAAGCATACATTTTGTGTGATTAGTGTGTATGATTATTTGTGCATTGTGTATGATTATTCCCAGCTTAGTTTGACATCAAAATAAAGTGTTTATTTAAATGGATGAAGTTACCACTGAGGGAGTTACAGTGTTCAGAGTGCATCCCTGAGTATGAATTATTTACAGGAATAAACAAATTAAATATTCAAATTTTGGCTAGCAAGAGTGAAAAGCTAGGAAAAACCATCCCAAACTCTAATTACTGAATGAATAACACACAGAAAAGAGGAGTCAAGACATTCTCCCATTGTAGTCTCTGCAGACTTTTTCTTGGGTTTTTTCCCATCATCATTCCATACACTTTTTCTGAGCCTTACCTGTTGCTACTCACAGATGGCCCACTGATGCGCCTACCTAACTTTTCTCAAACCTTCCAACCCAGCCTTTGAATGTCTCACAACTAAAGCAAGTTCCACAATGCCAAACCCAAATTCCACATTGGAATTCCACTATATCAGCTATAAAGGGAGATGGCGTGATTCACTAGAATACTGTAGTCTATGCTGCAATGTCTCCTAGTACAGAGTGAATGATAGTATCTCCTTTTTTAACTCTATGGTGGAATACAGTTTCTTCTCATTTAAGGAAAAGGTATCAACACTCTTTCAAAAATGTTTCTGTATCTATATAGAATGTGTTTGGAGGAAAAAGCTGGTTTTATGCCTAGAGAACTGTGAAAACACAGAATATACCAAGATTTTTAAATTTTATATGGTGGTTTCAGGGTTGGCTTTGACAGACAAAAGAGACCACAACACAAAGTGGATGATGATGCAGTGTAATGTGCAGGCAAAATTACTTGCCTCAGCTTTCTATAATTACATCTCTCTATAAGAAGTCTGGAATTATTGAAATTGCATGACAATTGCATCTTGTAACTGCAAAGGTAAGCCTTCTAAATGAAGCAATCAATTTTTAAAATGTAGAGCAATGCTCTAAATTTAATTTTACTAGGTTTTAAAAGTTCAAAAAATACTAAAGCTATACAAGCTTGCAATTACACCCTGAACAGTACTTCGCATTCAATTCATTTGGGGTAAAACACTATAGTCTAAGTTGTAGGAGAGATTTAAATGGCTTTTTCTTTACTATGAATATAATACAGGGAATAGACAAGGCTGGATAAAATACTGGCCCTTGCTGCAGACTCTCACTGAAAAATGATTTAGTGTCCAGCAGCAACTATCAGATTGTAAATCCCATGTTACTGCAATCAGCAGGCATGATTCACTGTGTCTGTTACTCTCTGGGGCAACAGGAGTCCCACCTCACAAAGAGTCAACCACTGGTCTTGTTTCATCCCCCTAATGTTCTTCACCTCCTACAGGCTTTAATCCATTCCAGTTGTCCCTGTGAAAGCACAGGCCTAGACACTACAAATAAAGTAGCAATTGCTACACCCTACTAGTACCAATTTTTTGCTTATCTATTTTTTTTGTATTTGCTTCTTGTTTTCGTATCATTTTACCTTTTACCTTTTTTTTTTTTTTTCTGTAATGCAATTCATATTTCCCCTGCTGTTTTAGTTTAACTCCTGCTATTTTGCAACAGTTCTTTCTGTTTCCTGGATTATACTTTTCTCCTTTTATCCTTCTGTTGTGCTGCTTTGGCTTCTATACACTCCTTGGCATTATGGTCATTCCTTCTCTCTCATCAATTGTGGTTCCATCTCTTGCTTACTGGAACTTTCCACTCATACCTACCTGTGCTCACTTTTTGGTCAGTGGTAGTTTTTTTCCTCCCTTCTCTTACAACTGTGGTCTGCCTCTGCTTTTTATTTTATTTCGTTTTATTTTATTTTAATTTACAGCATGTACGTTTTCAGTGCATACTGTTACAGCATGTTTTAACATTCACTATCAAAACAGGAAAAACAGAGGATGAAGTAAACTACTCCTATTAAAACCATTGTATTCTAGAAATGTAAGGATTTGCTTCCTTCTTTCTTCTCTGATTCTGCAGTCAGCTTGATTCAAGCTGAATAAATTTGGATCTAAATTACAATAAAGCACCAAACAAGTTCCATGATATCATACTTAGATAATTATTTCAAACAAATTTGTACTCATTTCTGGCTATGGGAATGTAAATGAAGATCATAATGAGGAACAATTTACAGCTTTACTGTATGTTCTTCCACTTTGTCATTTTGCCTTTATACTGGCTGAAATAGATAGAAGTTTAACAAATCTTTAGCAGAGGTATCTAAAAAGAAATGGAACGAAATGGAGCGAAAAAGGAACCTTTATTGGAAAGAGATTAGTGGAGTTAGGATATGATGACTTCAAATGGTAATGGGGGGCATGTGGGCCTCCTTTATGTGGGCACTTTAAATCTGACTCAGTCGAGGAGCTTAGACCAGCAAGAAAGAAGTGGGTGCCATAGAAAGTCAGTGAAGTTCCCAAAAGTCCAGAGTCTACGTGAGCTTAAGATAATACACATTCTCATGTTCTTAGGGAGCCAAGACGCAACTAAACTGGTTCCGACATGAAAGTACATAGGATCTCAATACGCAAAGAAGTAGCACAGTACGTTTTCAGCATATTTGACCTAAACCTCCTTTCTTCTCAGTTCTCACACACTCATTTGTCCAGAGCCTTGCAAGCAAGAGACATTACTTGACAGAAAAATTCTATTCCTGTAATTTTGACTGATGACCAGCAAGTGATGAAGACTTCCAAGCTGTTATTTTTCTTCACTTCTTTAGAAAATAAAGGTTTCCCTTCTCTGAATGACTGAGGAGATTTTAAAGCAATCTGCAATTCAAGCTATTTAACTGAAAAAGAGATGACAGACAAATGATACTATTAAGTTTGCTCCAGACAGTTTGCTACTGCAAAATAAAAATAATTTCAAGCAAATCTGGCAAGACAAAAACTCCCTTGAATAGGTTCTTAAGCACTATTTAATTTGAAACACTCCAAGCAAGAAAAGAGACTTCCCAGGATGTGGTATGTGTATGTATGTAATCTGGTAATCTAGAACAAAAGAAACGATCCTTTGGAGCGATGGGTCTTCCGTGCACCAAACGGGAGGAAAGGACTGCACGAACAGATGCTGAAATTTGCCGAGTATGTCCATCTTCTTGTTTGTGTTAAACTCCCCAATCAATTTAACAACAATAAAAAGAAGGAAAATCAAATTACAATGTTAAAAAGCAGAATTTAACATTTCTAATTTTGTCCTTAGGAACAACTATGTATGTGATATCTTGGGTGCAATCTATGTCAGGAATACAACTTGTAACCAAAGGTATTATTTCTGTATTACCATAATGACATTATTGCTTGCCATATATTTAAGATGTCCTGTCCGTTACCTTATGGAAAGAAAAATGCATATTTAACCAGAAAAGAAATGTAAAAAAAAAAAAGCCAGGACAAACCCTTTTCTTGCTCCTCAAGCAAAACACCAATCTAATTCTAACACTCTTTAGTTTGTACCAATTGAGAGTTTTATTTAGACCATTTTTACTGGGCACCCCTAAAATAGTCATATTGGTTTAGAAAGTGGCTGAAAATGGGCAGACTGAAATAAAAATTAGAGGAATTGAATAATACTTCAGTTGTGAAAGTCTCAGAGGCTACAAGGAAGCTGCAGAGCTATAATAAAATTACAAAGAGAGTTTAAGCTCACTCCTAGGTTGGGCTGGCAGCCACAGGGATAGATCCTGCAGCTAAGACCAGTGCTCCAGGGGTGTCCTTTGCTGGGCAATTCCAACAACCAACCTGACCTTCCTTTATATTTCATCTGTAAACATCAAACTCTTAATAAAATACATAGAGAAAATACATTTTTGCTGCTTCACAGATGCACACAAAGTTTTCACAAGGCACAATGATTTTCCTTGAGGAAAAAGATAGATGTTAAACCCTGCATAAATCCAAAGTATTTTACATGTATGTATATAATATAAATATAACAAAATGTTATAGAAATAAAATTATACATGGATATGTTTGTATACATAGAAACATGCCCCCAGGCATGTAATTTTCAAATATTTATCCTCAAAAACTAAACTTTGGGGGAAAAGAGCTAAGTTGAAAATAGGCTATTTAGCAACAGGATTTTGTGAAGTGCACAAACCTAGGTACTCTTCTACCTAGCTGTTAATTTTTACCTGAAGTGAGACATCTGATGTTTTCCTCCAAACACACTTTAAGCAAGGAAACAACCAATGCCAGAAATCAGGAACCTAGTTTTTAAAAAATGAACAACTATAAAGCATACGCATACTAACACAACATATAATCAATGTTATGAATGGGAAAACCAGCATACCAGCATTTTTACATACAACTTGACATAAAAGGTAAAAGCCACCGTATTTTTTGCATACTCACTAGTTTTGCACTGACAAATGCGGCAACCATTTTGGTCCAGTTTGAAACTATAGATACAGTCTTTTTCAGTCAAAGTGCAGTTCACCAAAATCTCACAGGTGGGTGGACCTATTGTGATGTATGTTGGTTCTGAAGATAAGAAAAATAAAACAAATACATTTGAGATTGAGTATTTTAATTGTGTTTTTTATAGAACTCAAGCACTTAAGATCTAATGAATAGAATTCAAGAATTTAAGAACCAATGAATTTATAGTTATGGTCATTAACATATTAAGCATTCATGAAACACAAAATGCCTAACTTTTAAAAAACTGTCAGCTTTCATTTCACTGTTTCAATTGAGTTTATACCCTTTTCCTCCATCTCATGAAATGAAGACTTAAAGGAAATCACATTTAAAAAAGATCACTACCTGAATTGATAAATTGTGAAAATATAGAGAAACTGCAAACTAACCATCAGGGTGATAAACCATATTATGTTTTACATGGTACCACATTTCCATGTACTGGAGGTGGCCACATCTTGCCATCTCTCATCGTCAAACCAGATATATTGAAAGGCAGATTTTGCCATCTTTACTTAAAGGCAGCTAGTCTTTACTTTCAGACTGCGGGTTAAAAGCTACTCAGAATTCATTAAGCTGTTAGAAGCATACGTTGTTAACCAAAATATAAATATCTCTGCCTATTGGCTCCATGTCCAGCAGGCAGCTTTTGCACCCATGCCTTCCAGTCAAGTGAAAATTATCCCATTACGAGAATGTGCTTTTCTGCATTCATTGTACTTCACAATTTTCAGCTTTCATAGCTTCTCCTCAGCCCTACTCTTCCTCTTCACAACAATTTATACAGTGGATGAACATTTTTAATCCTTTTTAAATTAGGTCAGCTAAGTACAGAGTTTGGAGGGAGTCACTACATGAAAGACACTACAGTGGAGTTACACGAGTTCAAACTTATCTCAGAGGTCATGGTTCAGATTCTTCACTTTGCTGAAAGTTTCGAAGTATAATAACATTCAAATTCTATTGCTTGTGTAATTTCAGGAGAAAAAGTAGCTATACACTTCATATGTATATAAAATACCACCAACAGCTTTGTTTGAATACAAGCTCAAAATTTGTATAATGGCATCCATGTCTCTGTAGATCCCTCAAATCTCTTCTAATCTAAATAAAAACACTTCCTCCCCCCCCCCCCCCGCCAGGAGTTTAATATCGATTACTAGGATGGGGTTCAAAGGAGGGATTTTATAAATTTCTGTCAAGTCTTCATTTCATTTTACTGGTCTGAGTTTACACATGTAGTACAACCATAAAGAGCCATGTGGGTTAAAATCCATGGATTCCCAAACTAGACTTCTTTTAATCTTGGCAAACTCAGTAAACTATCTGACTAAATCATACTCATGTCTAATATTTAACATTTGCAACTTCAACAAAGCATTAGTTTAGGAATCAAGAACATATTGATTTATACCAATAATCTGATATTTTCCAGAAACTTCATTAATTAACCCTGTTTATTTTAGAACACAGAGTATATATAGTCTTGCAAACAAACTGATTTTTAGCACTGGTGCCTCTTCTGAAAACCTCATTTTCTATCTCACTCCTTTTTCTAACTAAAATATCTTAACCATGCAAATGACCAAAACACAAGAATTACCCTGAACCTGCCCTGAGGTTACCGGCCAGTCAGCCCAAACCCTACACTTCAAATGAAAAAAAACCTCAGTAATGCTTATCCTCACTGGTAGTTAAAACCACTACAAATAATATGAATCGTTAATGCTACTCAAAGCAAAGTTCACAGACATTAACACGAACTGGAGAACTGAAGCAGACTGATGTCTTACCACCTGGCTGCAGAACAGTTAGGTAAAAACATGTAGATAAAACCCCACAAAAACTCACTGAAAGCTGAGATGCAGGTTAGTATCCACTTGAGTGTAAACTAAACCTAGAGAGAAACAGGACTATGTTTCACCTCCCATCACTGAAGTTCACCCCTCAAGATAATTTATCTTTAACTGCAGGTATAATTTAATATCAAGAAAAAAAATCATATACTTGTTACATATTTTTTGTGGTGACTTTTCAAACTTATACTTCTGTGTTTTGATGCTCTTGTCTCTGGGACACACCAACAGAACAATTTTTTGCCCCTTTGATACACCCAGTAAGGTGGTATTTCCTACAAAGGACAAAATTAAACTGTCGTTATATTAATTTGAAAGGTTTTTTTAGTCCTCTATTCGTTGTGTTTTATTATTGTTATCTCCCACTTTTGTGTCTGCTCTCAGCATCCTCAGTGTTTCCAGACAAGCCTACAAATCTGTTTTTTTCTCCCTCCTGTCCCTAAAGGTAAGCCCTGAGATACAGTAATTTTGTATGCATGCCTGCTTCTCAATGAGCCGCAAGTAGAGGACAAAAGAAATAATTTCATTCCCTACCCCCACATGTGCAAAAATGCAGCTAGAAAGAACAAAAATATCAGCCCTTTTCACTTCGCTAGACAAGACTCAACAAATAAAGCCAGCCCTGCTCTGCCAGGCTTCTGGCTATTTGAATAGGCAAGCAGTAGCTAAGCTTGAAAAAGCATGTACCACCGCATGATCTGAGCTTGGCTTTCACGACTGCTCTTGGTAGAAATGGCAGAAGAAGGATCCAGTGCACAAATGCACAGACAATGGGTGGGAAAAACGTGTGCTGTTTCTGTCTGTGTGCTTTACAACAATAAAACGATACCATAAAAAGAGAGAAGAAGAAAACAAAGAGAAGGGCATTGAAGAGAGTTTGGATGAAAACAATGTGTGGTGTTTTTTTTTTTAATAGAGCACAAATTTTGCTGATGTCAGGTGCTTAAACATACATGAAACACAGACTTCTATTAGAATAACTTGCTTCTAGATACCTTCTCTGAGCCTGATACTTTCTGTGCTGAATTTTAGTGCAAAGGATTATTAATTTGCCAGCTGTGGCAAATTTTTCAATTCATTCAATCATCATTCAATTCATCATTCAATTCATTCAATTCATCATTCAATTCATTTTTTATACTGCCATTTGCTTAAAAATAACTTCAAAAATTTTGAAATCCACAGTGGATATTTCAGCCACTGGTGGTCCGTCAGTGCGATCACAATAAATGTGATAAAAACCCTGCATCTTGTTCATTCCAGCTTGAAATCAAACTGTGCATTTATGGGGAAAGAAGGGAAGTTGGTGACAGCCAGGTAATCCCTGAAGCTGGCTTTGTCCTACACGAGCAATACCAACAAATAAACCTAGAGTGTCACCAAAAAAAAAATGTTGGCAAGGTGGAATAAGACTATATTTTCATTGATATTTTTTTCTATCTAGGATACTTCTCTAATATGAAGAAAATCAATCCCCAGGCCCCACTCTTCTGCTATTTTCTGATTCTTCAGACCTCCCACTTCTCCTATGAATGATGTGACACAGCTTGTATTACAAAGAATAGACATTGTCTTCTATTTAAAAAGTGAAATATTATATATATATATATATATATATACACACACACACACAAGAACAAAGGATGGTTGATCTTGTCTTCTACTGTGCCTCATGCACAGATCTTGTTATACTTCGATGAGTACTGAGGTCTTAAGATAATGCTCAGATGAAGTATGCAGAAATAGAGAGAAACACAGATGCATTTCCGTGTTCCAGTGAGACCAGGGGAAAGAGAGATCCTTAGGATTTTATTACACGCACAGTTTGATCAGTTACAGTTATCAAAAAGAAGAGAAAGAAAACTCCAAATCACTACTGATTGCCAAAGTCCTGGAAAACCAAACAAGTCAAAACAAACAAAAAAGTCAAAACAAACAAAAAGTCAAAACAAACAAAAAGTCAAAACAAACAAAAATCAGAGACCACTTATTACACCCTTGTTGACTTCTGGTGTTTATCTGAACGTTAAAAAACAAACCATTCACTAAAGATTTCATTTTTCATTCTAACTTTGGAGATTTCATTTACATAATTAATTAGTTAATTTTAAGGAAAACTAAAATACACCTCCTCCCCACCACCCTGCCAAGGCTGGTACCAGAATGAAAAATTATACCCATCATACCCACAGCTGTTCTGGGCTTTGAATTCATATAGGAAAACTAAGAGGGATTCCACTTAACTGTACTACTACAAAGCCACATGTATGATGAGAGCACCAAACATTCAGTTTGGGTTTGTGTGAAGGACAAGAGGGACCTGTACCAGCAGGAGGAGGTGGTGCAGGGATGTGGTGTTTCCCCTCTACTTGGCACTTGTGAGCCCACAGCTGGAGTAGTGTCCAGCTTTGGGCTCCTCAGTAGAAGACAGACACTGACACACCTGAGTGAGTCCAGTACAGGCCACTGTGCTGCTGGTCAGGGGCTGGAGCAGGTGGTGTACAAGGAGAGGCTGAGACCAGGGCTTGTTTAGCCTGGAGAAGGAGAGCAACAGGGACGTCCTACTGCTGCCTACAACTACATCATGGGAGGGTACAAAAGATGACAAGGCTTGGCACACCTTGGAGGTGCTCCAGGCTAGGGTGAGAGTCAATGAGCACAAGCATGAGCACGGGAAATTACAACTTGATAAAAGTTGTTTTGTTCTTTCTTTTAAACCACAGGGGTGGTCAAACTATGACAGAGTCCTAGAGTGGTTGTGCGATCCCCACCCTTCAAAATACTCAAAACTTAATTGAGACAACGCCCTCAGATCCTGCTGTCAATGGACCTGCTTTGAGCAGGTCCAGGACTAGAAAATGTTGGGTGGTCCTTTCCAACCTGGATGGCTCCACAAATTTCACTTTCACACAAACTCAGGACATTTCCAGTGAAAGCAGCAATATCCTTAATGGAGCCTAATCAGGGAACTGAAAACCAAAGATAAACATTTCAGTTTCTGATGATCTCTGCATGCTTTTGCCAAGTACTGATTACCTACATTCTGCAAGAAAAGTACACATTTGCCTAAAGCCACCTCTCTGAAATCTACTAAATGACTTAAAGAGTAGCTTTTTATAGAAGCAGCAAAATTTCTTCCAGGCAGTTATAACAGTAATTATCTCTGAAATGTTGTTTACTGACAGCCACAACCACCTTTAATCAGTCTCATTTTCTTTTCCCCTGTAAGTTAATACTTTACTCATTCTTCACCTCTTGGTAGGTTACTTAATTATTATTACATGAAAAATACTTGAAACAAAGCAAACAACTTGTTTTATTTGGAATGCAATATTTTAAATCAGACCAGGCTTTTTCTTTACGCCTTTAGAAATACCATGTGAGGGAAATACCTACTCCAGGCTTTTACAAAATTGGTTTTAACTGGGAAAGTAACTATTGCATTCTGAGTTTTTTCTTCTGCATATCGTTAAATTGTTAAATATTATAAAGTTTCATGTTCTTAAGGACATGGTTTACTGCTAGAGTTAGGTTATGGTTGGACTCTATGATCCTAAGGGCCTCTTCCAACCCAAATGATTGTATGCTATACAATTAAATTTAAAAGTAAATAGGGAACTTCTATTGCTGCTTCTAACCAACTGTTAGAAATCTGGACCAATATGTATTTTAAGCCAAAAGCACTAGAAATGTAAGGGGACATGCATTTTACACTACTCAGCCATGCCAATTTTCAATTCCGCTCATAAATATTGCAAAAAAATTACCGTACTTTTCCTCGCTGCGGAAGTATGAAAAAATTATGCATCAAACATCTGGGTTCAGTTGCTTTGATTCAAGTATGAGGGTTACTCCAGCTAAGCAGATACAGGAGGTCTGACTTCACCTATGCTCCCAGCACAGCTCTACTCAGTATTACTCTATGTGCATGTGCTTGAAAGGTAGTAAATCCTACCAATGATCGGTGTAAAGCATTGCAAACATATAAAAAAATTATTTGCAAATGCCATAATAACAAAGTACAACAGTGTGGGTTGACAGTGGTCTGTGTGTGTATACATATAAATCAAACAAAATCAAGCAAACAGAGGGCATTTTGGACCCCAAAGCTGCAAGCATTTTATGTATGTATGCAAGTTTTTTCTTGCCTGTTTCAATTTTTATATATAAATTTATCTGTATCTATATAAAACCAACACTTCCAGCCGGCTTCACATTAATGAGGAGGTTTCGTTCTGCACCACAGAAACAAGTTTCTTCATCAAAACTGTGAAACTGTAGGCTCTACAGATATCTGACTACAGAGAGGTTGAAAATTTTATTTTCAGATGGTCTCCTTCTGTGAATACCCACAACAACGTAGATTTTACCAATTCCATTGAAAGATTGCAAACTACTACACTAGTACCTATCTTTTACTGGGAATTTAAGAGCAAAGTCCTTAAAAATTCATTGTCAAGCAGACAGTTTTTACAGTAATAGCAAATATAAAAATCGTGTCCCTAGAACCCTCCCAAAATACTATTTTTTATTTTATTTGTGTTTATCCAGTATTTCATACAATATCTCAAGTTGGAAGGGACCCATCATGATCGTCGAGTGCAACTCCCTGCTCATTGCAGGACTACGTAAAATTAAACCATATGCCTAAGAACATCATCCAGACTCTCCTTGAACGCTGACAGGCTTGGTACTGTGATCACATCCCCAGGGAGACCATTCCAGTGATCAACCACCCTCTCAATGAACCTTTCCTAATGTCCAATCTGAACTTCCCCTGATGCAGCTTAATTCCATTTACTTCTGTTCTACTGATCACCAGAGAGAGGAGATCAGAATCTCCCCCTCCACTGCTCCCAGCCCAGAAGGTGGAGTCTGCCATGAGGTTGCCTCCTCCCTCTCCCTCTTCAAGTGACCTCAGTTGATCCTTGTAAGTCTTGCCCTCCAGATCTTTCACTACCTTGGTCGTCCTCCTCTGCACATGCTCTAATAGCTTGATGTCCTTCTTAGACTGAGGCACCCAAAACTGCACACAGTTTCAGACATGTGTTTATTCATTATTTGTATACTGACTATTACTGGTATGCTTAAAAAGGATTTTAGATGTTTGTTTTCATATTTAACATATAACACAAATGCAGTGTATTCTAATCAAGATATTTTGAGAAATTATTAGGAGAATACTGCTCATGCAACTGGAAGGTAAACTTGCCAGTGATTTCTCTCCATGTATAAAAAAAAATTTCATAAAAATATAAACACAAAAAAACATGCAAGGAAGCATTTGTACTTTTGTACTAAATTAAAATCAAGATAATTTCAACATACAAGTAACACAGTAAGACATGAATATTTCAAGCACACTAAACTAACTGTTATGCAGCACATGGAAGCCACCAGGCCTAAAAATAATCCTAAATTTAAATGTAAAGACTACATAGCCGTAATTGTCACATGAGAACCAGGATTGTATGGTTCACTGCTCAGTGCTACAAATCTTCAACCTCCTCTTTCATATTTCCTTCTAGTTAATGTGAATCAGTCTATAGTTTAACTAGTCAATATAGACTAATTGTACCTATTATTAAAAAAAGCTGGAACATGGAAACGCATTTTCAGTGTATAGCACAGGGAAGCTTTATTTCAACCTGTGAGCCTCTCCGTGTATGTTCTTCCCCACCCCTCCAGACTAGGCAGCATTAATCACAAGAAAAAAAACCCTTTTCAGTATGTAAATGGAAATATAAATTAATTCTATAAATAATTCAGCCCACTGATGTCTTCAGTACTTTTAACAATAATGAACTGAGTAGGTTGTTTGTTTTTTTTTTTTTGTTTGGTTGGCTTTTTTTTAGAAACTTTGCATAAAGATCTTACTGTACTCAGCCAGTAACTCAAAAAATAACTCTATGAAGTTTACACATTTAATTTACAATGATTTTTTAACCCCAGACAGAACAACTCCTATAAAATAGCAGTGCATCTATATTCTGCAATGCTTCATCTTGGAATACTTGGAGAAAGTGTTAGCCATGTACAGGGAATAAGTTAAACAGAAGAGGATTCTAGAAAACCCAGCATCTCATTGGGAGTATGAAATGAAAACCTCTCCTTGTGCATAAAGGAAAAATGAGTGAAAATCATGTTCTATACATGAAGAAAGACCTCTAACATCAATAATAAAGAACATGTCTGTGTTTGGGGAAGGCAAAATAGCTCCCTCTTCTGTAGTATTTTGTAAAACAAACTACTTCTAAAAGGTGTAAGATGTTCTGATCTTATGAAACCAGCAACAACTGACTTAAATATAGCATCAGTGCTTTCAAGCATTTACTATAAAAATTAAGGGAAAGAAAAGTGAACAGTTTTTACCTATTGCTTTATGGGATAGCTGGCTAAAAACTGGTCCTGAAGGGTGTGCTGCTCAACAGCCTTTCTTTCGAGTCTGCATACTTATTTGAATTTTGTCTGCTGTCCAAAAAAGTTAACTGCAGCCTACTAAGCAGCAGCATGTGTGTTTACTTAAGCTTCCTGTAAAAACATTCATATCATTCCAAGAGTGACTAAATGTTTTCCATCCTCATAGTTCACATTCCAGCCTTCCCCGCCCCTCCAGTTCATTACATGAAAAATATCAGTCCCAAATCCTGGGCAAGAGAATTTCCTTCCTGGGTTTGAAATACCTAATGTCTTGCAGGATTTTTTTCCCAGCATTTAGCTATCTGTGTTAAATATCAGAGTTCAACAATTCAGCATCATAAAATTCATTCACTATTCATAAAATGCAGGCAAGGACTTAAGATAATTTTCTAATGTCACAAATAACCTTGAAAATATACTCACTAATACTTCTCGACACATAGTTGGGTTTGGCAGGCTTTTGTTTCAAATTTTATTCATACTGGCAACCTGAAACTACTTGAATATGTATTTTTCCTCGAAAGTAACTATTTTATTATTGCAAGCTGAAGAAGCCACCTATGAACCAAAGCTGCATGGAAGAGGTTTCTTTTTTGCAGTGACGCAATCAAAATACTCACAAACGAAGTTAAAAACTTTTGTCTGTCATAATCAATTCTTCAAGTATTCAGTTTAATGGGCATGTATACCCTTCAGATATCTTTTAATGCTGATGAGACTTTCTTGACAATTTTAGGTGGAGTGACACTAGGAAATAACCACCTTTATTCAAGTCGAATCAATTAAGCCTGCCTGTCAAGAAATGTTCAAACAGGTAAGGAGGTCATTCAGTTACCATTACTAGGTGAAGATACAGCAAACATACTAAATTAACATGCATCTAGGGCACATCTATGAATGCTATGGGCACTGAAAATAATTAATTAGAGGATACATGAGGTTCTTTATAAGTGAGACATCCTTAGCTGCATTGATATACATTCATTAGGATTCTTTAGTTATCTATCCTTTCAGTATGTTTCCACCAAACTTCATGATCAATCATTGAAAATTAGGAAAAGGTTATTTTATGCTAGTATAGTCTTCCTAACTTTCTTAAATTTGAAGGGACTTTCACTGGCAGTAGGTTTCATTATACCCTGGATGGCGTGGTTCAACAGCCTCAGCTGCCTTGTCTAAAACCACTATACTAAATCATGATCTGGCAAACATAAGCCCAATTCTCTACAGCACGGCATCTGCATCCCTTAATTGACTTTGATGAAAAGGCTGGTTGAGAGCTACAGCAGTGCTGTCGAACAATAACTTACACTTCACGCTCTAAGGAGATCTCTGGGCCCAAATCCTGCGCCGGTGAACACTGCTCACTACCACTGACTTCATCCTGAATGAATCAAATTTCTTTTCACTGGACTCTGCCGCCTGTTTTTACTTAATGAAGTGTTGGACACGCTAAAGGAACTGAACTGAATTACATCTCAGCTAGAGTTTGGAGCCCTTTATTGATGAAAATGTTAATTTCTTTCTGTGAAGATAAAGTGTCAGCCATAATGACAGCAAAGTAGTGCAGGCCTTATTCATGAAAATTCTCCGAGGGGATTTTGCTTAACACTTAATTTCTCATTCACAGCTTACACTGGCACCCTGCCACCTGTACCTGAGGGCTCTCACGCAGAAGGACGTGCTCCGAGATAACCAGTTACTAAGTATTAGCAGACTGGGTCGCAGCTTTCCCTATGAACAGCCTGAGCCTCTGGGAGATGCAAGAGAACAGAAGTGACCATGGAATTTCCTAAGGGACATTTCTGGCATCACTGCCACTGCCAAGCACTTGTATTTATTAACTTTCTAAAAAAATAATTAAAAAAAAATCAGATATTTTCATACTGTTCTGCCCAATATTTACTTGCTGTGAACAGAACTGTTATTCCAGTTTACAGATGGCTATCCACAGATGCAGATGTCCCAAGGAAAATGCGGTTATGTCTATCACTGTAGCTTGTTTGGCGTTATTCATATGCTATCACATATTGACCCTAAATGGCTACTTTAAGCTCCAGTATCCATTTTTTTTTGGGGGGGGGGGGAAGTATGATGTAAAATTATTTCAAAATGGAATTGCTACTTAAACTACACCCATTTTATTCAGCAAATGAACAATGGTTAGCCCAGAATAATAGATCCGGTTTCCTCCAATGGGACATGTACACAGACCAGCTCCCATGAAGAAATTCCAAGCTGAAAGAAGTGTCAACGCATACAAAAATTTACAGCTCCTTATGACTCTTGAAAAATCACTTTCTCCCCTCTACCTAGCTGTCTGTTTTCATTAGACCTGTAGAAATGGGTTCTCTTGAGACTTCCTAGTGTTGCAAGAAGCTATTGGCTCTAAAATCGTGGGGAAAGCACAGAGGGCCAGTGTGATTACCTAAGCCTTGGCTCTTAATGAAGAGAGTTCAGAAAACAAAAAAAGAAAAAACAGACTAAATAGATAATAGATTAAACAAACAAAGGCAAATCTCAAAGGACCAGTATCATTACAGCAGCTACAGAAGCTCTGTAGAAGCATCCATCAGAAGCTTAAATCTAACTCTTTGTGTGGGATCCACAGAAAGTGATGTGCCTGCATTTCCCAGCTCTCACCAGTGAAAGGAGGTCCCTGCCTTGAAAAGCTGTAGGCTAAAGAGCTTGAGTCTGAGGACAGACTGATGAAGGAAGGTCTTCCCCTCCACACTACATGTGCCTCTGTCACTAGCCTCATGCCTTACTGGTGACCCTTGCTTTCTGCCTCTCCCCAAACTCAGACACACTTGCATTGAGTTAGTCAGCTCCCTGCTCACTCCTTGGGCTTTTATCTACACTCCCCTTGCATCAGCATAACGCACAGGCATTGCTGTGTCAGAAAACTGGCAAAAAGTGACAATGGTGGATGTACTGTAACAAGAAAGGGCTTTGATCATGTTGATGTTTACTTAAAAAAACAGAGCAGCTATATATTGGTGAGCCACAGCCATCACTTGCATAAACACTGAAAGCTACATGTGAATAACTATTACAGCTTTCAGTTATGTATGCAATTTCCTGAGTGAATCTCCTTTTGCTGAGGCTAAAAATACAAACTGTGATGCCCTGCACATGCCACAGGAGGAATTTTGTTTTCCTCAACAACTCTGCTTTCTGCTAAAACACATCTTCCCTCTTGCAATTCAATTTCATTCTTTCTTGCCCTATCTTCTTCTTTGAAAGAACCTTTTAGGCACCTGAAGACAGATGTCTTCTCATTCCAACTTCAACATTTTCTCTTTAAGCTAAACCAAGCCAATTTATTCCATTTGTCTTCTTAAGACATGTTTTGCTAATGTTGGATTGTGCTCAGTGCTCTCCTTCTGACTCCTTCCAGCTTGCCTGCATCTCTTTCAGAGGAACAATGTCAGGAAAAGGACCAAGAGCCTGCTATGTCAGCTATGTCAGAGACATATCCACCCATAGGAAAGAGAGCAAAAAGGACTACATCAGGTCTTGCAAACTGTACTCTTGATCATAATTTCAGCATGGTATTTTCCTTCTCAAGGCTCCATTAATCCACGCTCAACTTTTCCTTCCACTTAAATCACCAGACTTCTCCTGGAGAACTGCTATTTAACAATTACTCTGGTCCAGGACTCATGAAGAATCTCCTCCAAGCATAGCACACTATTTTCCCTTGCTGAATTTGGTTAACATTTTTCTGCCAGCTCTCTGCTTTAAAACAAACATACAAATTCATACTCTGCTCTCCAGGATACTTACTGTCATTTCTAGCTTTGTTGTTTGTAGATTAAATACATTTAGCTTTGATCCAAGCTAGTGAAAACATCAAACAGAACTGGACCCAGCACAGGTACTAGAGGATACCAACTTCAATGCAAATAAAGAAAGGCTGTCCTTTCTGAAGACTAAAACCATACATGAACCCACAGCAGTGGAGTGTGACATCCATACCCCTCTCCTCCATATATCTACCTCACATTCCTGCCCCTTCCTTCCTGGTAATCTCCCCTGGGAGCTCCAGTGTGAAGTACCTCAAGCATCTCACTCACACTCCCCCTTGTACTGACAACATCAGTAGACAAGATGCAAGCATGGAAAGGCTGGTGGGAGCTGAATAGCTATCCTCTTCCAAGTCCAGCAAACCCCAGACAAGCATCCAGAAAATCACAGGTTTCAAACCAATTTAGCTGTCCAGTCAACACCAGAATGTACATGTGTGGGCTGCACACATACCTGCAGGGTCTGTGCTATGGATACATAAGAAAGCAGTTTGTGAAAAAGCATGTATGGTAATATTGCATATCACAATTGCTACTCCTCGATCTCTACTTTAGAAAACTGTGAACAGCTACTTCTGTATGCCTTCAGTCTCTACAATCATTGAGCCCTGTTTTTTATTGCTGCTGTAGTAAGAAAACCAGGATTTTCTTGATGAGGTAAAAGGAATGATCTAGTTTAGTCTGAATTTACTGTGTTCAAAGGCTGTATAGATGTGCGTGCTGACATACCATGCTGATATTTCAAGAACCTGTGTTCACAGAATTTCTACTACATTGTATTTGATCTCTGACTGCAAACATTTCTGAAGACGAAATTCAAGAAGAATTTTATCCTTATGTAGCTGCAGGAATGTAAAACATACCTGTGGGAATAGATATTTCCTTCATTGAAACTGATTATAAACCAGACAGGAAATAACTGAATTGGCAGAATTGTAGGTGTAGCAGCACTTGGATGATATATGGAGATAAATGTTGCAAGTGACTGACACTAATAACCATTTATGCTGGATGAGCTGCAGGCAGGCCAGATCCACAGGCAGCTTTGATTAGAATTTGTCCCTCAATTTCATGTCCCACAAACCACACTATCCTTCAACACTCAAACCAAAACAAAAGAAAGAAATATCTTTGACTAAATAGTTTGTTTCACATACTAAAGAGCTAATATCTGACATGATGAAAGTAAGTTCACACACAACTTAAGCTGGTCACTGGCAAACTGGATCTATTTTACACGCAAACAGAAGCCTAATGAGAAATAAACACATACTTAAAAATAGTGCTAAGCATATAAAGTCTCTGCCTTATTGTTCTTGATCTGATGCCTATATTTTAATGGAAGTATGGGCTTGAATTGGTCCATCACCAACTATATTGGCAGTCTTTTTTCTGCTCTACAGCTGAAGCCTAATTCAAATTCTAGCAGAAAAATAATTGTTTCCCTACATTGTGCACTAGTCCTAAAAAATTGAAGTAGTTCATGCAAAAGGTAAGAGCTATATCTTTATTAAGACATGCAACATCTAATACATGTAAGAGCAGAAAAATAAAGTACATTCACGATAAACTTGCATTATATAATTTAATACTTACTATACGCGGCCATTTTAAACCACCTTACTAAAAGAGCGCTATTTCACTATGGCATATTCTCTATGGACTGAACATTTCACATTGCCAGCTGAAGTGAGAGAGAGAACTGGAAGCCATTCAAAAGAAAAGTGTAAAATGAGGTATGTTTATCCTTACAATCACTAGTAAACTATCTCAAGATCAAAGTTGACATTAATTTTGCCCACTTATTGAACATATCTCTGAGTTACGCTGCTTTCTCCTTGAACATTTCTCTCAAATAACTTGTGTATCTGAAAACATGGTACTGTGTAATGCCAGTGATCCCGGAACTTAGTCCACACTAGACACCAATCTTCGTTTTCTATGCTGAATAGCAGGAGATAAAAGATGCAGAAGGATAGGAAAAAAGGAGGACAGACTGGAGAGCACAGGACAATTGGTTTAAGCTGTTAGTGCAATGTTAATAACATTTGAGCTTCTACTCAATTAACAGTTCATACATTACACTGCAAAATTAAGGTTAAGCTACAGATATGCAGATTTAATGGGGTAGTATGCAGAAAAGCATCATATGACTGACATGGAAAGTTTTTAATTCTTCTTGGGAAAAACTGTGCCTAGGATGTATTTTATTGCTTGTAGATCTTCAATGAACATATTGCACATATTTTTTGTTAGTATCATTAAAATCAAAGCATGGACTTGTCAGCCAGCTTCCCAGCCAGGACTTCTTTCTCCCCTGATCCCAACAACCCTGGAGGTCACTGACGATGCAGTGAATATCAGTAGCAGAATATTGACAACAGAATGAGACTCAGGAAAATGAGTGAGATGCTGATTAAAAATGAGAAGGAAAATCAACCCATTCAGCCTATCAGGTTAAGAGAATAGAGATGTCAGCTGGCTGGATTATGACAGAAACAAAATAGCATTTCAGATAGGACCATGTTTTCATTAAAACTATATAACCGAAATTCAGGACAATAAGATGTGCAGAGGGAAAAATGTTTTTAAGGTTTGTCTTCCCACAGCATACTACTTCTGCAGTTAGTCCTACTACAAGAAGAAAACCAGAGAACAGAGATCTAAAGAAGCTCCTTGCCTAGTGGGTTAGCAAGCAAGAGGCGTATTGCAAAGAAAGAAGACACTAAGCTTTTCTATTTATGCATTGAACTCCAAGTAGAAACACTATTAATCTCAAATTTAAGGCTTAAGACACATGATGCTATCTAGCAGTGGATATGCACCATAGGTTTATCACTAATACACAAGTTCCTGCTGCCATCAGCTCAAACATTTACTTTTTTGAAACACAATTTAAAAAACACACAGTGTGCAGACAGCCAACATCTAACAGATTATTATTTTTTCATAGAATCATAGGAAAGTTTGGGTTGTAAGGGACCTTCAAAGGTCATCTAGTCCAACCCCCCTGCAATAAGCAGGGACATCTTCTACTAGATCAGGTTGCTCAGAGCCCTGTCCAGCCTGGCCTGGGATGTCTCCAGGGATGGGACATCTAACACCTCTCCGGGCAACCTGGGACAGTGTTTTACCACCCTCTTCATAAAATTTCTTCCTAACATCTAGTCTAAATCTACCCTCTTTTAGTTTAAAACCATTACCCCTTTTCCTATCACAACAGGCCCTGCTAAAAAGTTTGTCTCTAGTAGCATTTCTTAATGTTCTGGGATTTCCTTAATGCGAGCTTTCAATGAAAAATGTCAACAGATTCAGCAAGACACACAGGTCTCCATAATTAACAAACTTCCAATCTGGTAAGACCTTGATCTCTATTTTTATTCACGCTGCTAATCACCAGGCATTGCAGCCTGGAGTTCGTTTGATGTCCTAAAACATAACTTTAAGGAGCTTACTGGTAGTCTTGACTGGTTTATTTCTCAGGGTTTTTTTGGTTTATTATATTGCAAGATAAGTTGTTAAGGCTCAGATGCTGAGTAATTTCTCAAAATCATCCGAAGCTGCTTCTTGCAAGCTGTATTTTTCATATGTTGGGTTCCAGCATCTGAACTCACTGCTGAGTTTTAACAGCCCAGATTTTTGATCCTTGAAATATTATCAAATCTAAATTCCTGAAATTAAATAACTTGGCATTATGGAGCATAATCTTCTGTTTTGTTTGGGTTTGTTTGCTGTGGGGGAGGGAAGGGAAGAAAGAAGAGACAATGCAAGTGTGTTTTCAGGTATCTGAATATACTCAAATCTCCCCCTAGCACAAACTAAAACTACTTCCAGTAATTGCTGGTTCCATCATTTATGTAATTTCATTCTCCAGTGACTGTTTACTTGGCAGTATATGCTACCTAAGGAATACCAAGTCAAATGTGATGCTTTGAAGCTTAAAATTTATGAAGTTGCTCAAAACACCACTCAGTATTACTCTCCTCTGGACGATACACTCAAAACCAGATGACTACATATAAGTGTACATCATACAACAGCTAACATGACAAATAAATGAGATTATTTTCTGAGAAAATATAATTCAGATGACAAGAATCTTATTAAAATATTGATTCCATGGTCTATTGTATCAGTCTTGATCTATTTGTCATCATTTCTGTTGCAAGCATAATTTAACACCAACTCCCCTGCAACAACAGCGCAACTGTTATGGACTTCAGCAATTCCTAACTATTTCTGCTTCTAAGAGTAAAACCATGTAACAGCACAGGTTCACAATGTTGACCTTAAATCATCTCTTACTACACTCTTTGGGGCCAAAAGAGTATCAGGTATTGCCACATACAGGTGTAGTTAAACTGTGCCTATTTTTTCCACCCACACTAGTTTATTCAGTCACAGGCGATACTGCACCAGCTACTTCAGTCCTCCAACATTGTGAAGTAAACCAGGAATTACCAAGTAAGCAGCAGCCATGACAGACCGAAGTGTAACAGAGGGAATGCCACTCTTACCTTCACAAACTGGGCAGCACTCCCCAGGGACTTTGACAGGGTTCAGACAGCTCTGCCCGCAGGCTGTGGCCACGCAGTGCTGGTCTCCATTGATGCACTGGCAGAATGTACAGTCGTCCTCTCGCCAGCGGTCTCCGTGAGCTTGGATCTGCCCATTGGCATAGCAGCCAGCAGGGTTATTTACCGGGTAAATTGGGTCTGAAATGAGAGGAATTGCAAGAGAGCAAGAAGTTTTATCTTCCCCTTCACACCTGAAGTTTATGCATGAATAACTGGGATTTTACACTACCTGGAAAGGCTTAAGTGCAGCCACTATCAAAGAAGAGTGTGGAAAGAACCACACTGTGGTATACATTGATAAAATAAGATAGGTAGCAACTTAGATATTTCAGTATTAAAATTTACTGTCAAAAAAGTTGTCAGCTTATACTGAACATTCACAAATTCAGGGTTCTGTTTTTAACTATTTCAATTCAATTTTTTAATGTAAAAATTATGAGGCATAATAATTTGATTTTCTAATTTTGATCTTCAGAACAAAATGGACCTTAGGTCTATTGATCCATTTTTTGGTATTAACTTAACAAATTCTAAGGGAAACTGAAAACATCTCAATGAACCATTGAAATTACTCATATGAGCATCACACTGCTATTTTATAGTTTGAGCAAAGATGAGACTTGTCACTGTTTTGGAGATTTACTGGTTTTCCTGAACAGATGATCTGGGCTCAGTTTTCAACTTAATTTCAATTGGAGCTTTTTCCTATTTAAAGTCACAAGACCCAAATACTTGCTACCAATCAAATTAAGACTCAGTTATTTAAACAACAGAATTTTGAAGGACAAATATTATATATGTTTCTTTGCACACATCAGATAGCAGACATCAAATAACCACCAGTCAATTACCCATAAGTCAATTTTCAAACGTTTGAAAGTCTTGGGAGAAAAAAAGATGTCTTATCTAAAAGAAAAAAAAAGGACCCACTGAATCTTGGAAACTTCTCTGACGTTTCATCACTCCCCTTTGGAAGGAACGCAGTGCATTTTAAGTGTTTGTAAAATCAACAGCAGTGCTAATAACTGTTGAATTATAATAAGCCATTGTATCACTTAGTGACAGTACCAACTTTGAGCATTTGGAGTGAAACTGCACATGACTTCTACCTTTACCTGACATTCACTCTCATGTTGAATTTTAGTAATATTTCCCATTTTAGCAAAATTGGTTAAGCCAATATAAAACACAGGTCTTTGAGAAAATAAGACATTTAAAAATTAAAATGTTTTCTAATCTCTTAATTCTTCACCTTTTACGTTGTAGGATTTCTTTGCATCTGTAATTAACTATTCTGACCTAGCCAAAATCAAATCATACACAAACAAATGAAGTTAATTTTATCATTCAACTCATGTATAGGACTCTGATTGACACAGGAATACAGACAAAACACAGAAAAGACATATAAGTCTCATGCTATTTGCAAAAGTCTTTTATGTGAGTCAAAGCTCAAAGTTCCTGGTACCCTTAAAAGGTCAGTAGTGTTTAAAGCTATAAATTGAATCCAGCAAATTACATTTCCTGATGCTGAGGTATCCTACAGGACTTAAGAAATAATTCTTCCTGGAGTTAAGGCGAGAAGGGCTTGTGCTTGTAGTACACAATTCACAACAAATTTACCACTGACATTTAAAAACTGTTGCAGAAAAGAAGAAAGCATTATATTTCTTTATATTCCTATCATCAAGAAAACATGAGTAGGAAACAATTAGTTGCCTTGAAAATCAGTCATGAAACAGTCAATAGACAAAGCAAAGGTAGAAAAAAATGCCACCTCTTCATCAACTAGAAAAGAATGAATGGGCGGGCTGTTAAGTATACATTCTGTCCATTTAAAAGACTTCTCAGTTTAGGTGTCACTTAATATAATCTGATTTATTAAGAAAGGGATCAGAGCTTTCTTTAAGTGTTTAAAGGAACTAGGAAAATTATAACACGTTAACAAATTGTCTAGCCTCACCTAAAAGAATTCCACTAAATCAAAAGGGATTTATAATAAAACCCAACATTTATCTTACCATCCAATCATTCAGAAGTCAGAATCAAGACTTCCTTGATTCAGTGCTACAAGCCCTGTCAGAAAAGCATGCAACAGAAACAAGTAAGCCAAACAGTGCCAGATGATTTGATGAAGGACCCTGTCACTTGGCATCTCAGTCAGCTGAGCAGAAATGAAATCATAACCATTACTTGAAAAAGAAGATTGTACTCAATAACTATAAATCGTTATCCATTTTATTCTGTATATTAAGTACCTGTCCAAAGAAGAAATTTCCATTTGCAGGCCAAATATACACAACTCAAAGCCAAAATGAAATTTTAACAGGTTTTCCTGATAGTCTGATTCAAAGGTTGCAAAAATGGAAAAATCAACTTTAACACTGTATGATGATATGGCAGAACAATTTATTGATGAATCATAAGATAGATGAATGTTAAAATCACCAAAGATGAGGAAGGACATATCTAGAACTGTAAATCCAATGTGAAAAATCAGCACCCACATCGGAGCATGACAGAGCTGATACAGAGAGGCCAAATATAGCATATACATTGATACAGTATTTATGTATCTATATACATTGTCTTAATGATTTCGTAATGCCACATCTCAGAATATTCACATATGTTAAAAATAGTAATTACAGGAAAAAAGAACAGATTTCACATATTCCATAAAGTCAGGAGCTCTTATAGTAATTTCTTCAGGAGTGGATCTGCACTTACTCAGGGAGGGTTTCTCCACATCAGCCATGACCTCTAAACTTTTAAATCTGTCATTAAATGATGGTATAGCACTGAATTTCCTTCCCCCTTGGCCCCTCAGCTTGAAGTCTCTGAAAAGCATGGGTACAACTGTACAAGGAAAGACCAAAAAGTCTAGCATCCTGCCTCCCACTACAGCAAATAATGCACATCTAGACCAGATCTTAAACAGAGGGCAAACATAGACTGGGATCTCTTTAGAATACTTAGGCCTACAGCATTTGTATTTCAGCTTCTCTACGTGTGAACACCATGTTATCAGCCTATCTGATATGAACTGATACTCTTTAAAGAATTACTTCCTACTTTCTAATCTTACTACCCTGATATTTCATTATCCAGGTTTTGGTTTTCTAAATTTCTGAAGAAACTTTCAATAGTCTGTAATGAAACAAGCCACCAAAACAGTATCCTTCACTAGATTCTGTGCTGAATGAGAAGGTCCAACTCTTGTAACTGCCTCTTTTAGACTCATTTTCATGAGGTTCTTTACCTTCATGATTCTCTGTTGGGAATGAAGCACAACTATAATGGATCTTTTGGCTTATCTGCGCCTGCAAGGAACTACAGGAATACTAATATTAAGCACGCTGCAAAGTGTTTGAAAGTGGCATTAAAAATTAGATTCCTCTCACCAGGAGATTTGAGATCTCCAGCTTATTTTGCTTATAAACACAGGGCCCAGGAGTGCTTCACAGGTCTTTTGTCTGTGTCCTGGCCACAACCTGACCCACACTGGGGCAAGACCCAAGCACAGAGCACCAGTCCCATCTCCCTCTGCTGGAATCCTCTTTGTATTCTAGCAGAAGATGCATCAAATATTTTCTATTGTAAGCAAGATGGTCAACCTGAAATTTCCCATAGAATCCTTTTTTTTAGGACTGCAGGCCCAGCCAGGAGAAGAAAAGGCTGTCAACAGGGCAAAGGAGGAAGAAAAAAAAACTCTGAAGTCAGTTTACTGCCCTGTTTCTTTGCCATAATTGCAGAGAAGAGGTGTTTGTGTTGCTCCGCCTGAACAGAACAAGGCTGGAAGAAGCAGACTGCAAAGCAATGGAAATGTGTCTTCAGGCCACCACTTCTGCTTTCATAGAATCACAGAATGTCCTGAGTTGGAAGGGACTCAAAAGGATCACCGAGCCCAACTCCTGTCCCTGCACAGGACAACCTCAAAATTCACACCATGTGTCTGAGGACATGGTCTAGTGTTTGGAGAAGCCTGTCTAAGTACCTGGTGCAGAAATTAGGAACAGTTTCTTGTGTCCTTTGGGAAGAAGGCCCCCCAAAAAGTACTGCACACTTGACTCTGTCTGAGGAAGTTCTGATGCAGAAGGGAAAGGAAACTCAAAAAGCTCTATATAAAAAGGGTAGAGTGCCAACACCAGAGAAGCACTGCAAAAAAAACATGACAGCATTATAAGACACAACAAAAATGTAGAAATAAAATGAAATAAGGAGGCATATGCAAACTTTAGAAGAATGAAATAAAGCACTTGTTTGCTCATTTGCACTGAAAAAAAAAGGCAAATTAAAAAAAAAAAAAAGCAAAAGAATTAATAAGTGAACAGGATTTAAAAGATACCATACCTTCGCACACGGGGCAGCACTCCCCTTCTGGGACATAGTACCTGTCGCAGTGCAGCTCACCACACTGGGCAGAGAAACAAATAGAAACTCCACCTTGGCATCGACAGAAACGACAAGCATCCATTCGAAACATGTCTCCATCATAATATTCCATGCTGTTAAATATGCAAGTTGGCTTCACTTCTGAAAGAAGAAGGGAAAACAAAAAAATGCATTTTACAGATATTGATACAAGGGAAATATTCAAACTCATGTTGCTACTTACACAAACAGATATGAAGAGACAGCTGATTTTTTCATACTCATTTTTTGGACTCAATTTTTTTTAAGAACATTGTACATTTTATTGTCTGTTTCAAGAATGGAAGAAAATGAATGCTATTCAAAATTACTTTTGGGGCAATTATTTACAAATAAAAATCTCCAGTTTAAAAACTGAAAGAAGGTTAAGGCACTGGTATGTCTTCATAGGTGTTAAATATTTCTCATTCTGGATGAGCCAGAACCTACTTCAAATTTCAGTACATGAAGCAATAGATTTTTTCTGGTTTAAGATGAGAGTTTTTGATGTTTTTTAATCATAATCTTCCTTTCTGCAGCACTTGGTACACAAGTGGATGAATTGCAGCAGAGCAGTCCAATCCATAGGGGTATGTTTAAAAAAAGCCAACAAACATATTTCGTTACTGCATGATCTGTTATGCGCAACTGAATACTTTTCAGTTCAAGCAACCTGAAGCTGCACAGTCAGTTCACATCCATATTCCCCACAGAAAATAACCTCAATCGTAAAAAATATTGATGTGATCACTTTAGTGTTTCAAAAACACAGACTATTTCTTGTACGCCTCCATCTACAGAATAACCATAATGTATTGTTAAATCCAAGCTTGCTGGGAAACTAAAAGCCTTTGAAATATTTTGGGAAGGACATAACCTGTTTACATCATTAGCATTAAAAAAATACTAACTGAAGTAATGAAACAGTTTTCAGATCAACCACCTTTTTGAATTAGAATTTTTTTTTTGTACTGAAGAGGTTTGGTTCCAGATTCTGAACCAGATTCACACATCATGAATACATCATAAGATCTCCTCAGGGCTTTTGACCCTGCAGTTACACTGCACATATGGACTTCCATCCATCTCCACCACCTATTGCCAACAGAGCATATTCTGCTCAACCAGATGAAGTGACACACACGTATGCACACAATGCTGTGCAGCTCCACAGCCCAGGGCTGAATCATTGTGACTCAAGACACAATAGAAATAATACTCCAAATTCATGTTCAACTGTAATACACCACAGTAGTCATCAGGAAATCAAGACTTCACTTTTTCATCCTTATGTAATGGCCAAGATACCTGAAGTTACACAGTATTAGTAAACAGATGTATTGTTTCAGATTCTAATGAAAATTCAACATTTGCAGATTCCACCCAGCCCAATCATCTTACTTTCAGGGGCTAAAAACTTTTCATCTGAGTTACTCTTGACAATGATACAGGTTTTCTTTAAAACTCTAAAGCATTTCAGGGACTCTAGTATTTCTTTCTACATACGCTTATATTGAGCTCCAGCCTTGAGTAATTTAATACGATTGTAAAGCATTAGAGTAGAAACTTTGAAGTATCCTGAACAATGTTTGATTTTTATACGCCTGTTCTGTCTTCAAGGCATAATGTAGAAAGCAGCATTAAAAAAAGAAGTAGTAAGAGGAGGAAATACCACTGTGTCCGGGAAAACAGCTATGACCTCATTAGAAAGCCATTCACATAAACAAACACTTGAGAAATATTTCAAGTTTATGTAGCTCAAGCTGTTAGTCTGAAAAGCTTCTCAAAAAGGAAAAAGTGCCAACACAACTCAAAAGGCCTCTAATCCATTTGCTTCTGACATTACTGTTTTGATTGCAGCTTTCCACATTTTTACTGATTTCCCCCCTCTCCCACCACAGACCTGAGTTCCTGCCTAATTAGAAGTAGAAACATCATCTTCCATGAATTATAATTAATTTTTAAAATGTCCAAACAAGACTAAGCAAGTAACTGTAAATCCTGAAAGGAAACAGTATGTTTTATTCCTACAATGAAAACCACCATAGATTTTCACTATATGTGTATTTTTACTATCCAGATTTATGGTAGTATATACATCCATACTAAACTAAGCCTATACATCCAGCTATGAGACAAGGATGACCTGTGTTAGAACCATATGTAAGACTGCAGTCTTAAGAAGCAGTCAAACTAAAACAAGCACTAAATGAAGAACTTAAGCTTTAGATACTCTTAAAGTGGAAGTCTAATGAAAGAGTGAACACCACAGTGTGGAATTGTAATAATGTTTCTTCTGCCACAATAAGCTGGAAGATTCTTTTTTCTCTTTATTAAAAAAGAAAAAAAGTGCTAATCTTATTGCCTTACTGATCTACATATGGCAGCCACAAAGGAGTGAAAGAACACAAGAACATAAAGCTAACGTTAAATAAATGTATGTTGGCCTAAAGGCCAGTAACCATGAATTAGTTTTTCTGCCAATAAGGAGAATACTACAGGTAGAATTTTTCAAGTACCAAAGCTTTGCTATGTGACAAAGTAATTTAAATTGACTGAATTTCATAGCACAAAGTGCTTAAAAGTATCTGAAACCCGCAATCCCTTTTCTAATGCAGACCACCACAATGAAACAGTGGGCATGAGATAGATACCCAGGCCATGGATTCATGAACATGAAATCAGTGTCTGCCGGCTATCAGATAGCCCGGTAACACAAGACTGATCCAGACCAAGCACAGACGTACAGCTGCCCATCTGTGAAAGGAGCCAGGACACAGTGGACAGTACCCAGAACAATACAGAGTTTATCCTGGCTGTGGAAGGACAGATCATATCGCGTCTCTGCTTGTACATAAAGATAAGCATGACTAGGAGACTGGACTTGATTTGGCATTGAAGTTTCTGCCACAGAGTTAAATGAGAAATAGTTTTGGCACAAATTTAGCTCTACAGATCTCACAACCACAGCCTTTTAGTTCTGTGAGTGCGAGCCCTACAAGTCAGTGTGGCAGCAAACCACACAGCCTCACGCTACACAGGCACAAACAGCAATTGTTTTCAAGACCTTTATCTCAAATGTGAACTGCAGACAGACACAATCTGCTCTATCAAATCAAGTTTTCTAAGGTACTTTACCTTATATTTGAAAATCTAGTTAAATACAGTGCTATAGGCTGAACCAGCCCAAAGTAAAACTTCTGTTATTAAGATTTCTGTAGTTTCCCAATACTTTTGGTTTTCTTTAATTAGAGTAATGGAACAGCTCAGAAAGACACAATAGTTTGTCAATCCATCCCTTGCAAGGTAGCAATTCTGCACACAGTTATGGCAAGCACAGGAGATGCTTCAGGCATCGGCTGCTTGTGGGCAGCTTTGGGCATTTTATTTTCTTTTATCAGGAATTCCAGCCCTCCCAAAGCGGAAATGAGATTTAAAACAAGTTTATGTTGTTTAAAGGATTAAAAGGCTCGTGATTCCAGCACTTTGGACATTCCTCCGGCATACAGAAGGATTTGTACTAAACTCAAGTGCTATGAACTTTCAATTAAATGAAAGGGAAGGAAACTGATAAACTTGAATCCTGTGTCCGTATAAACAAAATGCAGAAAAGCTTTCTGTTTTTCAAAATCTGCACTGATAGGGAGTTTAAAAAGACAAAGATACATTTCATTGGAATTAGCCCATAACAGTGTTAAAGGACAACATACTGTGTCTTTTTGTTTCCTTGCAAATGTATGAAACAAGCTAGGTAGAAAAAAAAGAAAGAAAACCACAAAAAAATTGGGCTCTTAGGTTCTTACTCTTCAGGTGGTACTGTGTGCAGTGTACTCCCTATTAACACAATTGCAGGATCCTTCTGCAAGTCCTTTGGTCCTGCATCTTCTAAAAAGGTCATCCAGAAAGAGAGAGACTGGAATTAAAACAAACCTGTAACTATTTGTAAATCAATGCAATTATTTATGCATGCATTTATACATTTTTTTTATACATATCTGCACAGCTTAATGGCACCTATGGTCTATAAAAGATACTAAGGATGCTGAGGAAAATAAAATTCAGCAAATCACCTTTAAAACCAAATAGAAATAATCAGATTTTTATAGTAAGGTTTCTAGCAGGGCAAGTCCGCAGCATCACATTAGAAACCACTATTATATCCAGATGTCAAAATTTATATACAGTGCCGACATTCAAAAAAAGCCTTAACATTTTCACTCCGTCGCAGCAGCAGATCCCAACCCACTAATCTTTAGGCAACATCAGAAGACAGCTCTTGTGTAGGTTGCTATATGTGTCTTTCTTACACAAAGTAAAAAAGACAGTGGGGTGCTCCCCATAGAGACAGAAGATTTATTTCCAAGTCACCATATTGGGTGGAGGTTTCATCATGGAAAAAGAGCAGGGAGATTCCCCAACAGAATCAGCTCTATCTCATATATACCTGGCTTTTCTTTAAAATGACCAGTAATGGAGAAACTGCAACCTGCCTATTAAACAATTCTGCAATTTAACTACTGTAACTAAGCTCAAATCACAGCAAGGGTAATTCAGGTTAGACAGAAACAGCAAACTCACAGAAGTCTCCCAAGTTTAATTATTCTTCCTATCTTTAAGGTACATGTCCTACTTTTTTTTACCCTCCTCCAATGTGAAAATCTGTTGCTAAGAGGACTCATCCTGGGTGTCCCTGCCTCCATCCTCTCTTACAGATAAAATGCACACACTTCTTTCAATTTTTATTTTTTCTTCACCAAGTCATGCTTTTCAGTGTTTGATTGTTTCTAAGGCTTTCCTCTAAGCTATCCCACTTCTGTCTGTACCTCCTTCTGCAAATCAAGTAGTGCTACAGGGGGATTGGACTAGATGATATTTTGAGGTCCCTTCCAACCCCTAACACTCTTTGATCCTGCGATATCCTGCAGGAGGTTCAAGCCCTAACAGAAAAAACCCTGAGGACAGTCAAGGGAGGAGCTGGAGCCACCAAGGGCCATGGCTGGGCTATAAATCCCCAAACAAGGAAAGATTTTCTCAACAAAATTGCCAAGTGATTCCTGGAAGCAAGCCATATTCTTCATAACGGAGAAATACATGCTGTGATCAGTTTAGCCCTAGGCATGTCACCAGAGCACAGGCATCTGACACAATCTCAGCACCACTAAAAGGTACTGGCATAGCCCATCATTCACTGCATCTGTGAGGAGCCTCCAGTGTGTGATAGAAGTTAAAAACTGCAGGAAAAAAAAAACCCACAAGGCTGTGGTTTGGCACTATACCATATCTAAACATTTCTTCCATCCTTTGAGAAAAATATTTAATTCTAATCTTGTCCTCCAAAGTGTTGACAACTTTATCCAAGTTTAAGCACCTAGAAATATCTGAGAGTCAGAATATCACTGAAGACATTAACTTACCAAGAAAATTCACTTTGGCAAAAAAAAAATTACTACTTCACCAAAGTAAATACTAGCAGATTTTTTTTTTAAGCTTTTAAAACCAGACAGAACTGTACCATCTGGCACCTTGTATTCTTTGTACATGACATGCCATCAGTTCCCACCTACCATCTTGTATTTCATTAACTGAGATGAACAAAATAAGCCAGTTAGACTTTGTCCTTATGTTATTCAAAACTCAGTCTCTGCTACCCATTTGTCAACCCTCCCACTCATAGTGAACCACTGTAAAAGCTTAGAGTTGGATTTCACATCTAGCTGTGATCCTGACAATTGCTACCCCTTGTCTTTTCTTTATTAACATTTTTAAAATTTATTTATATGCATCTACAGACTGCATATTTTTGACAGGAATTTTTGGTTGACTAGCCTTTTCATTTGTCTTCAGTTTTCTGCATCTTCCTTTTCTCTCCTGTTTTAAATGTAGCTGGTAATGACTTGCATTGTTCCAGGTACTTTTCCCAATTTGACTATGGTGAATATATTCCAGCTGCAGAAGACCTAATACATTTGACTTTGTTTGGCAGACTGACTTGCTTTTTAACTATACTACACCACATTCTTACACTGTTGTGGCTGGTTATTAGCCATGATTTTTGAAAACTGTTCTTCTGATTGAAGAAAAACCAAACAAACCCAAAGCACCATCCCATAACCACTAAATCTCTCTACCTTTTCGCATCATCTTCCTTTAATATTAATCTTCCTTTTATTACTTTACCACAGAGTTTATTATCTTTTGCTCCTTACAAACTGCATTTTGCATCTTGATATTTTTAAGCAGGTGTCTACTTAAAGTCCACTACAAAATTCCGTAGTTTTGGATACCCAGAGAGAAATATGCAGTAATATTTTTTTAGGATAAGGACTATATACATATATATGCCCATAGTAATTAGGTGGTATCTGTGAGGTGTTTCACTTGGACTCCATTCTTTCTTCTTTAGTGAGGATTTTCCTGCTGACCCAATAGTCCCCATCAAATCCTTTCCGTACTCCTTGATGCTCCGTTTAGAAATAGGTGATTCTTATTTCCCTTTAGTTTCTGAGGCTTTCCTCTAGGCTACGCCACTTCTGTCTGTACTTCCTTCTGCAAATTAAGCACTGCTACTTTTTGATATCTTGCAGGAGGTTCAGGCCCTAACAGAGAAAACCCTGAGGACAGCCAAAGGAGGACTTTAGAAATAGTGGAATCACCTTTAGCCTTTTCCACACCATGAGCTTAATAAAGGAACTGCAATTCCTGTGAGGAGTAAGTGCATCAACAGGTGACAAAAACTGTGATTCAAGAGGAATTTTCATCTCCCTCTCCTCCACTGCAGTACCACCTGTGTGAAGAAAGTCAGGAAGCAAAAAGAGAAATGCCTCATTTATCTCAGTGGTGTCCTCTCAAATGAAGACAAAAGTTACAGAAGCAGTTACAAAACACACGTTATGCATCACATCAAGTGAATAAGCCTTGATGATTTAAGAGATCTCTTCCAAACCACCATGTGATGATCAGTACAGCCTGAAACAGCAGTACAGAAAGGGAGGGTCCCAGTCTAAAGTCCCAGGGGAAGCCGTTGTCCCCTTGATCTTGGACCACATGGAGACATTAACGAGGACCACTCGCACACTGGCAATTTACCACCTCTCATAAAGCAGAGACTCTTTTAAAGTAGTGGTTGTATTCAAGTAAACTTCCTGAGAAGTGGAAACCCTGACTGACAGAAGGAAGCAGCTGCAGGATGCTTGGAAATTGCTCTCTCAAATTTCTAAGGCAGAGCTCACAGTCAGTATGTGCTTTAGAACAACTTAGATTGAAGAAACCCATGCATCAATACCGAATTAGAGAACAGGAAAGTTTGGATACTCTCCTGTTTCCAAACACTTCTACTGTTGCTACACGTGCAGCTTTCAGTCTCTTTGGATTCATTTCTTGACGCTTGTAATTCAATGCTGAATCAATTTAATTTCTTTATGAGCTCTCCAGTCAGAAACAGCAGCACACAAGTTTTAGCAGATACAAATCCTGGTGAGTAATATATTTTAGGTAGATCAGAAGAAACCTTGAATTAACTTTTGTAAAACACAGGATTTTGGGAAGGACTGAACCTTGCGAATCTCTTGCTCAATTTTCTCCCAATTTATATAATATATTAATACTATCTAGTGTTCTCTAGATGTGAGGCAGATTTCAGGTAAGTGCAAGCAGAGAAATTTCAGGGCAATTGGAATAATCTACCTTTAAACAAAGCAATATACGCTCTTTCATTGATACACGTACTTTGTTACAATGCACTGGAACCACGTGACAGGCAAAACCTCATTTTGAGTTTCATATAAGAAGATGAAATTATTTGCTATAGTTTTCCCATGTTGCCTCATTTTCTCGGTATCAACATCACACTTCTCAAGAACGAGCACATTTGACTATGGATCTAGCTCTTCCCTGAAAACTTCACTACTGAACACCACTATACTAGTCTCAGACTCCCACGTGCAACAAGCAGGGATGTATAGAGCTATGTCAGCTATACCTCTAGTTATACTATTTAATGAAAGCCAGTGATTTAAATTTGCAATTCATGTTATTGTCTGCTTCATGCTAAAATTTTGTTACATGTATGACCTGGGGCTTGGCCTGAGGGTCATCAAGAAAGTGAGATTAGAAGAAACAACCAGCCAGCCATCTTCTAAGCAAAGACAACTGACAAAATCCTATCAGTATTGCTTTGTAAATCAGTGTTTACCAACAGTTCCAGAGAGTTGCCAGGTTTCATTTACAAATTAAAGACCTTTCTTCTAACATGGAAAAAGGAGCAAGAAACAACAAAGTTGTGGCCATCCTTGCTGTCCAAGCTATCATTTTGACACCCAAAGACCAGGCAGGTACACTCTGGGATGGCCCAAATACTTGCACTGGATAAATCATGACAGAGGAACTTCATTGAGTCAAAAGGGAACTTTGGCTTGATTCTTACCACCATGTAAACAATACAGAATTATGTTATTTACAAAAATGCTTTCCTTCAAACTGAACTAATCACCATGTGCCTTAAAATGGACTGACCTTTGGGGCATGAACTCCATTCTAATGACTGTAATACCTGTGCATTAATTGTAATGACAAATTCTCTAAACCACTGTGATGTTTTTAAAAGCACAAATTTATGTCTCCAGTTACAATAATATAACAGTTTTACATAAAATACTCTGACCTCTGCATCTATTCATGATGATTAAAACATTGCACAGAACTATTAAGAGCATCAGGTCTCTGTAATATATTTTTTTTTTCTTCTCACCAATGACAAAGTTGCTCTCAACGCTTTCTAAAATATTTTCTGTATGAAAAAAAATCAAAAGAGAAGCTCAACCTATACAAAGATTGAACAGCCACAGACAGCAGGTACTTAACAACAAGCTCCAACTAAATCAAAATATCAGGACCATTTCCAAGCAAGAATGTTATTTTGGTGATAAATGATGTCTATGTAATTACATAACTAACTATGAGAAACGGCAGATTATATATGATGGAAAGAATAAGGATAGATCCAATATAAATCTGAAGCACGAAAATAATGATTAGTGTATTGACTTAGTGCTGTATTTATAATCAAACAAGAACAACTCCATTATCAGCAAAGAGTGACTCCCGTAGAAGTTTATCTCACTACAGATTAATATACTTTTCTAAGACAGACTAACCGAAAGCTTGTTTGAGACAGTGCGTACTGGTAACAAAGATAACCACATAAAAAATTTACAGGTATATCACAGAGCGTCTAAATCAGTTTTATATTAAATCCAGGAAAAATGTTTGTGAAAGAATGACTGATCTGTCCCAAAAAGTGCTGACAAACAACAAGGAGAACATGCTGCAGAGAGTCTACAAGACATATTTTGCCGTCCTTATTCATTAACTACCCCCTCAACATGGCCAATGCTGTTCTGCAACAAGAGCCACTCCCTCTCCTCCACAGCAAAGGCAGCCTCCCCGCACTCCCTCTGAACATGCAACTCTGCATCTATTCCATTAGCACATACTTGCAATTGATATTGCAGAAGGCAGGCTTGCATTCACACTCTGCAGATCATTAGTGTTACCTAAATACACAATGTAGTTATCCCACAACACACAAATGGGATTTTTTTGCAGCCTACACACACTTATTTTCAGGTAACTCAGACGATCAGTGTTACTCCTGACTGCTTTTTTCTTGCTGCCCCCTCCCCCACACCCCTAGAATTATTTAATTATAATATTAAATAGACGTTATAAGAGAAGGAAAACTACACTAATGTGATTGTGCACGTGCCCTTTTTATTCCATCTTCTTGCCTGTTTTCAGAGCTTTTCAAACACAGAAGTAATGGAACTCATTGGTAACACTGATTACACAACTTCCCCACTTACCATCTATAAACCAATTAACTTGCATTTGATTAAAACACACCTTTTAAAAAGAGACATCTAATCCTAATTGGAAAGAATGAAGATAAGGAATTCAGCATCTTGCTGGCAGTTTGCGCCAACAGCTAACTGCTCTCACTGCCGAGAACAACATGTCCTAAATCTTGCAGATTTGGCTCTTATTACTTTGATGCCATTTTTTTTTAAGGAAGAGAAGAAACTGATCTAAGTCTATCACTGTAAGATATTTCTTCCATCTGCCACTGATATGTACTATATCTCTTCTGTAGTTGTTACTATTTCAGGATCCTTCCAAAAACCAAAACCAAATATATCCAGCTATCAGTCTCACGAACAAGATTCCTCTGCTCCTCTTTATTTTAAACTGACAGAAGTAATGGTAGGGATTATACGTAGGGATTATACATATATAAAATTTTATATATATATATATATATATATAAATTTTTACCAGTTTGTCATCGTACTAGACATTCATCTTTTCAGTTGTTGTCAAAACTATTTGTCTACAAATTCAGAGGTTTTAGAGGTGTGACTTGCAGTATTTGTTCCTGATACAAGAACCACCAAACCATCCTAAAATGCACTTGAAAAAATCCAACTTATAAAGCAATGGAGATCAAGTTCTATGAATAGTCTGCTCTCTTTACAAATGATTTGCCACACAATCCAAATGTCACACACAGAACTTCTCATAAGTAGCTTCACGGTTACTCCCAGCTTGTTGATAAAGATATTTATCTCCAGGCTTATCACTATTTCCTCTTTCCAAATTAAAGCATCATTAGTAACTGCACATGGAAGTTTCTCACTTCTAAATATACTTAAAGCCCATTCAAGTCAAATAATTGGATTGTAGCATGAAGTAGAATAAAGACAAACGCCCTTTCTTTAAAAAAAAACACACAAGTATTTAACTTTCCTGATCAGGTTTCTCAGATTTTTTTTTTTAAAAGAGGAACTTATTAAAATATATTTTTCATACTTGCCTGTAATATTTTAATACAGATGTTTTAAGGACATAAAATGAAATATTATCTCTTCCTACAAACCCTTGTTTTCCTTCTATCTGGCCTTTCTGTCTCCCTTCCTGGCATCAACTTCCCTTCAAAAATTCCAATTTTTTCTTCCAATTTACTCTGTCTTCATAGGCTACTAAACTGAAGATTAGGAGTAGGAAAACCTGAGAGGCAAAAAGAAATCCCGACCCAAAAGCAGGTTGAATCTTCGAAGTAAGTCACAGTAATTAATAAGGGAATGATGCACAGGACAACAGTGCTAAGACAGTCCTAATTCACTGTTTACTATGAAAAATGAAAGTAACTCCTCCTTGGAAATAGGATATGAAAATGAGTAGGGATAACAAAAGTGTGGAATTTCAACAGCTCCATCTAACACCTGACATGATATATACTGCAACAATTCTGATAGTGGTACCCACAAATAACTTGTGGAATGAAGATAAACAGGAATGTTAGCAAAGTGGTTTGTACCTTTGAGACTGTCTCACACCAGCAAAAACATCATATCAGAAATTGGCTTCACATTTCTTGCTCAAAGTACTAAAGTAAATCCTGAATCAAACACTGTATTGAGGTGTGCCACACAGTTAAATCACAGAATCATTTCAATTGGAAGAGACCCTCCAGATCATCGCATCTAACCATTAACCTAACTCTGGCACAAATCAAATTCAGAAATGGTACTTTAACAGAATGACACAAATATGAACCCAAGTATTACAAGCATATATAAACAAAAATTAGGTAAGCTGCATTTAATTCTACAGTACCTAGTGAATAATTAATCTGAATGCTAAAGAATCTGTGATTCTTCCTGATGCAAGATCTTTTATTCATATTAAAGAAGCTAATTTTTATATATAATGTCCCATCATATGTACTAAGTATTATTTTTGAATCAGCATTTGAGTATTGAAAATATTACTACATGTAAATATCACAAGTATTCTAGGGAAATGTCTCTCTATGTATGTTCACATGCATATGCAATGAAGAATATAAAATAGAAGCCATTTCAAACATATTATATGTGGACCACTAAATAAGATTACATATTGCTGAACAAATATTAATTAGTAAATATCGCAGCAATATATAACTTTTTATGCTCAGAAATTATCTGAACTTGCCATTCTTCCAGAGTATTTTTCCTCTTCTGCCTACCAACAGTCAAATATCTAAGTCCCTTCCCAACTCCTCGTGTAGAGCATATATATGCCATTCTACAAATATAGCATAGAGCAGTCCTGAGATATAGTCACTTGCATATCACATTCAAGGCTTTTAAACATTTCCAAAACATTTACATCGGGAAGCAAAGAATGCAAACCATTCTGTTCTTACACTGACTTAAAATTTTCAAAGGTTGTACAATCATGCTAAAAATTACTTCCAAAATATTAAAGTGAACCCCATAGTCTAAACAGCATGCTTTTGTTTCAGGTACTGCAACAAGCAGTTGCAGTTCTTACCAAAAAAATCACTTCTAAAAGTACTCTAGTATTTGCTATTGGCAAAGGAGTACCTGAAAAACCATGCAGTGAGGGAGGTTTGCTAAAACTATAATTCCCTGGGTCACAGGGAAAAGTGTTTTAGAAATCAAAGAAACATGACAACTTACAAATGACATGGTTTCCCACTTTACCTTCAGCAGAACTTCCAGTTCCCTCTTACTGAATGAACCTCAAGAAAATTATTTCTGTTAGATCTTGACAACATGGTAAAAATATCCAAATGCCCAGCATCTCCCACAGATAAAATCCTCCTCTCCAGGTACAAGAGAAAGCGTCACGTACCATTGACACATTCAAAGACATCACAGCACTTGCCAGGTGTTCCATCTCCACGCGAGACTATCTGGGGAACGGAGCCTGCCTCGCACATGGGTAAACCACATAAACCAGAGAGACACTCGCATCTGAAACCAAAGCACAGTAAGGAAAACCCCATAAATAATGAAGCCACATATAAGGGGAAAGAATAAGCAAGAGGAAAATGGACCACAACTTGCAGCATTAGCATATTCATATATTACAATCGTCTTTTATTAACCCAACAAGTAAGACAGTTTATCATCCTGAAGCTGTTTTTTTTGAACCATTCAAACCGTTTGCTGGTCAAGCAAACAAGAAGGTGGTACTGTGCAACGCCAACACTTCTCTAGTCCTGTATGTCAACACATAGAAAACTGTAGTTCCAGACTGTTTGAAAATAATTGTATTCTCCAGCCTTGCAAAATTAGGCTTCTCCTCCAATTCTCACTGAAAAATCAAAATTGGTGAAACACCAACAAGCAGTAACTGTACCCATTCATCAGAAGAATGTTGTCTCATTAGGAAACTGTATTATAGCCAGTTTTATGTAAGGAATGATTAAAGAGAAAGGAAGACCATGAAGAATCATTAAATCTAACCGAAAGAAAATAACTGCAGGTTCTTTTTGTTTTTTGATGGTGCTGCCCTCAGTTTTTGGAGGGGTAACCAATTACATGAGATGCCAAATAATGTGGGAGGCTAGGTATATTAAATACTGTGGTTAATTTTAGAGATTGGATCATTCTAAAAAGAATATTTTCTCCAGGTATGTAGTATTTATTTGCTTATTTAAGAAAACAGCCTGAAGAACTGGAAGACATAAAATGTAGATAAACAACAGTCATGTTTGTTTTCAGATTCTTTGCCTTATGATTAACATAATAGTTTAAAAGTCAAATATTTAAGACTTTTGATGAGTTTACGTTTAACAGAGTTCTTGCCCTGAACAATGGGCACATCAGAGGGATAAGCAGCAATAATTCAAGAACATGCAAGACAAAAAAAGAACAAAGAGAAATATGCAAATACCATAACTGAGAAACTTCATGGAGTAGCACTTCAATTTTTCAGTTGGAAAACACAGATTTTTTTTCAAAAAAACCTGTAGATTACTTTAGGATACAACAAATACACATGGATTTCAAAAGGCAAAAAAAGAGCTCAGCAAGAGAACCTGTGAGTTAAAGAACGGAAAATAAGAATTCTACTTATTAATAACTATTTTAAATATTTTAAGTATTCCAAGGCCATCCCCACATTAAGCCATGCATTAGTAAGAAGTATCATCAAAACTCAGTGCATTTGCTTATTCTTCATGCTTAAAAAGCGTGAAGTTTGGTTCTTCTCTTCCATGCATGTCTCATTGATTGCCCAACAGCCACTACATCTCAGACCAGGGTTCAATTAACGAGGAAGAGCCACCTCTTAACAGACACAGGATTAATATCTCTCCCTTTAAGCTCAGTGTTAGATAATGTGGTTATATTCTCCACTGTAAGGTATTACTCAAAAGGAAATTTGTAAGAAGGAATACAGGTCAAGGAATCTCATAGAATCTTCATAATACTATCTGAAAAGGTTTATTAAAATATTGCATTATAGCAGTGTGCTACTATAAAGTGATGAGTCCTTGAAAAAACAGTACTATATCACATTTCACAAATAACATTAAATATGTCACAATAAAGTGAAGAAATTTAACTCTATGTGTGCAGATATATTACAGAATAGTGACGGTTTAAAAACATTTCAAGGATTTTTTAATTGATATTCTGCTTACTGTAGCAGTAAAGGATAATGAACTAAACTAACAAAAAAATATGAGTACAGAAACCAAAGTTTTATTTATCATACATTTGCTTTTGCCACTTTCTTCTCAACTTATTTGTAAATACAAAAAAAGGGGAATCTAATTCTTTACTGTATGCCCTTCGCCTTCAGAGATGTAGAATGAAAAAAACATTATGGCTTTTACTACAAGGGATCAAAAATCCAGAGGGTTTGTGATAAAACCCCAACAATTAGCACTGTCAGGTTCAAGGAATTTACAACTTAACCCATCTAGCATATATTGCTTTGGAAGATGCTTTTCTCTTGTAAGAAGAATGAAACCCAGAAATAAGAGCCTCTGAAATACTAAAAAAGGAGAAAAAAATATTAAAACATATATAAAAAAAAAAAAGTACAGACACAATCTGAAAAGAGTATTAAACGCCTAGATAAAAATACTAGGTTTCACTTCAATCACCCTATATTCAATATCCAGAAAACCTCTGGAAAAATAGGTAGATCAAACTTCCTGAAAATTCATGTCCTTCACAGAGAAAATTGCACACGTGACGGAAATACAGTTGTGGACCTTGATTTTCCAAGTCTCATGAGCTGAAATTACCACTATTATTTTTATTGCCTTCACAACCAGCTTTTTCAGACATGCCTGTATCTTCTTTATTCTTTGCCACACATTCATTATCGTTGATGAGTTGCAGAAAATTATTAAATGATTATACTAATAACTTGTACCTTTCCCCTCTCATTTTCTCCCCAGTCAACTGCTTTAAAAAAAGAACAAAAAACTACAACACCAAACACCAAAAAAAATAAAAATCAATTACCAGATTAAATAATTTAAGATAGGACAACCTTCCAGAAGAAGGGCTGAAAAAGATGTTTAAAAACCAGTAGGAGCCAGCATTCCTTTCTGCAGAAAAGACTCCCTCCCATTCAGAGTCATCAAAGCTTCACATAGCCATTCACAGTGTAAGCAAACAAAACCCCACCCTCCAACATTTTATAAATTGACTTCCCATTTGGTTAAAAAATAATCCATGCACAGGAAAAATGTCAAAGCAGCAAATGGTCTCAGATGGACTTTTGAATAGTCTGCATTCTTTTCAGCCACCTCTGCTAGAAAAACCTTTGACCATCATCCAGGCTATTAGCATGGAAAACATTGTTTTGGAGTCAGAAGTCTTTCACGAGAAAAAAAGAAGGAATTCTGGTAGCTGAGCATGGCTGTTGCACTGCCAAAACAACAACATCTGGAAATCTGGAATAAGTGATCCTGTTCTTAGTAAGGGAGCAAAATGAGCTTTATAGTACTAGGTTTTTCTGAAGTGCCTCTTGGAGCAGATGGACAGAGAGAAGTTGTAGCCCAGCTCTGTGCTCTATCCCAGGCAGCTCTCCAGCTGCAGGGCGTGAGCACCTTCGCCTTGGTATTAAACATTAGGTTTGAAGAAGTTTAACAGGTCAGATTGTGATAAGCCTGTTGATAGTGGCCACGGTCCCTCTCAAAATAGTTTCTATAGAATTTAACGGTTCAGTCTGCTGATCAGTAAGGCACAACGTTGCCTCTGAGTTGTTCTCTCTCACCATAACTTGCCGAAAGGAAAACAGGCACAGTGAAGTTACTATAAGGAAACCTTCCCAGAGAGAAGACAACTTTATACACTGTCTTCTCTACACAGCCTGCAGCGACACTACTGCGACATCAAGCAGCATGGTGGCATCCAAAAGTTCCATGATTAAAAGGAGGTCAATAGTTGAGGTACCAAGAATTTGGAACTCAAGATCTCCCCCTCACAAACCTTATTGGCAAAGCCTCTAAGAAAATAAATCCCCTAGGAAGCTACACCATAACACAAGTCAGGAAGAAAGAACATGTCTTTTTAACACAGAACAGTCCTTTAAGAGAGTACAATGTCCAATAATAAGAGTGCCCAGAAAGAAAACAAAACAAAACAAGAGAATCAAACAGTCATGCAAGAGAGACACTTCATGGAGCACTGAAAGTGGTGAGATGGCCCGAAAGAAACCCAGAGTCCCAAGTACAAGTCAGCTGTACCAAAATTTTGAAAATACAGAAACAACCTGGCTAGAAAAAAAAATTCTCTACAGTTCCTCATGTTAAAAAAGAAAAAGAAAAAAAAAAAAAAAGAAAGCAAGCTAGTAGGAACAGTAATCCTAGGAATTTCAACTGAGCAAGGGTAAGAAGTGGATATACAGGACCAGAAACAAGATGATGTTCATTAACTTTACAGACTGATGAAGGTAACTGCTTCAGTAATACAAATGGCCTAATTTTTCATTTCAATTTTTTAAGTTCTTCAAAACAAATACTTTCATTATGTGTTCGAGGTTTTTTTTATGTGTGTATGTGTGCTTTTTCCCCATTTTTTTCTTTTATATCATTATTTTCCCTTTACGTCACCAAAACTGCATAAAGGAAAAGGATGAAGAAGAAGAAGAAATCAAACATAATACTTGTAAATAACAATTTTTATTTAAAACCTAATTATCTTGGTTCATTTACTTGTGTTATTAAACAGATGAAAAGAGAGAAGGGTTTGGTAGCCTCAGAAAAGCTGTTTTGATGGTAGGATCAAAAGAGTTCATTAGGCACAAGGCATAATGGCTAGGAAAATAAGAACAAGCACCTTGGAAAAATAATTTAGTACTAGTGAATGAAAAGGCTGAGGCGGGGGGAGGGAGGAGAAGGATATTTATTTTGAGGATCAAACCAAAATTAAGTCTGAAGCACTGAGACTAGAGAAAAGCATTCCTGAAACATACACTGCATTCCTGTGGAGATTTTATCACAGTCCGTCTTTTTTTTCCTTGTTGGAATCTAATACAAGAAGTTCAGCTAGGATTTTCCTATAACTCCAGACATACGGACTGGAGAGTTTTAGCCTATAAGTTCAGCATATGATTAAGCAAGTCAGTAATGAAAACAGTCCTTTCCCTTGGAAAGCTCATAGTATTTTATTTTGGAGACCAATAATAAACCTGAATAGATGGCAGAAGAACTGTGGAAGTTGCATGTAACATTTATTACAGGATCATTTCCACATGCTCAGAAGTTCTGCATCACTTCTGTGTGAATTATGTGACTAATATGGAAGTTCTTCCTGTTCTCATTCTCCAGGGGTTTCTCTTAACAACAAATCAAAGGTAGTGTGATCCTAAGTAAGAATTCCTTTCTAAAATTCTGGATATTTTTACAAATATATACTCAAAATAACAGTGCATTTTTCCATGAGTATAGTAAACTTTATACACAGGGAACATTTAATATTACAAAAGGTGACTTTCTAGCTTTTAAATATACTTTGAAAGGGGAACTGTTTTCTTGTGCATCTTTTACATATTCTTAGCATTAGGAAACAGCAAACAGATGCTAAGCGAGAGAAAAAGGTGTAAAAATAGCATTCACATCAAGTAGATTACCATCATTCCAAGGTTGATTAGAATCCAGAGAGTTCATTTGACTAAAAGTCTTGACTTGATCTTTTGACTAATGTTATATCAACTGGTCTGTTTCCCAGATGAACACAGGAAAAGAGAACCATCACAAAAAAGTAGTGCCAAGGAACCCGTAGTACAGCCACTGGTCAAGTGCACTGACTTTTCAAGTGCACTAATGTATGTACAGACCCTTTTAAATTCATCACTACACGAAATAAAACACAATATAAACCAGCCCAACCTTGCATTTTTCTCATGTTTTGCCATACCAGCTTATGTTTTCCTCTGTTGAAGTTGTCTTCATTTTTTACCACTAGGTACCTCAGTTACTCTTTCCTTAGGCTATCAGCCTAACCCTTCATAATATAATACACATTTCAAAACCAAATATAAGGTATTAATTAAGATGTTATACAACTCTTAGTAATCTGGTATTATAAGAACTATTTCTTTTCTTATTTCACTACTTTTTAAATGAGGAATTAAAATATCTGATCTTCTTACAAATAAAACACAACTCCTAAGGACTTCAGGTCAAAAAATCATTTGCAAATAATAGTTTTTTTAAAGTAATTCACTAACTTCAGCATTCCTGTAACTCCAAACTTTCTTACTCCTGAACGATATTTCCCTCAAATTAAGCCATGAAACTCAACATAAGCAAATACAAAAACCCCAGAACAAAAAAAAGCAAAACAGCCTACCAATCTTCTGTCCCAAACCACATGTTCTAATTTATCTGATTGTTTAATTTGATGTACACTCTTTCTTCTTAGCAAGAAAAAAGTCAAAAATTATTCAATGTTTAGCTTCTCCATGCCATTTGTGGTATTAAACACCTTTCTCACGGCCTCTGATTAAAATAGAATATTTCAGTTGGAAGGGGCCTACAAGGATCATCTAGTCCAACTATCTGACCCCTTCAGAGCTGACCAAAAGCTAAAGTGTATTATTGAAGGCATTGTCCAAATGCCTCTTAAACATGGACAGGCTTGGGGCATCGACCACCTCTCCAGGAAGCTGGTTCCAGTGTCTGACCACCCTCTTGGGTATTTCTGCAAGAGTTTAGGAAGGATAAATTGACTAAGACTCTGTTTGGGAACTATTTCATGCTGTTTTCATATGAGAGAGGCCAGAAAGCAAACTGTTCAGAAAGGGCAAATATGACCTTCCCCCAAAAAAGGCAAACCATTAGATGATCATTTATTTTATGAATTTATTTCATTATGCACCAAATTTTAAAATGAGGCCGAAAGACTGCTCCAGAATCCCAGTATTTCTGAAACCAAACAACTCCATTCAAAATTTATATGACCTTTTTCACGTAATGGGAACCACGCATGCAAGAAGTGTAACACTTTCTAAAAATAATATTCTTGAAATTCCGCCAATGACATTTCAAGGAAGAGTAGTGAGAGACTATTTTTATTTTAAATCAGTTTGCAACTGTCTGTTCCACTTTTAAAATATTAAATAATTTAAGAAGGAAAAAAAATCAGCAGTTTGTGGCTTTTGAAGTCCAACATATTTCCTGCTGTTTTGCAGAGGAAACACAACTTAGAGCTCTTGTCATATAACCCTTATAATGTTAATATCATCTGCTGTGAGTACTGTTGGAAACTTCTTGGAAACTCTCACATCTACTTCCCTTCTGAAATGCAAACATCCGAGTGATAATTCTGTTGCTTTATGATGTATATGGGTTTCCCTGGGCATCTGTACAGTCGTGAGTTTTAACACGACTGTCAATTACAATATCGATCTCTGTGATACAAACAGAAACTCACCTGTTCAAGTCAGAAATTATTCTGAACTAAATCACCTGTTCCATTTCCAAACAAGTTAATAGCTGATTAAGCACAAAAAATGGAACAAAATAGAGTGAGAAGTCCTGAAAGGAGGACGGAGAGCAATGTTCAGTGTGATCAAGGTATAGACTAATTCTTAGACTGACAATTCACAACAAAAATGTGTAACAGAAAGGTGTGTCTACCAGTTCATCACAAATTGGAAGAGTTCAAACACCAGCTTGCTTGTTAAGAATGCAAATAAAACCAAATTCTACAGACAATACAGTCTCATTCTACTTCCAAGCACAAAACATCATTTAGAAGTAACTGCAACTAGAGTTAAGAAATTTTATCTTATGTAAATTAAAGTAAGATTAACAGTGAATACATAAATAGACCACTGATGTAGTGCATGGTCAGAGTAAAGTACTACTTATCCATAAAAGCACATACCTAATAAAAAGGAAGCTGCTTGCATAACTATGATCAATACTTCCTTTCTCAGTGCAAATGCTGTTTTTTTTTGCTTATGAGAAATGTGCTTCTTCCAGTAAGTAGCATTGTCTTGAAGGGTTTTGCAATTCAGTACTTCCTAGGAGTTGGTGGAAGAGCATGGATGTGCATTTTTAACTTCTATAATACAGGTGCAAAAAGCTGATCTTATAAAAGATGCAGGAATCTTACAGCTTCTTCTGCAGAAGATTCACATGTTACTTCTAATCAAAACATTCTCAGGTTTCCATTCTTATAGGTCTCTGACATTCTTAAGTCAGCCATCAGGTTGCAGGAATGTTTTGTTTCCAGAGCTTCTGTTCAAGTCTTATTGAGATTTTTTTTTTTTTTTTTTTTAACAACATAAACAAGTCAAACAACTTATAATCTTTTTCTCATTTGTAGACTTTGCAAAAATATGGTTTCTTGCCAAAACAACTCACATTGTGAGGTTGGATACCCAGGCAGCAATAACTACCATCACACTGAGAACCTCTAGGAATTGCTGACGCAGCTGTAATAAGGGCAGAAGAGAGGCACTGCCTGAATGTTGGATTTAGCAATTCATTAAATCTCCTGGAAGATCAATGTTGAAACGATGGACATGGAGCATAGGTCACCTATAAAGGTCACACACATGCCCTTTTATCTTTGCTCTTCATGGATATTTAGTACAGTGCAATCTGCAAACAGAACTGAATATCACTTTCTCACTTAGCGGACCTAAATGAAGAAAAATGTTTTTCCTGGGAAAAACATTTGCTGTTTCCTAACTTTTGAGGATTTATCTTTAAAGACTAAAATACATGAAAAAGGGTAAGAACCTATTCCCAGATATTACGAAACTTTGCAAAATGGCAGTTTTCTATTTAGCCTTTTCAGCAACTCTGTTAACACAAACAAAACCCTGTTGCAAGCCAGAGCTTGATGTGGGATGGGTTCAACTGGCATCAATGGAAAGCTTTCCTTTGATACAAAATCTGTCTCTTTGGTAAGGAAGAGTGTTCCCACTTCACCAAGTGTTACAACAACATGGTACTGGATGCTCAGATGTACTTGAGATGGCAAAGCGTTCTGCTACAGGAGGAACTACTTGAGCAAGTTCACCATGATAGCTAGACACCGAGTTTCTAAGATGTTGATATAAGAACTGAAGGCATAGCAAAGCTTCTGCAGAACCTTTATCATGCTTCTGTTAGACCTTTGGTCCAGCCACTGAGGTTACTCAGAAGTCAAGCCCTGAACAGAAATCTCAGGAAGACGCAGGTGCTTGGATTTGCATTTTGTCTTACCAGTTCCAGCTGAACTTTCCTTTAACAAATACTGGGATCCACAACCACTTTCTCTCGGATACCATTTCTTGAGGATGAGATGGGTGGAGGAGAAGGATCTAAAATTCTAGAACAAATACAAGGGAGACCTCTGTATCAGCAAAAGTTGCTTAAGAGAGGTGACTGGTGCAGGGGGAAAAAAGAAAAAGTTACACACCCTGAAAAATCTTGAGTGCCCTCTAAAGAAGGCTGGGAAAACCTAAGTGGTGAATCCTGTAGTGAACACCCAAAGAATCATAAAAATAAGGTCTTCCAAATGTCAGAAGACCTAAGGAAAAAATCTAGACAAACATGCAAGAATCATGTCATATTTTGATAAGGAATGATGGAGAGAAAAGATCTGGCCCAGCCAAGCAGTTAAAAAGAACGAATGGAAAGGGTGTACTCTACACCTCCTATTGAGTGGGGCAGATGCAAAGGTGACCAGGGACTCAGAGGCCACCTATACAGATGCTATCAGAAGAAAAAAGTATTATCCAACAAGCTGCATGTGGATACTCTCAAATACAGTGCAAACATAAACAGAAAGTAGCTTAAAAGAGAAAGTACAGCTATAGACTTCCAAGTTACGATTCTGGTGGCTGCCATAAAACAAGAATAAAAGAACTGTGCTGGTTTATGCGTAGCTTCCACTAGGATCCCCTAGACACTGGCGGAACATGAAATGCAGAATATCGGCTGGTAGGTCAAATGCTGTGACAGTCTGTGGACACAATAGATTATAAAATGACGACAGGTCCAAATGTCATAAAAGGTGATAAAGTATATTAAAAGCAATTGCTTACTGGGCAAAGTAATCTAGAAGGATAAAAGAAAATCATAAATAGTTTAAAATTACTTCTGAAGACATGCGATTTTTGCATAAACAGCTGCTATAGGACCTCTGTGTCAGTTCACTAACAGGAAAAGACAACATGGTTGACTTAGCTGGTATCTCCAGTTTTTTTTGAAAAATAAAAGCAAAACTGCTAATGATGAATTTCTCAAGTGGCATCTCTATTGTGCCTAAGATAGCACAAAGTTCTATTGGAAACAAAAGACTAAAAATAATAAAACATACAATTTCTTCCTTTGGAATCAAAACAATTCAGCAATGGTTTACAAAATTTAGAGACTAATATAAACTACTACTATTCCTTAATGTCTTTAGAACTGCTAAATAAAGCACACATGCTAAAAATATTTTAGTACAGGACAGAAGCAAAAGAGTGTTTTCTTAATTTAATAGATTATCCTTAAAGTGAAACATATTTTTGTAAATTTACTTTTTTTCCTACTATTTGATCCCTTGAAAAGTAATTTTACTTAATTAAATGTGATATTAAAATCTGATCTTTTACTGTTCTAAGTTGTACTTAACTATCCAAATGTAGTTGAACATAAACCTTGGGTATACTCATTTTCTTTTGTTGTATAAAAATGTAAGTATGCAAGAACTGGGGGCTGAGGGAAAGCTGAGCTGTTTTCTAAATGCAGCTTTATGCTTGGGGAAAACAACATGCACTTATAAATTGCCCTTCCAATAGGACTGAAAAGGTGATTACAACAAAAAAATAGTTTACTATACTGTCCAGAGAACTAATACTTTTGTTAGTTGAGGATATTTCACTTCTTCACCATACTGCAGACCAAACTGTGGCACCGCCATTTGCAGCAGCCCTAGATTGAGACATTTCAGCCACACACAAAGAAAGAAGAACAGGAGAAAAAAGCTACTCAAACAAGGAAAAAAGTTCTATGACTAATTCATTTAAGAAACTTTTTCAGAGGTCTTCTTCTAAACAATAAACCTATAATACTACTTATCCACGCTACTCAAGCCAATTGAGAGTTTTGCATTTGCAACTCTATCCAGCTATCTGTAACTAAGTGACAGTGAAATGGTCTGATTCAAAGCGTCTTCATTTGCTCAGTCCTTCAGCCCAAGTGTTTCGCGCTCCCATCTTGCAAGATTTTATCTGTAAAAAGCTCTTCTTCATTTTTCTGACATATGAAATAGTCATTGTGACTTGTATTCCTGTTTCATTTAGATTTATTAAGCAGTTCACTGCTCTTAAAGCTTCTGTCTCTGTAACTTGATTTCTGCTTCCCTTATGCCTTAATTTTTTTCCACTCCTCCCCCCACCACAACAACCTCAAAACCTCTTTTTCCAAGCTAAGAGTCAGACAGAAAACAAAGTACTAGAGATTTTGATGGATAAGCATATAAATTATTTCTGAACTTTTTCTAGAAAGTCTAGAACATATTCAGGCTTATGGCATAAGCTTTTTTTAAAAAGTATGTTCAGCAAACTTATTCTCCAGATTTAGTGAACATACTTCTAGATGCTTTGCTCCTCTCAGAAGGATATTATTATATATCAGCATATATATGAGCAAGATGTTCAAGCCAGCACGTGCACGCTGCAAGAGTTCATCTCAGGAGGCAAAGGACAATTACATTGACTAATCGGGACTGTTTCACTTTCAAAATCTGGGGGAGGATGGGTGTGGGTAATATACTTCTTCAACGTTAAGTAGTTTGGAGAAGAGGATACATGTCCATTTGATAAAGCAAACCCTGTGAGGCAATATTAATTTTTAATTTTCGTTAGCCAGAATGCAGTAAAAGGAAAAGGACTGGTGACTACAGAAGACAGAAATTGAGAAGGAAGGCACTGTGATGGCTGGATTTTTAAGGCAAGCTTAGTATATTCAAAAGACAAAAATCAAGCTTCATAAAACTGTCTCTGTCAAAGCAACATCGGTTGCTTTTAGCTATATTTACATCCTTTAATCCTCAATTCAATCCTCTAACACTTTTCCTGCTGTTTTTCTCAGAACTGATATCAAGCTAAACAGACTTTAATTTCTCACTTTTGTTGCTTTTAATATTGGCACAGACTAACACCTTTTTAGTTCTCTAGAGTTGTTTTGGTTTATCTGTTTTTATTAAAAAACTGACCAAAAATAGCCAGAGATGGGGGGTAGACGTGGATTGGGGGGGAAAATCTCCAAGATAAAAGAGCACTGAAAGAATCTTGAAGTTACCAGATGTATAACAGGCAACAGCAGGGAGAATGGAACCTGGCACAAAGGAAAAGACTATACTTAGATTATAGAATGGAAAAAGGCACAGAAGCAGTGGGATAATATTAGAGCAAGAATCGGAGACCTAGTAAAGAATAAATTTCCAAATAATTCTAATAAAGAGAGCAGTCAGAAAGAAAAAAAAATAGTCCAAAAGTATTTTGGTGCAAAGTTTTCCAAACGTGCCATTTACTCCACTGTAAATAATCCGATGAAAAATGTATACAACCATGCGAGCAATAAAGATAAAAAAGCACTAATCACTGCTGTTACATTCCATTCTTCATAGGTAAAAAAAATCTAAAATAATTGATAAAGATTTTCACACTTACAACTAAATTCTCAAAGGGATCTGAAAATTGGAAGAAAATTTATTCACAGAAGAAAAATTTGAAGCATCTGAAGATACTGGATTCTGTACCCTTCATATTAATTGTCTCTTAATTTAACTTTGTACCAGATGACAAACTTACATTAACAAAACTGTGATAACATGTTCTCTGTAAGAGCTCTAATACATTTTTATTCTGGAAGCTCCTTGGAGAAGAGAGCACCTTTACCAAGATAAGAGAGAGACACATATCATTTAGCTTTCCTAACATAACAGCTGGAAATTCAAGGTGTCTCAGGACAGTCTGAGACTGGTATTTTTATATCAATGCTGAATCAGCAGGCTGTTCTGGTTGCAGCACTGCATTAGAAATCAGTGCGAAACTAAATGGAACCTCTGAAAGAAGGCAGAAGAACTTAAAGTATCAGATGTTTGTTTACTATTACCATTTTTCCTCAGCATTGCTAGAGGAGTTTTCAATATTCAAGAGCTCACTCATAATAAAAAAAAAGAAAGAAAGCCAACTTAACACCAGACCTACTGATATGTTTTCCTAGCATCTTATACACAAGAAACCAGCCAAGAACAAGATGTGAGACAGAACTGAAATGTGCTCCTGCTGTCTGTGAAGTTGTCGGCTACTTAGCTCAGTCAGTGACACTGCCATCCAGCCTCAGTCACGACACTCTCCTAGATGCCCCTCTGGTTCTGCTGGTGTTAAACCTTGATTTTAGTGGCAGTAAATGAAACTATTAACTGTATAATAATTTCTTGGAAAAGTCCACAATTGTAACAAAAATAGTTTCATGAAGTCTAAAGTCTATGACATCATGAAACACCTTCTCTCTGCTTTTAATAAATTATTTTCAAATATATATTAAAACATACACTGCCACTTCTTTTGAACTTAGTTCTAATGATTAGGAAGATATGTGACATGGATTTAGGCGATTCTAAACCGAATCACAGTCAATGCAATGTTAATATTTCACCATGAGTTTAGTAAGAAATTCCAAAATTAAGGAAAAATATCCCCCTTTCCCAGTGCAGGGTCATTAATTCATAAATCTACACTTTATTTGACTTTTTCTACAGTTTTGAAATACAAGTTTCATGTGTGACAGAGACCTTGGCTTCAAATATAAAGCTCCAAAGTCTAAGGAAACACTGAACCTGCATCCAAATGGTTTGACTTTCATGTTCCAAGTAACTAAACTTAGTTTCCCTTTCTACTCTCACTCTTTTCAGAGATATACTTCTCTTCCCTCTAACCGTAATACAAACTTTATTTTCTGATTATCCTCATGTCTGTGTTCCTCTATTGCTTCCTTCACATGATATCTTTACCTACAGCACCTGAATGATGACCATGGCACTGTCCTCCTTAAGAAGCACAGCAGTATATTAAAATTTAAATAATTAAAGACATTTCTAGCAGGCGCACATCAAGTAGCTCTACAATCTTACTGCTGCCAGATTCAGCTTTTCTTCTTTTCTCACCTACTTTATTAAAACCTGCATTATTGCTTTGGTTGAATTAAGGCAATCCAAAAATCCAGCAACCCACATAGTAACTATATACCACAACACAGACTGAGCCACAAAATTAAAAATTAATGGCGGGGTAAAAGACACCTATAATTGTTTCAGCCTGTCTGCAGACTCAGACTGGGTTATGCTAATTATGTGTTTTGTTTTTTTTTTTCCCAGTTTTACACATCAAGGAGGACAAAGATTAACACAAAAACCCCTCAGATCTGATCGTAAGACTCCAGGAGGCAAGAACTCAACTATCCCAGTTCTGATCCCTTGCTAAACTCCGATCCCAGTAGCACAGAGCAACCTGATTTCGGAGAGGCCTCGGTGAAATTTACAATTACCTTATCATTCCCACACTTCAAGCCTGCTTGTACCATCAGGGTCTTTGTGTGCAGGATATGAGAATACTGTTTTTGTCACTGAAGTACCACACACGTGTACAAATAAGCTTCAGACATTTCAGTGCAGCTAACACACAGCAAAACAACTGGTTATATTTTTAAACATTATCAAAGAAAGAAAAAAATTCTTTCAAGGATATGTGTGCTCTAGGTGTTTTATTTAAGATCTGTTCCCATGTGTGTGCTAGAAATAGAAAATATTTGTAACTGGTCATTTTTCTGAAGTAAAAGAAGTTTTATTTTCTTGATACTCTTTGTTCCCTGATAGAGGGAACACTGAAGTTATCATAGACAAAGAATAAAGTAGATATTATTTATTCCCTCCATGCAAGCAACAGAAAAATCAAACCACAACTTATGTTAGACTGCAGAAAAACAGTACACAATTTTACTTCTGGGAAAGAAAAAATAATTTGGCCTATACATCACTTTTTAATCCTGCAAGTTGAAACAAATTTGGAAGTAAAAATCTACCATTAATCTAAGTTTTCAATTGTGTTAAGCTTTCCAAGTGTTAATCTAAACTAGAAACTCATGAAATTTTAATCTGAGATTGCTTCTTGACTTTATAATCTACCTTTCCAAATTAATTCCTTAGTAGTATCCTGTTCTATTTGTCTTGAACATGAGGAACTGTACTGGCAGCAAAGCCAGTACAATGACTAGTGAAAATCTACAGATTACTATGTCATCCCAGCTAGCCCGGTCAGCTCTCAACTAATATGAAATATTCGTAATTCCTAGGAAGGTTAATAAGAATATGTTACAGAATAAAGACAAGATACTTAGAACCCATACCATGTTCTGTTCCAAAATTTAGCGAAAAATAACAAAAAGAACCCAAATACCCCAAACCAAATAAAAACAACAAAAAAACCCAACAAACTCTCAATGAAAGAACATTTGTAGCATTCACTGAATAAGAATAACAAGCATTTTTTGAAGTAGCAGACTACTATGTGTATTCTACAATTACAAATAAAATGTGTCAAGTTTCGAAATATATATTTTCAAATTTTAATAGACAGGATTGTATTAAATTCTTCATGTCTGTTTTCCTGCCTTACTTTTATTTCTTTTAATAGATACATTTTTTTAACTCTCCATGCAATAAGAGTTCCTCATATTTCACGGAAACAACAGTTTCAAAGAAGTCACCATATTAGATGCGTACCCAAAGGGCACCCAACAGGGAAGATCCCTGTTTCATTACCCAACATTTGCCATCTTCTGCTTCCTGAATTCTTTGCAAGTTTATCACTCCTTTACAATCTCACAAGGGGTTGAGAATATGACAAAGTTGTATGGTGCGTAAAATGTTTTCATTAATGGTACTTTTTGTGTGAATTCATATTTATTATGCATATTGCTGAATCAGGTTTTGGGAAGTCTGCTGTAAAAAAAGAAGCTGAAACAGTAGTGCGGAATTTTGTAACAAAATCATCTCCAAATGGTCTTATTTTTCTGAATTGTAATAAAGTATACCTACTTCGGTAACAACAGAAGTAAAACAGAAGCAAGTACTTGAAGCTTCTGTTTCCCTACAGTTTCAGATAGCCACCATCTTCCAGCTTCTTATAGCGGTCTTCCACACACCCAAAATAACATTTTCTCTTTAACCAGGTGAGACTTTCTCTGGCATATTTTTTTAATCACCACCATTTAATTCCTTACCATCAAAGACCCTCAAAAGTTTTATTAGAATAATTTACTTTTATAAAACTAATTGAATACATTGAAAAAAACCCACATCAATCTAAAAGCACAACCCTCTCAATTTTAGCAAAAATCAGCTCCATGCCTTTGCAACAAGAAGAATTTTCTTCTGCTTCAAAACAATTTCTTGGAACTTCTAACAGTCTGATAGACCTTTAACCTACTTCGTATGTCTTTTATTCTGTATTAACATTCATTGCCATAGGAGTATGCATTATTATTTTGTGTTTATAGTACTTGAATTGTAGAGAACAAGTTAACAATACTCAGCTATCAAGACACCAACCTTGTGGGCAGGGTACAGCAGCCATCAGCCGTCAGCCTGACTTGGGTTTCATAGCTATCCAGGGGGCAAACAACTTGTTGAACAGGAGGACATTCGACTGTGCTGCAATCCACACTGAACACTAAGAAGGAAGGGGAGAAGAAAACTCCTTTTACTCACATTTTAGAAGCTTTTAGCAAAATACTTCATCATAAGCAATCAGCTATGCATCGGTCTGTTAATTTAAGTCAGAAGAATTGCCTAATGAATGGATACTTGTTAGGTAACACTACAAAAATACTTTCATTGTATTTAAGATTGACTTTTAAAAATTATTGACTCGGGAAGCAACTGAACTAACACTAGTTAATAAAAAAATACTATAAAAGTTAGACAGGAAACCTTATCAATCATTACAGCTGTGAATAATATTAGTTACTACAAACATACTAGGTTACTGAGAATATATTTTCCTCATGGCTTTTAAAAGTTAACAATTCATTTCTTTTTTTTTTTTTTTTTTTTTCCTGATTAAAGTCTCTTTAAAAAGTAAAATACTTGGGTTACAGAAAATAATAAAAAAAAATAATACATTAAAGATTTATGCCTGCACATGTGATTTACATTTTTAAGAATCAGTCCATTCTGTTGCATCTTTTAGGTATTTATATGTGGTGAAAAAGAAATGCAATTTACCAATCTGCATTAACACGATGAAAAATTCCACATAACTAGTAAGACTGATTGACACCTCTTAGAAAGCAACAAATGCTTAAATATGCCAAAGGAAAAAGAAAAAAAAAAATCAGGCTGAATATACATTTAATCCTATGAGTCATACTCAGGAAAGCTGAAAAACATCTTTATCTTATCTGGTCCTAAATCTCCCATGTTAACAAACAATACCAGCTTAGGCATTATCTATTTGCTATTCCTTATCATAATTATACTAAGAAAGTACAGAATAAACATGGTTCCTTCTTTAAAGAGATAAGCTACCTACTGTGACTGAGTAGGAGCGATGAACAGAATGTTATCAGACGGAAAATTACACAGTATGATATCCCTGATTACATCAGTATTGACACTATTGCAGATGGCTTCTGCGGTGCTAAAGCCGCCTGGCAATGCTACACCACACTTCGTGCAAGAGCCAAGACCTTTCCCAGCCCTATTTTCTGTCATCTAGTCCCACATTTTTCAGGCTTGATACTCAGAGGAACACAGCAATAATAATTAAATCGGTCATAATGAGACACCAGTCTCAGCATTACACCTATTTAGTATATGGTAAGTATTTAAATGAAAGTATAAGTTCAATGAAACCAGCTTGCAGCTCATCAAGGTTAAGACCAGTAGATTTATCCTCAAGACCATTAGCTTTCAAAGTACATGGGTATCCTCTGTACAAGTGATATTCAGAATATGCCTTTTTCCCAATTATTTGGGACATGGGTTTATCTGCTAAATCAGAGCAACCTGAAAATTCAAGAAGTTCTCAAGGAGAAATTCACAAATTTAATTCAAGTCCATTTGGTGGAGCAATGCAGAAAGTTAGTAAATTTAAATGGAAAGATTGTAGTTTCTCATCTTGACAATGGCAATTATCAAATTAACTTTTGTATCTCTTAGTAAATACACAAACATACCTATTTGCCTTTAAGACAGGAACACTTAATTTTATGGTATTTCACTTCAAAAAACCCTAGAGTTATATTTCATTTCATTAACAAATAACATTTGAAACAGCTCTTCTGTAAGAAATACACATCGAGTTCCGCCATTATCACAACAGATATTGAGAATCATGAGCTGGTCAGTATGGCTCAACGTGACCAATACAATTTGGACAGTTCTATTGAGCTAAGGAACTACCAATTTCAAGTCCTCTCAACATCAGCTTCTAACAAAGCATCCAATAAAACACCACATGTACTATTTCTGTAAACAGAGAATGATATACATATTTTTTTTATTCTGTTTCTCTCAGCTATGTATAAAAAGTTGATTTTGCTGACCCCTGTCCATAGTGCAAAACTGTAAAAATTCCAGACCTGATTTTCAACACTGAAGCCGTACCAGGGTGGAGCACAAGCTACTTCTCTGTGCATCGTTATACACTACTTACTACATTTTGCTGCTGATCTCAGACTTCCCACCAAGCTCTGACTGCACAGAATTCCCCAAAGAAATAAGCCAAACAACAACAGTCTCTTTACAGTTGTGTTTAAACCAAGGTTTTGAACCAGATTAAAAAAAAAAAAAAAGTAAACACAAAACCAAAAACAAAACAACCACCTCCATTTCATTAAGAGCAGTTTTCAGGCCATGCAGGGATGCTGGAGAAGGTGAATAAAAGCTCTGCCAGGAAGGCTGCTAGAAGAAGAGAACTCAGCAGTCTTTTCAACAGAGGTTCTCTCTAGCATGACAGACATTTCCTAATTCCTAATACCGAAGGATGTCAGAAACTATGAGATGACACTCCCCACCTCACCATATACAACAAAACCAGAAATTATCAAAAAAGGTGAGATGCTTGGTGGAGCAACAGACAGGAACATTTAGGACAAATTAATATAGAGGTTAATAGACTGCTATGACTATGCTACTAAGTTTCTTCACTGTTCATTTTAACTGAATGCCAATGCCTTTAATCATTGTATTCCTAAAGTAAAAGAGGTTGAAGAGAAAGTGGATCTCAAAGGTTTTATTTTTATTCTATCATTTAGTGCTAAGGAAACACTTCCTATTTTCCTTTTAGTAACTCAGTTGCCAATGACAGTATTTGAACATATGCAGTTCTCAGGAGAAGACTCCAAACTCAAATGTCACTGTAAACTGGAGAGCAGTGACATCTTATTTAGGGAACAGAAATAAACACAATTTATGCTTTAATTGCACAAACACTTGATATTGGAATAAGACAGCACTGCTATCATAGGAAGCAGTCCTCCAAGATTATGCCAATTCGTTTTCACCAGAAAGCCCTTACTGGTGCAAAACCTATATGAAGCTGGTTAAGCAGACACAGAGGTGTAAGAAGAACACTCTGGTAGCATCACTCACAGGATTAAAGCTTTTAGGTCTCTGGCAAAGTATGGAAAACAGTTTTCTCTGTTTGACATGTAAAATCCAAAGACATGCTGACATTATTCAGTGCAACTAGTGACATCAGACCCATATGAAACAGCATGAACACTTATCTACCAAGCCTTATACTGTTCCTTTTTCATTTTTTTTCAGCAACATGACATCAAAAACCAGAGAAAACATAGAGCACATCTAGTTCAGTTCGCTCCAACACTTCTTTCCTACAGTTCTTCAAGATACCAAGTCACACTCTGAAGAGACAAGGTTTACTACCAGACTTGCCATGGGCTAAATATTCCTGCCATGTAAAAAGCATTATCTGACTTTACTCTCTGACCACTATTTCAATACATCCACATAGATAATTCACACAGGGTTCACACATACATGAAACCAGTTATATTCTACTATATATACAGTAGTACATGTTTATGCACTTAGAGAATAAATGGCATAAAGAAGTGCAAGAGAGATAGGATGGACTAGGTTACCTCCAAAGTCATCTAGTTTTCCAACCTAAATTATTCTGTAAGCCTATGAATATATAATCCTAATAAAACAAGATATTCCACTGCCTATTCTTAAAGAAATTCCTTTAAAACCACAGACAGTGGTGAACATAACAGAACAGCTTAGATGGGAAAAAAAGCAAGGTTCATGCTGACTTGCAAATTTAAAAATAGAATCCCTAAACTTTCTACAAAAAAAAAACCAAAAAAACAAAAACACATTAAAAAGAAATAGCATTATTTGCTTAGTCTATAATATTTTTGATACAGAGTACCAATTATGTTGTCTATACAAGTACAGTTTATACTCTATGAAAACAAGGTTCAGAAATACAAGTTCAGAATTGCAAAGAATTGCCATTAAAAAAAGGCCCTCTGTGTTAAGTAATTTGGAGTCTGTTAAGATCTGTGAACATTCACCTGCTCCTTTCCCTGTCTTTCAGTCTTGTGTTGGCTTGTGATCTTCCTACCATGTCAAACAGCAAATGAAAGAAACATCTAGACTGAAGGTTCTAAAAGTCAACTTGGACAGCACTGAAGCCTAACTTGGCAAAAATCAGGCTATGTAGTGACTAATAGCTCCATATTAATACCATTCACTTTTCTTCCCCTGAAGCCAAGGCACTGCAACAAGTAGGGGCCCCCCTTATTCTGCAGTTTGTGCTTTAGTCATTACATCTTTCATCACCTATCACTGTGGAGATGCACAAAAGCACCCACCTCCACTCCTCAGCTGCTTAGCCACTGCCTAAGAAACATAACCTTCATCTCCTAAGGCAGGTGAGAACTGTCTGCTTTCCCTTGGCCTCTCAATTTCTAACCCCCATTGCAAAGCCCTCCACTTCCCCTGAACTCCATTAGTCTCCTTCCAATCTTTCCAAAGCTTCTGCTCTTCTACCTTCCTAACATGCATCTTCATTCTTCTATTCCCATGTACCTTCACCTCTTAACTCCCTACAACAACAAACTACTTCAGAAAACAATATACACATAGTTACATAAATCCATTAATGCAATAATAATCACATATTCAATCTGAAGATTCTGTAACATTTATAAGCTGAAAACAACCTTCAACAAGTAACCTACAACGTGAAGTTTAGACTGAGTTATTTGCAGACTACAAGATGGGAATGCAAATAACAGGCAGGAGGCCAAGATCAGAGCTAACATTTATTTTGGGAAATAATGAAATAATCTGAAGTCAGCATGAAAAAAAAATCAGTAAAGGATACATGAAGTATATATAGGAAGAATTAAAATGTACAAATATAGTGGTTCAGTAGCAGTAGCTACAGAAAGATCTTGGGATCACAGCATTTCACAAATTAAATATAACTCCTGCAAAAGAGTCAGCTCTTATTTAGAATTTTGTATGAAGACAGAAAGTAGTTATTCTACAGTATTTAGTGCTGATGAAGACCCACCCAAAATAGTAGTCTGTTTTTGGATACCGCATTTTAAAGATGTGAGTAAACTTGAGAGAACTTACAAAGGTGCAACATAAGGAAGGAGTCCAAGGAAACTACACTATAAGAAATTACAGTTAGTTCTAAATGAAAGAAGACTAAGGTTGACAAAATGTTCCAGAGTAAAAATTATTATAAGGACTTGTTCACCAGCTACTCAAGACAGAGAACAAAAAAGTTTGCTTAAATTTCCACACAGGCAGATTTGCATTGGATATTAGGAAAAACATGGAGAAGCGCTAGAAGACACAAAGACTGTACAGTCTTCTGTGGAAGATTTGAGAAAACGTTAAACAAGCACAGGAAAGGCAGAGCTTAAGCACACTCGAACTGTTTGCATACAGGATTTTGGATTATACAATTTTATATGCATGCTTTCATCCTTCTATTTCTATTATTCATCTTTACCGAAGCCTAGTTCAAAAAAAAGAGTGAATTACATCTTTCACTTCACTGAAATAGTAAATCATAAGAAAATGTTATTTGTATTCTCATGAAATTGCAAATGGGTAAATACTGAAAAAGTTGTAAAGCCTTTCACTATGCTCCTCCATAATCCTTTTGCCCTCCAGTTTAAGGGTCATCACTTTGTAATCTAGAGAAATCTGAAGACAGGAACCTTAATTCCCTGTCCATACACAATATACTCCCACTATGAAAACCCTTTGCATAACCTAATTAGTAGATAAAGTACGTCACTTTCACTAGTAGCATCTACAGAAATGCAATATTCTCACTAGGCTACTTTTCCTTCATTGCTAAGATTAAATAATGTCTGAAGAAAAAAAAAAGTAAAATTTATCGTAATGTTTCTTCTTCTTTTTTTTTTTTTTTTTTAATACTATTGCCCATATATAACCTTTTGAAATTTGAAGAAGAATCAGAAGAATTTAGAGGCTATATAGGCTTTATTAGATGCAAAAACATAGATTATTGTGTGTATCAGACAGTTAGAAAATCTTGAATAACAAGAAAAAAAAATAGTGTCCACTTTTACCTGGTTTACATTCATAGAGATCACAGCATTCCCCTGGCTTTCCTGATGCCTTAGAGACCAATATATTCAAATAGCCAGGCTGGCAAACCTTCCTCAAGCAGCCTGCAGGATTACACACGCAGCGGCTCGGGAGGGGGCAGCATTCACCGGGAGGAGCATAGCCTTCAATCAGGATGGAATCTTCTGGACAGCGAGGAGAAAATTGGACTTCACAGCGGGCCTTGGAGCAATCAGGTTTCTCTTCTGAAAGAGAGAGAAAAAAATCAGCATGCCATAAATGTCAGTAAAGCACTGTATTGAAGCTATAAAGATGAGCTCAGATAAAGTTCCCTTTCTTCTCCCTCCCCCCAAAACAATAAAAAGGAAACTGCCGCTGCTGAACTGAGTAGCGAACATTATGGTATTTGCTTCAAAAAATTTTGCTATATGCAAGATGGCAGGTGTGTTATGAAATGTTTTACAAAAATTCTAATTTGTGCAGTGTGCATGACTACTGAACCCATACAGCTGCAAGAAACAGCTGTGAAGCTACACATCTGGCCATGACATTAAGAAACAACTTGTTATATCATGCACAGCCCTGATGTTCACACACCTACACCTTCAGTTTCCTAAGACTTTCCATTATAAGCAGCTGATTTTAACAGACTGATTTATTAAACTTGAATGACCTGAATTGACACTTCACATACTCAAAAAGCTGGTTAAAAGTTCAACAGCTAATGTAATAGGTGAGTCCATATATAAGCAGGAGAGGATTTTTCCTGTGCATACTCCCAATATACACATTAAAAGTGTGGTTCTTACATACTTCAGTGACTTGAACAGTAGAAGAGAAGAGGTTTGACTAGCACTGGCTACTGGCACCAGAGGTTTGAGGCACTAGATACAGGCACACAGCAACAATAAAAGGAGTATTGAGGAGCAAGGTCAACAAGTTGGTGGGAACAATGACAAGCTGGACAAACATTGAGTTAAGACAAAGAGAGAATGAAGACATAGAAGGAGGTTTTTTTTTTGGACAACTAGGTAACTTTCCCCCAAAACTTGGAAAAGCAGTCAAGATTTCCATTCTTGATAAAAAAACAAATATTAATTCTGGCAAAAATGTTGTGTCATGACCTCCAATGACTAAGCCACACTGGGAAAAATCAGAACACTCCTGTGACTGATTTAGTACATAATGCAAACAGTGAGAAACTTGCTTGTATCCAAGAGCATCTCACTTTGCCCAATATACCTGAGCGCTGTTTAAAACCAGGTGGATTCCAGACACTCAGAAGAGCAACATCTTTAGGTCAGTGGGACATGGTGATTTAAGTGTTTGGAGGTGAGACAGGAAGCCTTCCCAGGCCTGACCAGAAAAAAACCCACATCAATAGAAAACCAAGACCTTAGTTTATAAAGAGTTTCTACCAGTCCTTGGTTATCTGCAAGTTTCTAAACTAGATAGATCTCCTACAAATGTCACTAATAACCCTGTAAAATTGACTACTTTGCTTCTTGTCATTGAAGTTAGATGCAGAATAATAGAAACAAGTAAAAACAACACTAACTTCATTAATCTGATGTTTAAGCTACTGCCATTTAAAAAAAAAAATCAATCTCTAGTGATAATTTCAATGATTGAATAAGACATATCAAATATAAGCAACTCTGATTAAAAAAAATAATCAATGATATCTTGTGCACGATTTTAGTAACTCCCTGGTTTTGGAGCTAAAGTTAGTGGATATTGTGTTTGCTTTTTTAAAACTAAAAGCAACACAGCAAATGCGTAATTCTGCTTCTGAACATATAATGAATATCAATAGCAGCATTTTTTTTTTACCAGAGGATCATTTTTACACTTAATTTTAGTATATTCTTCAGAATTCTATGTCATACTAAAAAATCAAAGCAGTATTGCTTGTCCACATGGTTGATTTGCTAACTGTGCTTCAGTTTCATTAAACTTAAGAGGGATATAATGCCTAGATACATAAGCACTTAGAAAAATATTAATCTAGGTCTTAGCATCAGTAATTTCAATAGTAAATCATGAATATAAACATTTGCCTCAATTTTAGTTGGCAAATATAGCAGAACAGAATAAAAAGAAAATTACAAGTATTTCCTTCTTGTACAAGTACTTTACATTTTTTAATAACAAGCAACTGAGACTACTAACTAAACCGCAATCCTAGATAGTGTCATAACTCTTTTCTTACACTTAAAACCTTACTATTTCCACCTATCTTAAAACAGCCTAGGGTGGATATGTACTTTGCATATAACTTTAAATAATATTTGTAAGACCAATTTTTTTTCAAACTGATGTTAGGTTATCTGCTTTATTAAACACATTGTTCAGACTGAACATTACTGGTTACAGTGGTTCACTGCAGAAGGTTGTATAAATAATAGATAACTCACTAGCATCAGTATATTATTGATATTCTTTAGTTTATGGATATAAAAGGCTCAAAACTTTAGCTTTCAAAAAACTTTTAATTTTCCACTGTATGTTTTTCAGTTGTACACACAGAAGTGATAAAACAGTTATGCAGCAGCAGTCCCTGAAGTTCGTGCTCATAATACACCCTTAAATTCACTGTTCATTACTTGATCTGCCCTAGCATTATGGATCCAGCAATTTTTTAAATTTCTATAACTAACAGGTGATCCCATCCTCATGCAGCCTCTCTTTTGAACAGACTTCGTATTGCACATATTTTAAAAACTTTACCTACTATTTTTATTTGACTGCATATACATACATACATATATCTATACTAAGATAAGTGTCTGTATTTGACCAACTTAAGCCAGCTTTCAGAAACGCAAGGTTTGTCAGAAGTACATGCCAAACTATTGGGATTCAGACTATTCAGGAATCTAGGCATACTTATTTCGAAGACGAATGCAAAGCCTGCTGTTGGGGTTGACAACATCACCTAGTAATAATGTGAAGAAAATAAGGATGTATCGCTATCAGCATGTAAGAAGCATTGCAAGCACTGGGAGAGAGAAATTTTTAAAGAGAGAACCATGACAAGTATTTTTGTACTAAATGTTCACTTACTGTTTCATAGTTATTATCTTTCATAGTCTTTTCCACATTACAGTATTGTGCTCAATGTAATTAACTGTAACACAATACAATAGGACTCTACTGTTAAATAAAACCAGCATTGATTGCAGAGGAAGCGGTTTAAACACAAACAATCACCATATTGCGAAGACATGTTTGTGCATTGCATAATGCCAGAAGATACTTAGAAGTCAAACTTAAGTTCTTTTTAATTCAGTATCATTATCACTTTCATACTTCATAGTCCTGAAAAATAAACAGACACAAAGCCCCCTCTACTACTGGTGTAAATATTGTGCTTCCAAATCACAGAATGTCAGGGATTGGAAGGGACCTCGAAAGATCATCTAGTCCAATCCCCCTGCCGGAGCAGGAACACCCAGATGAGGTTACACAGGAATGTGTCCAGGCGGGTTTTGAATGTCTCCAGAGAAGGAGACTCCACAACCTCCCTGGGCAGCCTGTTCCAGTGTTCTGTCACCCTCACTGAGAAGAAGTTTCTTCTCATATTTAAGTGGAACCTCCTGTGTTCCCATTTGTATCCATTGTGCCTTGTCCTATCATTGGCTGTCACTGAGAAGAGCCTGGCTCCATCCTCATGACACTCACCCTTTACATATTTATAAGCATGAATGAGGTCACCCCTCAGTCTCCTCTCCAAGCTAAAGAGACCCAGCTCCCTCAGCCTTTCCTCATAAGGGAGATGCTTCACTCCCTTAATCATCTTTGTTGCCCTGCACTGGACTCTCTCCAGCAGTTCCCTGTCCTTCTTGAACTGAGGGGCCCAGAACTGGACACAATACTCCAGATGTGGTCTCACCAGGGCAGAGCAGAGGGGAAGGAGAACCTCTCTCGACCTACTAAACACCCCCCTTCTAATACACCCCAGGATGCCATTGGCCTTCCTGGCCACAAGTGCACAGTGCTGGCTCATGGTCATCCTGTCCACCAGGACCCCCAGGTCCCATTCCCCTATGCTGCTCTCTAATAGGTCATTCCTCACCTTATACTGGAACGTGGGGTTGTTCCTGCCCAGATGCAATGCTCTACACTTTCCCTTGTTATATTCATTAAATTTTTCCCTGCCCAACTCTCCAGCCTGTCCAGGTCTCGCTGGATGGCGGCACAGCCTTCTGGCTTGTCAGCCACTCCTCCCAGCTTGGTGTCATCAGCAAAGTTGTTGATAGTACACTCTATTCCCTCATCCAAGTTACTGATGAATATATTGAATAGTCCCAGTACTGACCCTTGAGGGACTCTACTAGATACAGGCCTCCAACTAGATTCCGCCCTATTGACCACGACTCTCTGCCTTCTTTCCTTCAGCCAGTTCACAGTTCACCTCACTACCCGATCGTCCAGACCACACTTCCTCAACTTTAGTAGCAAGGATGCTGTGGGAGACTGTGTCAAATGCTTTACTTAAGTCAAGGTAGACCACATTCACCACTCTGCCATGATCTATCCACCTCGTTATGTCCTCACAGAAGGCTATGAGGTTGGTTAAGCATGACTTCCCCTTGGGGAAGCCATGCTGACTGCCCCAATGACCCTCTTATCCTTGATATGCCTTGAGATGGCACCAAGGATAAGTTGTCCACCCCCTTTCCAGGGATGGAGGTGAGGCTGACCAGCCTATAGTTACCTGGGTCCTCCTTCTTGCCTTTTTTGAAGACTGGAGTGACATTTGCTTTCCTCCAGTCCTTGGGCACCTCTCCTGTTTCCCACAACTTAGCAAAGATGATGGAGAGCGGTCCAGCAATGACCTCAGCCAGCTCTCTCACACCCGCAGGTGCATCCCATCTGGACCCATGGATTTATGGATGTCCAGGTTGCTTAACTGCTCCCTAACCCAGTCCTCATCAACCAAGGCAGACTCCTCCACTGTCCTGCCTTCCTCTGGGGCCTCAGGGGTATGGAGCTCCTCAGGACAACCTCTGGCAAAGTAGACAGAGACAAAGAAGACATTCAGTAACTCTGCCTTCTCTGTATTTTCTGTCACCAGGGCACCCACCTCGTTTATCGGTGGGCCTTCATTGCCTCTGGTGATAGTTTTATCTGCCAAGTATTTGAAGAAGCTCTTTCTGTTGTCCTTGACCCCTCCTGCAAGGTTTAATTCTAAGGAGATCTTAGCTTTCCTAGTTGCTTCCTACATCCTCTGACAACAGCCTTATATTCTTGCCAAGTGGCCAGTCCTTCCTTCCATGATCTGTAAACATTTCTCTTCCACTTGAGCTTACCCAACAGTTCCCTGTTTAACCACACAGGTCTCCTGGCTCTCTTCCTTGACTTCCCATGTGTTGGGATGCTCCGATCTTGAGATTGGTAGAAGCAGACCCTGAATGCTAACCAACTATCCTGGGCCCCTTTACCTTCAAGTACCCTTGCCCACAGGATTTCCCCTAGCAATTGTTTGAAAAGGCCAAAGGTGGCCCTGCTGAAGTTCAGGGTTGTGATTCTGCTTGGTATTCTGTTCCTGCCTCATAAGATCCTCAACTCCACCATCTCATGGTCACTGCAGCCAAGGCAGCCCTCAACCTTTAACGCTTCAACCAGACCCTCTTTGTTAGTGAGGATGAGATCCAGCAGTGCACCTCTCCTAGTCGGCTCCTCCAACATTTGCATCAGGAAGTTATCATCAATGTACTGGAGGAACCTCCTAGACTGTGGCTGGCTGGCTGAGTAGTCCTTCCAGCAAACACCAGGGAAATTAAAATCCCCCACAATAACAAGAGCCTGTAACTGTGAGGCTGCTCTCAGCTGCCTGTAGAAGGCCTCATCAACTTCCTCACCCAGATCTGGTGGCCTGTAATAGACACCCATAACAGTATCACCCCTGCCAGACTGCCCCTTAATTCTCACCCACAGACTCTCAATTCACTCCTCATCTGTGCCTGGACAGTACTCAGTACATTGTAGTTGCTCTCTCACAGAAAGAGCAACTGCACCACCTCGCCTGGCTGGCCTGTCGTTCCTGAGAAGGACATAGCCATCCATGACCACATTCCAGTCATACGTGCTGTCCCACCATGTCTCTGTAATTGCCACCAGATCATAATCTCCTGACCAAACACAGGTTTCCAACTCCTCCTGCTTATTCCCCATGCTGTGCGCACTGGTGTAACAGGCATTTTAGGGAGCAAGCTGAGCACACTGATTTCACTCTAGCAGTATGGGAGGCCTCCTGGTCTTCATCAACTCTAGAGTGCTGCCCCACTGCTGCAAGCCTGGCTACAACCCCTTGCTAATTCCTGTCCCAGCATCCTTTTGCCCCTGTGAGATAAACCTTTCCCATGCAGTCTGAACTGCTGTCTTATAAAACCAGCCGTTATCAAAGAATCCAAAGCCCTGTCCGTAGCACCAGTCTTGTAACCAATCATTTATGGACTGAATTCTTCTATTCCATCCCACATTGCCACCTGAAAATGGAAGGAGGGAAGAGAAAATCACTTGTGCCCCAGACTCTTTCACCAGCTGTCCCAAGCCCTTGAAATCTTTCTTCATTCCCCTCAGACTGTGGGATGCAGCTTCCTCCCCATCTGTCTGGAAGATCAGCAGTGGGTAGTAGTTTGTTGGGTGCACCAGACTGGGGAGTGTCCTGGTGATGTCCCTGATCTGGGCTTCAGGTAGACTACATACTTCCCTGCGATGAGGGTCAACTCTGCATATTGGGCCCTCTGTCCCTCTTGGAAGGGAATCACCTACTACAATAACCCTTCTTTCTTTCTTATCGAAGGCAGTCTTGAGGTGTGGAGTCAACTGCCTCTTCCTATGTGACCTTGTAGGTGGGCCTTGCACCACATCCTCACCTACCTCTTCAAGGTTCAGGACCTCAAACCTATTACAGAGGGGCACCTGGGGAAGCAAAGCAGGTAGGGAGGGGGGTTGCCTGCGACAGCAAACTGGAACTGGCTTCCAACCCTCCTCATCTTTTTGGTCCCCTACCTCTGCCTGACAGTGACAGGGCTGGGGCTGTCTTGGGTCTCCCTCCTCTGTCCAACAGGGTGGGGGGTATCTCCCTAGGGCCTTTCTGACTGGCACTCCAGGGAGTTACTCCACCAGTCAATATCCTTCTCACACTCCCTGATGGTCCTCAGTCTCTCAACCTCCTTCTTAAGTTTCATCACCACACTGAGGAGATCTTGCACCTGCTCACACCTCACACAGGTGGAGTGCTGGCCTCCCTTCCCGGGCAGCAGCAGGCTCCGGCACTCCCTGCAGCCAGAGACCTGAACAGCCATGGCTCAGGGCAGGCCCTCCGTCTAGGCCACCACAGTCTTTTTGTGACAAGCTCTCTGTCTGGAGGAGACCATGGTCAGCAGCAGTCTGGGACACTGGCAATAGTTGAGTTGGTCTAACAAGCAAGGAGTGACAATCTCTGCACCTTGCTGCATGAGCTACCAATGCGCTGCTGCAGCACAGTGTGGGTGGCACTCACTCGCTTCACAAGCTGGTTCCCCTCCCAGCGCCTGGTGGGCAGCAATGTGTCGCTGCCCTCTCGGAAGCTTTTTAAAGGTGAGGGTCAGAGGTGTGATCACTGTCACGGTGGTAACGCCCACGCCACGTCAGCCGCACTCTCAAACTATGTACATGATAAAAACATTCCCTTCCCAGTAGACAAATGCAACTGAGCAACAGGAAAGTCAATGATATTGACCCAGGCTCGATCAGCCAACAGACAACAATCCTTCAGCTTCCCTAACTCCAGCCCACAGCAGAGTCAAGGGCAAAGAAACTTTCTGCAGGCTGAGTCATGATTTGGTTCCTGATTTAGACATGACTTTTCTTCGTTGAAAGGAGTAAATGGCTCACACCATACGTGATTGGCAGTATTTGAAGTGTTTTCTCATAGAGACCCTACTTCATACTTCTGAAAATAATCTTTATTGAAAACACAAAAATCCAGCAGCTCCCAGTGTAGTATTACTATATTTTAGTTGAAACTTTGGTCAGATAGCCCCACACTTGTGTAACTGCATCCTGAACCCAGCACTCACTGCAATATCAGAAGGCAGGAGTTCTGTTTTACTTCAGTAAAAGCTGATGAGGGCTCCTCATTTTGATATCAAGCTGGAATAAAAGACAGTACTTTCAAGCAACCACCAAGAAAAGTTTCAAGGTTTTTCTTCTTGTTATCTCAGCAAAAGGCAAGCATGTCCATGTTCTCTGTTTATGAGAGTTTGTATATGAGACATATTTCTACATTTTCTTGTACTAAACTTGTTTGCCTTTTCATTATTTGATTGAAAAAGGCATCAAAACTGAATTTCTTCTCATTTAATTCCATTATATACAGCTGTTTTCAAACAAGAGGAATTGTTTAATAACTATTTTTTGCTTCATTACAAACACTTCCAGCTGTTACAAAAGGAACACATAAGAAAGCATGTCAGAGCAAAATGACTAAAAATACAACAACAGGCTATCTCAAAAGACAGAAAGGAAGACCAATGGCAAGCTGCATTCCACAGAAAACAACCATGAAATCACTCACCACTGATATTTTTGCTACTTTACCCCTTTTATATGCCAAACAGGGACTATTTGAAAGCAGCTCCTAAATAGATGAAGGTAAATTCACAACAATAACCTACTGCTTCTCTGCCAAATACACACACACACACACACTATGAAACACTGACCTGTCTCCCAGATGTTATTTTAAGCTATTATTAAACAAATCTGGATCTTCCTAACCAACATGTTAAAATTCTTAATTTTGATAAGAAATTGAATATAAATTATTACTATATGTGCCCAGAAACAGCATTTCATCTTGCAAAGCAGCGTATCAAACCTAAAAATTAGATTTGAGGAAAAGAGGAACTATCCATGTGACTTACTACGAAATATATTAGCACAGCAACTACATCAGATGCTTACTCATGAATAAAGGATTTGAACACACAGATTACATAGCAAGAAGATACATGTGTTGCATTCTTTTAACCCATAATGTACGTTCCCTCACAAGAACAATTTCATACAACCTGAACTGTACGTAGAAAGCCAGTAAAACTATTTGTTAAAGCAGATGTCTGGTTTTATAATTAAGAGTTTGTAATGATGACACTTACTGTACTAATTAAATTTATTGCAAAAAGACATTGTTCTATCTCCACCCTTGAAGCATCTGATAAGCCCCATTTAATAAGTTGATCCTTTCAGCAAGGCAAGAAATTGCTTATACAACTCACCAATTAATTTATCAAGTGAAGAGTTGTATACATGTTTGCTATTTGATTTTCACAGAATCAGAGAGCTAATGGAAAAAGCATGTAACAGTTAATCACATTTCAGTCTCTTCTTTTTAAAAAAAAAAAAAAAGAAAGAACCATTAACAAGGAGAACAATTACTTGTCAAGGACGCATCCATCAAACTTTTAATTTATTAAGTCTGAACAGATAACCTACAACCCACTAAGAAAAACTTAGTTGGCTGCAGACGTTGCCTTTTTGTTCAAAAAAGCAGCATTTCAAACGACTGCACACAGAATAGAAACTATCAGTTGATTTGCTGATGAGGTTTCTCTTTGGGACACATTCTCTCTATAGCCTTTCATCAAACACTGCCAAAGCTGGAAGTGTTCTGCTATCTCTGACATCTCACCAGCCTGAGCCAACAAAGAATCTCTATATAGATAAATGAAGAGTCTGGATCAATCAAGCTTTTACAAACTATCTACACTGAGTCAGTCAATCTTCTCAAGAAAGTCAGAAATGTATCCAGAAAGATAACATTTTTAATAAATTGAAAACAATCCAAACAGGAAAACTGACATTTTGAATTCTAAACACAACTCCTATCCTTGGAAACGAACTTCATATCCACTCTAAAAGGCAGCTTTATAGATAATTTAATATAAAATTATTCAGTTTACCAGTGACAGCGCTGTTTCTAGGTATAAATTCCTACTGGTACCAGATTTGCATAGATCTGCATTTCAAGACAAACTTTCCGTGGGTCTGAAGGATCAAGCTTACTTGCTGTCACTTTGCAATTAACCTGCAAAAAGAACCTGCCATTACTAAGCACATGACAGAAGACATGCTTCAATTACCAAGAACAACCAAACCACCTAAGTTGCAATGTATAACTGAACAGTAATAACTGAAAAAGTCACAATGTGCTAGGTGCTTTAATATTTAGACAGGGATCATCCTTTTAAAAAGCTAAGATGTCTCAAAAACATTTCTCATTTTCATCTCAGAAGCACACAGGAAAGTTGCAGCATCTCACAACAAAATGAAAACTGATCTTCCACTGAAACCACAGTACATTTGGTATAAAGTGCATGAGGAAGAAGAGAGTGATCTTCAAAGGACAGAATAAAAAAAGAAGAAATCAAGAAGTGGATTTTTTTTTTGTCATTAACATTAGAAAGAGACTGTCATAAAACAACAGCTAGAACTTTCACAGTGTTGCTCTGTATAAAAAGCTACTACATATTTTTAAAATTATGCTTCCTAGGTTCTTATGAAGTTGTTTTGGGAAAGTGGAGTTATAATGGCAAGTTACTAAAGCCTTTATGTTACAACCAATGCTTTGTCAGTGATGAAGTAACTTCTTCACCTTCCTGAAAGGTTTATATAATACTTGCCCAAACTTGCCACTAGCAAGAGCTAATTTTAATTAAGACAGTCACTGAATATAGTCAAGATCTCAGGGGGTTTTTGTTTGTTTTGTTTAAGTAAAGCAGTTGTAATAAAACCCAACCAAACATACAGACACACCACCATCTTGGCTAGTACCAAAGTAGTATAGAAATAAAAATGGTTCCTAAAGAAGATGTAAAAACTGCTTTCACCTTTGTATGAAACTCTTTTCCCTCATTATGTTTGCACGCTCTGCTTTGACATGCAGAGAAAGTATATGCTGAGTTTATTTAATGGGAAAAGCAGAACAGTTAAAATATTGGTTAGCACAGTGAAAGGATCTTGAGGTATAACCTAGTATGGGAGAAACTGAGACAAAAAGCCCCGATGGGGGTGGGACAGTCCTCTCCTCACTTTTCAAATGAAATGAAACAGATCTGTGCTGTTCTGGAAATCTTATCACAGAGGGATTTTTATCATTTTTTCAAAATTTCATATGACCAGAGATGCTTTTCCTTGGTCACCATAGAAACGGGGACAGAATATTTTCATCCAAGGAGAAGGCTGAGAGATGTATTGAAGACTCGGGTCCAAACACTTCCACTGTTCTACTGCTCCTTTAAAACCAAGTTTTTTTAACCTGTACACATATGTATATACATAGAGAGAGAATAAAACTTATTTTGTCTGTTAGGTCCCTAAGAAGAATTCAGAATAAGAAACATTTTCAAGTAGCTAGATTCATATTTCATTTTTCAGAGCAGTTCAAAACAGAATACGGTTTGCAAAGATGAACGGTTTGTATGACTAAGTAAAATGATGCACCACGGTCAGCATACATACTCTGATGATGTGTTGATCAGCTTTGCATTTTTTTTTTTTCATTGTAAACTGGTTTTGGGAAATCTAAAATACAGCCACTGTTACCGTACAGTGTTACAGTTGTCATTGAAACACATTGCAAACAATAGGCATACTGTACTGTTATACAGTGGCAGGAAGGAAATATTAAAAGGATTAGGGATAAACAAGAAAAATGATTACCCAGCTGAAGCAGTCAGACAGACAGGGATCGATATTGGAATGCAAAATACCCAAAAGGATTTTCAAGAATCAAAAGAACAGTTATAGTAGATTAAAAAATGAGATTACCTTACACATAAAAAATGCACAGTACTGTATACGGATGAACTGCTACAAATAAAAAAGGAACTACAGCCTGACCTTTTACCTAAAACTGAACTTTATTTAAAATCCATCCTGCTTTTTAAATGACTTTTGCTTTGCTTTCCAGCCTTCTGACAGTCTGGATCTGATGTACTACAAAGTGGAGCAATCTATCTCACCCATACGGTAGCCTAATCTTCTTGTAATATAACAGCAACAGCCTTGGCCTACAACTAACCTGGGTTAAGAGAGTTACACACAAATAGACAGTTACAGAGAAATTTTACTAAATACGCACTTGTCAATATACATCTTTGCAACATGGTATTCATAAAGTATTTGCCAAAGATTTTTTCATTTCAGGGCCAAATAACCATGACCACAGGTTATGTCACTCAAGACAGCCAAAGCCAAGAAAGATAATAGACCCATTTGGATAGCAAAGCTATTAGGACCTTATAATTCCACTTCCTGAACTTCCTTCTTTTCCTATATTGAAAATATTAAAAAGAAAGGTGGTGACTCAAAAGCAAACATGCCCAGAATTGCAATCAAGCCTTAAAACCCAAGCTGTTGTCCACCAAAGAAAGGGTTTTAACAGAATCAATGAGGATTTATCAGACAGACACCCCACATCTAAATGCACATGCAAGTTCTATGAAACCAGTATTGTTTGTGGCAATAGTTGCATTTAGGTCCAAATCTCCCAGCACAAAGCATTTCTCCATTAGGATTAGAAATGGTCCTGTCTGGAAAACTCAAAGGTAGTTTTCCTGTTCCTTATTTCATTTAAAATCTGCTTTCAGTTGATGTGTGTTAACCTTTTTTAATATAAATTAACAGCTTGACACCAACAAGTTAATCCAAATCTATAAGAGATGACATTAGCTTTCTAAGAGAACCGTACATGCAGACAAAGACACGAGCCCAGCCCGCTGCACAGCAGACAGGTAGAGATGTGCCATCCCAGGGACAACATCCATCGCCACTAGTAACTGCACTGCTTTCAGTAGCAATAAAGCACCTTTAAGCTTCAATATCAAAAATCCTTTAGAAGTTAGATGGAGAGATGAACACATAGGTACCTGTACTCAGCTTCACCGCTTGGTTGCCTCCGTTGTAAAAAAAAAAAATAATAAAAAATTTCAATATTCTCATGACTAGAATAACATTGTACATTGTGATTTCTTTATATAAGAAAATCTCTTATTCTGGATGAATGATACTACTCCTACTTTTGGTCAATTTTTATATTGGCAAATGAACTGAAGTCTCCAAAGCAAGAAAGAACATGTAAACAGTAATGAGGCGGTCTCAACTACAGAGTCAAGATTTCGAAGAACTCAAAAGTAGTTTGGAAGTAAACCAAAAATGAAGATACTAAATTCAGAACCAGTATAAACTGCATACACTTCAATGACTTACAGAAATGTATACCAGTAGTAAGTTTACCTACACCAGAAAGTATTCTTTATTGCGATGATATAAGCAGCTGCAAACCAAAGATAATGCTGAATGTGTACCAAAATAATGATAAAGAACACATATTTGGAACAATTCTGCTTAAAACAGCTTAAGAAAAATATAAAGTAGCTGACATTGGGAGCAACAATCACAAATATTTACAGAAGTGGTGCAACACACACCTTGATGTGACAGGGAGAAAGGGATTTGAATTTGAGCACATAACTTACACCCTGCAAAGGACAAAAACTTCCAGAGGCAGTTCTGAACCTCAGGAGCACACAACTGCATGCTGTACCAAGTAACACCAAGCAGTATTCTCAAATCACTGCTTTCTAATCAAACCCTGAAAACATAACAAGAACCCAGAAAACACTTGCATTTGCAACAAATGCAAACTACAATCAGAATAAATACATGGTTTTACAAAGAAGTGAGAATTCACATATGTAAGAACTTAGCAACCAAGATAAAACTCAAAAAAGCAAAAGTAGCAATTAGTTTTCTAGATTAAAAAAGGAACTGAGGTGTAAAAATTAACTTACAACTAAGGGTTTTGATATTCAAAGGAACACAACTTTTTGTTCTTACTGAAAATGAATCAACTCTTGTCTGCTTTTCAGTATTTTGCTTTAAGTTGATGAAAATATACTTAAGATATGTGCTTTTTCTAGTTCTTTGATCTCTGCTAATATAAAAAAACCCAACCAAACAAAAAAGAACACACAAAACAACCCAAATCAAACAACAACCTACTCCCCTCCCCCCAACAACAAACCAAAAAGCCAAACCCACACACAATAAAATGAGGACTGAAATGCCTTAAGATACTTCTGGCAAGTAAACTCCATCATGCAAACTGTTTCCTAGCTATTCTGTTCAAAGGACCTTCGTATGTTTGTCAGCAGCTTAGCCACGTATTAATTAAATTCTTTCACAAAAACACTCAAGGTGCATAACAAAAGAAAAGTCAACTCTGTTCAATATTTCATGCTCTTCTTCTCTTGCTAACCTAAGGTACCATAGTTATCAGAAAGTACGGAGAGAGGTGCTGTTTCTTTCTTTTAGGCAAACAGATCTTCCTGAATTGTTACTTTTTTTCCATTGTTTTCTTCTTTTTTTTTTTTTTTTTAATGAATATTTCTATTCAATTTCTCTCCCTTGAACGGTTTTTAATACCAACTGCTATTAACTATTACTTTGCAATTCATCAACTACCAAACCTGCATCAACTGACTAAAGAAAATGTCTATGCATTACTTAGCACAACAGAAAGAGAGGTCTAGCTATCATAAGGAAATATGACTGCAGAGCAAAAGAGGCCATTATAATATTGCGCTAAATCTATACTGACACAGTGAATTCTTATGTAAAAATTCTTGGTGTCTTGCAGTGAAGAGATTCTACAATATTTTTACTACATTTCCAATTATGAGAAAAATTTTAAATATGGAAGAATTTACTAAACAGTTCAGTCCTCCAGAAAAAGTAGATCTGTGTTTTTACAAGATTTATTTTTGCAGAAAAATAACACTTAACAGAACCCTAAGAGCATTTCACTGAATATAGAGATGGTGGGTATTCCACATAAAACATCATTTCTCCAAAGACAAAGTCTTCTAATAAACTGCCACAGTGTATCAAAAGACTTAGTTGTAAAAGAAGTTAGAGGACTCTGTTCTTTGGTTCTTATATGGGAGGCAATTTCTCACATTCCATGTAAAAACACGGAATATTTAAAATCTGAGTTCAAAGAACATGTGCACTAGGAAAAAGAATATTAAACCAAGCACTTAACATCACACAATGAATTTTGTTAAATTCCATGTTCCTGCTCATAATACCTGTTTTAAGTGCAAGCTTGGATGGGTTTCTGTTTTTTTCATAACTATCAATCACGCTAATACAAAAATAAAAAATATTTATTGGGAAAAAGAGCAATGAAAGACAAAAAGAAGCACATTACATTTTAATTTTAGTCTTAGAAGACAAGCCGACAGCTATCCAACTGTTTGCACCAAAGTTTTTGACAACTGATTAGGAAAATAGACAACTGGAAATTTGAGAATCATCTTACTCTTCCTGCTTCTGAACAACAGTGGTAACCAAACCAGAAATATCTATGCGTTTATGAAAACAAACAAACAAAAATAGCAGCATAAGCCACATGCACACGTGTATCCATAACAAGCCCTCAAAGAGACCAAAAACCAGAAGGAACCACAGTATGGGATGGGCAAAAACGTTGCTCCCTTCTGCAATCCTGCCGTACCTAACCCAATGTAAGAAGCCAGGTCACTTTTCATACAAACTGAGAAAGTTGTAATATCCACAATCTTTATTCCTCACATAGTCACTAAACAGGTGTCTGCACAGGGCTATTCAGGTACATAAAAAGGTCAGAATAGACTACATGAATTAAACACAGTTTCATTTCCATCACACATCAAATGCTATTAGATATCACCACCCTGTTGCAGTATTCTGCAAAGCAGCAACATCCCACTGAGGGAATTAAATGTCAAAACTACATAAAAGCAGAAAGTCAGAGTTGACACAGCACTGAGCTTCTGTTAACAGTAGTACAATGACTGCAGTAGCCATTAAACTTGGACCCCTCTATTTCAAGCTGGATGAATGCCAACACCTTCTATTACAAACAAAAGACTGTGAATCTGGAAAAAGACCAACAATCCTATGCCAAATATATAAAAATAATCTCTCAATTTCAGAATATTGTTGGCTGCAATATTCTTTAATTAGATTCAGTTTATGATCTCATTTGAAGCATACAGTTGAGTATTAACTAGCTACAAAGCTCTTTTCCAAGAGCAGCTTAAAGGGGAATGATCTAGACGACTGCAGGTATGCTAATCAGTTTATCCCAAGTGGGTTTTTTTTATTTCTTTTTTTTTTTTTAGTAGAACTATCAAACTGGAAGAGTACCACAGATTATCCCAGCTCAGAGATTCATTTTGATTCTTTACCCTGTGCTTTTCTTATTCTTCTTGATGGTCCTTTCCTCTGAAGTTATCCACCTATTGTTTACGCCTTCTTTAAGGAAAACCACAAAACTATCTACTACACATCTTCCATTGCCTTTTATCTTTCTTACTATACATCTCCATTACTATAACATACAGCAACATAGTTGGTTTGTGTAATAATTTACCTTAATAGAAAATACTATTTTTTCAATGAATACCAAAGAAAAGCGTATTGCGTTATTTTGCATACCAACTTCCATGACACAACTAGAAAAAGAAAAAAAAACAACTAAGAAATTCAGCTAGAAGTATTTAATTAGCTTAATTTCTTAGGGCAGTTTGACTAAGCCTTGAATACAGAATCAATTTATGAGCATTGAAAGGCAGGTTACATACTTTTGTGGAATATTATGCATTCTGACAGAAGTTACTACCAGGAAACCACCCAGTGTCCAGAGGGACTGGTTCTATAGACTCTCACGGTACAACAGGAGTGATCCTAGCTGGTATACACACACTGGGAGGCAGCACAAGCAGAAAGACCAGCATTTTAATTGATGGCTGTTGTGAACGAAATTGTTCTCCCACTAGAACCAGACTGGTGAAAAAAAGGAAATAAACTATTTGAAGCTACTAGGAAATTATATCTGAAAAGATTCAATGACCCTTACAACCACTGTGTTTTCATTGTTTTTCCCCATTTGGCTGGAAAGAGACACCAGAGAGAATAAAATCTAGTCTTGCTACATGATAAGGTATCTCCCATGTCACTTAAAACACCTCCTCCACAGTATACCCCAGTAAACAGCAGTCCTCCCAGTCTTTCTATTAAACCATCATCAACATAAGTAAATGAGAAAGGATAAAAAAATGTTTATACTCAACCAGCTGTAGGCTATAATTGTTACTGAAGGCTGAGTGTTAAAGGACACTTTCCCTCAGCATAACTCAAAATGCATTTTTTTTTTCAACAAAAAGACTAAATTGCATAACATGCCACCTAATATTGCTGCTGACAGTCAAACAATTCTCCTCTAATCTTTCTTCCAATCTATGCAGTGAATGTGTTTTCTCAACACAGAATAAATACTTGCTTTCATGGAAATCTGGATTAGGAGTCACAAAGATTTATCAGAAATCTCTGCAATACAGGCATGCAGGAAAGACAAGATTAAGTAATACTGGTATGTCAATAATAGCAAAATAGGATGCAAATATGTCAGCTGTCACCTGACATGATTTTGCATGCTTTCATAATCTCAACATGAAAAGAGTAAATTAAATAGAACAGAACAATTTAAAAAATTTACTCTACATTCTTACCACATGTGTACCCTCCCCATGCACTGTGTCCCACTAATGCCTTAGGTGAATGCTTAAAAGGAAGCAAAGCTAGTTAAGTTTAGTACGTCTTTCACAGACTTTACTTACAGTACTGATTGTAACCTGATATTTAACTTATCTAATGTCCTGTGAAGCAGGTTTTTAAATACCACCTTTAACATGCTGACCTTCTCCCATTTCACACAATTTTAATGAATTATTTTGTAGATCTCAAGATATTTTAAAATAGCATTTAACCACCAACTACTGCAGAAAAAAGTGAAATAAAATAAAAATTAAACTGATTCAATGTCATGTTCTAGCCACAACTTCTGCTACACTGCAAAACAAGCAAAACTTAGATGACACAAAAACAGACGATAGGACAAGCCTAAAAAGCCTGTGAATGCACAGTTTAAGAGCCATATATATATTCTATTTGGAAATAAATTATTTACCTATCAAGATTTAAGAATAATTCTTCAGTTTGCATAAATTGCCTTAGGTGCTTGACGTTGTAGTCAAGGACTTCAAAGCACTTTTGTGAATTTATACTGTCTCACATTATTTATATAATTAAGCAGCGAAACCAAAAGACACCCAATGGACAGAAAGGATGCTACATCAGACAGAAAACTCAGAACACCAAAGACAAAATTTTAGCACCACATTTTACTGGACTGAGTTTCTATTACCAGTTTCAGTAATTCATACAAGCAATTTGCTCCTACTTGAGTTTCCAGTCTACACACTTTTTACAAACACAATTGTTTCACAAGTACAGGGGAATGTATTCTGCATGTGGTCTCATGCTTTGTACAAAACACTATCCTTTTTCAGTCATGATCCCTGAGTACTAAAAAGCAAACAAACAAAACAGCCCACGAAAATGCCACCCAACTGTTTCGTATGTATCTGAAAACACTATACAGCTGCTGCTAGAAAACCTGAATATTCAGGAAAAAAACAGATTTTTCTTCAACAGAAGCTGATGAGAAGATAACACAAAATACCATCAAATGAATACTCACTAGTTGGGCACTGGCAGGTAGTTGTTCAACTGGTATTTTGTAAAGACACTTCAGCTTACCAAGTATTACCAAGTTCAGACGACTACTACTAATTATGATGTACTCACCTTTCTTCTTTTAATTAATGCTTAAACCCTAGTCAATATAGCCACATTGCCGTTAGACAGTTTGCTAGAAGCATATTATGCTGACTGGAATAGAGTGAGAATGGAAGAAACCACATTTTGGTTAATCTTTCATAAACAATTTTTTCATAAGGCAGCTGTTCAAAGGCCTGGTAGAAGAGCCAACCCCAGTCCCAGCAGGGTGAGCACTGTTGAGTAGATTTTCAAGCTGTCTCAAACGCATCATAAGAATACATAGACATAGTAGAAACAGGCAGCAGCTAAACCAATTGCAGAGTAAGCAGCAGGTGAAGTATTAATGTCTCATAGAAACTATCTGTTCTAATTGACATAATACTGAGAAAGAGGAAAAAATAGCACATGAAACCCTTGTGAGACTTCTGTAAAGCTCTCACAAGACTTTTGCAAGAGAAAGTGGAAAAACAACTCAGGGTCACCCCTAGTCTGTCTCATTATTCTGTTCATTACTGGACTGTATTTTCCATCATCAGAAATAAACTTTGTTATTCACCAAGGAGGTCAGTGACTCTAAAAGGCAACTTCGCTGACTTGGGAGCTTGATGTTGAACACAACAGTATTAGAGGGTCACCCAATCTCTTTGAGAAAGGATTACTTTATTTCCAAACACAAACCACAGTAATGATACCAGCAACCTTTTACTTCTCTATGCTGCCCCACAATGAGAAGTGGGAATATGTAACAGGCAAACCACATACTTGAACTCTGGGACACTGATGTGAAGCCTGTGCTCCTCTGTGTATACTCTGAGCTCCTTAAATTTCCATTGAGCTTCCTAATCTATAAATAAGACATCCACCATAAAATAGCTGGATAGCTGAGAAAAATATCAAGGGCTTCCTTTCTAGACTTTTCTGCACCTGACATTCAGAGAGAATCAGACTTCTCTTGTAACAGATACACAGGAATGTGCATCATAGCGATAAAGTGTTCAAGGCCACAACAGCATGCACCTCATATACTGTCTTATATATGCTGCTTGGTAAATATGGCACCGAAATGCTCCTCACCTGCAAAACAGGAAATCCTTGCCCTTTGCAGTGATTGTCCAGCTATTTGGAGGGACTGAGAGGGTCCAGCAATGCTTAAAACCAGTTCTGTAGAACAAACCCCAGCAGGTAATAAGCAGTCCACAATTGCTCTCAAGAACGGTGAGTGTTGGTAAGTAAAACTTCCGAGCATTTTCCTCAAGACAAGCCCTTTCCGAACTCTCAAGGTAAGTCTGGGTCCCTCCATCACTTTTGGTGAGGATCTATCCTTCCCAAGTCTGCCAGCTGCAGCGTAATTCCCATCCAAAGGGATATCGTGAGGCCACCTGGTCCCATCCTTTCCTCAGGGCAGGGCTGATGCTAGGTCAGCTGCTCGGGTCCAGCTGAGCTCAGACAACCCTAAGGGTTGTCCCTCCATTTGACCACCCTCACAAAGCACCTCCCAGCATCTAACTGAAGTGTTCCTTGTTGCACTGGAAGGATGCTTCTCATCTTTCAACTGTGCACCTCAGAGAAGCCCCTAGTTCCATCTTCTCTGTAACCAAGTATATTGTTGTCTTCAGCTGCCTCCAAGTCCCTTCTGCTGCTTCCTTTTCTTAAGACTGAACAAAACCTCTTCTCCCTGCAGATCTTGTTCCCCAGTCTCCTATTCAAACACCCTTCTTGCATTAGAATAATAGAATCGTAGAATAATTTTGGTTGGAAAAGACCCTCAGGATCATCGAGTCCAACCACAACCTAACTCTAGCACTAAACCATGTCCCTAAGAACCTTGTCTAAATGCCTTTTAAACACCTCCAGGGATGGTGACTCCACCACTTCCCTGGGCAGCCTGTTTGGATCCCCAAACTGGGAACACTACACCAGATAAGGTTTCACAAGTGCTGCAGAGAAGGCATGAAGATCTCCCCTCCTGGCTCTGCTGGCTGCACTTCTGCTAACACAACCTGGCACACAGCTGCCCTCTGCACCGCGAGGGCACACAACTGACCCATGTGCAACTTGCTCTGCTGTCAGCCTTGGTCAGGTTAGGTCTCTACTCCTCCCTGTCACAGTTAAGCTTTTTCCCTGCTAAATTTTGTGAGGGGAGAAATTTCTACAGTCACTAACATATTGCTCCCAGTGTGACATTTTCTTTATTAGTAGGACAATTTAAGGTAGGTTCTGCAACCCATCATCAGCTTCTGCAGTCCAGCAAGCCAAACAGAAATTCAAAGAACTTTAACTACTTTCTTTTGGAGCTAGATATTTATGACCAACAAATGTGAAAAGGGAAGTTTCAAGATTTATTTTTTTAATCTTGGATTCAGTTTTTGTTCTCCCTACATCTCAGTTTTATCTCTTGAAGCTGTTCAAACATTCAGCAGAATCACAGGCTCATGTATTGCAAAGAAAAATTAATTTTGTCCACAAATTACTACTGCAGCCATGAATGTATGTTGTCATCTTCTACTAAATTGAGGCCTGAATTCAACTTTACTTATAGTAGACAAATTCTGAATAAACAAGAGGAAATTTTCAGAGTACTACACTTTGCTTACCACTCTATTCATAGAGAAGTATTTACTTCAGCTTGTTTGGGCTATGAAGGAAACAATCCTACCTCACATTTTGCCATCCAGCCTTCACAGTTTTGGTATGCCATATAATCTCCACACAGTCGCCCTTTTCTGCTATTAATCTAAATATTAACTCTGAATTTAGCTAAGGGAGAGCTATATGGACACAAATGTGCAAATAAGCTTCCTTCTAGAGTTAACATATGTTCTTCAATAATTTACTGACCTGATTTTATATAACAGATTAGTGACAGAAGCATTAGGATAAGTTAGAGCATTTCAGCATTTCTCTTCTAGTACTTGAGCACAGGATGGAAAGGGCTGTGCTGGAGGAGTATCTGTATTGAATAACAGCTGAGGAGAAACAAGAGTACTTTTCCCGCCAACTCCAAGATAAATTTGTCCCCAAATATGTATTATGACCGCAAGTAATCCTGGAAGCTCATCTGCTACCACCAGGCAAAGACCCCAAGACCTAAGAGCCTGGCATAGCCTAAGAGTTACCATCTCCTCCACCTTAGTCAGTGCAGCCCCTCTTCACATGCACATTCTTGTCCAGACAAGTCTGAGAAGCCTACAGCCTTGTTCATACAGGTCAAGTAGAAGGCCTGTCCCAACATACCAAGCTTTGGTACAATAGATTGCATTCTTCTGTCTAAACGCACCCACCCATACTAACAACCACAGTGCAGCTATCAAAAACCTTCAATTACATTGAGTGACAGGTTTATCACACATGTTGTGTGGACACATATCAAATCAAAATGACCACACAGAACAATTAAACATATATTTATTATTTACACCTACTTTGTGTTCAATTACATACATGACTGACCCACAATAACTTTCCTTTTCCTATAAAAACTCAATATAAGTGAGCAATACTTCTGATAAATAAATCATTTTCACTTCAACTACAAACCACTTGCCTTCAAAGTAAGACTTGGTTGTGATGAACTGAAATAAAAGAAATACAGTTGCATTCATGCCCACGGCCAAAGCTCTGTTTTTGTCCTGTAACACCAGGCATGCTAGTTCTTCAGTAGTGGACGCAATTGATCATTACAAAACATAGAAGTGTATGATGACCTGAAAATAATGGGAACAACAGCTGCATGGTAGCCAACAGTAAGTGGGCAACATTTATTACGTTAATGTGGTTCAAATGCTATAGTTACTTCCGTGCCTCGAGAACACTATCATGTTACAGTTAATAAAAATAATTATGTACTTTACAAAAGGTACAAAAATAAAATTATTTTGGTAAATTTTTAATATATCAAACCTGCTTCTTTTAGAGATTTCAAGTATTCTTTTTCTTTGTATGTATCATAGAACCATAGAATACCAGGTTGGAAGGGACCTCAAGGATCATCTGGTGCAATCTTTCTTGATAAAAGCACAGTCCAGACAAGATGGCCCAGCACCCTGATCAGCTGAATCTTAAAAATGTCCAATGTTGGGGAATTCACCTCTTCCCTGAATACATATATTAATACATCATTAAGATTTTTAATATAATGTAAAAATAACAGGTATATTAATATATTTACATATATGTTAAATGCAAATCTTCATATTGAGCAAGACCAAATATGTAGCACACCTCACTTCCCCCTCCCCCCAAAGAACAAGAACACTGGAAACTCCTCCCTTTTAAGATCAGAATTACTTGCAATATTTTTTAAACAGAAAATAAATACTGCTCGGACTTGAAAAGAACATTTACTGAGGACATATTGACAGGATATTAGAATCCTGTATAATAAAACTAGACAGGTTGCATATTAAGCAATACCTAAACATCATCTTATAGCACATCTCTCTGTGGAGCAGAGAGATTTCAACTGTAACAGGCTCGCTGCACTGTCAGCTTCATAAAAGTGATTCAATTCCATGAGCAGCAGTATCAAACAAAAGGATTTCTGTAATACCTTAGATTCCAGAACAAGAAGTCAAAGTGAAATACAGAAGCAAAATGTCAAACCTAACATGAATATGGTGAAGTCTTAGAATAAGAAATTCAACTCTTAAAGCTTGTATAGAGGAAACCAGAGCCCCTGGAAGATCTTGAAAGCATGTGAGAGTCTAGATTACAATTTCATATCACAGAATCACAGAATCAACTGGGTTGGAAAAGACCTCAGAGATCATCAAGTCCAACCCTTGAACTTGAACTTGAAATGTACAGCAGGCAATCAGCCAAACTTTTTAGGACTTCATTTTGACAAACTTTCATAAATGAGCTGGAGTTATGTCATGGTTTAACCCCAGCAGGCAGTTTAAGTACCACACAGCCGTTCGCTCACCACCCACCCACCAGTGGGCTGGGGAGAGAATTGGAAGGGTAAAAGTGCAAGAACTCATGAGTTGAGATAAAGACAGTTTAATAAGTAAAAAAGGGGAAGGAGGAAAAGCAAATCTCCCCAAAGAAAAACAAAACCCAAGAAAAACATGTTATGCAAAAACCTCCCACTTGTTCACCAACACCTGACTGATCAATCCTCAGGCAGTCCCAGAGCAATGGCAGTGCTGGCAAACCTTCCCCCCACTCCCTCTTCATCCCTCCCCAGTCTTTGTTGCTGAGCACAACATCATACGGTATGGGGTATCTCTTTGGTCAGTTGGGGTCAGCTGTCCCAGCTATGTCCCCTCTCAACTCCTTGGACACCCCCAGCTCACTCGCTGGTAGTGCTGGGTGAGAAGCAGAAAAGCCCTGACTCAGCATAAGCACTGTTCAGCAGTTACCAAAATATCAGAATGTTATCAACATTGTTTTCATCACAAATCCAAAACATAGCAGCATGCAAGCTACTATGGAGAAAATTAACTCTGTCCTACCTTAAACCAACACAAGTTAATACCAGTACTCAGATTGCAAGGTAGTATTCTGCTGCAAGCATATATGGTGTAAACACATTGCCCATCCTGAACTATACATTTTTAAGAGATTAACCCTCTATGGTTATTCTGATGCATTCAAAGATTAGAATTTAATTAAATAGCATGTTTCCCCATTAATGTTTTTCCTAATGTTCTCAAACCAATTCTATCCACATCACAATCTGCACATCAGTTTATGCATCTCCAAGCCCCACTGCTGTTGCCTAGTAAATAATTAGATGCAGAAACATCTTACTCCATGACACAAGTAGGAAGACTTTTTAAAACATATGTATATACAAATGTATATTTATGGATCACTCCAAATGTAACTTAACTTGTATCCCATGAATTCAAGGATTTTTGAGATTACATTCCTGTTAAAAAGTTGCAGTTATTTTTAGGCTAGAATATAAATTTGCAGCATTTGGGATTGTATTAATTAACCAATAGGAAGGGTTTTTATTAGATTCACCACAGATTTACAATGTTTGTAAATAATTTATAACAATAATACCTTACAAGACAGAGCAAGTTATAAATTCCTATCTGAATCAACATTACAGTGAGCCAAGATCCAACTTACTTGGTATTCATTATCAAACACACGAAATTTGTCAATTATTCCAAGCTTGGATTGCGAAGATGGAATGTGCAAAGACCCAAACCTTCACAGACCTTTCTCTCCCCATCTCCTCTTCAAACACCAATCCATTATCAACCTACCAGCTCTTTAAGTTCTTCCTTTCTGAGCTCCTGTCACCATTTCCCTCATCTCCAGTCACCTGACATTTATGTTCCTAGTCCTTTCCCTCTTCCATACTTTTTCTTCCCCTCCTTCAGATCTCATCCCTATTCCATTCAGCTACAACAAGCTCCTTCCACACACTGTCCAAGTGTGAGTGGAGCAGTATGAGCACCTAAGTCTGTCCTTGCTTTCAATCCTTACTCCTGACAGCACATAGCTCCGAGAGCGCATGAAATTCTCCTTAGCCTTTTCATGCCCAAAGCGCACTGAATCCTCAGAGAACTAAAATGTGATTTTTTTTTTCCTTAAATCTCTACTGAAACTTTGCAAACATTTTTTGAATGGCTTATATCCTAGCCAACTGTGTGCAGTGCCTCTTTTGGCAGGTATCATATTGAAAACAAAAAGGAATAGTCAACAAAGAATATAATGAATACAGATTCCCTACCAGTTATCTACAAGCATAAAAAAACATCAATATCCAAGTTAAATCTGATGTACAGCATGCCCATGGCAGAGCTTTTCTATGAAAACACTGCAGGAAGTTTTTTGTATCATGAAGATTACAATGCACTTAATAAAAAATCTCAAAGAAAACAAACCCTATACTGATTATTTGCTTTGGGATTGTACTTTGTTGTCCTCACTTGTTTTCAAATCATCCAGAAGCAGATGTAGCAAAGAGCACTTCAATGTACACATTTAAAGTTCAGCAAAGAGCTACACAACTAAAGACAAAAATATTTAAATTGCTAAATTATCTCAGCGCTACTCATAACTTGCTCCCTGCCTATGTCATCTCACATAGGAAACACCACCAAGAACACAAGAGAGGAGCACAGGAACTACCATGGCAGTTTTCACAGCCTTTCACTCCTGTACCATACAATAAATGGAGAAAGAAAAACAGTAGAAGGAAGCATCTTGTCCACCCTCTTAAGAAGACTTTTAAGTGATACATTTGGTAGGTTTAAAGGTATACATGCAGAAGCAGAAAAACTAGATCTCATCATTAGCTTGAAAGTACACTTCACGCACACAATCAAAGACAGACAGAACTCAGTAATTGCCTAAATAACTTTGAGAGACAGTAACATAACTGAGAGGACTAGTAATACCAAATCTGCACATGAAACAGGATATAAAACAGAGTTCTGCCCTATTCACTAACATAAAGAGAACTAAATACCCAATGTACTTGCATATTTGTTACACACAGTATGGCTGTACCAAAACCCAACCACAGCAGTGCCTTAATGGCATAATTCACTAAAATTTATGTACCTTTAGTCATTGCTGGTTCTCTTGACTTCGTAAGTATCATACTAGCAAAGCTATCCACAGTGGTTACTCAAGTGTACCACTCTTTCTGAGATAAGTATATTAGGAATACGTTATGCTTTTTAGTAAGTACTTTACAGTTGCCATATTAGTTCAACAACAAACTTCAAGAGAAACTGGGCAGGTCTGCAACTGTACATTTATTCTCTTTAAAGAGAAACACAATGAAATAAGAGTTTTTCTTAAAATTGTATTCTGAAAGATCACCTGTACTACGTCTGTGGCTCAATGTATTTAGGTAGTCTGATAACTAGTGTAAGTCAAAACTCCCTGAGTTTCTTTAGATTTTGTATAGGCTAAAAAGAGGGTTCATAAACATCTAGATGACGAAAAAGAATGGCACATGGCAATTACCACAAGGGGACATTCCTGGGGGACCTGGGCTCTAAGCCCTGTTGGGGAGATCAGCATCTACAACATGCCAGCACTTTCTCATGATAAAAGATAATATCTTTTTTTCCTTAGGAATCTACAGTAAGCATATACCACCTTAAATGTGGAATAAACTCAGGTTCAAATCCTCTTGCTGCATATGAATCTAAAGCCATATTTTAAAGAGTGTACTAATCACACAGTTTCACAGGAATATAATTTTTCCAGTTGAGGCTACTTCACTAGGCATTGAAAATTAGATACTATCTTTCCCTCCACATTATGTTGCTCAAAGATTAGAAGCTTCACTTCATTGTAAAAGCAAGTTTCCATCCCTTCATCACTTCATACTTATATACAGAATAAAACCATTTCAATCATGACAATGACAGAAGCCACTTTTCACAAATGTGTTGTAGTTTAATGTAAGAACCTGGAAAAAAGTATGATTTGCCAATTCCAGTTCCTATAAATATTCTCTTAGAGCCAATCATGGGTGCTTTAGAAACTGAGAAACAGATGCTGCCAACAACTGAACACTGAAAGTAACACTTATATACAAATGAAATTAAGAGAGAGGTTTTAGCCTTGACAAAGTGTTAGAAAGAATAGTTTGATACACCTGAAATGCTGTGCTTTAAGTGGTACAACTGCAATAGTAGAAACTGGCAGATCTATTCTCCATGAAAACAGGAAGGAAAGTGTCATTGCATTTACTAGTTACAAAATCAAAGACATTCAGGTTAAGAACATTAAGAGCAGAAGAAAACAACCAGAAGAGTGTGATGTGGGATGAAAAGATTAAACTAGTTCCTATAGAACATTTGCAGGAAGCAGCAAGGTTTTGGGCATGCTTGTCATCTTCTAAGTTTCACATTCAGCTTCAAACAAACAAACCCCACACACTTTTCAGTGCAGATTGACTTCTCACATCTATCCAAACATATGGGGAAAAAATAGGTAGAAAATATTAAAAAATAGAAGTGCGTGTTGTTAACAGGTTAAATCACATTTTAAGTAACAAATATGAAAATGGCAAGTTGAAACTTTGCCATTTGAGAATGGGAGTTATTAAAAGGTAATCTTTTCTTGTTTCATCAAGACATCAGCAAAATGTCAGTGAAAGTCAACTCAGGTGTCGTACAAAGATGTTTTCACAGAACAGCACAAAATGACATCAGATGACATTCTGATGAACTCTATTGACAGGAAAAAAGCCATAATTATTATAAAAATAACTAAGGTGTTAGGACTACTTACTGTACTTGAGGTATCAAAATAAACACTGCACTCTTTAGAAAAGCTAAAAGCAAGTTAGTTGTAAGGAATTTACCTCTCAAACGTCACAGGCTAGTCCACTGTGACCATATGACAGAAGAGGACATACAGACAGGCACACCCTAACAAATACTACACTGTAAATTTACATCCCCAGTTTGCACCAAACACTAATATGAAAATGGTGTCATTTGCTGTCTGCTGTAATATTTTTTCTAAGTTTTGTAGTTTCTTGTTGGTTCCAGCACAAACTTGCCAGAGTTTAAGATTCATCACTGACTGACTCAAGAAAATATGTAGTAAAAAGAAAATAAATACGGAGAGAGTGTTCATAAATATGAGATGCTTAGAAGTACAACTTTTTAAAAAATAGGCATGCTTCCAGCATAATTGCATCAGATTTCAAGAAAACAAATTTGTTTCACTGAAAAGGAGACTACTTAAAGACTGAATACATCCTCTTCATTAAAATATCGGTTTAGTTACTGTATCAGGCACAATATAAATGAAGCAGCTACACACACTTGTGAATGCAGAAGCAAACTGAATAATCCAATGAAGTAAAAGGCACAGCAACTTATTTGGAAAAATAAAAATGCAATAAACAAGAATTATGACTAACAGGGGTGTGTCCAAATATCACATGCAAAAACTGAGTTTTCAATAGAGAAGGAAAGGGTATGAAAATACCTTCTGGGATACTAAACAAGCAAACAGCAGAATAACTACTGGAATGGACCTCAAATAATTTGCAGGATGTTACAGCATGTGCATGCTATTTCTAGCTTTGCTGTTTCCAGTCACAGAGGCTGTAAACGTCATTTAGATACAGTCCAGCTAGAGTTTATATATATATATATATATGGGAACAACCAAAACAGCACACTTGAACTAAGTTTCCAAGTTCATACCAGAAGTTACCATCTTAATATCAAATGAAACTGAAATTTTCAGAACAAGAATTTCAAAAAAGATAATCTCCCCCTGCTGCCCAATTCTTCGGGAATAGCAAATCAAAATAGTATGATGGAAAAAAAACCCACCAACCCTGTATTTTTGAAAGCTAATTCAGATTAAATAATTTTAGGACAAAATGATAATCTGAAGCCAAAAACTATTTTCCTTGTGCTGTAAATTTACTGTTCAAGCTTTTTTGCCAATAATTTTCTCATTAATGATAAAAACCAAAGCTTTAAATTATTTAATATTCACATGGATAGCCAGTAACGCCTCTTCACAATTAAAGGGCTAAATAAAATAGAAGTAGAAATGTATGTGCTCATAACAGTCACCTGGAAAAATATTTTACTCATTCATACTGTAAACAAGACATACAAACAATGCTTAATACCCTAGTCTACATTTCAAAGAGGGAGAGGGCTAATGGTAATGAATAAAACTGTCAATCTGTTTATACAAACATAAGGTTCAGACAACTGGAAATGTCCATACTTCATAACATAAGTTTATTTAGTCCTGGATATACAGTCCCTGACTATATAGCAGCTTCATCACACATAGAGAAGTTTGCCTTAATATTACTCTGCAATAAAGTTAAATATTACTGATTACAGGGGGAAAAAAAAAGGTAACCGCTATGTTATGACCTTAAGACTGTTAGATAAACCTTGCGGGGCGGGGAGGAAACCACCCCTCTTCCATTATCATCAGTGCATTTTTTCTCATCACAAAGCATACCATTTTGCTCCATTTATTTCTGACCATGCTGACCTATAACGTAACATTTGAGATGGTACACAGAGATGTTCTTTGAAACAATATAGAAGCAATGAACTACTCACCTGTTTTCTTTAAGAATTCAAATGGCAGGAAGATTTCCATGCAAATACACTAAAAGCCCAAAACAATAACATATACTGCTAATCCTATAAAGACCTCTCTCTACCCCTAAAAACACAGACACAAGTCCCATACTCTACATCAGTGGCTTCTTCAATCCCTGAAGGTCACATGATAAAAAACAAGCATTTTCAGGAAGCAGCTGATACATCAGGGTTATGAACCAGTGCTATGTCATAGGACGAAATTTTAGTCAGATGGGTCTATAGGTATAGTTTATTTTATATACATATATATGTATAACACACAAACCCAACAACAACAAAAAAACGGACCCCACGCAAAAAACTCCCACACCTCAGCACCCACCCACAAAAATCACAAAACAAAACCCACACAAACACAAACCCGCAGCATTATGTCACCCTGGAAAACCAACTTGCAAAAATAATCATTGAATTTGCTATCCTAGTATTCGCACATCTGCTGCCACTAAAACCAGTTGCAAAATATGTTGGTGGATTTTTGTCCTATTTATTATCATTAACTGTAAATCAGAAGCATAAAATGCTAGGTGGAGTAAATACAAGAGAATTAACACCACAGCGGGGATCTTTCCCTGAGGGCAGCGCCAGGGAAGGAGTCAGACTGCCCGCACAGCCGCCGCAGGCTGAGAACACACCTGGCAGGCTGCTCCCTCACTTACATCCCACAACAACCCCAAGCTGGACTCGGTCAGCATCCCCATCCCCAGCGGCACCTCAGCAAAGCCAACGCAGCTTTGGCCACCTTCCCACTATCAATTTCCCTGCCACAGAAACGGCTCCTCGCTGAGGAGACAAGCTCTAAAGAGACCTGCAAGCACTCCAACCTGCTTCTTTTTCTCTCTGAACAGAGTTTTTACAGTAGGCTTGAAACTATCTACATCAAAGGTAACTTTCATACTATTATCAGTCTTCAGGCTAACAGTGAAAAACATTTTCAATCTGTATTTGTGATAAACATGAAATATGTAGCTCCATACTGCAAAGACCTGTCCACACAGAGTGAAAGGATATAATTGTGCAATGAAGTTCCATAATCTTCACATCAGATACTTCCTAACGCAGAGAGGATTCCTTTCGTGGACAATCAAATAGCTACACTGACTACATGGATGTGGTATTTGTGCATTGAACATGTCAGTTATAACAGACAGGGGCATTCTTTTCCCTCTCAAATCTTTTGTCTATCTAAAATATAACTCAGTCAGCCAGAATTGGTAGTTAAATATTCCCAAGTACCGGGTTTTCTTTCACAGATTTGGTAAGTATAATGAAGGTGTTAATAAGGTCACCAACAAAATTCAGTTGGATACTACATTTAAATTCTGTCTACTTCCAGCTTGTATCCACTGTTGTCAAATGAATGTCTCTGCTCTAATAACAGATAAAATACACAGAGGTGTGCAAGTTGTAAACCAGTATCAACCAAAAGACTGATGGAAAGGATGATGAAATATAATTTGAGTGTAGACAATACAAGTAAGAAACTAAATGTTAAGACACTATTTTGATCAAACGACACAAAAAACCCAGGCATAAAAACATAAAAATGTTATCATTCACTACTTGGAATATACCACCACCACCACACATTGTTATACAACAGTGCTAATGCTCTCTGCAGATAAACAGACACAAGCATCTCTAAATAGTACAGGTTATAGTTTACCACCTTAGATACTATCAGTACCTGATTTTTTTTGTTAATGACTGTATTTTCTAACATATTAATACAACGACAGCAATAAGTTACTGAATACTGGATGGGACGACAGTACAAACAGGACCTGTTAAAGTATATTATTTTTCTGGAAGAACTTTTCATATCAAAATTAAGTACAGAGCAAAAGTAAATTATTAAAGTGGTAACGTACAGTCAAGGCCAAGATAGAGATACAGATGCAGACATGTTAGCCATAAAAAGCCTCAAGAAATTGAAAATGAAGTGTTTCCAAAGTTTTCATACTGATTACAACTTGAAAAGAGAAAATATAAAAATTAACATGAATAAGGTAAATATATTTTTGCAAACAATGCATTTCTTTTTAATCTGAATTTATCATAACTTTACTTACATTGCCCTGGGAAAGGATTCTCTAAATGTACTTTAACTGACCACAGCTTATCACTTACACAGAAATCCTGGAAGCCTTCTCTACCTCAATGTACATTTACTCCAGAAGTCTTTCTGTGCTCCACTTTGCTTGCTGACACACTCTTTTTGTGGATTCGAGGTGTTACATTTTAAATAACAGTGGAAGATGCTAAGGAATAGCAATGATCCTTTCACCAGCACCTTCTTCAGACTCTTGTTTAGGTGTCTTTCCAATCTTCACAAATTATCATCGAATGCTGGTCCGCAAACTCAAGGACCCACGTACTAAATGCTTTAACACACTATTGTTGCTAAATCACGAGTATATGAACCTCTCAGATGCTCCCTTAGCACTAACAGCTACTGTATAGCTTTTGAACTCTAGTGGTTTACTTTAAAAGACAACATTATGTAAATCCCAGATACTAGCTAACCAAGTAACACTCAGTGTGAAAGTGACTTTCAATCCCATCATTTTACGAAAGAGAAATATTATTTGAAAAAAGTCCATCCAACTTGTTGAATCAAGCACCAGTTCCAACTGACAAGAAAAGGTTCATGATGAGTAAGTACCATGTTGAACTCCTTCAGACAAAAAATAAGAAATTGGTCTTAACAAAGGGGTAGAACTAAATAGACTGGATTCAGCCTATGGTTTTCTTTTAGCTACCCACCTCCAAAAACTTACAGGTACCCTATGAAGTACTGTACAAGATCTTTTCAAAATTATAACAAAAAAAAGCTATGAGGTTTTGTTTGTTCTTCCCTCTCCCATTCTCAAGTAGCAGTCCTGCACCTCTCCACCAATTTCTACTAACAGAGCGGGACTTTGTCAGAGCCAGATCAAGATCAACCACAAAGAAGAAACAGAGCAAGCATAAGAATACATTCAAGACACAATGTGTAACACTTGGTGGTCTTTTAGCCTTATGACCACAATCACTGATGGAAGGAAGAAACCACAGAGACCAAAAGGCACATGGGAATAGATTTTTCTTTCTCAGTGCAAGGAGAAAAGAATAGTTAATGAATTAACCAGGAGCTGCAGAAAGACGCACAACTGGGAAGCTATTAGCGTTTTTCTCTGGATGAAAGCATATGTCAAAAGACCTGTTACCACGCCTGTAACCTGGAAGGAAATACAAATGTTGCACGCCATGTAGTTAAAGGTTGAGAGGAATTCATGTGCTGCCTGCGAAGACCAGAAGAACAGGTCGGAGGAGAGGCACTGCTGTCCAAGCCTCCATCCCAATGGCCTCTACTCACCCACAGAACAGCTGAGGCTGCTCCTCCCACAAGGAAACCAGCTGGGACACCAACGGCAGTGGGAGAAGTCCCACTGTGCAACCAGGAAAGTGGGAAGGGGAGATCACCTACAAACAAAATGGAATAAAAAGTAAAATTAAATTTAAGGAAGTTGAGATAGGTCAAACTCACTGGATTCTAAACTCTAAGAGAATATGTGTAAAATTTTAAAGGAAATCAAAGTATACATCCCACGCAAGGAAACTCTTTTCTACTGTGTTTTTAATAAAATGGAAGATTTTATCCCAAATAAATTCCTGGAAAACTATCCCAGCTATAAACAACTATATGAGGAATTCAGTTATAATATGAACCAATCTCATTAACAACAGATACAAATTAACTAGAAGAAATTCTGAGAAAGCCACATCCAATAAACTAAACCAGTGTTTTATGAAGTAACATTTCCACACCCATGTCAATCTACAGCAAATCAACAATATCTGTGTAATTACTTAATGCTTTCTAGGACAAAACCAAAATAAAGACACACATGCTACATCTCAAAGAAAAAAAATAAAAAAATAAAAAAAAAAGACTTGAGGAAAAGGCAAGTGCCATTCATTTACGTAAATGTTTTCCCCCGATTTCCAAAATTATGTTAGAAAATTATAGTGGGTTACACTTCACCACAAAGTAACATCCATTACAACATACTATCACAATCTGGGCCTTGAGATCTATCAACACAAAGAAAAAGACACACAAAATTACCAGTCTAAGCTCTATGACAAAGAACGTAGGAGTTTGTTTATGTCATTTGGTTTAAACACCAAAAATTACAAACTCAACTACTAATCTTTTTTGTCTGCACTACAGTATAAACCTCGAATAGATCTATTACCAATAACTACTGTTAATTAAACAAGCATATAAAAAGAATATTTTCTTCCATGTAAAGCACAGCTGGATAGCGGTATCTTAATTACATTCTAAAATATGTACTGAAAAATATTAGATAAAAACATCTTAATCTACCTCAACAATCAATCTCACCCTAAATGTTTAAAGTAATTAATCATGTAGAATACAGATGAGTTATTTGTTTAAAGGCTACAATCAAGCATGTCTCATATTTATAGAGCTATTTAGAATTAACACAAAGGCATTTTTTGCATGAATAGTCTCCTGCAATTTCAGAATCCCTGGAATGCAAATTCAGTTATGAAACCAATTAATCTTTTAAAGTACTTAATTATCTCCCAGATCCAACAAACAGGCAATTGTAAAAAACAAGAGAAACAGGAGGCAGCGTTGAAGGCATTTGCAACTGCACAACTTCTAATCTGCTCCAGAAGAACAAGTGCCCTCTGGAAGCAGCAGCTGCCTCTCCAAGGCAGGAGCTCCGCACGCAGTCAGGCTGCTCTGCTCGGAGTGATGCCCAAGTGCTCTATTTGAGATTTGCACATATTTTCATCACAAAAGGTGAACGTGAAACAGGCTGTCACTCGCATCCTGGATTCAGGTTTTATTTCCGAAAGGCTCATTTAAACCTTTCAGGAGCAGAAGGTTTGTCTGTTTCTCTTATCTTGAGGCACACTGAATAATTTTTAATTTATATATAAAAACATATCTTCCTTGTGAACAAAAATTAGGTGTTTTTAATCACTGCAATTTATCAGTTATCACAAGACTGGTGAAGGGACTTGAACACAAGACCTATGGGGAGAGGCTGAGGGAGCTGGGCTTGTTTAGTCTGGAGAAGAAGAGGCTTAGATGTGACCTCATCACTCTCTATAACTACCTGAAGGGAAGTTATAGCCAGGTGGGGATCGGTCTCTTCTCCCAGGCAGTCAGCAATAGGACAAGGGGGCATGGGCTTAAACTCTACCAGGGGAAATTTAGGTTGGATATTAGAAAGAAATTCTTTACAGAGAGAGTGGTCAGGCATTGGAATGGCCTGCCCAGGGAGGTGGTGGACTCGCCGTCCCTGGAGGTTTTTAAACTGAGACTAGACATGGCACTAAGTGCCATGATCTAGTAAATGGACTGGAGTTGGACCAAGGGTTGGACTCGATGATCTCTGAGGTCTTTTCCAACCCAGTTGATTCTGTGATATTGATTTAGCACTGAACCCTGTTAATATACCTTTTTTCCCCATTTACTTAATTTTGCTAGTTTCCTTATTTTGTCTACTCAGTGCATTAATCCCTTTTCACCTGGAAAGTTTTACCCCATCTATCACCGTTTCCAATGTTTTATGTATCTGTTGCGTGTTATGAAGAGACCAATGCAGTACTTTACATGCTTGCCTATTAACAGAATTATGACCTTTCCTTTGGGACTGGATAGTCCAAGTAAGTTGCTTTCTTCTACAAATGGAAGCAATTTACTTTTCGGAAATTATCTGTGTCAAAATACTTGTAAAGAGGTGGTTTTATTTTTGGTTGGTTGGCTGGTTGGGTCTTGTTAACTTTTTTCTTTTTTTTTTAGGTAGCATTGGTCTATTCCATTTGAAAACTGTGGCTTAAAATAGCCTATTGATGCTGCTTACCACCCAGTCACCAGTTCTGCAAACCCATTCACCACACTGCTGCTCAGCTCCTGATTTCAAGCACATTTCAGATGTATGTGCCTGTGGTTTTCTTTGAAACCCTGCCACAAGCGTCATGGATATTTCCCAAAGTTTTAAAATAAAAAAGTACATTGTGCTGAAAGACTATGCAGGGGAAAACAAAACCCAAAACAAAATAAGATGGTATCTCTGGTTTTGCCATAATTTCTAATGATGAAATGTAATTAACACTATTTACCATTTCCCTCTGAAATAATATTTTGGTTGCTTTAACTAAAAAAAAACAAGCCCTTTAACCTGGAATTCTTTGTATTTCATCCCCAGGTTTTACTATTAAGGACAAAAAAACCCCACATTTCAGCAATGTCAACTTGGATTTCTTCAAGGAAATGAGAGAAGAGAAGCAATACTGGCATTTCTTGCCAGGGCTGAAAGTAAGCTGATTTTTTTTATTCTAGTTTCCCAAGCCTATGTAATCTGCTAGCATCTCTACATAAGAGGTTTTAAGTCTGTTGCCAATTCCAGTCAAATAAGGACAGAGTCTGAAATATAGGGGAAAAAAAAGCTCCTAAAAGGGATGAGTAAAGCCAGTATCTGATTATTGCCAGTACCTGATTATTGCCATTAACTAGTGACCTGCCAGTCAGAAAAGTAGAAAAGCTGGGTTTTTGTTGCTGGTTTTCGTTTGTTTGCTTGGGGGGGCTGTTGTTGGTTTTGTGTGGGGTTTTGTTGTTGGTGGTTTTGCTGCTGTTGTTTTTTTCTTTTATTCAATACTGGGTTTGCCTTTCAAAACCAACAGACAATCATTATATGTTTAGTTGTTAATCACATACTATGCATCTTTCTTTGCCTACTCTAGGTGCCATCAAAGATGCAGAAAGAGTCAGAAAAACATTAAAAAAAAACCAAACCACAAGCTTATGGCCAGGAGCTTTGTACCACCTAGACGTGCCTAGCTGAAGCATCTAAACTATGAACCAAATTTCCCCATGCTGGCATAATGCTATGGACAAGCTTGTATATATGCAAAGGCAATTCAGACCTTTAGTGGACTGGATCATCTTCTCCAGCTTCCCTTTCCCTTTTAACCACAGTGCAACATCTCCATATTTTTGACACATTTTAAAAAAAAGGGTAGAGTGTATCAGAATCACATCTACCAGAAACTAATATAATTCAAGTAGCCCAGTAAAATCTTAAACCCTCTCAAAGAACAGATGTACCACTGTATCTTACTATGTAGAGTAGTACTCTGTTACAGTATAAAATGGGAAGAAATCAAAATATTGTCCCACATTTCGGTAAAATGAGGAGTACAAATATAGTGCTGAAAGCAAACATATACAGCTTTGGGGGCTTTTCTTGGGATAGAGACATGGGAAAATAGAGTACAATGGAAAGACTAAATACTACAGAAAGGAAATGTTTAACCTGTTGCTCATTTTTTAATATTAAGAGTAATTTTTACAGTATGCCTATGTTTATATGCTAATAACCACGCCAAGGCTGAGAGTACAGTACGCTGCAGTGCTGCTAGATGCGGTACAAGACCTTTGCTATGAAAGAGACTGTTTTAAGTAGGCTACAGGTAGGGAGAAGAGACATAGTCATAATTATATTTATTATTTATGAACTCTGTGCCAAAATCCATACAGAAGAGCACGGGAAAAGGTAAAAGCTACAACGCAGAAGAGAGATGGGTGGAGGGGCTGGGAGAGGCTGATCTGAGCAGGAGGTGGGGTGAGAGGAGCCGGAGCTGTTCGACCAGCAGAGGGAAGAAACTCTCCATGCTGGAAGCACCAGCACTAATTGTCAGATGGTTTAAACAGCTCCCACTCCTGTTTGAAGGGGCAGCTTTAAGCTCTTGACGGCTCTTCTACGAAGCTGCTTTTTGAGGGCCTTTTATTTCAGGGACAGAAGCTCAAGTGCCCTCATTAACTCAAGCAGCGGCTTTGTCAATCTCCAAATATTGTAACACAGACAAGTGGCAGGTGATTACTTAACCATGTGCTTTAGAGTTCTGCTGTGAACATCACACAAAGTGACCACAACTTGATTTGTACACCTTCCTCGAAGAGCTTTAGGGAGGACAGTTAGGAAGGGATCCCGTCTAGGAAACTCCTCACACATTAAAACTTTATTTTTGGCCTGCTGAAGTTCTCCTGTTAGAGCAACCTAGTGTGACATGGAAAGCATTTTTAAAAATAGAAATACTGTGTTTTTTGCAAGATTTCCTTAGCTTTAAATTAGTTCCATGAATTAAAGGATTAAGCACTTCATGGTGCAATGGAGATGAGTCTAAAAAGCTTTACAGTATCTTTCATCTTTTTGAATTTAAAGCAGCTATCATTATATTAACAGAAAGTTATGGTTTGGTCTACTGTGGAAGTCAGATTTTTCACACTGTCAAAATGCTGAACTCTGTAACACTTTCAGTGAACTAGAAAAAACACCAAAAGATTGCTGAGGCAAAGTAACATATGGATGGAAAGCAGCAGGGAGAGAGGTACAAAACCCCAAAAACAGAATAACAAAAAAAATCTCTTGCCCTTATTCCCTATTTATTTGCAATGTAATTACTTGGGAAAATTAATTTTGGATGCCAACATTTGTTGGACTTTTTCCCTCCCCAAAATGTAAATACACGCAGAGAATGTTTTCATCTATATTTTCAAACATTTTGGTTTAAAGAGTGGATTTCTTCAGACAAGGCTTCATAACTTTCATAACTGCTACAGTTATGAAACAAGACAAGAATGTCTCAATCAAACTTTGAAACTAAACCCTGGACTTTTTATAGTGGTCAGGTTTTAATTCAAGGAGAGTATAATGCTAATGAATGTTGTATACAAAGTGAGACACACTACCAAGACCCATTTTCTTCCAAAATAGAATGGTAGGAGTATGAAAATCAAGCCACACTCTAAGGACTAGTAATTATATCTTCCTCCTCCAAGGTCTGAAGGCAGAAGATTGCAATGACCTTTCAAAATTACATGAAAGTTATCTTGGAAGATTGTATTACAATACCACAGTATTGCAGGAAAATGACATTCTGCAGTAAATGATAGCTTTAACAACGGTGTCATTAATATTTTTATCTAACAGAACATTTGTAACTTGAAGACACTAAGATGGGAGCATACTAAGAAAACAGAAGACAAAATTAAAACATTTGGTTCAGGATTATCACAGTTTCTGAACTGGATATTATTTCTATTAGTCTTTCATTTGAAAGAAGCAAAACCCTTGAGGCTTTATTTTAATAGTAGTACAGAGAGCAATGATTAGTGTTTATGTTCAAAGGAGAGGACAGGATGATCCAGGCAGTGCTATTAGGAGCCCACCTTGGAAAATTTCCCCTCCAGTAAACACTGCATCTTTCTCAGCCAAGCAACAGGCATTGCACATCCTCTTCCTGAAGACCTATACAGAAGTTCACAGTTCCAGGAGAGGGCATAAAAGCCCTCAAAAGTAGGGGTTTAAAAAAATAAATAAATAAAAATTCATTTTTTCTTCCATGAAACAAAGTCAACAGTTTTGCATCTTAGGCAGGTATGTGCATTGCTAAATTGTTACCATACAAGCAAAAGCTCTGTTTGGAGGACACAACTTGCTTGCAGCAGTTGCCAAGTGGTACTATTCTGTGCAAACCAGGAAGACACAAATACACAAGCTCCAATTTCAAACCTTAACAATTCAAGCCTCAGAGTTTTACTTAAGTATCCCATATGTATAACAAAATTGTCTTCAATTTGGTGAAAAATTTAAAATAACCATAGCTGTGACACAGTTAAGTACTATTCTAAAAGACCCATTTATAATTTTGCTTTAAAACAAAGATTTTTATGAAATTGCAGTGTCCTAATTCACCAGATCATGGAATAGCTGAGGCAGGACAGGACCTCTGTAGATCATCTGGTCCAAACCCTGTGCTCAAGCAGGGCCATCCTTAGCAGGCTGCCCAGGACCACCTCTAGGTGGCTTCTGAGTACCTCTAAGGATGGAGACTTCACCACCTCTTTTGGCAAACCTGCCAGCACTTTGTCAACGTCATAATAAAAAGGTGTTTCCTGATGTTCAGAGGGAACCTCCTGTTCAGTTTGTACCCACTGTTTCTTGTCCTGTCACTGGGCACCACTCAAAAGAGCCTGACTGTGTCTTCTTTACAAGATTCCTTTCAGGTATTTATATACATTGTGGAGATCCCCCTGAGCCTTCTCCAGGCTGAACAGTCCCAGCTCTCTCAAGCCTTTCCTCATAGAAGAGATGGTCCAGTCATTAGCCACCTTTGTGCCCTTTGCTCTCTGCTATGTCCATGTCTCTCTTGTACTAGGGAGCCCAGACCTGGACACAGTACTCCAGGTATGGCTTCATCACATCTGAGGAATGAGGAAGGATCACCTCCCTTCACCTGCTGGCAACAATCCTCGCAATACAGCCCAGGATACCACCAGCCTTCTTTACCACAAGGGTATGTGGCTGGCTCATGGCCAATTTGGTGTCCACCAGGACAGCTGGAGCCTTTTCTGCCAAGCTACTTTCCAGCTGGGAAGCCTCCAGCATATACTGGTACACAGGGTTGTTCCTTCCCAAGGTGCAGGACTTAGCACTTCTCTGTGTTGAGCTTCATGAGATTCCTTGCCAGCTCATCTCTCCAGCCTGTTGAGGTCCTTCTGGATGGCAACATGACCCGCTGGTGTATCAGCCGCTCCACTCAGTTCTGTATCATCAGCAAATTTGCTGACCCATCATCCAGATCACTAATGAAGATGCTGAACAAGACTTGACTCAGTATTAGCCCCTGTGGTACACCACTAGTTAACAGCCTCCATCTAAGCTTTACACTGCTGATCAACACCTTCTGGACCTGGCCATTCAGCTAGTTTTAACCTCACTGTCTGCTTACTCAACCAATACTTCACCAGCTTCTCTATGAGGATCTTACCAGAGCCAGTGCCAAAAGCCTTGCTGAAGTCAAGGCAGACAATTGTCCATTGCTCTGCCCTCATCTACCAAGTCAGTCATTTCATCATTGGAAGGTTAAGCTGGTCAAGTGTGACTTAACCTTGCTGAATCCATGCTGACTACTCCAGACAACTTTGTCTTCCCTAATATGGCCTATGTACGTAACTCTCTTGCTTCACACTCCACTCATATAAGCTTTCTATTTCATACATATGGCTCCCTGAGCTATTTTAATACCAAGGGGAAGAATCAGCATTATATAAACTGACCGTGTAACACACACACACAGAAAAATCATAGCAGCTACTGTCTCCAATTCAGCTCAATAATCTTTTTAGAAAGATATCCAGATATTGACTTTGAAACTGCAAGTGGTACATAAAAGAAATAATGTTAAGACTAGTTAAGCTGTAGATTTTTAACAAGATTTTTTTCTAAGTTTTAGCATGTAGGTTCTAGTTCTGTTACACCTTTATCTTCCAAATACCTGCCAACTCCACTTAAAGGGATCTTTTCTCCTATTACAGAATTGTAAGAAAACTAACCAATAATACATTTCTTTATACACTAAATACACTGAAGTTGCCTTACAAGTTAGAACATACTTTTCCAGTTCTAAAATAAAGTTTCAAACACATCTAAAAAAATCTTCCCCTAAGAACACAAACTAGCTATCATTGCTAAAGGTTCTTGAACCAATTCACAAAAACACAACAGCAGAGCTCTGAAATAGTATTATTCAATTTTAATTTCTATGAAATGTATTCACAGTACTTAAGAGAGCTATGTAAATAGAACAAGTCAAAAAAAAAGTAAAAGAGGTAGAGTGCACATCTAACAACAATACCTAAGGCAAGGTTTAGTTTAGTGCCCTGAAAAAGCAACCTGTGCTATAAACTGACCTGTATTTGCTCACTGCTTAATAATCAAGCAGCAAATATTCAAGCAGCATAATTGCCCAGATAATCCTGTCTCTCTGTAACCATAATCCAAAGAAAAACAGAGAAAGTAAGATGGCAGTTCAACAGCAAGGCTGAAGGACAAATGGACACTCTCCCTTCCAAAACAAAGTGTGGCTGCCACCCTCGGATTACTAGAGCGTGCCACAGTGTTATCCCTAGACTCTTATTAAGATCCTGCTAAGATACCAAATACAAATCTTTACAATAGCACATTTTCAATGCTAGCCTCCATGCTAGCCAAATTTTCACTGATTCTTTGTAGTTACACATTTGTTGGTATCCGTTGCTTACTTTTTGTGTAAGCTGGACAGAAAAATATTTTTCTTTTGCATTTGTGTAACACCTAATGCAATTTGAGCCACTCAGCCAGGCACACACTATGGTAATGTCGAAAAAGAAACAACAAACCAAACCACCCACCCAAAAACAACCCTGTCTGTCAATATTACTAGGCACATTGATCAACCTATTGAACTGCTACACTTGTTTACTACAACTCACAAAGAATAAATATCCATTTTTTAAATATACTGTGGATAAAACAAAGTGAAAGAACTACTCATGAGCATATGACTGCAGTAGAAGACTACGTTGATGATGTAACATTAAAATTGTTACTTTCTGAAATTCAAGAGTCCTGTATAGTTGTATCAGCTGAATTTCAATTAAAATCAAGCTGGTGGTAAGAAGGGATTTTGATATAGTATGATAGATGACAGGGCAGGAGACCAGAACGACTGACTATGTCCAACTGAAAGAGAACAGGAAGTCCTCAGCGCAGAAGAGACTGGGGGGAGAGGTGGGGGGTCATCTCATGTTTAACAGTCACAGGGAACATTCAAGCTTTGGCTGAAGATGATGAATCCTTGTGAAAGGAAAAATTCCTCCAGAAATACAACATTTGGAGGGGGCTATTATTACAAAGCCTTAGAGAAAAAAATCACATTGGAAAAAGAGATGTGTGTTATTTTAACCAGCTGATTTTTAGATTTACGTTGTTGCCTTGGCCTCAGTAGTTGTATCGCCCTGCCTTAGCTCTGCCTCTCTCCCGCCCCTGGAGCTGCCCCAGCGCTGGGAACAGCAGCCGGCAATGGTCTCCAGTCAGACTTCCGATGGCTGACCACAAAGCAGCTGCCCTGCGGTGAGCCGTGAGCTGGAAAGCTCTGGGGTTACCGCAGCAATCCAGGGCAGACCGCTGGTCGCTGGGGAGTTCTGCCAGTTTCCCATGCAGACACAGAGAAAAAGCAGAGACAACACACCACAGATTAACCTGTCAAATGCTCATTAGGACAGCTACACTCTCCTAGTATCCACGTCAGGTACTTCCGAGCGTGCCCAGGTATCCCCATAGCAGTGTGCTGCTTTCAGGGTCACACTTTTAGAATTCACTGTCGAGTATGTTGTTCTTCGGTAAGGTAAACACTAAGTGTGGTGGAATAGCCCTGGGCAAGGCTGCCTGTTTACTCTGTCCAGCCTGTTGAACTCTTTCAGGTTAGACCTTATAAAAGAGGGGAAAGTGCCCCTTTCCCTGGAGGCAGCCAACCATAACCAGCCAGGGGAAACTGCTGCAGTCCTGGGAAAAGACAACAGGCAGGCAGAGACACAGCAAGCCAGGGTCCCAACGCACAGGAGGCCCCTAAGAGAGCAGAGAACAGGTGAACAGACAAGCCACGGATGCCAGAAACACAACAGGATCTTCTCAGCATCTAGGTGGGAATTTGGAACTGTATCCCTGTGAAAACAGCTTGGTCAGAATGCAAAACTCTGCAAAGAGAGAATAGATAAGACTGATGGTTTAAAATCAAACCTAACATTTCACCAAGCAGATGCGAGTTCCTACGGTACACAGGCTGACTTAAGTTATAACAGTATTTTGTACTCCTACATAACCTGGTTTTAAAGGGAAAATATAAGTGTTTTGAGAGACTCACTGTAAGCATAGAACAGGACAATTATACCTCAAGGCATCCAAACCAGCAAAGCTTCTCTTTCTAAAATGTTAAAATTATTCTGAGGACAAATTTTGATGTTATATACAAGCAGTTTTTTACCCAGCAGGCTTGCTTCTACTATATATTCTGAAACGGCTAGCCTGAATGCCCATTTTTAGAGTAAGGTCTGAATTTCAATTTAAAGTTTATTTTCATAAGAACGAGTGCTACAGTTTAAGGTTTGTACTGCATTTGAGTATTTTTCCTGGTTATTGCATATGGATTATCCTGCTATCAATGTTCACAATTAAGTTTCACTGGCTAAAACTATATTTGTCATTTTAAACTTCAGGTGAGATTGGGTGGTATCTTCTGACTTAAACTGCGAGAATTTGGTGCTTGAAAATGCTGTAACTCAAAAGTACACTGAATTCTACACATAAAAATTACTTATGAGATCAGGAATAATTAATATGCCTATTGGAACTACTACTCCAAATTTAAGAGCTTTCAGAACTCCATTATAAACACTGTGATCCCCTTATTTTAGAAAAATACGCACAAACCAGATGCCTTCATTTCATTAATTTCTACTGTTTCAGAGTCAAACCTGTTATAGGTAGTACTATACTCCCCACATTTGTACTGTAGTACAAGCTGAAAGCTGACATGATTAGCAACTTAATGGAGGAACCCTTCAAATTAGTCCTAAGAATCTTCTCCGTTGCTTCTTGGTTTGTCTTCCCAAAAACATTCCACTTCACACCTGAAAATATTTTTTCCTTTCATTCCTGAATAATCTTCTAAAAAATTCAGAAACTAAGAACTGGAGTATGATTTTAAGATTATGAAATATCAAACAAAGTTTCAAGAGCTCCTGTTAAGGAATCACAGAAGTGAGAATTTATAATTAATGAACAGAGTTGTATGAAAAACTCAATTTTAAGGACACGGTAAAAATAAAGTGCCCAATTTCCTTCAATGATGCAGCTCCCAGGATGTTCTTTCACTATAAGTCACTGCTAGATCTGGCTATGTTACAGTCTGAGTCAAAAAGTTAAGAGGCATAAACTCTTTCTTTTCATCCTAAAAATATGACTGATACCTACATGTAAACATGCCTATTTAAAAAAAAAAAAAAAAAAAAGAAAGAGGGAGGGAGTTCTGAAATTGCAGCAATCTGCATCTGCTCCTCTGTGCACAGAAATGACTACAAAATAGACCAATTATAAAAAGCAGGACATAACCGTTGAAACTGTGCTTATGAGTTACCAGACCTAAAATTTCCATTTATGAAACCTCAGCACTAATAGATGAAAGGTGTATATATATTTGAAGTTGGAAAAACTAGTAAAGGAAGATGAAAAAGATATTGATTCTCAGCAGAGTCTCAGGGAAAATCTCTTATTCCTGCTCCAGAATGCAATGGCTATTTAAACAGACCATCAAATTACCTAATTACACTATGTCCTTGCAGCTGTATCCCAACAGACTTTCAATCATTGCTCATTAAATGATAAAGTAGTGGGTTTTTTGCCAGTAATTATTTAAAATTTCCTCCTCTCTTTTGCCTCTCCCCTAAAACATAAACAGTATATAAACAGAGAAGAGCCTGTTGTATGTTCCTAGTTTCTCTGGAATACATATCATACTTTGCTTCTTGCAGTTATTCCACTCACAATCATGTGGAAGCTTTAATACATATCCTGTTTATTACCACTTTCAGAACACTGACTGACAACACAAAAACCTACTCTCTCAACATGATGCAGTACCCTAATATACAGGTACTCTTACATTCAATATCACAGCATTTAGTATTGCCCTTCATTATACTTAGACTGCTTTCCAGTATACGTATTTCAGTTTCAGGTGCCTCTGAAATGCTGTTTTATTACATTAACACTTGCTTAAACCAGACTTATTAATTCCTCAGTATTCCTCAAGAACAAAGTGAATGATTGACAATATTATGAAAATACTAAGGTTATAGAAAAAAAAAAATCTGTGTTCTTGCCACCCATTTTTTCCTATCTCTCAAATATTATACAATTCATGAACCACCTATCCAACTCCCATCACCTACTTAATGCAATAAGTATGAAAAATGTGACATTGTTATAGTAAATTATAGCCAACAAAACCAATGAGGAGGCTATAGATCACCAAGTCAATGCAAAAAAAAAAAAAAAAAAAAAAAAAAAAAACAAAAAACAAACCAAACCAAAACAAAAAGTCAAAGAGCAGAATAGCTACAAAGCACAAAATCCTTTTCAGCACTTTACAAAGCACTGAATCCTTTACATTCGCTATACAATAGTGAAATCTGTGAACAGCTAAAATAAACCAAGCATTTCCCAGACACTTCCTGAATGAGGAATTCCTGACTGTGTGCAAACTCAAAATAAAGTGTGAGTGGAGTCAGGCTACTCTGGAGAAAAACAGAGACAGTGCTCAGACTCACAGGGATGAAATCAAGAAAGCCAAAGTTGGGCTGGATTTGAAACTGCTAGTGGGAGTAAAAGTCACAAGGACTTCTGCAGCCTACATTGGCAGCAAAAAGAAGATGAAGAGAAGCGAGGGCAACTGCCCAGTGGATGGAGGACCAAGCAATAAAAACATATAGGGAAGGCTAATGTCCCGTCTCCTTTGCCTCAGTCCTTCCTGATAAGGTCTGCTGTCAGCCCTCCTGGGTCTCTGCCACTGCACATTTGTGAGGATGAAGGACTATCTCAGAGCTGAGAAAGATAAAGCTGGAGATAGCCAAGAACAAACCAGACATACAGAACTCCTCGGTCCACCAGAATATGGAGCAAGTCATTGTGGAAGTCACTTCTAGGTACAGGAAGTAAGTGACTGTAGTCACTCCCTACAATGAAATTACTGGTTTGGTGGATGAGGGGAGAACAGTAGATATAATTTACCGTGACTTTATCAAGGCTTTCAACATGGGTCCCCCATAACATCTCTGTAACCAAACAAGCAAGAAACAGACTGGACAGGTAGACCACAAGGTGAGTGCATAATATGCTGGACTACCAGGCTTAAAGCACAGTGGTCACAGACCTGACATCCAGAGGGTGACCCACTACTAGCAGTGCTCCTCCAGCACCTTTACAGTGAATTATAGTTTAGCATCTTCCTGAACTGGATGATCGGACAGAACATACGTCCAGCAAGTCTGCAGAAGACACCAAATTGGGAGGAGCGGCTGATAAATGGGAGTTCTTTCAGAGGGATCCTTACAGGCTGGAGGCAAGGCTGACATGTTCAGTGAACACAAAAGCACTGCTGCTGGGATGAGGTAACCCCACAGAGCAGTACAGGTTTGGCCTAGCTGGTCAGAAAGCAGCTATGCACAAGACAACCCAGGGACCCTGCTGGACAATAGCTTGTGCACAAGTCAGCAGAGTGGCCTGGCGGCAACACAGGCTACCAGACATGAGGCTGCGTGATTAAGAGTTTACTCAACAGGTCGAATAAAACTATTTCTATCTGTGACGTGGGATATCACACTGGGCCTACAGTTTGGGGATCCTCAGTACAAGGTAGTGACTCATTGTGGCAAGTCCTAAAGTGCCGCCAAGACAAACTGGCCCTGAAGCACACAATGTACAGGGAGAAACAAACAGAAATGGTAGCATTTGGCCTCAAAAAGGAGGCAGAAGTGGATTAACTGCAACTGTCTGATGGGCAGCTACAGAGAAGGCAGCATCCAGCTCTTCTGAGAGGTGCCCAGCAGGAGGGTCAGTGCAGCAGGGTCACAATCCACAGCAAGGGATGTTCCAGTAGAGACAGGGAAAATGTTCTTCGTAGGAATGGGAGTCAAACACCAGATCCAGCTGCCTGGAAAGCACCTGCAACCATTACACTTGAAAATGTATTACTTCAGTTACTTTTACTTAACTCTAAACAAGCCTCTTGGTTATCTGCCAGATTTACCTTGAACAAATGTTCTTTCAGCCCAACAAACTAGTCACAGTGTACATTTCTGGTTCTGTCTGAAGCTGGCTGCATGCTTCATTACAGAAAATTCCAGGTTTGTTGTTCTTTTAATTCACATGGCAGTACTACTTTGCATTGCATACCACTCACTAACCGTTTTATAGTGCCTTTTGTGAAAATCTGTTCATTTTTGAATCCAGAAGTGTTTCTTAATTGATCAGTTGTCTTGTTCTCCCTTACTTGAAAAAAATTCTGGTCTTGGAGGATTTTTTTTCCCTCTTTAAGGTCCATGCATAATTTATAACACCCACCATTAGCTATAATCGCTTAAAAAAAATCTATCAATTATTAGTCAGATGGCTGTATTTTTATCTGTGCACCCAATGGAGTGGCAGTAACTATGGTACTCCCACATCACATCACATGCTATTTTATAGTTAATGTCTTTTGATCATCTCCATATGGGACATTTCACACATAAGTTATTCATCATATCCATATTGTTCCTTTGAGAAGGAAAATCAGCTGTTAACAGCATGAGGAAACACAGCTTTTCTGAAACATGTGGGAAAAAGTGGAATGAGAAGGAAAAGCTGCACAGAAACCTGCAAGCATATTACCACTACAATTTTCTGAACAACTCAAAGAGGGGTAGGAAGAGGGAAGAAAATGATTAAGCAGACTTTGGTGTCTTCTGAGGAAAAGAAAAAATAGAAAAAAAGGACCTGTCTCTGTCTTGCACTGATTGTGTTTCTTTTTTCCTCCAGCTGACTATCATGCCCTTTGCTCCCAGTTAGAAGTGCGAAGATGGCATGGGTGCTAACTAGATGTATCGAAGCAGAGAGCAATACCATTTCTAGCTAGAACTACTACTGCACATCCTTCTCATGTTATTAGTGCAAGAGGTGAACTGTTTGTGAAAGAGACACCGTGTAGCTTGCAGCAAACTAAGGGCTGAAGGCATATATACTAGCCTTTAGCACACCTTTTATTTGACATGAATAGCCAAAATGTTTCTCCTTCCAGGCATCTGGAAGTGTATACAAGTTAAACGCTTATGACTTTCAATAGCTCCAAGTTGATGACAGTAGTTTCTCAATACTAATTTAATATTCTTTTTTTTTCAGCTCCTGTAACCTCACCAAAATGGAACGGTACACTAAAATCAACTGTGGGATAACTATTTCTCTGTAGAGTTTGGCATTCCCAAGCCTTTAGCCTCCCCTGCCTCTGTTAGAAATAGTAAAATACGTGAGCACCCTCCTAATCTTTATCAAGCTCCACATTGATACATAGTGTTGTTCAGATAAAGAAATTGGAGCAAAAAGAATATTTGCTTTTCAAAGGTCCCAGAAGGAAACTTGCCATGCTTACAAAAATCTTGATATTCTGGCTTTCTATCTTTGCTGAGCTACCAGACTATACTCCAGATATCCAGCACTGAAGTTAAGAAAGTCTGATCAAGCATTACTATGGTTTTAAGACATTAAGGTTTCATTAAGACATTATGGTTTCAAGGCATTAAGGGTGGAAATCTAGGACCACACACTAACGTTGTGACAATTAACTCTAGCTTGCAAAAGCTGATGACAATAAAAAGAAGAGAAGTATTAAATGATGAATCATCAACTATTTTTTTTTAAGTAAAACACTATGAAGGTAATGTTTCCATGTACTTGGAGGTCAAGGAAAAGTTTGAAATTTGCGAAGATGACAAGATTAATTTATATTCATGCATATAAAAAAGTATCTCTCATCCCTCAATGTTTTCAATTCATGTTAAAGATGCAAGGGACAGCAATTTTATTTCATACCAAACCTTTCTTCTATCCTGTAGAAAGGTAACATTTATCTTTGCACACTCCAGGTCCTAAGGTATGTGATAATTTATTTGTAATGCATCTGTACCACTACTTTGTTCATAGTATCTTTTTGTATTATCATGCAAATTTCAGCAAATAATTTAAAATTTTACCTCCCTAAAGGAATTTCTTTGTCAGTATAGACTACCTTACCAACTCTGTTCAAGGCTTTCCAGAGGCTTCCATTCTGGCTACACAAATTCACCCCAGCTCATTGCTTACTCAGAAGGCTGGCAAACACCATTTAATGCATGAGCATTCCACAACCTGCTTCTGTGATTACACTTGCAAAACTATTGCAAAGTTTACTTGTGAAACATGGTAAGTTTCACATGTTACTGTGACCAGATTTTTTTTCTATGTACTATCATTACCTTATGAAAGTTATTAGGCAGCCAGGGGCAATCTTGGTGTAGAAACACAGCCAGGATGATTCCTGAAACCCTTCCAGTAATTCTTAGTGCTGGCTCTAGCACAATAATCACAGTCAGGTAGTCCTGATTGAAAATCAACACTGAAAAAGAGCTGTAATGTTGATGCTATACGTAAAACTAATAGTTTTTCCTCACATAGCATTGAGACATCACTTCTTCTTCAAGTCTATACAAAAGGCAACAGATACTGAATTTAAGTGGCACTGCTCATTTTTCTCATGTATTGATGGACAAGACAACTGTCACTACTTCACACTTCTCTTCCTCTGGCTACACACAAATGTGCTATGGGCTCTACTGAAATCAATATGGAAACATCAACAACTTGCTCTTCCTCACCACCATCACACAGAAATCTTAGATTTTAACGGAATACAGGAATTCAACACATCCCAAACATGTATCAATGGCAATTCAATTAATAAACATACATCTGACTGCAACATCAAAATGCTATACAGCCAAACTGCAGACTCAACTTTTAAATACTTTTAAATCCCTTCATAGGGAAACCATGCTCTTCTATCTGATTTTGTCAGATAGATTTTGCTGAGAGAGAAATTTCTATTCTTAAGATACTTCCTCACATTGTATTTGAGCTCTGGAAACTGAAAATCCTGCTATTCCAAGGCCTCTCAGATCCAGAGTGCCCTTCGCATGCCTATTACTTGAAACAACTGTTCTTAGCTAATCTGATCCCCTGAGAGTTTAAGATGTGTCCCTAAGTAACAAAGTTTTCTGGAAAGCCTCAGGAACAGACACATTTTCATCTAGAATCAATCATTTTTCTTGAACAGTCACCATATATTGTTGAGGACTCTTATGGGAAGGGAAGAAGTGTTACTTACCGGTAGTCCTGTTTACTGCAGTCTTCCTCTTCCTCCAGCCTACAAGAGTCCTTACACTAAGCGTTATGGCTCCCACCTACCAGGAAGCAAAAGAATTGTCAAACAAGGTCAATAGGGAAGTGCCAGCCCGTGCACTTCCATCTCATTTACATTTTCACAGAATGGAGGCCTAAACTCCATGTAAGAATCTAGAAAAACTTCATCACCAAACTGTAATAAAGAAGAAATAAAAGGAAAGTAGATGCTTGAGGCATTAGGAGGCTGGAGAGAAGAGATGGCCTGTTGATGATTTCTCTCTTTCTCCCCTGCCACACATTTCTTAAATGGGAGCCTCTGCTGAAGAAATAAGAAAGAAAGGAAAGGCTACCAGGGGCCAAATGCAGGCTCAAGGCTCACATCCAAACCTGCATGGTCTGAACGCTGGGAGAACAGCTGAAACTTAGCAGGGCATAGCAGGTTACTCAGGAACAAGACTTCATCACTATTATGGACACTTACTGTTTCTGCTACAATCAGATGAAGTTTTTTGGCCTAGCAGCATATCATCTATCTGCAGTATTTAGCTATATTGGCTACTATCCTTTGAAGACAACAGATAAAAAAAGGATTTATGTTTCTCTATTAATGCAACTTCAAGAGGAAAGACTGTACAAAGCTTCAATGCATACAATCCATCTTAAACTATTCTGTCTGTACCTCTGGATCAGTAAATTCTTTAATTGCAGTAGATGCATATAACTTTTCTAAAAGGCTGTGGACAAGCATGTCATACTTACCTGTTTCTTTTGATGGAATTTGTGAAAGTATCTGCTAAATTATCTAATCTGTACAGAGGGGAAAAAAGTTACCTATTCTCAGAAGTCTTTGAAGGGGAGGAATGTAAAATGTAATGACTACCACAAAACAGTGTTTTTAGGAACTGTGTGAGCTGATGCAAGACAATTTACCTGTCTAAAATGAGGACACCTGACAAAATTGTCACAAGATTTCATGCCTCTAACATACTTTTTCCAAGTATTTCAACAGCTTTATCAAAAAAATGTGGTTTTCATTATGAGGTAAAAATGACTGGCATCTCAGCAGCCAAACTTACTTGCATTATCACATTTGAAACTCAATCTCTGTGGAACTCAAAGGTATAAAAAGCTTAGCTAACAGACAAGAGGTTGATGTGATGGTGCGTAAGGTGATGAGAGAAAACAAGAATATCTTTCTGTTTCAGGTTCACTTTTCCCTAGTGCTAACTTTCTTTACAAGAATGTTTTTGCAAATGCCTCTTCCAGGAGCTGAAATTTGAAAATAACTCACTGATCCCATAAATTACATAAAGCTTTCAAGGATAGTCACATATCACTATCACTTACAGAAACTATTCTATAAAGCCAGAAAGCTCGAAAAAATAGCTTTTTTCTATTTTAGCTCTGTACAGCACATTACATGTAGTTGTGAGCAATCAGCAACTAGAGCTATTTCATAAAGAGGTGTGAAATGAGAAACATTAGTTAACGAGAAAAAATGTCATTACTTGACAAAATAAATCAAACCACAGAAAACATCCTGTGTGCCAAATAAAGAAACCAGAGATAAAGACAAGATGTCAGTGAAGAGATATCTGTACTAATGATTGACTTGAGACACCCAGCGAGCTCATTACACTTAAGGTGAGCATGGCTCAGACAACACCCCAATAATGTGAGAATTTTGAAGGAACGGAGTCTCTTCTTTATAGATTGCCAAGGACTATTCCTGGAGGGTATTCTCACAGAGGCAACTCAAAATGTTACAATTTAATTTCTCTTCAAAATTATGATGTCCGCATTTGGGCATCTGTATTTTTCAGAAAGGGCTTAAAAACAAATAAAAAACCACCCCTCAAAATAATGGGAAAACAGTTAAAGAAAATACAAGGAGGAAAAAAAAATATTGTGGCAAAGGAACACTAGGAAGTACATTAAATGGAGAAGAAAACAAGCCTTTAGCCTCTGTAAGACGAGAATACAAACAGAAGCAGTACCCATTCTCCATGCCGTTCAAAAACACCAAACATCTCTAAAAAAATAGAGAACCTTTGCACATGAAATTAGCTGGGACAACTGAACAGGTGCTGAAGGTTTCCAGTTTGAAGCTAGAAGTTGAATACCTCCAAAACTTCAAAGTTGAACAAAATATTTCTCATTAAGCCCAGCAGCTTAAAAAAAATCCCCCAGGGCACTAAAGAGTTAACCTGCATTGTGTGTTCAAAAATCTTGACCCATTAGGTACCGTATGAGAATCACTGGAAAAGTGCACAAAAAAATCTTCAGACAAATACCTGGCCCTTGCTTTTAACAGTTGCTTTAAATGCTGCTCCATTCTCTAGCCCCACCAGCCAATATACAATTATTTACAATAACTGAATGTTTCTTCACACAGGTATGTTGACCCCAGAAAGCAAGCTCAGAAGTGGGAAATACCACAGTTCTTCACCCTGGTAGACTGCACCTTGCCACTACTCAGTATCTATCTTATTAAATGCTCTTTGAACACATTTGTAAACCACCAGGCTGCCAAAGGCCCTTCAATTGGTATTTAACGCTACAATAACTTTCCAGGATGGAGATGTCACTTACTTCTGTTAGATGTCATGTTTCTGTCAAAACCAAAAGAAAAGAGAGTCCTTAAATTCCCAATCCACAGCTGACCTTTCTGCCTCAGAGAATTAATACTCTTCACATTGCTCAGTCGTATCTTCTGTACTTTCCCTGTCACTGATTCATCTCATCATTCGGAAAGACAGTTTTCCTTAAGAAGAGTGACACTTTTCCATTCACAGTGACAGGCATTCTTCTCAATGGCTCTTGAGCAGCACAAGCATCTTGCAGCCTTCTCACGACTGTCTTTATTCTTACCTAGTACCACGGCCACAGAGTAAGATTTTTTCCTTCATGACTGCCCTCTTCACTTTCTCCCTTTCTTCTTCTCAAAACTGCACATAACTTACGCATCTTTTCTCAGTCATCCTCTTCAGTCACATTATTAACACCTCTTCTGTCAACTCCATTCCTAGACCTTTCTATGCACACCACACCAGCTACCATCACATCTCAACCTTTCCTTTCCGATTCTTACCCAGGCCTAAGCTGTCAAATTTGCTGTCTACTTAGTGCATCTCTTCTGTTTTCATATCTAAAAAAATCCAGTTCTTTGCTATTCCGCTGCCCGTTTCTTTCTTTAACCAAAGTTCCCATTACCTGGCATCACTGCATTTCTTACTTGCCCATCTCAGTTTTCAGCCCCTTTGCACAATGTTAAAAAAAAGCAAATACACACATTGGCACTTGTCAAGTATCACTCTACATCTTGAAGGCAGGCATTTCTGTACAGATGTTTTCAGACAGAAGCAGCACATAAAAGTAGGATTTTTCTTTCAATATTCAGAAGGTCTTGAGTTTTCTGCTCTTTCTTGCTTCCTCATAGCTACATTCTGGTTTAAAATTAACTTGGAATGAAGGACACCCCTTAGGGCCTTAATATCCAAAATACTACCATGAGACAGCATCTCATTTACTTCAGTCAGTTCCTACTGAATTTAACACAGGTTTTCGTATGCTTTTAACAAAAAAAAAGTGTCTGAGAAAGCCTGTTCGCTTCTCAGAGTTCCCTATAACTACGTTGGTGTTTATAACATAGAGGAGTTTTAGCAAGAATGACAACACCAGAAAACTGAGTAAAATGCTATCAAGGATGTTCAATACTCTGCAGCAAGGGGGACACCTGGTATTTTAGAAAGCATTTTTGCTTTTGTTTATGCAGGCAAATTCTGTAAGATAACCAAGCAGTGATTTGCTTGATGACTCAAGTCATCAAGAATCAGGTTTAGAAACACTGAAAGGAAATGACGATTCCAGCCTCTACTGATAGAAAGCCTACCACATGCAGCTCTGGGGGACTAAAAAATAAAAATAAATCACCAGGGGCCTACACAAATTTCCACAAAACTTTTCAGTCAATGAAATTAACATCTAACACCTGAAGTTACTCTACAATTAAGCATCTAAAGACATTTGGAGTCAACAGAACTGACTAATGAAAAAGTGTATTAGGATACTGGGTGAAGGTGGAGGATGAATTCAGAGTCAAACAAAACACAAATTATTTGAAAATGCCTGTGTAAATTTGTCTATGAAATTACCACAAGGACAATTTCTCTAAGAGAAGTTTCAAAAATCTGTTTAATTATTGAAAGGGCTCGCTTGGGCTTATTAAAAAATAAGCCTTTTTTAAAGTTTAGAGTAACAGTATTAGTTATTGCAATACTGTACAGAACAAACAGAGTAGAAATCAAGAGTGGATAATACTGGTCAAATTTAAAATTTTCAATACTTCCAGTGAGGCCAAGGACACAAATATGCTATCTAAACCATATTAATATTACCTTGTCTTAACAAGCTAGCACTTGTCAGCTAAGCTGTGACATGAAATGACAGGTTGCTCATTCTGTCCCAAATGCAAATTCAAACTAAACTTATGAATTTTAATTTGCATTTGTAGTAAGCTAAGCATGTGGACAACAACAGTTACAATTTATTCAGCTGACACTTACCTAGCTACTATGAGATCACATTACCCCATATCTTAGAAAGAAAGTAAATCTGATCACAGAATGATTCAAAATGGTTTCAGTATAACAGGCACTCAACGTTGTTAGCAAATAATCAGCAAGATTTAAGTACAGATCTAAGACACTTTCATACACACTTCCATGGATACTTCATAAAACTATTCCCTCTTCTACTAGAAAAGCTAAGCGTGGATAAGTAGAGCTGCCAATGAGAAATATTATTACTGTGAAAAGAACAGGAGAATATGCTGTAAGGAAGAAAGCCAGCCAAGAAAGGCAGCAGCCTAGGGAAAGTAATTTCTTGGAGTATCTGAAAGAAATGGACAATTGTAGATCCAAGAGAAGGGGAGAAGTAAAGACAGGATGATTAACTTAGCACCATTCAACTTGAAAATCAAACATACATTTTCATCTAGATACTGGAGTCCTATGACAGGACTGCTAAAATTAAAAGACCATAGACATTTTTTTTTTCACTTCATTTAGTACACTTACCAGCATTTGCTGTATAGAGAATTTCATTGATGGGTCAGTTGTACTTCCTCTCTAAAGTGCTTTGAGGGGAGCTCAAGTGCATCCTCTTCCTCAATCTTTGAAGTGATTACCTGTACCACCAGCTTTGAAAGTAAAAGGCAACAGGCAGGCAATGCACAGACAGGAATGAGGCTGAGTACAACATTATATTACTCCAAAAATATTTTAGTGTTGCTCTTCAACTCTTAAAGGGGCACAAAGTCCTTTTTATTTTTTTAACAAAGATTTTTAGGTACTGTTTAAAATTGACATTTCAGAATTAAGTCAGCAATATATCAGTTGACAAGAATATAAGAACAGATAATCTGAAATCATATACATTACATACACATAAACATAAACCAAAGAGGATTCTTAATGAATAAAGTTATTGGTGCTGTAACAAAAAGCAATTGGAAAACTCCCAATATTAAATAAAACAGAATCACTATCAGATACTCAGAACTAATGGGAGCACATTACAATAGGAATGTTGATGAGTGTGGAATTATGAAAAAAAACCCCTTATGTCTGTGTAGACATGTCACAGTAAAAAGAATTCAGACAGTGGTGGAAATACTGCAGAAGTCTAAGACTGGCAAAGATTTGTCCATAGTGCAGCAGAGAGGGCGGTTGGGGGAAGTATTTATCAGACAAAAAAAAAGGTGATATTTATTCAACATTCACATCAAATATTTGTATTCCAAAAGTGACTAGAAAAGATAATGTCATTCTGCTATCTGTAACAGTTATTAAGAAAGTTATTGGCAAAACCTAAAAATTAAATCTACTGGATGAAGTCTTTCACCCAAGAATCAAAAAGCACCAGCAAGGATCTGATTTTGACTATTTGTGTTTACCAAGAATCATTTTGTTTGGAAGAGACCCTCAAAATCATTTAATCCAACCATTAAACTAAGACTGGCACTAAACCATGTCTCTAAGAACCTCATTTATGCATCTTTTAAACACCTTCAGGGATGGTGATTCAATCACTTCCCTGGGCACCCTGTTCCAATGCCTGACAACTCTTTCCATGAAGAAATTTTTCTTATGTTACTCATCTTCATGTTATAAGGACAAGCGTGCTGCAAAAGTGTGAGAATGAGGTTGCTTCTGAGCTGATGACTACGTCTAAGGAAGTTTCCACCATAGTTAAATGTTAGGATGCTCTCAGAACTCTTGGTTTTCAGACTATATGCCATAGGTCTGCTGGCCCAGAAAAAATAACCTGCTTCTTACATAACCTGGAACATGAAAAAAATAAAGAAAATTGACTCTTTTTTTTTAATAAATCCAACTGGCAGACAGGCTGCACAGTATTAGAGCATCTAAATATGACTATACATGAGCAAAATACTGGGAATTAATTCAGTTTAGTCTCTGCCTCTTCTCTATAAGGAAGAGATAGAAAGAAAATCCACTGGTTGTTGCTTCTCCTACCTTCTCTGATTGTTGATTATTTTTGGGGGGTGGGGTGGTGTTATTGTGGGGTTTTTTTAAAGTTAAACATACTTTTAAAATTTTTCAGTTTTTCATGACTAAACTCTAAAAACAAGTTTAAGAATTATTTTTCTCCTTGAATGTGAAAGTGTAGAAACAAAAGTATCATGAACAGTGGTAAAACTTGTATTTCCACATGCAATTAACAAGAAACAATTCTGGCATAATATGGAAGTGGGAACATTTCATAGATTCTGGGGAAATACAGCATAGAATAAAGCAGAGGTCTTGACTAGAGGGGAAAGGATTTTATTATGGAGAACAGTGAATTTCTCCCTAAAATATTAACTCATTAGTTGAACTAAGTGAAAAGTAAGAATACAAAGTACCTTCTGCCAACTCAGAAAAAGTCAACACAAGTGTTAGTATGTAAAAGAAAGTGACTCCAGGCAGAAAGTTGTCATAGATAAAACGAACAGTAAAACTAAGGAAGATCCATAGTTTCTGTCATGCATGTTCACTAATCAAGAGGAAGTTTCCAAATCAAGCTGTCAACAATATAACATGGATTATAATAATCTCATATTTGCTGCAAAGATGCTTAAGAAGCAGAAACTACAGTATACCAAAACCATAATTTGCATTGAATGCTTGCTTACGATTCAGCACCTGTTTCCCAGGCAAAAAGGCTGGAAATATGGCAAGACAAATTCAGTATCCTCTGCAGAGAAGCTTCAACCCAGTGTGCATCAGAAACCCAAAATCTCTCACGTTATGAATGTCTAGAAAGTGAGTCAGGAACAGTTTTCAACACTTATCCCCCTTCCCCCATTCCTAAATTCTTGATTCATATTATTTTCTTAATGCTCTTTCCTCTTTTAAACTGTTATTTCTTGTTTTATAGATCAATAATTGAAAACTTGGATGCAGCAGAATTCCTAACTGGCCTGGACCCATGGTGGGAGCAGATGAGTGAGTTGACTCAGACAGTGGTCATCTTTGCTTCCACTCCTACACAAGGTTCACTGCAGAACAGTAAGAATTGCAAATATCTAGATATCAAGCCACCGATAGTGGAAGTCTCAATCATTTCATCTTTTTTTGAACATTAAGAACCACAGTCTGTTTACAAACTTTTTAACAATAGAGAGAAAAGTGTATGGCATGACTATAAGAGAGATGCTTCGTGTTTTCACAGATAAAACATCTGTACATTTAGCATTCCTTTTATTAAGTCTTAAAGGGGCAGGGAAGGCAACAACCAAATTTACTGCACTTGAAAGAAAATGATGCTACTGTTGTCCTCAGGAAAGGCAGTCAATGCCTTCGTACACAAAAGCAGAGTGCCTCAAAACTTTTGGAAAGCATGGTTCTTGCTTGGCTCATCTGTTCTTGCACAACTCGTTGTATCAGCTGCGGCTCTGCTACCGAGGAGCAGCTGTGGGACTGTCCCCCTCGCAGGAGAGGAAGGGATGTCAGTAGTTCCTGCAAACACTATCAATCAGTAACTGCAGCTTGTTTTTGATCTCCCACCCTGGCCAAAGGCAGCAAAGCATGGCTGCAGGAGGAAGAGCCACAGCACTGCTCTTGAGTAACCTTGGATGCAGCAACACTTTGTGAGACTCAAAGTCACGCTGAGAAACGCTTCTCTGCAAGAGTTATGGTCACAACATGATCACTTGGCATGTGCAGCAATAGTGATGGACCTTTAATAGAAAGTGGACTTCACACAGCCTTCCTGGGAAGGAAACTCATTATAAAGGTCTAAATACACAGCACAAACACTCATAGTTACTTCCTCAAAAACTAACTGAAAGTGATGCTGGGTTTGTTTGGTTTGTTGTTGTTTGGGGTTTGTACATTTGTTTGTTTTGTTTTCTCATTCTAAAGAAAATTCCCTTTTAAGGGACTTACCTTCTCCAGTGCCAACGAATCCACAGGCTCAAGGCTGATGGAAGCCAGGGACTGCAGAGATGATAGACTTAATCCACCTGCTAAAAAGGATCACGCTGGAGCTGGTAAGAACCACTGGCTGCAGAGTCCAAATCTAATTTACTTAACCCAGTATGAGGTCCCTGCAAAATTTATTGTCTAGCTTCTTGGCCAAGCAGAGTCACAGAAGAAATCTGAAACCAACAGCACAGGGTGCCACTAGTCCTTCAGGAAGCACAAGACACACAAGACCAATGCATGGCTCCCCAAAGGCACTCTCACAAATAAACAGAAAAAGAATATCCCACATCAAGGTATACTGCAGAATTAAAACATGTATATCCTAGTCAGCAATTACATTTAGTGTGAACTAGAATAAAAAAAATAAATGCAAGGTTGAAATTAAACTTACTCGTACAGAAGTTGGCAGTAAACTTATTTGAACTCTTTTCTCCCCAGGCTGACAAGACCACAAACCAGCACTGTCGGTGTTCTTTGTGTCCCATTCCAGAACAACTAAAAGTTCATCATCATTTCAGGAATGCAAAAAGACCCTTTCTAAATAAAGCCTACTGCACTCACACAGTCTCAGTGCAACCCTGTTCATCAGGACACAGTGTTTTAAAGCCAAGCCCCTCCTCAAGCAAGTGTGTCCTCCCAGTCTCACAGGCAGACATCACACAGTGCTTCACACTCTCCAGAACAAGGCCAACTGTAACCCAGTGCTGAAAGCACAAGGTACATTCTCTCACTGCAGATTTATAAGTCCTCTCTCTAAATGGTGAAAAACCTACCAGGACCCCATGCAAGATCTCTGCCCCCAAGGAGAACTTCTATATTAATCACCCTCTCTTCAAGAGGACAGAAATACACCTTTATCTCTAATACTGCTTCTCTGAATGAATACTCCACAGCTATCTTTGCAATTGCACTCGGGGTATTATCAGTAAAACAGTATTTTTGGTCTCTCCACATGCCCGCAACATTTATTCTTTTTTTCCAATAATCCCCTTCACTAACACTATATGCTTTGGGACTCTGAACTCTTCAGTATGTGAGGGCTGACAAGGCTTGCTTAAGAAGTTATTTTCTCTCTATATCACTGCAATTGCTTAATCAGAAATCATCACTGCTTCAAAACAGTCAACAAAACTGGGATGTTCTATCCACACATCACGGTTGCTCACAGTTCATCTACTTAGTACAAACTTGCTTTCATCATCAATTTAGTATGCTAGGCCATGTACTGCCGTAAATGACACTATTATGATTCACCAGGCATTACACATATCTTGCACATTAGAGCTCTCAAGTCGCCAAGATTCAACCACCAGCTATTTTCAACATGGCATAGGGAAGCACAGAGTCAACACATTGCTTTCTGAAGAGTGCCTTCTATGGACAATTTTTAAAGAAATGTAAAGTTCTAATTAAAAAAAAAAAATAAGGCAAACTTTTGCTATTCAAATGGCTATCACTATAACAAGCAACCTCCTCAATCTTTCAAGAAATATCATCTTCAAAATACTATATGAGTAGGAAAGTAATAACTTCAAGTGTGGAACTGAAGGCTTATATTAGAGATAATTTCAAAAAAAGTCTATATTTTGCATAAATACCTGTAACTTTTATACCACAAATAAAGCCTGCTGAATGATGTCTATGGGACTGGTTTATAGGTAGCCATTATATGGTGTTGGATGACATGAACAGGATACAAGAGAGAAGCCATATGCCTAATTCTGAATACCAATAAGCTTCACACATTTGTCAGCATAGTGTATTTTTTAAAATATATTTACATCAAAAACAGCTGCATTTTTTGAAATTTGGAGGTTTTGTTTTAACTTATCTTCTTATGATAAACAAAGTAGCACCTTCCTGCAGACTAACTTTTGTCTGAATTTCTTTCCTTCACAGTACTTCCTTCAACATTCCCTTACATTCCCTTGTCTTAAGTCACACACCAATATTTTTAAGGCAATGTTCAAAACCAACCAGCTTTCAGACACATGTACCAATAAAGAGCATTTCATGGCAGGCAACGCTGCCATCTGACAGCCTAAGATATCCACACACACAAAAATAACCCCACAAACAAAACCCCCAAACAAACAAAACCCCCCACTTCTGTCCAGACTAGAAGGTAAGTTACACCCAGCACCACCCAGCGCTGAAGTTTCCAAACATCCACATCACATCCCAAAGTGGTACTGCAGAGCTGGACGGTGGCTACAATAGTTCTTGCATTTCCTGATCAGTTGTTCAGAGCTGATCCATGGAGCAAGGAATGAAGTGTCCATGAGGTGATCAAGATCATCAGAAGGGAGTACCAATTTGATGTGGGTGAGGTGGGGAAAAGATGCTTAGGAGGGGGCACAGTAGATGTGCTAAAAAGTTGAAGGAGTAAGAATTTGTGTACAGCTTACTGTAGCACTGGAAAAAAAATTAAGTGAGGAGAAATCTTCTGCATACAACGTTTCCTTTGTACTTCCTGAAAAATAAGAGACTTGTACATTTCCTCCAAGACACTACATTCAAAAGGTCACTTTCATTAACATGATTATTCCAGAACGGCAAAATAAAGTTATAAACTAACCACCAGGTATGCAACAAGTGGAATAAGTTGGCATCACTTCCTATTACTTTATAGGTGAACAGAAGTATCTGTATTAAAATGCCCTGTTGCAGCAGAGCATCAACTGTTTATAAAATTCAGAGGAGGCATCACATTCTGGTAAGTGATTGTAACCTCTTCCATTCCAAAAACCTTCAAGTTGCTTTGAAATCTGACACCTTAATTGTCATCAGTATTACTAGTCCAAATTGAAATATCTAGAAGACATTTTGAAAATACAGCACCTAAAGAATGAAACCTATATTGTTGCTTTTTTATTTGTTCAGTATTTATCAGACCCATCACCAGGCATCCACCCAAAGTCTTCACTAGATGAGATGGTATACCTACAAAGTAGATCACGAGGAAGTGGATGGTTCTGTCTTGGTCCCAGTGTATCTTCAAATGCAAGATAAGGACAAGACTCCAAGTATTACAATATACAAACACACAATAATAATTACAGAATTTATGACATCCCCACCACCAGGACCCAGACAGCCCTTCATTAGTAAACACAGGCAGGCAGTGGCCCTATTCTTGGGCTGTTCTCAGCCACTTCTCTAGCTGCTCTGTAAGTCAAAATGGCAATAAAATGAAGCTAAAATAATCACCCACACTGAGCAGACAAGCATTTTGCAATTGAAGACTAGCACTAAGATGAGGAACCTTAAAGATAAATCATTAACAGCTATTGATCCAAAATACATTTTATTCATCTACAAACATCTCACCAACAGAAATTAGTGACTCCACAACACTGCAAGCTTCCAACACTCAAAAATCATTCCTTCCACCACAGATTAAACTCACCATCTCCATGACCCTGTCACTGCCTCCAGTTCTTACAAGGCACTCCTCTAAAACATCTCATTGTCATCTCCTCATTTCTGATCTATTAACAATAGAACCAAGAAGCAGGAAGAGAAAATGGCCATGTCTTGACACCTAAAAGCAAGCAACTGCTTTGAGTAGCAGGCTTTTCAGATGGGGTTGAAGTCTGAACAATAAAGGACATGGAGTGTTGCAAGCCCTGCATGTTTCCCACAACAATGACCAACACGAGCTCTGCTAGGATAGCATCTAAGCATCCTTACCCATGTCTATTCTCATTACACTACAGCTAAGGAGTATTTTCAATGTATTCAGATGAATAATCAAGACACAAAAAGACATCCACAGAATACATGCAGGGGTTCTGCCACCTAGTGGCATCTAGAGCCTCAAATTATTGTTTCTGCCATATTATTATTACCTTTATTTTTCTTTAACTGGAAGCATTTGACAGTACAAAACAGAACAGAGAACAAATGGTTTCACCAGCATTGAAATTACCTGGCCTGAGTTGCATTTTGTAGCACTCAAGATAATGAGGGTTTCAATCAAAGCTTTTCTAGCTGTTTGGATTCTCATAGTATAGTTCTCTTCATCCCTCTTGCAGCTCCTGTAGATTCTCTGCTGCCTAGTATTGAAGTTGATGACATTTTGTACAGTCTCTCTCATAGTCAGTTGCTCATTTTCACTACTGGCAGTATTATAATATCTTCGAGGTCCCTATCCTTTTTTTTGTAACTGCTGGAATCTAATAAATCTCAAAAGTAATCACAGACAGAAAACAGGGAAAGGCAGAGACAGAGGCAAAAGCAGCAGAGCGATAAAAGCCTCGTTTCCTCATGGCACCATCTGCATCGCAGCTTGTCAATAAAGAATCTTTGTCGGCCCCAACAGCTGAAGGGATTCCTCTGCCCAGTTCACAGCATGGACCCACAGCATGCCATGTCAAAGCGACACGGACAGGGACACCGAGGAGCACAGAGGAAGGAATGCCTCAAGGCAAGCAGCAAGCAGAAACCACCCTTTCTGCCAGGCCATAAACTCAAAAGCCCCCTTTCCCACTTGGGATTCAAAGCCAGAAGCACTTTAATGCCTAAACTAGGTCAGTCTTTGTTTACACAAAACACAGATGAGAAAGGAAGTATCACTCATTCAGCTCAGTCCAGATCGGTCCAAACTGCCAGACTACAAAGCACAGAGCAGCATATTGCATTTTTTAAATATTTATTAATTTATTTATTTGTAAGAAATTAAACCTTATCAAAGGCACATGCAGACAACACACCTCACACAGACACAGGCACCTTTTTGTTAACTCTTTTGCATGTAAGAGAGATATGCTTCCTCCATTGGAGTATTGACAATGTAATTTGAAGTGATCTCATATTCTTACTGTGCTATATCCAGATGCTTTAGGTTCCAGCCCCAGTCTGTCAACGTTTATAAGCCTGGTAAGCCATGAGAACTTCTGGGCTACATCTACTACAGATTCCTTAGCAAGTAAGATAGGTTTGGATATTTTCTTTTGAGTCTAATAAAACAAAACAAAACTCAAACAAACAAAAAACCCACAAAACAAAAACAATAAACCAAACACAAAATAAACCCAAAACATAAACAAGATCAAAAACACAACATAAGCAAGATCAAAAGCACTACACAGCTGTAAGTCCTATACTTTTGACACTTCTCCTTTCCCTTCTCAATTTTTTTCCTCTAACTCTGTAGCAATCCCTGCACTTCCCCCACAGAGCTCCTTACTGTAGTCTATGGCAGTTTTCCCCCTTAAGGGGTGGGAAAGAAGGAGGGAAAAAAAAAAAAAAAAGGAAGACCTGCCATAAAAGACCACAGGTGAGCCAAAAACTGCAGAGCTAGCAATGATTCATAGATCTCTGCTGGACTTCTATGAGAGGGAAAAAGTTTCATTTCTTGCTCTGTATTCCACAGATTTCACTTTCAGCTGTGTAAGGCACAGCTGTAAATCAAGCATGTAAGGACTACCACAGTGATGAAAAGAGGTGCACATGTACCTTGATGTGAAACCATGCTTGATCACTAAGTGACGAGTTCTGCGGACTGCAGCTGTAAAGACAGACTAGATTTGTGCTAGAAAGCAAAGCGCTCTCTCTCTTGTCAACAAGCTGGTAGATTTCACATAAATAGTCTCTAGGATTGAGAAGGAAAATGGAGACTGCTAGAATAAAGGTGGTAGCAAAGCAATACTTCACAAATGTAGGCCTGCAAGTAAAAGCCAGACACTGGGTCAGTTCTGTCTGCAGCCTCCTGAACCAAACCAGCGATAGCTCAGCACAAAAACTGTTTGGCTTCCTTACAGTGAGCATTCATGCTGTGTGTGTAGCAAGCCATTCACATTACTGGAACATCATAGTATCATTCAAAAGAAGTTAGGAATGTGTTATTGTGAAGATAAAGACGTATCTCAGTTTTCAGGTTTCACTTAATCTCACTTCACATTAGTACTGAACAGTTCTGTTGAAACTCAGCTGCAACCTAAGTAACTTGCAGAGTACAGTTGTAAACCACAGCCCCTTATATAGGACAATCCTCATATGTGATTATTAATCAGAGGTTAACCACAAGAGTTCTCATTTATGCCTCATTTCAATAAATAGCTTGCTCAGGCTGAAAGGCACAGGAGCCAGTAAGTTGTTTCCAGACAGGATCAATGTGTATCATCCCTTTATATGATGCTAGCTCCTACAGACTTGGTTAGTGAATATCAGTAACATGCTACAGGGTTCTGAAAAAGACTAAGGAAACACATTGAAACAAAACAAACACACCACACAAACTTTATCAAGTTAGAATAACTTTGTGTACTAATAAAAAGTTTTAAGACAGCACACTTTACATGCTGAGAAGAGCAACAATTTTCTCTTCCCCTCATTCCTATGAATCTCTAAAGCTGTGCCTCAGACTCATTCATTATATGTTACACATGTTTTGTAAGAGATCCAGACCTATCAGTGAATCAGTCAGTTCACCTATTTCTTTATAATGAATGGAGCCCTACTGTCCAGGTATGGCTGTTGAGTCAGGATCCAAGTCCCATCTACCCTCAGTTACTTGCATGTCCTCCCAAAATTCCACTTTCCTGAAGCACTGAGTTTCTTACGTAATACCCCTAATGTCACACAAGAAACAGCATAAGCAGATTTACCTGTTAGACATTTTAACTCTCCAACACTAGGAGGAGATGTCTGGAAAAAAAAGATAGGTACTTCTTTCTCATTCCGTCCGCCCCCACACATACATTCTCCAATTTGACCTTGCTTGGCTCACTTATTATTTCCAGCTTCTAGGGAAGATGGGATGAGGAGTCCTGCCTTACTCTGCTTTGCTTTTCTTCTTCATGACTTCTGAGGGCTGCTAGCATTTTGTTCAGAGACACATCCAGTTCATGGAGATGGACAACACTTAGCTCCCGATAGCTCTCTTGCTCTAGCAAGTAAGTTCCAGGCTTGAAGTGTTTGTCCTTCTACCCAGTCTACCTACTTTGCAGGATACCAAAGCCCCAGCAGAAGGTATCCAGTTATGGCAAGCTGAAAGCTGAAAACAGTGCCCTGCATACACTGGGCAGGTAAGGACAGGATGCTTAGTATGGTGTCACAGATTTAAGTATATGCTCTAACTCCACTGCTGAGGTGGCAGTATGAACTGCAAGATTTTCGAAAGGCAGCAGCATTGTGACCATGATTTTAGGTTTATGTCACACGTGATCTATCCAGATAAGGAATATTCATGATCCCCACAAACTATAACAGCTCAATAATTAGAAAATTTTGTTCAACAAATTTATTTTAATCTTGTTTCCTATCCATCATCCCAGTCTGGTATATTGGTCACAAGTTCATTGGACAATTTTTGATGTTTGAAGCTGTTTTCTTCAGAAGCATCCAGATCAGCTTTTAAAAAATACAGTATTTTTACAGAAGTTGTAAAATCCTGATACTAACTTCTAAATATGTACAAGGCATTAGTAACTTGTGCTCCAATCTCTCATAAAATAATACATATTACAGAAAGACCCAAAGCAGAAAGATGAAACATGTTGCACTTCACCTCATTCTGTCGCCTATTCACTTCTACAGGAAACCTGCAATGACAACTGAGGAGAAAAGATCAGACCTACTCGTGTAAGTGTGCCAAGAAGCTGGAAGCCCCAGCTCAGATGGCCAGAATGTCAGGCATTTCCTCCGCTGCTGTATGTGACTGCATCTACTAGCCAGAGGTCAAACGCAGATTTGAGTTTCCAGTTTGGGGTTTTCTTTTTTTGTGTTTGTTTTAAACCAGGAGATTGTTTTCTTTGCCCTTCTAAAGTTATATCCTAGTGCTGAATATGTTTAACATTTAACATATTAGTGCATTCATTTATAGAATGCTGCAATTCTGGCATATGTATGTGACAAGCCATTTGAATTCTAGCACATTAAAATTATGTAGATTGGTTTGTCACTATGACAACAATTTTACATGTCTCTAGAACAAAGCTGATCATACAAAAGTACTATTTTTTTTCTCTCCCTAACTGAAGCTAGGAGTTAGTAAGAGCTTTACCTCTTTTCTGGACAGAAAGGCAGAGTTTACATCTTTTGACATAGCTCATCTAGAATCAAATATGTTATTTAATATACATCATCTAACTCAATTCATGGGTGAGAAAGGAAGTTCTCAGATTTGAACAGGAATAATTTAAAGAAACACTTTGAATACAGAGTACTTGAGGGAATCTAGAACAACAGGGAAGAGAACATACATGGCAGTTCAGGAGGAGGTAGAGCTATTGCTTGTCAGCACTAAGGCTAAGAACACCTTTACTTTGGTTCATTTGTTGTGTTTTGTTTGTTCATTTATTGTGGGTTTTTTTTTGAGAAGGCTATTGAACCTCAAGGTCAGTGCTTCACCTATGAAACCCCCACCCTCTCCCCAAGTGTTTACGAAGAGGAATCCTTTATCAGTAACTAGAAGCACAAGCATGTGCCCAAAATATATTGAGTAGACAGATGCCTCAGCATTTGGAGTGCTGGCATTTTCTTTTTACAGATCCACAGAGGGCACACTCGTATCACCTGCACTCATGTTCAGTACATAAGAACAATGGCCAGAGCACCACCTCACTACAATGTCACTGGTAAAGGGGGAACAGAGTCCTGAAAAGCTCATTTACAACTAGGTAGTTTCCATACCCCTAAATGCAGTATGGATGTTTGGACTTTTGTTTATACTATGAGCTGTACCCCTGCTAACACTCTGAGATAGGGTGAGAAATTCTTCTCAGAGGTCTCTGTCAGAGGAACTTATTAAAAAGTTTTATGCAGGTGCAAGAGGGGGTGGAATTCTGGGGGGAGAAGGATGCCGGCCATACTTCATTATATTGCACAGAAAAGTTACTATGATGCTGTGGAAGCTGCACAGTGTTTGTTCTATTTAGAAAAACAAACACAAACCAAAAACTTCACAAAATAATTCAAGGCCTAAATTTGGAGACAGAAACCTAAAATATTTTGTCACCATCCTACACAACCATACAGAATTACAAAGTGTTGGTGTATCATTCTTTTAAAGAGACAACTATGAGGTCTACTAGAGGTCAAACTAAACAGACAACTTTATTTTCCAACAAATTGTTTCTCATTATTTATAGAGACAACCATTGCATGAAAATTGGCACATTGACCAATGTGTCACTGATACCACTATCACTGGACACATTCATCCAACACTCACTTATCTCTGTCAGCATCAATGCTGCCTATATCCAAACAAGACTTGCCCTGTCAAAACAAGACCAGTGACCCAGCACACCAAGTGCCACAGGAATATACCTTCCTGCTAGTATGCAACATTAGCCTAATGTTTACATAACATTCAATTTGAAGTCTTTTCTCATGTTTCTTCTGTCATGTGTAGGTAACTTTTCATTCTTAAAAATCAAGGCTGCATCTGAAATGTTTTGCTAAGCATCACCCACCCCATTTTCTCTCTCTTCACCAACTTTAACAGAATTTAAAAGTCAAGTATTCATTAAAACTTATAATGTGCAGAGGACATACTTTAGCTCAGCCTACTTGACAACATAGAAAAGAACATTTGGAAGGCACAGAAATTATCAAAAGCAAGATCTTACCACATCTAAAGTACCTGTCCTGTTCTTTTCCTTCTCTTACAGAGGCTCCAGGTACAATAGGTTATCTTTTATTCGGTTTCAGATTAATGCAGGTAAGCATTTGAAACAGAAAAAGGCAAGAATGCTTCTTTGTATTTAGAACAACCACACTTTGACCATCCAACATCTGATTACTAGCTTTGCAGGGTGAATATGTCACATGGTCCTATGCCAAGACCCACAGTTAAGGTTACATTTCTGTCCACAGCAACCTCAGAAACTGCAAGTTTGAAGGAAACTGAAGTGTCACAAATTGAAGAACCAGTAGCCTCTTCATAAGCACTTCATACCCAAGGGATTTGGATGTAGATTCAAAGGCAAGGGTGACATCTGAACAGCAGCTCACATAAGCAAGTGTAGCACAGAAAGACAATAAGCTCAGTTACTAACACAAGAGAAACACCATTCATTTGCATAAAATGAAAAGGAAAAATAGAAGTGTAAGGATATGCTTGTAAGTAATTTCTGTGATGCTAACACTTCTAAGGCTTTTTTAAGCAGTTGCTCAGTTTGGAGTTTTTTCTTCAGTCTTCCCTCCTAACAGGTTCTGCAATGCAGTTTTTCCCCCATTAATACAAACAGCATTATTCATAATCTAATTAAACCTAATTTTAGGTATCCAGCCACATCAATACAGAAATATGAAAGTTATTTTTCCCTTTTGATGCCTTCCTGAAAGTTGTGCAAGGTTTTCTTACCATTACCTTCAAATTTCATGGCACAGATGTTCACTGTGACAACTCATCTTAAAAAAAGGACACGCTGAAAGAGCCAATACATTAGGAAAAAAATCATTCTTCCTTGATCAGAGGACAGTTCTTTGAGGAGCTACAGTCAGAAAAGTGACAAGTCCTGCAAATTTAACACTGCTCTGTTATGCTGTGAAGGCAACCGCACTGCCAGATGTGCCACTGTCATAAGACCCTCTTATCAATTAGTAAGCAAGTTCTCCTCCCTTTTGGTTTTTGGAAGATTTCTTTGTGTATCCAAGTTTATATCAGCATTCCTAATCTGTGCTATTTCCATATCAAATGGTTTTTCCTTCTGTATCTCTGCATTCAGAAACAAAGCCTGAAAGCTATACTGCTATTTCCCTCTGTATTTCATGTGAAATTTTGCCTTCAAATGAATACTTGGCTCTCACATGAACGTTCGACAGTAAAATATGGACCTTTGCCACAATCACATTCCTTATTGCAAATATATGCCAACCTTCAAAGTTCAGTTATTTGAGCAAAAACATACATTAATTGTTATGTGAGAGGAAAGGAAAGTGTATCAGATTAAGCACGTTTGAAAGTATTTCACTCTCCTCTTCTCCTTGCCTGATAATTCAACATAAAGCTGGATTTATTCTGTTCTAGTTCTTTGACATAGCTGCAGTCATTAAGACCACACAGGTGAAGTTTAACAAAATCAGACTTAACAACAACCAAACAAGCATTCAGAATAAAATTACCTTCTCATATTTGTTATTCCAGGACTGGTCTAACAGGTATTGCAACATTTGCCAGTATAAAGTTATTCAGTTACATGTAAAAAATAATGGAATGCAAGGAGTATGTTGCAATAAGCCAGCTTAATAGATACCAGCAGCTTGAAAGCCCTTTTCCTTTCACCTATGAAGGACAGCAGTGAATAGCTTGGAAAGGTGCAAGCCATGAAGCAATTATTTTAAACTTGGAGTTTCGATAACTTAGTATCAATAGCAGGTTTTACATGCAGAGAGAGATGCAAGTGAAGGGTGTTCATTTACCTAAAACATCAATCACATCTTTCATTAAAACAAAAGGTATACATTGTATCCTTCACATATATTCTAAATAAGGGTCGTACATAACTTTAACTTTTGGTAGAGTATGAAGTGATAAAGACAACTGTTTTCTCCTCTTAGAACTCAAGTGTACACTGAGAGAACTTGAAAGAGACAAAAACACCACCTTTGCTATGGCTGGTGGCATGCACACCATGGCACTCCAGAATACCTTTATCTGGGTGTCACATCAGTACACGATATTATCAAAACACTGCTGCCTCACTACTTTGAAGAAGCAGGGTAGTAGTGGGAAATTTCTCATCTTTGAAAGAATCTGCAGACTGAAGTTTTTAGTAAATCCTGCTGAAGAGATCCCAATCTGAAGTACAGCCCCCACCTAGTGACAGACTGGATACCCTACCTGCCAGAGGGCAGAAGAGACAGCTCTTCCAACAGGGAACAGTTTTATGGAGTGATCTATCATCCATTCTAAAGACCTGCTGCTGCCTCTGGAGGGGAAAGGTGACAAGGCATGCTGCCTTCCCACCAGCAGCTCAGGAGGGCACAGATCCTGACCTGCTCTGATAGAGGAGGAGGAAGAGGCTCAAGAATATCCTTAGATTCCTGCTCTTTAATGCTCTGCTTGTCTACCTGAACTGCTGCCAGAGCCTAGCATAGAGGGAGAGAAAGAAGACTGCAGAACTGGAATAGAGTCTTAGAAACTACATAGGCTGGTTCACTTCAGATACTGACCTCCTTGTGAGTCTTCATAGGCAAGGTTTCAAGTTAATTGGACTAGCACTCCACTAGTTTCCAATGCTACTACATACCAATGCCCTACAAATGTACCTTGATGAAAAAGTTACTCTGTTTCTCACTTCCCTCACCTCCAATTCTCAGCATCCCACACAGTCTGCAGAACTGACTCTTCTGTACTGTCTGCAGTTAATTCTTAGCAGAGAAGGACTGCAAGAATGTGTAGATGCAGCTTATTAGACTTGTGCCTGTTACTGTGGCTTGGCAGATAGATGGCATCTCATCACTTTTCACCCTCTGGCCATACTTTCCACAGTCCAATCCAGCAGTCCAAGTTCAACCAAGCTGTCATCATTAGCAGTCTCTTGAACAGAAACAAACTTTCTGTGCTCAAGAACACAGGATTTCCTGAACCATATCAGAACAGGCACTCATCAAGACAAAAACCAAAAGCATTTTAGACAAACAAAACCCACCCCAACACAGGAGTCTATTATTATATAGTTATGTGATAGCTTTTCCAGATAGTTTCTTTCTAGCCCCAAATATGTGCGTTTCCTCACAGAAGGATGGTTCACAACCTCTAGACAAACCTTCTATATGAAAAGTCACTGATGCTCCATGCAGAAAAGCACACACGTCAAGTGTGGGAGAACTTTAAGGCATAAGTGTGCTTCATGTTATATGATACTCTAACTAAGAAGTCTTTGGACACTTGCAGGATGACTACACAAAGGTTAGTTAGAAGTTAGCTACCAAGTTCTATGACAGAAATCAATCCTTTCAAATGTATCTAATTCTACTATTTCCCAGGAAAAGAAAGACAAGCAGTGGAGATGACAACTGTCTTCAGTACTTGTATTATTGATAGCCCACATTAGCCTCTCGGTACTTTCTTGCAAATAGACATCAGCACCCCTACAGAAGTTATGTACATTTGAGTACAGATTAAAACAGACTCTCCTCATTACAGACTTCCTCAGTTCAAGGCAAAATAAAGAACATGACTTTTGGGCCCTACCAAATGACATCTAAGCAATGTGATGTTAGAGCCCATGCAGTCTGGTTTTGGGAAGGAAAGACAGAAAAGTTATCTTATTTGCCCCATGTGGCTTGTTTAAGTGAAGTGTGTAGCAAACAGTATGAAACAGGTAGACAAAGAAAACAAGAAAATATAAGGGTAGGTAGAACAAAATATGAGGAGCCCAGGAAGGCAGGTGGACACAAGCCAACAGGGAAAGATCCTATATGAAGCCAACAAGAGAACACTTTGGGTTAGCTGAGTAAGGAAACTAGAACTGACATCAAACCCAGAAAGACAGACCACACACAGCTTAAGACAAAGTAGATAAAAACAAAAGATTACTAGAGAGGCATTTGAAAGGGAAAGTGCAAGCACAAAAAGACCCAAGAAACCAAAGTACATGCAAAAGCCCCAACCCCTTAGCACACATGCATTCGCATCTGGAAATGGAACTCCAGATTTCAGCTCACTGCTTGTTATTTATCAGGTTGCATTTATGGAGCAGATTCCACATCCACAGGCAAAGGTAGCTTTCAGTGAGCCATACAAGCTGATAGAGCTGGCAGCTCCAGCAAACTATGCATTAGCACCAGCATCTCCTGTGCATGGGCATATGCACACTGAGTATGGTTGGGGTATCCTAACTGTGCCCTTCTTTCAAGAAAGCAACAAAAAAATCCAACAAAATAGAAAAAAAAAAAAGAGATAAAGAAGAAAGAAAAGCCATATAACTCATTTTAATCAGAACAAGCAAGCCACACTGATCTAGCACCACTGGCCTCTACAATAGCATTGCCCCAACTGCTCAGAAAACTGAAAGACAGGTCCTCAGTTAAATAAATTTTTACAGCCCAAGATAACTTGTCATAGCTATGCAACTTAAATGAAATTACTTGAGCCAGAATTTCTCTAGATGTCACTGTATACTACTAATTTTCTAGGTTCAAATTTGCCAAATATTCTGTAAAGTTATAAATCTATTTCAAGTGTGCTTTTAAGAACAGTACTACAAAAAGAGTTCACTTGAGAGGACCCTCCAACTTTCCAATTACCTCCATAATTAGCAGGAAAGCTACCTTACTCATTTTTGCCCCTCAGCAGGATGGAGTTAAGTATCTTCCACACCTTAGTTGTGTTATGGAAGTTCATCAACATGTGAATGATACACAAACTCATAATGAGTATCAAAAATCTTGCAGAGTGACATGTCACTGACAACACAAAACAGTCTCCCTTGTTTAGTAAGCATCCTCCAAGTAGAGGATGTAGCTGCTTGGATGACACTTCAAATTTTCTTCAGAAACTCTGATCCTGGTGTATCTATCATTCAGGTGCTCAACTTATGTCTTTTTAATCACAGTGTGTATTTAATTATCCATATCAAGTGTGGTGAGGAGAGAGAAGTTCAACTACTCTCTCTGGGTCTCCGTTTCCATAGCAGGAGATTCTATTAGGGTATTTTAAGATTTTAAATTACTAGTTTTAAATCCTCCTGCTGTTATATTTAACAGACAAGCCAAAAAAGTGAAGTATACATCAGTACTTTGGATTGCAGGAAAATTTTAGACATATCTAACAGATCTTATGAATCACCCCCTCTTACGTGACACTACAGTTTAAGACATAGCTTACCTTAAAGAAACTGAAAGGTTTTTCCATTTCAACATGCTCAAAGAGCCCTCTGGTTTGCATACTACCTAAGCCATGTTTCAGGGGAAACTTTCCAATGAATTCAACTGGCTCAGACACACCAAAGTGGCCATCTCACTCTACCCAAGAGACTTGGCTTGCTTACCAAACAGGAATGTGGCAAGTACAGGTGGAAAAAAAGTTATTCTTCTTTTCCATTAGCTTAGGCACAGGATGAAGCATACATTTTAATTACCAGAACAAGAAGTAATGCATTTAAAGAAACAACCTCCATAAGCAGTTAGCATTTAACTCCCAGTCCTAGTTAGAGAAAGGGGAAATAAGCATTTACAGTGCAAAACACAGTAGGCAGGTTTGATTGACTACAACTGTCAAACAAAGACAAAAATTATGCTGCGACTTCTCCCCTTCTACTAGGCAATAAAGATGGATTTAACTTTAAACATTCCTCAGCGGTAGAATTTGATAGTCTGAGGATGCAAATACAAATTCACATTCTTACGAGTAAAGGCTGGACTGTTGTAACACTCAAGTCAAAATTGCCAGATTTCTTGTATTTATGGGTACTGTTGCTGTTTCATCACTTGCATCAACTATCCTTCCTATCTGTAAAGGAATAAAAGCCAACAGGTCCTAAGCACTAATGGTGCCCTATAGTCTGAGACTTTGGAAGAACATTTTCCCCACTGCCCACCCCAAAAAAAAAGAAATAAAACCAAGAAAACAAATAAACAAAAAAGAAAGTTACACCTCTGAAATACAGCTGCACCATCACTGTCATACCAGGAAGTTTACATGTAGAACTTTGTCACCTCATGGCTAAGCTTCAAACACTATTCTTTTTAAAATGGGAATTTACCCGAAACAAGAGGTTGCTGAAGGCAAACTACTCAATGAATGAATCTGGTTTAGCCATGCCATTCCACAAACTAAGTTCATTTCTTCTGAGTCTGCAAACAAAATCAAAAAAGCACCTGCAACAGATTTTCTTAGCAAGTTAAACACGTGATGAACAGTTATGCCAATAGAGTCCTGCTGAACCACTACAGACTAAGTCACAAATTCACAAGTAAATAAGGAAGTGGCCAGTGAGGTTACCTAAGAGCCCATATACACTACACTACTACAGCAATAAACAAAAGGCCAAAGGTTTTGCCTCTCCTCTTCCTAGGAGAAAGAAAGAAAAAACCAAACCAAACAAACAAAAAAAACCACCCCACACTACACCAAAAACCAAAACCAAACCAAAACAAACAAAACCCAGAAAAAACACCAGCGTCATGACCAAAGCTAATGAACATGTTTCCACCAGCTACATTTTTCTCACAAGACCTCCTTGCTTAAAGGCTATAGCCCAAAGACAATTTCCTTATCACAAAAGAAATACAACAGATGTCATAAGATCACACTTCCATAACTCAAAGTAGCTTTAAATATGGCTAGTAGCCCTATAAATACATTTACTTTTGCAATATGGCTTTAAACATTGGTTCAAAGCAGACTAATTAAGTAGGTTGACACCACTAATCAACTTTTGTATGTTCCTGGACACTTTGGAAAATAAACAGCAATTACAGCATCATAGAAAGGGCCCAAGATCAAATCTTCAATAGTTGTTCAAGACAATCCTAGAAATACATCAAGACAATTTCATGCCAACTTTGAGCCAACTTATTTCCAGTTCAGCCATAAGCAACAAAAAACTCAAAAACCCCAAACATAAAAAAACCATCATGTATGCATGCAGAAGCATAAACATATGTGGTCTAAGGCAAGTCAAATCAAAGTAAAACAGAAACTGAAAAATAAGAGCATTAAAATAACACTACATTATGCAAACCTAAGGAAAATAGCAATTCATGCTTTCATATAAAAAAAATAAAAGCATAATCAACAACTACTCTATTTTCTATGCCTTTGCTATTAAAATCCACTGTGTTTATTCATGGTTCAGTCACACTAATACATCTAAAGAGAGTTTTCCACACTGCTTTACAGCTAAAGATATGTGAAGGTAGCTACCACAAACTATAAACAAAATGGTTTTAGTCTTAAAATCTGCATGATGCACAAAGCACAAAATGTCAGTTTCTTCCATTCTTAAACCTACTCATTTGGAAGGCCAAGCTTACCAAAGCCCTATCTTCCTTTAAAACATACAACTGTCTTCTGAAAAGTACAAGACCACAGGTATCTGAAACTACCCAAGCCATCCTAAAACATATCATACTAGACCCTTTCTTTTCATCAAAAGCATAGAAAAATCACTAACTATGAATTACTGAAGACAAGTGCTTACCTTCAATCCTTTTTAAGGCCGACAGGCAAGTATCCCGGCTTGGAAATTCAAAGGGATTATTACAGGTCCGAATGGTGTCACATTCACATTTCCCGTTGATTATGTTACAACCTGTTATAAGGTTTTCATTGCACGGTTCAAATCCAAGAAGCTGATCATCATCCCAGTTTTCATCTAAAATAAATAAACAAACTCACTCACTATTGGATTTCAGCTACAGTATATAAATTCAGCTGCTTTGGAGTTGGATGTGATTTACTTCAAGTTTAACAGAGTGCTAAACAGAAGATAACATTAAAAAAAATAATGGATTAATTTAAACTGTGCCAGATACCATGTTTCACAGCTGTTCTATTGCCCATTTTGCTACAGCTACTGGCATTGTTTATTTCCATCTGTATGAAAAACCACGATGTCTCAGGGAAATGCATAGCTGTAGTACAAATGAGTGCTATCCCAACTGAAATAACTTCTGCAGATACTTGAAGTTATATTTATCATGGAAGTGAGAATGTTAGACAGAATTTGCAGCTGTTATAGAAGTCAAAATTTAGTCAGAAAGAGAGCATTTTTAAACCTGATTAAAAATACATCACATAGAATTCACTCCACAGAGATAACTTTTTATTACAAAAATACTGCAAGATGCCAGATTCTGTAATGTGACCAAAAGGAAGTTTTCCAACACTCCTGGCTTACCATCATACTCCAGGAAAATTGATCAAGCACATCAGGCTCCTTGCTGTCAAAGGGCAGGGGGCTAGTCAGGCTGGAACAAGTCTCGCTGTTCAAATAATTCTGCTCCTTTTGAATCAGTCCCATCAAATGTGTGTAACCAACGTTCCCACTGTACAACTGCCCACTTTCCTTTTAGGAAGCTACATGCAGCAAGACTTCCCCCCGCCCTGCCCAGAAGCAATAATTCCAGGCCACCCAAAACTCCACCAAGGCTACCAGTCCTACAAAATCTCAGCTTCCTTAGTTCAAGTGCACATACAGCAAAATCCCACCAACACCTAAGTCTAATCAAGATACATGTTTTCTATGCAAGACTGAAGAAAATAGGTCAGGCATTAGGTACTCTTCATTACAGAGCACCAGATCATTTCCCAAGCTTCTCTGTCTACCAAAACAAGTAGTACAAAACAGTCACGTAGATAAGGCCACTGACTTCTAGTAATTACATAAGCAAAAAATATGTGTTTTCAATCTTTAGATCCTTATATTTCACAGCAGCTTTCACACTGTGCCTTCTAGTAGTTCACCCCAATTTTATTTACTATTGACAAGCAAGTTTCCAATATAACTCCTGCCAAGAAACACTTCAAAAAGTTAAGACATGTTCCAGCTACAAAGGGTGGGTTTTTCTGTTGTTGTTGGGGTTATTAGAAGCTGTCCTCCGATATGGTTGGCTGCAGCCAAATACGACCTGTTTGACATTCAGCAGTCCAACACTCAACAGAAGTCTAAAAACTGGTAGTAAATAACAGTATATTCACACACAGATACTGAGGCTCACATGCAAGTACCGACCACTCTCAGAAACACGCAGAATATCCACTAACCTGCAGTTTGTTGCGTTTTAGGGAAAAAACAACCAACACCTGGAAGGAGTTGTTTCCAGTTAAGCATTGTACATGATCTACAGCAAGTGTCAGAGAAGATTCTCACAGGCATGTTTCTCCCTGTACAACCAACTGCTTACATTCTGTTATAAGTCAGGAAACTACCTGGTTGACAAAAGGCACTGAATAAACAACTAAGTGAATTTTAGACATGAAGAAGGGAACCCAATGGCTCTTCTACTCCATAAAAATAGTACAGGAAGAGTAGACATTAACCCCAGGAAGTAATTTGCCTCTTTTCTTTTTTTTTAGTTCCCCTCCAGATGAAGTTAACATATCATCCCATACAGCAACCATACCAATAGAAGTCAAAGGAAGTACAGAAATTCCTGAAGAGAAACTACTAAAATTCTTTCAAGGGAAGATGCCGCTTTAGCGATGCTTGGGATACTTTCATCATGACGAGGCCATACATGCAGAGGGAGGAAAAAAGTCAGGAGAATCTGGAGAACAATAATACATCCTGTTTTTGAGAAGCCGGAATACAGCCTGGACAATTTGTATTTTACAAATCGCAGCCACAGTCCACGTAATGAGAAGAACAACAGGGGCTATAGCTATGCTCCAAGACTTGGTGTTTGAAACTCTAACCACAAGGCTAATAGAGACAGAGTCCCTGTTACACTAGAACTGCTCGCCCCATGTAAGGTGGGATCCACCAGGCACGGAAAGCAGAGCCATCCCTTATCCATGGCAGAACATGTCAATGCAGATGCACCACACACTGTGGCACCACCCACAATATTATCTGATTTCCAAAACAGATTAGTGTTTGGTATCTCACCTGCCACCTCTCATGGCTTTTCAGCTGGGAGCAGAAAAGGAGGTGCACAATATTAGGTGCACATACAGTGCCACACTGCTCAAAAATTAGCTCAGTAGCCATTAAAAGGAAGATAAATCCCTCAGGAATACTTGCAGACTATACATCTAACATGTTATCTTGAAATGAGGTATTTTTCATTATTGAAAGTGAATATAAAACAAAGGGACATTCAGACAGGAAGACTGCAAATTCAGTTCTAGCCTGGATATCTTTTACCAGACTGCCTTTCAGACAATTTCCTTTAGTAACAAGATTTCCATCAGTGAAGGAGCAGACATTTAGCACACAAATAGCATGTTTTAGTTTAGTAAATCAATAGAAAATCTAGCATGACTTTTCATGCAGACTTAAGACCCCTTTTCCTAGTTGATTTTGTCCTTTCATAAACAGAAATTAAAGGTCCTGCTAAATGAATACTTGTTTACCACTTAGAGTAAACCCTCAGAAGTCACATCAGTATTGGCAGAACAAAACTCCTTGGAATAAAAGGTACAACATGCATGAAAGTACTCACATAAGCTAAAGGGAAGAATCCAGTGTCTCACTTCTACCCAAAGCTTTAGATACCTGATGCAAAGGCAACTAGTGCTCTGCTTGATGCAGATGAATGGTGGTTCACTACAAGATTATCACTTGTTTAGAGGTCAGCAATATTGCAACTGATAATGGAAACATGCCTTGAACAAAGTCTAGGCTCTGTGAAGCATATAACCTAACCTCTGTTATTCCAAAAGTCATCATGTCCTGTGGACTATTCCAAAAAACCAAACTTTTACACACCAGTGATTTGGAGACCTGGGACAGTTCATGAACAACTCCAGACCGGAGCAAAAACATTTTCCTGAATGCCCTGTTTTGACCTCCTCTATTGCTTCCTTTTCAGAAGAGTGCTCTTTCATGTGTATCTCTCAGAAATCTGGATGATATTAAGGAAGAAATTGAGATGTAATCATTTGTGAATGCTTTACTTCTCTGCAAGCAGGGTTGACAAAACCCAAATGTAAGAATCTAAGAGCCTCTCAAACCTTAGTATGTACATCCTATCTACTAACTGACTTCTAGAGTAGGCGTTTAACAGTAAGTGTTTTGACAGAATCCAGCTGAAAAGCAGCCCAAGCAGACTGTTTTCAACCAAACTGATGATAGTTTAGCTGCAGTTTCCACCATCTCATTGTGCTGGCATGATCAGGTAGAGGCAAAAAAGGGAAGTGCCACTCTTCTCAGCAGTCCTGAGTTGACATTGGGCTGTCATATATAGCCACTCAACTACCTTTTGCACACATGCCTAGAAGTGGTTAAAATGCTCCCAGCAGGCAAATAACTATAGTTCAAAAGTCACCCTTTCACATCATTTACACCTGCATGCAGTTCCCCACTCTTTCCAACTCATTCAGGCAAATTCCCTTTTCCGACAATAAACTAGTTCTGCATTTACGCAGACCAAAGTTAAGTCTTGGACATAATACTTTTTGAATTCTAAGAGTGCTTTCATACCATAAGGAAGCTGTTGGAGGGGAGGCATCATGTTAATTCCAAACTTTAATTTTCTTCCATCATTCATATAATCACTGGCTTTGTGCAAAGCAAATGTTTCAACTTGCTAACAATTCAAGTGCTGCTCTGGGTTGCTGAACTCCCAAGTCCTGTCATAGCATGCATCTAAAGCAGGGAAGAGGATTAAGGCATTAACGAGTTGAACAAGAGGTCCTTAAACAACAGGTCCAGTCTGGGAAGCAGTCTGCAAAATATGTCTCTAGTAAGCAGCATTCCATCACTTTTTCCATGCTAAATCCTACATACCAGCACTCACAACACAGTACCACAGCTGTACCATATACTGTTCTCCTTCACTGTTTAAAAAGATAATGAATCAGCTCAAGCCAGCAAGCACCACACAGGAACGGTCACTAGAGTATCCCTGTTTAAAACTAATATAAAAGAATTGTACCCACAATAATCTTAATTTATAGTTCAAGGGTGAAGGGGTAAACATAATTGTAATGAACTGAGCCACCTCCCATAATTTACATTTAACTGCAGCGTGTTACTCAGCTATTTCTGCCTTTTAAAAGCATGACAGACAGGTTCTCAGGATGCTAAAAGAGTAAAGTGACCACCAAATACATTGCTGGTCTGAGAGTGGAATGGTCTAAGTCACATCTTACAGATTCTTTCACCCTTTTAAAGCCTGTATTTGACCGAGGAGAGAGAACGGGTTTCACAGTGACACAGAAGTGATCCTTACCAAGACTAGTACTGCCCTCTGGGACAGGAGGGAACCTTTCAAAAGCTTCTCCATCAAACCAGATCCCTGGTCCGAGCCCCGCCACCCCAGCACACTGGTATACACAACAGTATTTTCAAATCAGTGGTACTCATTAAGATGGTATGAGACTCCGAAAAGATTCTACAGATTTTCTAAAAAAAATAAAAAATACAAAAAAAAAAAAAGAGGAAATACTTCTTGCCAGTAGGCTTTGGCTTCTCTTTGAACAGGAAAAAAAGAACGATGGAAAGGAAATTCATGTTTTGGAGGAGCTGAACAATAGAAATGACTAATCACCACTAAAGAATGCTTGAAACCCAGCCCCAGACCTTGAAAACCAGCAGAAGGGAAGGCTAGCCTTGAAGTGAGTTTGAGCTCATGTACTGCCTGCAATCCTCTCCCCTCCCACAAGTTATTCCTTCAATGAAGTCATGAATCAGGGATCAGTGATGGCAGAAACTTTTATGCAAGACACACAGCTGAGAGTCTTACGATAAAGCAGTTTTTCCACCTTTTGGAAGGGTCTGCTTTCTAAGACCAAATCTTCATGTGGAATGCATGTCAGTACAAATGGGTTTTGCAGCCTCCTGATAAAATTTCTAGTCAAAGCTAGAACACAAAACCATATCCTAACATTTAGATACCTCAGGAATACTATATACACAAGGCTTGCCTCAAATTTGACTGCCTGCTTTAACTTATTCCAACTAGAGTGTATATCTCAGGTGATCAAATCCAACACAGCAAGCAAGATTTTCACTGCAGCAGCTCTGTGTGTGTGTCAAGGCAGCTATTTCATACTAAGGAATGTAGAAAGTATTTAAACAAACCAGCTTTGCACTCAATTATCAGAAGCTCCACAGAAGCCACGAGGAGAGCAAGGAGATAAATGGAAGCATTAAGTGTAGCATGTGACACAGACAACTATTCCAAGTTTAAAATTTTTCCCTTACCCACACTGTCTGCAGGTATTTCAGTTCTCCAGGTACCCCTCCCCCCACAACTCTTATTTTTTTAGTGTTTTTCTGGGTTTGTTTTGTTTGACTTCTTTTTGTTTGCCTTTGGTTTTAAGACTTTCACTATCAGGGCTCTCCCCAGCAAGACTCAACAATACTTCCAATAGCCTTCTTCCCCAAAGATGGTCTGAAAAGATAAATAATTCATTTTGAAGTCTGACCCTTAGACATTTAAACACCTGGAAAAAAAAACAAAACTGCAAATTTTAATCTTATGACCAGAACCACATGTTGTTTGTATATAGTTGACTGAAAATATTACACAGTGTCCCAGGGTTTAATTGGTCAGATTCAGCCTCTGCCAGTACTCCCCTGATTAGAATGAGCGTGGACAGCAGTGTTTCAGTTGTCCTAGCAGATTTTTCCTCTAGCTCTAGAAAACTCTTTAAAAAATAAATAACTCCACCAAACCTTCGTACTCATTTTCCAAAGGAGGCTAAAATTCCAATACTTTTTTTTTTTCCAAGTTGCACACTGCACCCACACGCTCCAGAAGCCTTCAGGTAAAGCAGCACATACCAGCTCGCTGCAAACAAGTAGCTGGCTGGCAGCTTGCTGAAGCAGGAAAAGTTTGGCTTAAGACAAATTCTGGAACAAGGCTATGAATAAAACAACCTGTACCAAGAACAGTCCACACTATTACAAGAAATCTGATATCCTAAACCTTTTGCCGCTTCCCCCAGTCTCCCAAGTCATTAACACAGCATCACTGAACACCAGAATTACAGGATGTTTCAGAAGAATTACACCCAGTTTCTTAGCCACAGAAGACTACAAGAAAAACTCTACATAGCCTGGATTTAAAATTAGCATCATGGCTTCTTTTTTCTTTTTCTAAAACCTAACTTAGAGATAGACATTAATTTGAGTCTTCTATTATCAAAGCAGCACATTTTACATTAGCATATGTAATACCATTGTTGGTATGATCCCAACTTTTTATCAACAGCCCATTGGTGAGGGGAAGAAACACCTCCACACGCACGGATCCAGCCTTTCTTAAGGAAAACTCAACAGAGCACAACACTGACTATAGCAAAATCCTGAAGCTTCATTTGTTTCAAGGATAAGTAACCCAACAGAATGAGCTCCCAGATTCAGAAAAATTACACTTTCTGGGATTTTCACTAATTAAAAAAAACAAACCCATCTGAAGCCTATCAGTAGGATATATATATATATAGTAGCTGCTATATAAGGCTTAAAGCTTTGGGAATGAGAATACAGAAAAGGGTGCATGACACCAAGCTGGTGCTTCTCCTCCTGGCCATCACCCTGCATTCTCCTGTTTGTTTTCTTGTTGAAAGACTTGCACGCTCACAACCCACAAGGTCTTAACATGATTTGCAGATTCCGAAATATCCAGTATACCCAGTGAAAGCTGCCAGGGGCTGAATATTATGCCTCTGGTAAAGGTGTGAACTGCTTTCATTCTTCATCTCTATACATTACTAAGGGCTTACTTCCTCCAAACATGGCCAAACTAGTCTGTTTAGACTAGAACTCCCTCAGGGATCATCTTTTAATCCATATGCTTATGTGGAATTTAATCTAGATAGCCTTTATATAATGTTGTCTTCCCATCTCAGAAAGCTTCTGTACATGGTGAAACTTACACTATACACTACATCAGTATCAGTCCTTTTCCAAACTGCCTGCATACATACCAAACGGCAGACTTAAAACATAATGTTGTCAGACTACACAACTGATGTCACCTGAAGTCTCAAGCAAAACCCAGAATTGACCATTTCCAAGTTTACATTCCCTGTGGATTAAATGCATTTTCAAATGAAAGCAGTTTACAAGTCACGAGAGACTTTTAGTAGGTCACTTCTACAAAGTATTTAATCCATTAAAACAGATAAACATTTGGTCCTGTCTGCAAAATGCTATAAACTTCACTCATTGAGATGAAGAATCCTTGAGGGGGGTGCAAAGGAAGGAGGGGAAGAGAAAGGCATTTTGAACTATATTAATGGATTAATTATTGCATAATACACCTGTCAGTCAAATGATATTTTGGTTGACTAAGTATTATGCAGCAAGTTAATTTACACAAGTATTCTTGAATCAGCTAGAGGGTACTTAAAACAGCAAACATGCCTAAGGGTGCAGGAACTACCCACAAGTATGAAGGTAGGTTTGTTTATTTTTTTAAAAAAAATAATAAATCTTCATAAGCAGCATGATTTTGGGGAACCTGATGAAATGACCATTTTCTATAGGGAAAAATTCATATCAGCAGAGGGTGCTCAACACAAAGTCATGCAAGATTGAATGGTTTTAAAAAAATTTAAAAGTATTCCTCTTATCAGCAGGTAAGAGATTTTGTCCTTCAGCCCATTCACAGTGAGACCGCTAGTTTTAAACTAACTGTATCTGTGAATTCCTACATCAATATCCCTCCTCATATCTGCTGGACTTTTCCATTTCATTTTTGTTGAAATATTGGAACAAAGTTATTTCCAAAATCAAAACACGATGCCTGGAAACAGAAGAAACCATTTCCAAGTCAAATAAGCACCTGATCTAATTCCAATTCAGTGCCACGCTCAAAGCTACATGTTCTTACTGATGTTGAGATTTCGGCATTGACACAAGTTAGAGTAGAAGTAGCTTACAAATCATCTAGCCTGTGCATAAGAAGTCAGCATGTCCCTAATAAGAGTTTTTTGGAGGAGGCGGGGGAAGAGGACTGTTAAATATGGTCAAGACTAACATATCACAAGTGGAACATTCACCAATTAATTACTTCTCATTCCGGTTTCACAAGGTCAGTAACTTTTGTAATATTTTTTCTTGACACCATGAACAATTTTTCCATTTTTTGCCCCAATAGTCTGAACTGCTGACAATCTTTGAACGAAGTGTTCACGCCAAGAATCATTTGGTGCACCACTTAATACCGATTAAGTCCCCAACTAGATCATCAGTTCTAACACTTGATGTTAGTGGTGGAAGTCCTCTATATAACCGTGGACATTGGAACTGTTTGGATATTTCCCAGCCATTTGCTACATAACAGAGTAAGAAAAAACAAACAAAAAGTCAAGAAATCTAAGCAACATTGTTCCAGTCAAACAGATACAAACAGATTACCCACATGCAACTTCTAAATCACTTGAACTTCAGTAACTCCTACTTGAAGCAAAATACTACCTGATATTTAGGGGTCTGGACTACATTACAGGCAAGAAGCCAAGCATGTTGTATAGAAGTCTGTCTGGAGACAAAGCATCATGTTCTAGTTGATGTGTCCATTGACCCATTAGACACGGAGCACAGGACCAAAAACAACTGAAAACAAGGTTCTCCCAATGGTACCAGCTATAGAAGCACTAATTGTGGTAAAAATACTAGCAAGTCTGTAAGCAAGCTGTTCTTACTTAAGAAAAGCAGAAGAGAACTCCGTTAGCATGTGTGTAAACCTATGCCTGCTCCCCCCCAAGCTTAGCTCTCCTCCCCCCCATTTTGAAAAAAGCTAAGTTTTCAAAATTTCATTTCTTTTCATCAGCTCCATTTTCACTACATTTTGGTTACATGGAGTATACTGCGCCCTTACATATCATACTCTTCCATGTTCCTAGGGGAGGATAGCTAGTTCACAGGAGGCTTAGAGGTGTGTGTCGGGGGGGGGGGTACACCCAAGCTCTCCCTGGTTGTCCCAACAAGGAGTCAAACAGTAACACTCCAAGCTCCCAAAAAGCTGCAGTTCAGTAGAAGAGACTAGGACTAGCCACAGCAGGGCAAGCTTCCACCATCATCCTAGAGGATTAACCCACATACTTCCTGATACTTGCCCAAAATACACTATAGCAGCTTTCTCCTAATCCTGAGGGAACCCCCATTCAGAAGCTACACACAAGGCAAACAAGTCTCAGGTATTCAAGGCAAGCCTTAAATTAGCTACAGTAGGCAAAAATTATATAGCAACAACTGTATGCCCTGCCCCCCCAAAAAAACACCTCAAACACCACCAAAACCAAAACAAAAACCCCCAAAGTACTATATTTTATTGGTAAGCTACAGGAGCAGAAATACCTTCTTTCGATGGCTACCTAGAGGCTAACTCATATGAAGCATAATATATTCTTAGAGGAACCTAAAGACAGAGTAAAACTAGTAGTCTTGTTAACTTTACGTTTCAAGTATATATCACAAAAACCTAAGTTATGTTTCTGTTACACAGCTAAATACATCAACTCATTTTCAGCATTATTTCACATGCTACTGTTATGCCTCAGAGGAATTCAGCAAAGCAATCAAGGCCTCTTCACCTGAAAGCATCAGAAATTAGGGAAGTGCTGAAACAGAGGCAAGAAAGAAAAAAAGAGTAATCATTGAAAAGCCTTCACAGAGTAACAGAGCTTGTTTGGCAGAGCTTTTCCAAGGCTTTCCGATTCCCGAGAAAGCAGGAGCCCTGCCTGGCTGAACTGCTGCAGAAGCCAAGGCTAACGGCTTCCTGGAGAACTCCAGTCTAATTAGGGGATGAATCTAGATCTACCTTCAAATGCAGAGAGCAAGCAGATTCTCTGCTTTGAGTTTAAAATTTCTGAATGCTAGAAGCATTTGGGAGGGGTTCCAGGCTCTCGACACCTCCTCACTGAACCAATCCAGCAGCATCTCCCTAAAGCCACGGAGAAGCTGGAGGTGTTTAATGTCTCAAGACTGCCCTTGAGGAAAAGTACCCACCCGTGGTGGGGGAAGGCAACCTCAGAATTTTTCTTTACCAAGAATACAACTGCATTCAGGAAGGGCATTTACATACTTCAGGATAATGCTACAAACAGAGCCTTAGATCTGCATAAATATATAAACAGTTAAGGTAGTGAGATGAACAAGGACTTCCTTCAGGTTTAAGAAGGATGAAAAGATGAGTGTAGAATCAGTAACAGATTCCATTAATAAACACTGGTTTAACAAAGACTACTCCATTTCTAGTTTCAGAAAGAAAGGCTACCAGTGACAGATGCCATGGAGACTTCTCCATCAGGCATTGCAGAGTTCACTCATGCCGAGTGAATTAAATACTAATACTGAGTTAAAAGACAAGTATTTTTACTTGCTGTTATTCCAGCTCTTAAAATTTTCTGTAGCCTAGCATATGTTGATACTCTGAAATAAGACACTGCTGAAGCTTCAAAAATGATAAAAAAATATGCTTATAACTGTAGCCAGTAGGGGTCATTTCAGTGTAAAAAATTGCAGTGAAAGAAAAGGCTGAAGAGATGAAGGAGAGTAAAGACATCAATTTCTATTCACATAGCTCTAAAAGTCACTCCCCTTTCCTCTTCCCTGAAGCAGGGTAGGGAAGAGTTTGCACGCCCAGTAGGCAAGATTTTGAGAAGTAGCTTTTATTCGTTTAATGGATAAAGGCATAGCTTAGTACTACTCACACATCAGGCACCACCAGCCTAGCCTGTTGCACGTGTGCCTGTAAACTGCACAACTGTACAGGTCACAACAAGAAAAAAAACAGAGCTAATCAACCTCATTTTAGTGATCAAAGGTAGGACATTAAGTCCCTTTTCTTACTTGCTGCCACCCCCTGTGCACAACACACACCATGAAGAACAATGCATCATTTTGGTTGCTTAGAATGAGGCAGCTGCCTGACAAATCATTTAATAAGTATTCCAGGACTATGTATTAGGCTGACAGTTCAGCTCAGTTGCTTTTCATTTACAAGAATGAAAATTAAACAGATAAGTTATCTCCCAAATTATTCCTATAGGGACAGCTGGAACTAGTTCCTAACCACAACACTAATTGAAATGCAATCTTGCCAGCAAATGCTTCATACTATTTTCAACAGTAGATGGGACGTGTTACAAGTTGAACTACAGCAACGTACAGATTGCATCACTTCAAAGGAATGAAATACTCCTAAACTGCCAGAGACGTCTGTACTGCGATACAGTAAGGGAGTTGGAACATTAAGGCATTTCATGACTGCAGGCTTCTAGTTCCTTTAACCAAGGGGGCGGAGGAAAGCTGTTTAAGCCAAACTCTTACTTGAAAACATGCAAAAAGAAAAACTCACCCAAAACCAGGTAGGCTGCTAAAGTACCTTTTCCTTCTTTGCTGGTACTTTTCTACTTAAGAAAACTTACCCAACAGATATTAAAAATAGTAAGAAAGTAAAACAATGTACATATTTAGAAATATGGTCTCAATCAAGGTCTTCAAAGCACTTTAGGGCCATTTTTAATTGTTTAACAACAGAGCTTTTAACGCTGGAGCTAGTCCTACCCAGGCAACAACTGCAGAGGCTGACGGCATTGGCTACAGTACAGGCGGGACGCACCGCACTGCTCTGCTGCGGTTTGCAATTTATTTGTTAGGGAGGCAAATGGAGTTTTAAACTAATAATGAGCACCAGGACAAAGCTCAGCTGCCCACTAAAAATGACCGCTTTTAGCTCTCTCAAAACAGTGCATCATCATTTTAAATGCAAGTTTTTTGGACAGATGCTGCCTCACCAGCTCTCTGGACTTTCTGCTGCCCTCTACCCGCCGAGAGGAGACCGGCTCCCTCTCCTTTTCCAGAATTGTCGAAGCTCCTGCTCCGAGTCTCGCATACATTTATACATATCCCAAACTACTGGTTATTTGTAATCTCTTTACAGCGCCATGTTTTGCCTCAACTTGAGGGGAAAGGAAGCTAGATGGACAAGACAAAAAGACTAAAAATTTGTCTTTGGCCTTTTGTTAAATCATGTATGTAAAAAAAAAAAAAAATAAATCTGATGGACTCTAATAGATAGAACATTTGAAGGGGGGGGGGGGGGGGGGGGGGCGATGAACTCCTCTTGCATTTCATAGCGATTCATCACCTCAAAAGCAGCCGGCAGGAAGCAGAAGTGACTTGGAAAGGAGTCCTGCCATGGGGATTTCTCCCTCTCCCTTGATGCTCCAGCAAGGAAAGAGACATCTCTTATCACACATTGAAGCGGACAGGCGGGGAGATATTAAGTGACAGGAACAGGAAGGAAAAACTTTACAACAGATGATCAGCCTTTGTGTTTCCTTACACAGAAGGGAATCCGGAACAGGCATCATGTGTGCACGACTGACCTCCGCCGATCTCCAATCTGCCAAACCCTTCCCAAGGAATTCTAGTTGGGCATCAGTCGTCGTTATAAGCTATTAGCAAACCAGTGAAGCGCTATGGAAAACGAGAAGTGGGAGAGCCTGGAAGTTCATGCTAAGAAAACAGAGGACAAAACTTTCAAATACAGGGCTTTAGGGAGGAAAGCTTAAAAAACACGCTCCCAGATGGGACATGCGGGCGGCGGGGAGGGAAGGAGGGCGCACCGGCGCCGGTGCGCCCTCCTTCCCTCCCCGCCGCCCAGCGAGTGCCCCCACCCCGGGGGATGGATGGATGATGTCCCGCCGCCTCTCACCTTCGCAGACGCCCACTTCGTACTCGGTGATGGAGTCTCCGTTGAGCGGCGGGCGGATGACACAGCGCAAGCCCCGGTCGCAAGCTCCGTGCAGCCCGTAGACTCCCCCGCAGCTCTCGTTACGTTGCCGAGCGCACATGAAACAGCAACCGCAGATTCCCAGCACGATGCTACCGGGGCAGCTCTTCGGTTCTTCGCATTTGGATTCGTCGCAGGGTAAGCAGACGAGAGCCCGCGTCCCCGACTCGCCCAGCAGCAGGGCCAGCAGTAACAGCCACCCCGCCGCCGCCAGGTGCCAGCCGCCGTCTCCGCCCGGGCGTCTCCTCCCCGCCGAGACCGCTGCCAGGTACATCCCGGCCGCCGCAGCCCGGCCCTGGGCCGGGGGGAGCCTCTCAGAAGCCCCCTCGCCGGGCGGCGGACCCAAGCGCACCGCGGCTCCTTCCCGCCGCCCCCGCCTCTGGCCCCCCGAGGAAAGTTTCCTCTCGCGGCGGCCGCTTCAGCCAAACTTCTCCTCCGGGCGGCGGCGGCTCCGCCCGCTGTCCCCTCCGGGCAGCGGCGTCCGTCAGTCCGCTCGTCCCTCGGCTCCTGGTCCCGCGGCGCCGCACGAGCGATCGAGCGAACGATTCCCGGGTGCGAACAGCAGCGCCCGCCTCTGCCCCACTCGCTGCCCGAGTCCCGACTCGCCGCCTGCCTGCGACTCAACCCGCTCCAAGTGCGCCCTCTGCCCTTCCCCCATTGGGCGGTGATCACCTTAGCCCCGCCTCCGCTGCCTGCTCGCGCCTTCTCATTGGATGCCGCCCAGACTGGCCCCGCCCTCTCCTCTTCCCGCCCCCCCCCGCTCCCCACCCCGCAGCCCCAGCTCCTGGGGCTGGGGAGGACGCGGCGGAGGCGAGGAGCGGCATGGGCCCCACAGCGGCCGCCGCCTCCCTCCGCCCCTCCCCTTCCCCCCCCCGTGCCCGGGGCTCCGAGCGCGGGGCGGAGCGAGGCGGCGGCGCCAAAGCGCGGGTACGGGCTGGCGGCTGCCCGGCGGACACCTCTGCCTCCAGGGGACACGGGGGGTGGGGAGGGAGCGGGTCCCGCGAAGGGCTCAGGCGCAGCAGGGCGGTGAGGGGGCGAGTCGCGAAGGTGGCCCCGCGTCCGCGGCAGCGAGCTCTTCCTACTCCTGCATCGGCCCCCCCGCCGCGAGGGGCGCGGGGACCCGGGACGGGGAGCGGCTCAGCACCCTCTGGGCCCCTGCGCCCCGCACGGGGAGAGCCGCCCGCACCCCGCCCCGGCCTCGCAAGCCAGACCCCCACGTCCCGAGCAGCTGTCCCGCGGGCGCGGAGCCGTGACTGAGCCGCTCCGCTGGGCCGGGAGGGGCTGCCCCGCCGGCCCCAGCGCCTGCTGCCCGACTCCAGGGCGGTGGTGGCGGAGCGCTGTCCTGGGCCGCCCCTACATCTGTTCGTAAAGAAGCGGAGGTGCCGCGCCTGACCCCTGGACCGCGGCACCCCGAACGGACCCCGCGCCGGGTAGTGGTCTCCGCTGGCGCTCGGACAAGAGGCGTCCGCGGCCACTGGCCGGTCTCGCCGCCGAGCGGCTGCCGTCGCTGCTCAGAGCCGGCCGGTGTTCCTCGGAGCGGCGCGGGGCGGGCAGCCGCGGCCCTGCTGGCGCCCGGTGCGCTGTGGCACTGCGGGCCGAGCGCGGCCCTGGGCCGCGGCACGGGGAATTGGCGGCCGCGGCGGCGCTGCCGCGCTGGGCCCGGCGGCGGAGGCCGGAGCCAGGCGCTGCCCGGGGGCGCCCCCGAAGGGCGGGCAGGCGGCAGCGCTCGGCGCCCCGCTCCGTCCGCGGCGTGGGGCTGGAGGCAGCTGCTGCCCCCGAGCCGGGACGAAGGAGGGACCGGAGGGAAAATGAAATGAACGATGCGGCCGAAAGGCAAAGTGCTAACTTGTCTGCGCTCGGTAGCCGCAGGCGGCAGCCACCGGGCGGAAGAGACGGCAGAGAAACAGGCTGTCCTCCTCTTCACAAGGGCAGCCCCTCGGTGTAACCGAAGAGCGGGATCTGCTGCTGCCGTGTCACGCCCTGCGCAGGGTGCGAAGGCGGCTCCGGGAGCAACGTGTTCCGCTGTCACAAATGCCTGAAGCTGAGGCGACCGGGAGAATGAAGTCATTTACTCGGCAGGTGGGTTTTTGTCAGCTGCACGGTGCTGAGCCTGGAAAGTCTTGGGTTGCGCATACTGTTGCCAGCGATGTGGGAAATTTTAGGAGAGAGGTTCTGGAAACTTAATATAGGTTATTACGGAGAGTGCCAAGGTATGGCTTCTACAGTTTCTCCAGTCCCACACGCTTGTCTGCTTTGACACAAGAACTGGTTCTTTCTGCTAATGGTGGAGCTGCCATGTAAGGGCAAAGCTCCCCACTGGCAAGCCAAAGGACAAGTTGCTACCAGTAACAGAAGAAACTCTGGTGTAAAGCTTTGTTAGCAATGGTGCACCATTTTAGTGTGTTTTCAAAAGCACTGTAATACAATGTCGTTCACTCCAGCCTAAACGCCTACTGGTAGCAAAGGTTCCCTGCTACAAGCACAGGCCCATTACTAATGGGAACAGTACAGCTGTGTAACATGATGCTGAAAAATAAAGCGCTTCCATATTTGTGTAAAATAAAGCATTTCCCATCTTTGTCTGTTATTAAAAATAATGATGGTTTGTCATATCGGAATAGCTGGCTATATTCTGATTTATTCAGAACTTGAACTAAATTGCAGAAGATTGTTTTTCAAGAGCTGCAAATGTTTTAATGAGCCCCAACAGTTTGCAAGGCATTAGTCTGTTTTTCAGTGAAACATCATTTTTGTGCTAAAGCGCTATCAATACAGCATACGTTACCTGGATTAGGGCCATTCTACTGACATATCTCAACAACAAATGGGCAATGAGAAGCAGCCATCTACTGGGCATCAGTGTTTGAACTGATACCATGCTATGTTTTTTAATAGATTTGGAAAGTTAACTGACAAGCCAATCTCATTCAAGGCACCGTGTTTTGGTATAAACAAACCAAACGCATGCATTTGAGAACAGCCAAAACCATTGTGTGTTCCTGTATTCTGGAAAGCAGTAATTCAGGAAAACACCCTGAAGGTCATGTTAGGCAAACGCTTAAGCTCTGAACGTTACAGCAAATGGACAATACTCCCGGGCATAGCAACACACTAAGCAAGAAGTTTTGTTCTCTGTCCTCAAAAGTGCAGGTTCTTCCCTCAGCCCGCTCGTGTCAGTTTGCCGAAGCACCTGCAGGGGTCAGAGTACTTTTGATTCACCAGAAGTTTCCACCAAAAAACCCTACTGTGATTTGGGTGAGAGCAGTCTGTAAAAACAAACCGTTTCCTACGAACTGGAAATACTGCCTTTTGGCTACCTTTTTTAGTGATGAGGCACATGAATGGCTTTTACCTTCTATGTATAGCGTCGCTGAGATCCCTTTTCAAATGAGGCATACAGTTCCTGCGGCTGTATTTTTAAAACAATGTTCACAAGCCCAAGATTGTGTAGAAAGGAATCACAAAAGTGATTTCAGTACTAGAGAGGGTGCTGCACAATACAATACATGATCAGAGACTTGAATTCAATAAGCTTCATTTATCAAAAGATGACAAGTGAACTGATTACAGTGTATTAATCCCTTCATGTGGAAAAATGAACTGGTCTATGAAAAGTATGTAGGTATTTTTCCAGGACTTGTGAACATAGCCAGCATGGAAATCCCAGACATGTTGGATTGCATGCACAGGCGGTTCAATATTTCCCAGACATGCCAGACCTACCAGTCATGTACTGTACTGATGTGCAGTATACTCAATGCACAAAGAATTCACTGGACCTACTATGCCTGTTTGCCTGTGTGGGAATGAACAAAGAAGCGCTAGAAGCAGTACAAAAACAGACGAAGAGGAAAGCTACGGGCAGCTTAGATAAGAATGTTATAGGGCCCTGAGAAAAAGAGAGCAAACTTTTGAGCTGACTGCCAAATGAGAGACGCTTCAGCTGTGAACAGGATTAGTACCCTGCTTCGTAGATTTTACCCAGTGATAGCTGCATGTAAGGGAGCAAAATACAGAAATATTTAATGAACAAGGACCAAATCTGAGCATTCTTGTCTTCCTCATGCCTTGCCCTTTAGGTAGAAGTCATGAAGAACTCATGCATATGCTTTCATTTCCCTTTTGTGGCCCCATGAATCAAAATACTTCATTGTGCAGGGGCACGGATTCAACAGAAAAGGTAGAGAATGTTTCTGCCCCAAACCTGAGAAGAGTCCATGGGGACAATGAGGTACGCCTTGGAAATCAGCAAACCTGATATCTGATGACTTTACAGGGAAAGTGAATATCGTTGCTTTCCCCAGCAAGGAGCACTGAAGGATCCTTGCAGGGAAATTCACTTTCCCCTGCTTCTTGCTGCCTCTTGATTTATTAAGGGGTCTACTGATCCAAATAGCTTAGGAGTAAACAGATTTGGCTACTGCAGTGAAATCCAGCTCTTAATTTCCCCTAGAAACAAATTAGTAAATCGTGCTGAATACAACTGTGGGAGGAAGAAATGCATTCTGATAAACAGGCTATAGCAGCTGAAATTTCCTGGGCTTGTTTTCCTGTAATGTTAGTGTTGTACCGAAGCCACATCTAGTTGGATGAAGTTGCAGCAGCAGTCGAGTGGAGCTGTATATCCTTCTTGGTCATCATGTAACGCAGAGCTTTTGCAAAACCACACAGTGCTATGAGAAAACTAATACCCCCCTTCACTAATTCCTCAGTCCTGTACTCACTCTGTTACTAGTAAATCTCCCCATGCAAAAAATAGGTGTTCAGCATAAATCTTCTGGTAAATCTGATATTCACAATAATTACAACAGAAATACAGATTTCATTTTATGACATAGGTGATGTAAACATTTATATTACCAAAAATAAAAACATCCCCTCCCGCTGGCCCCCAAGTCAAGTGTCAAAATATCTTCATTTCAATTCAAAAGTTTGTTTCTACTGTGCTGATATAATCTGGTAACTGCTTGTGTATCTCTGAATTTTGGGAGCATGGGTGCTTCTAATACCAAAGATATACCTTTTTCTACACAAGCATTTTGTTTCTTTTCTGTGCTTCATTGTGTCTTTGTTGCACATTACATTCCTTTTATATTCTCTAGTCTGTTAAGATCATTTGTGTCCATTTTGTAGCAGTCTCTTGACATAAACTCTTTTGTAAACAGGTTATACACATGAGCAATCTCTACTCCTAGACAAAAAGAATCAAGATTAAACCTGCCACTAATACAAGCAATGCTGAATCAGTCTAAAGCACATGAGAATAATTTCTCTCTTCTTCACAGAGGTATCATAGACTTATTACATTAGTAGCTGCAAGGTGTCTCAAAACCCTTAAATGGAAAATGGTGAGAAATTGGGAAAGTGAATATGAGAATTCATTTTAATAGAAACAATCTTTTTAAGAATTGTTTTGAAACAGTTCATCATAAATAAACATCCCATCATGTATTCTCTGTTGGTTTTTCAGTGCTATAAAACCTTTCTTCCCAGTTGAATCCCTAGTTTGGAACAGCTCAGTACTTCAAAATTTAAGTCTGGAATAACCAACAGGCAGAATTTTTGTAGCCTTTTCCTGATACATCTTGGATTGCTCATATGGAACATACAAGTAAAAGCACCTGATTTTTTTAATGGCCTCAAAGCAATTGCATAAGGAATTTTAAAATACAGTTGCATGACTTACATAACTGTGCATGTTTTTCCACAAATTTAGAAACTATACATTAATAAAAATTATAAATGAATAGGACTGGCCATTTATAGGTACAGTTCTTCACATTGCACTTAAATCACTGAAAAAAATGTGCATTAAAGCTAAGGATTTTTTTCAGATCTGAACATTTTATAATATATATCTTAAGTATTGCAAGGTTCAAGAACTAGGGAATCAATTATCTGTTTAAGGCTATCTACCAGGAGCTTATCAGGAAAAATAACTGCTATATCTTTGTATTTAGATTGATCACACTGAAGGTCATGTTGGTTTTAGCTTCTTTAGTGCAAAGAAAATCTTTTTAACAAATAAGCAGTTAGGAAGGAAAGACAGTATGCTGCCAGTTTACAAAAGAAAAGTGGAAGTCTTTTAAACTAGGATGTCGTACTAGGGATTATATGCGTTTTTATTATGGAAAATCTGGCCACCAGAATAGTAGGTGGATTCAATCTGCATCTACAATTCTCTTCGTAGTGGTGCATACTGATAAGATTTTAAATGTTAAAATATAAAACTGAAAATACTGTGTTTATTTCACTGCAATCTGCTGTGTATCAGTAAGTGCAGTATATAGTAGATGAAATCGGATAGGATGAGGGATACACTGGATGTGATCTAAAATTTCTCTATTTCCTAGCTTAGTATGCCCAAGACAAGTTCATAGAGTTCCAGGCAAGGTACTTCCTATTCTGAACATGGCTTTGAACTCTCGAAGGAAACGCATGAGAGGCTGAAGTTGGTGAGTGAAGACTAAGCTGGTGGGTAGCTGATAATCAAGGTAAGTCAGGCCCCAGCTGTAATACTCTTTATTTCAGTTCAAACTCATCAAAACTTGACTGAGCTTCAAATAACTGATTCAAATAGGGGCAAAATGGCTTGTCCTCTAGTTTGCAGCTGAACCAAATGCTAAAAGGAAGGTTGTCTAATTATGAGTGAGTAGCAACCTTATTCAGAGACCACTGAAAAAAGATTTTTTAATAATTGTAATGACAATGAAGATCTCCCATTTCTCTTTCTCTAGAAGGATTATACCTATAAAGCATTTCCAAAATGTATCTTCTATATTAGAAGCATTTCCCTTCATCAGGTGCATTCATTTGTATGGGCCTAGTCAGCTCTTGATTAACAAGAGTAACCTGAAAAGGGGGAAAAAAAACCCAAACACCCCAAATCCCAACCCTGCCCCCAAGCCCACAGGCAGTACAAATCAAAGCCAGATGGCCTTTGGGATCATGCAAGGAGAATGCGACGGGGAGGAGAGCAGGCTGGTGACACCAGTGAGTGTGGAGGGTGGGGACCCAGGGGAGTGGGCACAGCAGTGAGCCAGTGTCCTGCAGACACAACCTGCTGCTTGCAGACATGAACTGCCTCATGCTGGGACTTCCAGGTGTCTCCAGTCTTGCAACACGGTTAATCCTTAACACAGACAAGCCATCAGCAGTTCATGGAAAGGAAACTCTTTATGGTAAGACGGCTATAGAAAGCCCTGTGAGTTTCCTGACAATGTTTTTCTGTAACTTTTTCAGGCAGTGTTGCTTATTCTGGCTGTTTTCTGACCACTGGAACTCCCAGATGCCATGGGGTATTAAGTCAATCTCAAAGCTGGGCATTTACTTATTTAGCAAATTAAAACTATTTTTGATGTCTTTATTAAAGCTGGATAGAGCTTTCATTCCAAGGAATCACAACATATTTCCAGTGTTTTTTTCTAGCTCTTTCTAGTCTTTAATGCTGATAAATGTAACTGGCCATAAAACCCAGCTATCCCCACTGACTTGCTTCAATTCATGTCTATAATCACCTTCTCAGTTTCTGCAAATTATTATGTGGGTTAGCAAAAATTTTTAGGATAAAGCCAAAGGCTGTTCTGATTACAACTTAATGTATGCCAAATTAAGAAGCTTACCTTCTGATATCTACCAAGTATGTTGAGGAAATCAGATTTTGCTAGTTCACCAGTCCTAGGAAAACAATATTCCTTATGAGAGTAAAGTGGAGAGATTTTCCCAAAGTAAAACACTATTACTATAAGTTGTTCGAGCTTCTTTATTTCTCTTGATGGATAGTGAATAGCCAGTCTAAGTGTTCAGCTTTTTAACAGCTTGGTTAGAACTATGCACAGCTTGAATACCATTTGCAAAGTCCATATGTCTGAAGTTATTGTGGTGTGGTTACAGTGAAAGAAAAAGATTAGTATAAATCAGCATTCATATAAATTGTTTTGTCTGTGTTAGTTTTCATGGCATCTTAGGGAAAAAAACAGATTAGAGTGATTTTTCAAGGGTATCTAGGCCTTACTTATTCATTGTTGTTTGTTTTGTTTTCTGCTAATATTTTCTTATTCGTGTTGTGATACTAGTTGGCCTCTCGTGGCTGATTTCAGTATATTAGCAAGAACTATTTGCTAACTTCTGGCTTATTTCTTTACACAATTAGAAATATGGTGTCTCGTCTTGTAAATTGCTAAGTAAACTGAGAGACCTTGGGAGTCTGGATTTTGCTGTAGGCTTCAACAAACGTTAATGTAGTCAGCCTATATCAGAAAATACTCAACATCATGCAAGATCATAATCCTTTTCTTTCAAACTGCACGAAGACACGTTCATTAGATTTCCTGGTCCAGCATGCGTGAAAAAAGCAAACGGACATTGCTGCATACCCAATGTTTTGAAAAGTATTTATCTTTTCATGTGTGAACTTGGAATCTCAAGCTTAAGGACTTGGGCAGGGAACAAGGAAACACACAGGAGTGTAAGATGGTTGGTTTACTTATAACAAGGGCAGTGACACAGTTAGGAAGACAGCACAGCACCTCCTGCTTCTCAAAACATTTCTGCCTCACAAAATTAACATTTCACAGAATGGTGGGAAAACAATAGTGAGAGGAAATAAGCCCTGAACAGCAGAGAGGCCTCAGCAATAAGAAGGATGAGAAGGAAGATGGTTTGACGAACATGGACTGGTAAAGAGCAGATGGAGAAGGAAGTTTTCTCAAGCCAGGGGAAAGATGGGATGGATGTAATTATGGGGAATAGCATCCTACTATGGGTAGGAACTTGCAATATATTAGCAGTTTATTAGACATTTCAAGCTCTATCACTTCCTAACAATAAGAACACAAGATATCATTGGTATTATTCTCCCTGTCCTTCCCTCTTAATATGTAGGGGATTAATGTCAACAGCCTACTAAGTCATCCCATTAAAAGCAGAGGGTTCTCCTGTCGTGAAATCTTCAGATCATCATTGCTTTTGAACTGAAGCAGATCCCACATTCTAGGAAATCCCTTATTTATGGGATTATGTGAAAGCAGAAATTCTTCTCTCCTCTCCCAGCTAGTTGTCTAGACCCTGCAGCTGATTACAGCCTTTTATAGCCTGCCCCCAAGTTAACTAGGTAGATTTTAGCATGCTTTAACTCATGATAGTGAGTTTATTTATCAAAGACACTTTCTAAGGTTTAATAAAAGTAATGTGTTTTCTTGAGTGCGTGACTGACAATATATTTTTGCTTTTTTGCATTTTTGTTATTAAAACTTTTTTTTTTTTTTTTTCCCTTCAAAATAGGATATACAGACAGTTTAGGTGACAGATTTGGAAAAAAACATTAATCAGCTCTTACAAGCCAATCTTTTAAATCTACCAGAAACACTACAGGTCTCCTATTATTGTATGGCACTGAAGCTGTTAGTTTTCTTACTTAGTAACAAGGAGAAAGATTTGCTGTTATGCTTTGTCTGCTTAACTCTTCACAGCAATGCAGACTAGCAGTAAAAACATTTTTTATACTGTCCAGTTAATTTGGTTCTACAGGAGATTTTTCATAGCTAGATTTACAAACAGCATGCAAATCACACCTGCAACTGTTATACAGGATGTATACAGCCTTTTCACGCTGTCTCAGCTGCAGTCCGTCATGGGAAAATAGAGCACTGTCACCATCTTAACTTGAGTTTTAGAAATGTTTTTGTCAGCCTTGAGCTGGATCTCTTGGTCAGATGGAGACTAGAGTTCTGTTCCAGTCCTGTTGTCACCCCACTCTTTGTGGGATAAAACCACTGTCAGTGTCTCAAGAACATGAGCAGGTGAGCGGGAAGAGGGCAACAGTTCACAGTTCCCCTGACCTACTTGTAAAAGACTCAGAACAACTGGCAACAGGATGTAAACAAAGTCCAGGTCCTTCCTACACTTTCTGAATCAATTTTTATATCCCGCATCAAGCGAGGGCAAAAGCACCATAAGTCACCTTCCTTTCTTTGATCACTCAATATTGGTTTCAGCAGATCAACCCCCAACACATTTCTTTATTAATAACATTTTCCTAACTCTCAACTTACAGCCTTTTTTTAAAAAAACAATTTCCCCCTTATACAAGAAGCTTGTTCGCTGATTCAGGTTAAGTGATGCAATTGGAGTCATGTATGTTTTATAGAGAACCTTTGAGAATGAATACAAACAAAATATACAAATGTACTCTTTAATTCTTAAAGTACTATCAATATAGCAATTTTTAAAGATATTAAAGAATAAAAGTGTTTTTATTATACAGCTGAATCTTAGAAATTGTAATTATGCAGTCTGTAGTATTTCAAGTCCATCTGGTTGTTTCTGTTACGAATTATTCCATCATATCTTTGATCTTTTACATTCCTTCTAAGAAAGGAACATCTTCATAGCCCTACACTGAAAGTTACAGTTAAAGTTGTATTTGCTCACAGTTGAGGTTGAATCAGGAAGCACCTCATCCAGAAAATTTAAAGAAATAAAAACAAGAAATCAAGAGAAAAAAAGCTGATGCATTCCCTGGATGATGGGTGATCAGCTTTAAAGTATGTTCTTATAGTGTGTTTAGACTCTTTCAGATCCTGATTTTAAATGCTTTCCCTCCACGTTACTATCTTGCTCTTTGTAGAGGAGTTATCGTGAAATTCTTTGATTTGATAGAAAATTCCCCAGTGAGTTATACATATAGTCAATAGTTATCATTAGCAAATATATCAGTAGCCTTTCCTAACTCCATACAGATGACAAGAAATAAATAGCATTTAGCAGCTTTTCTGTATTAGAGATTTTGGCTTTGTCATAAAAGAGAATCAGGTATAACTAGGAATTTTAGATAGCAACTAGAAGTAGTGAAAGCCGGTACTTTTCCTTTTAGTGTAGAAAATAATCTCTCTGAGTTTCTATAGCAATTTATTTTTATATTTAATATATTTTTATATATTTTGTATTTTTTATATTTTCTAGAAAGTCTTTGTTGGTGTTGTTGTTGTGCTTTTCTTTGTATTAATGGATAATCCAGGGCAGATTTGTCATTGGCATCTCTGGGTTCCGTCTGGCTGAGTAGAGAATCGTACAACAAAGAGACAATGTGTTGGTGCAGGAGAGGACTCACAGTAATTCAGATTTCTTTTTTTTTTTTTTCTTTTTACAAAATAGGCAAAAAAACCCCTGAAAATTATCAAAAGGAATACTCCTTGGACATTTATTATTCTCTCTGTATCAATTAATTTTTCCAGATCACCATGAATAATTCAAATAGACATATCTTATTTCATATTCTATGCTTTGTCTCTTTCCTATTTGAATGCCATTTTTAGTAGGTGAGATTTAAAGCTAAAGAGTGACAAAATGGTACTGGTTTAACTATGGCTGTCTGATGAACATATTTTTAACAGAAAAATCTGCATTTGGCTTGCTCCAGAAACCCCACTGAAGTTAACTTTTCATTACAACAACTTTATGCACATAACTAGGGGACTGAACACCTACTGAAGCTGATAGAAATGCTCTAATTAACTTCATCAAGTTCTACCTAATAATTACATATGTGAAATATATGTATCTTTAATCAACCATGACAGTGATTTCTCTTTTCTCCTGAACTTCAACATAATAAACTTGGCTTTTTGTAGGCACAGATGCAATGGGCAAGGCTCTACTTCTTACTTTCATTCTGAATCTAACCCATCTCTGAATTTTTGTACATATGTATTATACTAATAATTTAACTGGACTGTAACCATGACAATATTGATAGCATATGTGGAAAAATAGGACACAAGACTGCTTACCCAGGGACAGTCCACACTTAGAATATTATTAGGATATTTGCAATCCTCAGATGTGAACTAGGAGTTAGTGATAATATTTTTTCTTATATTAAAAGCTACTAGAGGTTATTTTCTTTTATTTGTTCTTTATCAACAGTCTCATCCATTTAATGGTCATGACATGCATAAAAGTTTAAGCCTGACAGTTGTCCTTTAAATTTTATTCCTTTAAATGCCAAAGTGTGACTCTTTATTTAATCCTTCTGCTGGGCAGAATACTCACTGGGGAATTGTGTTCACTTGATCTCAGATTCTTCTTAGGCATTGGATTTAAGCCTATTCAGAGCAGTCAGGGCTGATTTTTCACTTCCTGGCACCTCTCTTCAAAACATTGCATATCTGATAGGGAAATATTTTATTAAATTGCAACCATATTATCTGATATTATTGTTTGGAGTTCAAATCAGAGCAATTAGGTGCAGTGTCTTTTGCAAAACTTTCTGTTCATTTCAAAATACTACTTTGTGCCTGTTTTCTGAACCACTTCCCTCTCCTGTGTTTCATAGTTCAGGGCTTTTTCATTCATTTCAGTCAATACAAAGGTGCCACAGGGCTATAAAATGAGCTTTGTCGGCAATTTGGGGACAGTGCAGATGACTGCTGTCGCTTGTTGTGGCATGTATTTCAGATGAGTCAGACAAGAGCTCAAGTTCTACTGCACACTGGCAATTTCTGTCAGGTGGGACAGATTATTGATGACCTTTACCGCTGGATGAAACCTAAAGGAAATCAGAAATTGTCAATATAATGTTGGGTGAAGGCGGGCAGAAAAAGGGTTCTTTGGTAGTGCTAGGACTCCATTTAGATGTGGTTTTGTGATTCTTTCACAGCTACCCTGCGTGCAGAATGTGTCCATTCTCTTTATTAATATTGTTACAACAAAATCACCAGTATCTTTAAAAATCACATTGAAGTGGCCAATGTTACTGTTAGTCAAACTGCTGTTTCTAAATCTACATATATTTGTAGGTCTTCCTTTAGGATATATGAAGGCAAAATGTATACTGCTAAAATATCCCAAATACAAGGACTGAAAAATCGGCAAATACAAATAAAAATAATCTTGACCTAATATACAAAAAATGAGATAATTCCTATGGGCTGCTAAAAATGTTGAACTTAAAAAGAAAAAGGCTTTTTTTCTGTTGTGATTGCATGTTAGTTTTAACTCTGTGGTGCTTTCCATACAATTTGTGCCAATTCTGTAGAAGAAAGGGAGTGGTGGTGGGGGAAGTGGACATCGTTGCATCATCTGGGTGAGACATGACAGGAAAGTTAGGACCTGGTAATTTTGTGCTGTCTAGGTAGCATAGCTACCTCCACAGTTCAAAGTACCACTGGCCTCATCTGTCAGGTACTGGGACCTTTTGGGGAAAACACCTACAAATCCATCTTTAATTAGCTGGAACTCCCCTGTGCACTAAGGGAATCTTTACTATAATAAATACAGCCAAAATCTCTCCAAGACACAAGAAGGGTGCCATCTAAGGCAAGAGAAATTTGGGCATTTAGAGGAGCTGTCTGTAAGCTGCCCTGCAGCCTCTTCAGCCTTTTCTAGCATCCTGGCTTGAATCGCTATTTTTTTCCTTTTCCTTTTCCTTTTCCTTTTCCTTTTCCTTTTCCTTTTCCTTTTCCTTTTCCTTTTCCTTTTCCTTTTCCTTTTCCTTTTCCTTTTCCTTTTCCTTTTCCTTTTCCTTTTCCTTTTCCTTCTTCTTTTCCTTTTCCTTTTCCTTCTCCTTCCCCTTTTCCTTCTCCTTCCCCTTTTCCTTCTCCTTCCCCTTTTCCTTCTCCTTCCCCTTTTCCTTCTCCTTCTCCTTTTCCTTCTCCTTCTCCTTCTTCTTCTCCTCTCCTTTCCTCTCCTTTCTTTCATAAATGTGAACTGTTATGATAGACAAGTTCAACAGCACACCATTTCTGCATGTTTTGTAGAGTTGTAGCTATCTCTGTACACGCAGGACTACTAGAAACTGAATTTCTGTTGAACCTGGAGAAAAAAACAACCCTTCAAAATATTTCTGTATTTTGGATATTTAAGAGAGCTCACTTCTTGTTGGAGTTAACTCTGCTATGTTATATGTAACTCCTCCCGAAGACTTTGACAATTATTTGAAGCACCGTATGTGTACGTTACCACACCAACTATGACTGTCGCAGGAACTTTAACTAACAGCCACAAGATAAACTCTGTAGGGCAGCAGAGTTCCTCCTACACCTTCATATCTTTGAAATTAATTTTCTTTTCAATTTCAACAGATCACATGTTTTGTTAGCCTCAGAAGGCAATGAAAAAACCATTTATTTAAATGAACTTTTTTTGATGCTGCACTTTTCATCCAGACATGGAAACATAACCCAGACTCTAAATGCAAGCTTTGCAAAGTACGAGGATTTTACTGTGCTTTCATAAGAAAAGTGTAACCTTAGTAGAGAAATTGAGGTAATAGACAAAAGAAATAGTAGTAAAGGAAGAAAGTATACTAGAGAGACTGAAGATGTGGTCTGGTATACAGCATCTTCCACCACCAAATACATAACACACAAAAAGGTAGAGAAAGAATGTCACCAGTTGGTGAAAGTGGTAGTTAATAGACTAAATCCTCTTTCTACATGAATTTACCTGTATCACATCAGTGAACAACAGAATATTCTGTCTGGGAAAAACAGACATTTTATGACATGCATTAAAATTTAGTATTAATTAAAAAAATTTGTTCAAATACCACTTTTTGTATGAAGTACATTTTGTAATAGATAATATAATTAAATTATCCAGATTCTTGGAAATAAAAGCATATGTGCTCAACAGATGACATTTTTAGTTTAACTTCTTCATTTTATACAATAGCAAACAGCAGCAAAGGCAACAATAACATTCTTCTAAGATATGGGAGGTATGGGAGAAATGATAATATTGTGCCTTAGTGACCATTCACCTACATCAGCAAATGTCGGCTGGAAATCTACAGGATAATGAGACAATTTTCATACTCTCAGAAATGCAGATGAGAAAGCTGAACATCTTTACTACATGTATCGAAATCTGCACTACATGATCATGTGGATTCTTGACAAGTCAACCAACTGTTATGAAATTTAGTCAGAAAACAGAAAATGAATTATTCAACACAATCTGAAAGAGATTTTCTTTGAAGGGTGATAATCACTTCTTCTGTACTACACAAAGAACCTTGATTGGGGGGCAAGGACTCGGAGGTGGTTTTTTGTGTGTTTGGTGGTGGGTTTTGTGCTTGTTTGTTTGTTTGGGGGGTTTGTTGGTTTGTTTTTGTTTGGTTGACTTTTATTGGGTTGTTTGTTTGTTTGTTTTCTGTTTATTTTTGGTTCTGGGGTTGTTTTTTTGTATAGCTGTCAAACCAATTACACAGACAATAGGGCTATTTGAATATTTTATTTCTTGTCACCAAGACTAAAATCCAGAAAATTGAAGAGAACCCAGTTCCTCCAGACTAGTGAAATCTTATTTTGGAATCTCCGAAGCTGAAATGTCTTAGTAGCATTTAGTCACTAGTTTGCCATACCTAAAGCATTTCAGTTTTCAGGTACACATTGATAACAGCCAGGGAGATGGAGAATTTGATTCCTAGTGGTACTACTGGCAGGTCTTCTCCTCTTATCAGACAGTCCAGGAAGGGGGCAAATGGTGAGGAGAATCTCTACTTGAGAGGACCTGAACCTGCATTATCCTCCTTCCCGAGCAGCTCTTCCACAGCGCAGCATCGATGACTCCAGGCAGATCCTGTCTCTCCAGATGGAGATGCTCCACTTTGTATCAGAGCACAATGTCTGAGCCCAGATGTTTCATGCCTTTCCCAGCCACCAACCACTATATTCTCTCTCTACCACTCTCTTTCTAAATAGGCCTCTCACATTGAACAGTATCAGAGACATTGAGAAAGTCCCGGTCACAGTGTGTTAGGGAATAGTGCAGGGATAGTGCAAAGCTTCAGGAACACCAGTTTAAATCCTCTCAAGAAGCTGGAGTGCAGCACACATCCCCTGGATGGTCTAACTACAGAGCCTAGCCCTTCTTTTCTTTGGCTTTTATGTCACATACACAAACACTGATATGTTGAAACAATTCGTTTTACATATATGCCAATTATTGCTTTTTGATATTTTAAAAACATTTCTGCTAAAATTACTGGGTGAATTCAAACCAAACTGGTGAACAGTTTCTGTATGTTTTTGGTGGCAACCTTCCAAAATATTATTAATGAGTAATGTCAGTTCCTTTGCACCAAAGCCACTACAGGCTGTCTAAATACACTCTGAATGATAGTAAACAAGACTTTTTAACAAAATATATGAGAAAGGTAGAAATACAAGGGGGAATCTACAAACAATAAACAGTACTGCATTACATACTTACTATCTAGGTAAAGCACATGTCATTAAAGTACTTACAGGTATTGTGTGACCAGAATAAATAAAGAATTAATAGGGCTCCATTTCTATTTCTGCTTTCCTCAGAAAATCATAATTCTGATATTTTTTCTTGACAAAATGCCTGCAGATAAATTCATTGCAAGTTACTCATAGACATGGTTAACTAATTTAATGCAGTCTGATTTCTTGCTGTTTTGGTAATAAATCTGATCCAGTTTCTATACTATCTTCTCCTGCAGCAGGTCAGGTCTCTACAGCAGTCTCTTTTTCCTGACACATTTTGGATAATCCAAACTAATGCAACTAAGCATGGAGTTCTTTGCAGGACATGGTGATCTCCTTATAGAAACAACTTTTTTAAAAAAAAATTATTGCCAGATCAGAAAAGTACAATAGGAATCCACTTAGAAGTATTTTAAATTGAATACTCCTCCCATAGGTTTTCAACCCCTAACACCTGAAGTCTTTTCCTCCCAACTAACTAGGTCTCAAGCAAAATCAACAATCAGTTGATGTGTTTCTCTTAGACTAGGTATCTCAAATACTTGCACTTAAGCAAAATACCTCACCTTCATTTCTTTTTGACATCATTTTATATATGCCACTCAGCAAGCTGAGTTGTCTGGATAATGTGTGTGTTTGGGGGGGGAGGGGGAGGTTTCATTTTATTTCAAGAAATAAACAGAAGTAGCAATATGTTTTTCTTCCTTCTTCCAAACATGGTCACTACAGTAATCTAGAGCAGTGTATGGAAAATATTTTAATGTTTAACTTCAAGGATAATAAAACTAAATACTCTATGTTGTGGACATAGAAGGATTTCAAAGACATACTGTACTAGAGGAATCATAATCCAAAAATACTTTATACCACCAATTGCCCTATATAAGAGAAAAACAGGTACGAAAGAATAAGTCAATCTACTAATTTTAGTACAATGTGTGTCAAAAAGTAAATATATTATCCAAGCAGTGTCATTGTCTGACAGTTTACAAACCTTTGTTTTAAGTTTATGAAGAAAAAAATCTGTTAGGGAAGATAATTCATACTTAACTAAATTGGAACAGACTAAGTGTTCTTTTAAAATCAGCAATAGTATCTCTAGATTTTAAAAACAAAAGATCTTTCATCAATGATCCACCTTTGCAGAAGAGACAGAATTGCAACGGTCTGATGTGGTTTGCTTTTTTACTTGACAATATACCTTGTTCTTGCTCCCATTTAAGTTAACACCAGAATACATACTGTCATTAATCAAAACAGATTTGGATCTTATGATTTCTGACTCTAAGAATTCACAGACTGTACTTGTATCACAGGCAAGTGAATCATAAATTCATTCAGTAAGAGATTAAAAAAAGTAACTAGCAGAGAAATTATATCTAAAAATTTCCAAAGTGCCCTGGCTAATTAAAGCACTGAAGTTCTGTGTTCACAAGTCATAATCCCATTGAAGAACTTACATCCTGTGTGACTTGAACAAGACACAGTTTAGAATTTCAAATGTATATAGGTGATGAATTTCCTTTGAGTAAAATCCTATGTGCTTGCATGAATTTGAAATCAGGACCTAGTCTTCTACGTCAGCTAGACTCTACCAGGGCTTACTTGTGTGCTACCAGGTATCCACAATTGCCCAGTTCAAGGGACTTGATGGGCCATGTTATGGTCTGGTCTATGACAGTGTTTTCTTTTCATGGGGACAAGAAGAGCAGGAATACAGGAGAGGAGGGCTAACTTACACACTTGCCCTGCTATTCATTCAGGATCCAGTCAGGGCACATTCCTGGACTGGAAATTATTCCTGTAACTATAGCTTATATTTAAACCTCTTTCTTTTTTCCTTTTAAAAAGTATTTGGTGAGCACACGTACTACTGATACAATGATCAGCAGCTTAATGCAGGCTTCAGCAGTCCAAATACTTTCCAGTAGCAAAAACCCATAACCCCAGGATCCAGTCTATACATGGAAACAGTGTTTCCTGTTCAGGAACTTTCCTCCTATTTTGGATGCTCCTTCCTAGGACTGAGGATTTACTGTGAAAAGAGGCAAAACCAGAGACTTAGATCTACCACCAAGTTCTTAACTGACATTAGCTTTGCCCTGAGCACATTTAAACTATATAAATTTCAATGACCTACTGAATTTTGCTTCCAGGGCAGCAGCAACTAGAGAGGGAGAACTTAATAGTACAGTTCTTTGGGAGATGAGGATCCAAAATGCAATCTGAAGACAGAAGTTTTAGGTATGATTGCTCCTAGACCCTGATGAATCCTGTGAGAGCCCCTTGGACTGAAACCACTGCTTGTTCTGTGGGAACACAACCCCTCTTTTCTTCCTACAAGAACAATACAGTGGAAACTCTGCTAGGAGCTTGCCATGGAAATTCCATTTCCCCATGCAGGATTTTCCTGCACAGGGCTAATCTGGAAAGCTAATGGCTTCTTAGCTGAGCTTTAACGTAGGTTCGGAAGCATATGAATGCTCTCGTGGGTGGAATAGCAGGCTACTGGAGAATATGAAATATTTCCTCAATGGAGGCATTTACGAAAGCCTCTCTAGGACTTCCACGAATGCCAAGTCTTCTGAAAATTTTCATGCTAATTTATATAGATGTTTTAAAAAAGGAGTAATGGAATTCCGTACCTCATATACATTAATTTTCCATCCAACAGAATAACTTTGGCCATCTTGTACTTCAGTGAAAACCACCTCTGTAAGCAGAGTGTGACTGAAGAAGAACTAGCATAATGGAAAGTTTCATTTCCAAAATATAATAAAGTTGCAGAGTAGTGAAGGAAGTGAACATTACTTTCATTTATGGTACACTCATTTATGCCTTTACGAAAATGAACTTATGTTTTCTTTTTATGCCTCTGTTTGCATAATTGAAATCTACCATGGCATTTAAAACTGGATTAAGATGTTTCTTTTGTTTCTGCTTTTGAGTGTTTTACAGAATAAATTACGTCTTAATATTGCTATTATAAATGTTTATGATGGATAATACTATGCATGGGCCTAGTCCAACTCCCATTTAACTCAGTGGAAAGATTCTTTTGATGTTGATGGGAGCTGGATCAGGCAATCGATATGTCTTGCTGTTTATATACATTAGTGTACAAAAGCATTAATGCTCTATAGATTAGCAAAGATATTATAACCATCTTAATTTACAGTATAGATATATCACCTCAAACAAGTAGTTTCCTGAGCAGTGGAATTAATGAAGCCTAATTTTCTATTATTTGTATCTGAGGGTGAATTTCCATGTGGGTTCTGTTATGCCAAGCAGTGGTTGCACTCACGCTACAGCCTTTCCTGCCAGGACAGCAATGTCTGTGTCCCCCTCACCTCCCCGGCTGCTCATTTTCATGAGATATGCAAAAAATAAATGCAGATGGGGCTTCTAGCTCTCTGTTATCTGGGTAAAAGTAGTCAACAGGTTTACTAGGGACTGGCAAATAGGTGATACAACAGCTTACAAATTTTATAGTTGCAAGCCACATTCCTGTGGAAAACTGGACTAAAAGCAAAGGAATGCACACACTGGACTTTGTATCATCAGATGTTGATAATATGCTCAAGGAACAGTTAATAAGAAACTACAAATGTAGATTTGAAAGAAGAAGTAAACTGAGTTTTAATAAGCAACACAGAAAGCTCGGTTATTCCTGTCAGCACAGCTAGGTGTTACACACCTCATGACTTCCCAGACATCTTGTTCCAGTGAGACCCCAATGCCTCCCGGAGCTCCACAGCATACAGGCAGTATTTGAAATATTTATGGTACTGCTAAATGCCTTTGGGAGCAGGTGACACCCCCAAGAATTAAGACTTGCTCTGTAAGCCAGAGCAGAAGGGTAACAGACCTTGGCTTGGTTCTCTACTTTGCACTTTGGTAAGCAAAACAGGGAATGATCTTATTTCATTCCTGGGGAATGCACTCCTAAGACCAAGGGAAAAGTCCTTAAATGAGCCAGAGGACAGAAAGAAGAATTCATAGTGTCAGACTTTGTGGTCTTTTTTTCATTCTTCTTCATTCTTTCCATCCTCCAAGTCTGCATTTTGAAAAAGATTGTTGCAGAAGTAATGGTAAGCATACTGGGTCAAACTGACCACTGGAACTGAATTTGCTTCAGTTTTTCTGGGAGGAATCTGATCCTTACATTTTTTTTTTTTTTTTAATGAATTGCATTCATAATTAATAATTGAGAACAGACTGTAAGATTTGATAAAAGTTAAAGCCTTAATTCCTACATATTTCCCCATTATGGAGCAGAGTAAATAATATTGAAATGGATGTATTTTAGATGGACTCAGTAGTAGCATTCAAAGTTAACATTGCATCATTCTTTTCATTACATTTGCCTATAGCTTTGCCAATGTCAACAACCTGAAGTAAAAATTTCTACATTTATCCTCTGTTCCAAGCAGATTATTTTAAATTGAAGTCAAAAGAAAAGTAATGAATGAAAAGTAAAGAAGTTTGTGTGCAAATGTTCAGTCATATTCTCATCTCAAAAATCAATGTTTTGTAAAGCTCTCTCATCTCCATTGAGATTATTTTGAAAGACAGAAAGAACGGTCCTGAAAGAAGACGGATGAATGTACAGATCTGAGGTGAGGAAGATCCAGTTAGATTCATCTGAATCGTAAACCTTTATGAATATAATTTGTACATCCACAATACAGTTTGTTGAAGGCTTACTTATAAAAGTCTCAAAACTTCTCATTTGTACTTTCTGACTAAGCTCTTCAAGTGACTGGCATTAATTTTGTGCACATGACTAATTGTGTAAGCTTTGTTTGGATAATTCGTGTTCCTAATTTATTCCTCTCTACTGTTTAAGGTTTGAGATAGATGGTGGATGAAGCAAACGAGCCAGAAAGAAATAAGTGTTCTCTTTTACTTCTCTTTACTAAAGCAAGACCTGCAAAAGCATTACTTTGCCAGGAACTTTTGAGCATGGTAGAACAACACTGTTCCAGTGCATATGTTCAAGTATGTAAAATCAAAGTTATTTTAATCATGACATTTTATCGTTTTGCTACTTGAGTGTTAAGACCATTTCTATTTGAAATCAAGTGTATTTGATTGCTTTACAAGCTATCAGTTATCAGAACAGTTTACCTGTGACTAATAAAGTCTTTGATAAATTAATTGTTCTCTAAAAGGCATTAGAACTCATGATGCTCTTGCGAAGAATCTTTTTGTATCCCAGGCTGCTCAGGAAGATAATTTTTCAAAACTCTAAGTATGTCAGCATTTTTCTTGCAAATCTTTTCCTGGGCATAAAATGCAACATGTAGAATGTTATATGCTGAATACGGTGGTTTATTGTTCATCTAGTAATGTATCATCTCATGAAATTGCTGACATATTTTTCTGACTGTGTATCCATACTGCAGCAGACTTCCTCTCAAATTACTTTGTTGTGTGTTGTTTCCACAAGATGAAAGTCTAAACAGTCTGAAATCAATACTGCATGCTCTGCCACGTAGGTGGTATCCAAAAACCTCTTCCAAATTTAGCTATATGTTTAATAGCACCTGTTTCACAAGTTCTTAGCACCTACTTTCCTTATGGGAGTATTAGCGTTTACTTCAGCAGGAATAACATCCGGTCCTGAATTTGTTGACAGTCCCACACAACATCAGCAGCTATACTACTAGAAGAAACAGAGTGTACTTCCTTCATCAGAACAGATGAGCAAGATGTACTGGCCCACAGACCCTTCTTGTATTAATGACATGCCTATTTCTATTAGATTTAAGAGTCTGCTACTGTGGGTTGAGTGAGGAGGATGCAAAGCTTATACTTCCCTCTGTGTTCCAGGTAAAAAAAACAGGAGATAGTGAAAGGGTTTGCAGGGTATGGATTTCATAGATGAATTATGCAATCCTCAGGGTTTTTGTTTGGTTGGTTGGTTTTTTTGTACCATAGCATGCAACTGATTTGGGAAAAGGCAAGAGATGGCCAGCAAATTTGTACCCAGTCTACCCCTGCCACTGTGGAGGTCACTGCAGCCCTGCCCTGCAGTGTGGAGTGCTCTGTTTGCTATCGCTTGGTCAGGCTGTGAAGGATCTATTCTTAGCCACTCCAGTATACTGACTCGCAGCATTCGATGCTTAGCAATTAACTGTGCTGATGTAGAATTGCAACACTTCTCAGGGCACAGGCCTGCACATGTGAATGTATGTGCCTGGCTATTGTGACCACTTACGCGATCAGAAGAGTTTACATGGAAATTACTGCTTTGATTACTATCTTCTGCATATGAAATGCTCACAATGCAGTGGTGGCTACAAATTAAACATTCTGATTTTTTATTAGAGCATTTCACAATAAATGTAAATTATGTCCCTAAGCAAACCTTGATTTATGAGATCTTTGAGGTTTAAGTTTTGAGACTCTTTTAGCTTATCAGAGCAGAATAGATTTTTTTTTAGCATAAATGAGAAACAGGGAAATTTAAGCTTTGCTGGTACCTATTGGATCATCACTGAACAGACTGTCAATCATTGTTAAAAGGAGAACTGCTCCAACAATTACCAGTGAACCTGCAATTGTTCCTGTAAATGTAGCATTTTTATTAAACATTTTAAAGCACTTTACAAAAGGGGACAGGATAATATCTTGATTAATCAAGAGACTGAGGAAGAGCAAGAAAATGAGGAAGAGAAAAAAAAGCCCATTATTTTCTCAGGGTTATCAGGTAGGTAACACAAGTAGTACATGCCCCCACTGTGGAGCAAGAAGGGATGAAGAGACAGGGGCCTGTGTTGATTTTGCTTTACAGCCCTGTGCAAGGTTAAAAGCTGGACAATGTCTCCTTAAGCTATGGAGGAAAGAAGTAGCACGCATACTACCTCTTGCTCCCCCTCTCATCTCAGGCTGAAAACTTGGAAAAAGTGTTCTCTATTTGCATTTTAAAGGCATAGTCTAGTCCTTAGCATATGGTTTGAATTGGAAATACTTTGCCGAAGCTAATATCAGCTTCTCAGAAAAAGTTAGTTTACTTTTTTTCCCCTTTCACATCTTAAAAAACCCCAAATTCTTAATGTTGAATACACAACCATTATTTACTGTTAAAATTCTTGTATGCTTGAACTGGTAGTAATTTTTTTCCTACTATTATGAATCTTAGTTTGGCATAAATTGACTCCATTCAATATATCCTAATTTGTTCTAGGTTCTCATTGCCTTAGCAGTTGAACTTGAGCTCTGACTCAGGAAAAAAATGAGTGCAAAGGCAATTGTTTTCAAGTCTTTGCCAGGAAAAGCTAGATAAAAGTTTTATCAGAGTAAGAAATTCAGGATTTGACCCTCAGAGTAGATTTTATTTTCAAAGCAGGTTCCCAGAAGTCACACAGAAAACGGAAACAAAGCTAAAATTGGGACAAGGTCAGCTGGATATAGAAGTGACTGTAACAAACCTCAAATAGTTCTGTTATTTTTGTTTCAACTAAGGTTCACAGAACTTTTATTAGGAATCTAACCTAGATATTTATACAGGAATCAGAAAGAACAACTTTTTAATGACTGCCCAGTGGGAAGGTTATATTCATAACTGGTGCTAACTTCATATTTGATGCTGACAGATTTTTTTATTGGTTTGAATATTCAAAGACTGAGAAGTCTTCCTCTACAAAGGGTATAGCATTCTAGAAAGTAAGAGACTTGGAGAAATCTTTTGAGCATATTTTGTAATTATTCATCGCATGGAAATATATATATGTATATTATACACATATAAACACAGAGAAACATATGTATTTTAGCAGGGTAAGGCACAATTATTTTCCTTTGTAAGGGCTTTACAACCAATATGAGTAGAAGGATCAGGTCTTATTTAAGCATGATACAACTGCAAACTTTCCAAGCAGAAAAGCATGATTTCAAATCAAACAATAGAGTTAGTTGTTCTCAATTAGAAATGAAGACACTCTTTTTACTTTAGACACTTGTCTTTCAAAGGAAAGTTATTGTATCATAGATGGCGCAAATACTTGCATACTCATGGTCTCCCCATGTGGAAATTCACCCCACGCCACAAAAACTACTCAGAAACACTAGGTATCAGATGACCCAAATCACAGAGGTACTCAACTTAGAATCTGCTTTGTTGCTAACAACATAAATTAGCATTAGAGGTTTCTCTGAGAAGGTGTCTGCAAATCAGAATTCATTTTCTGTCCAATCTAAAATAGCTTAAATTTATTTGTTCTTCTTCAGGGCATGTTACTTTAATATAAGAAATACTGAAGAGGCTGAGTTGTTCTTTATTTAGGAATTTTAGATCTGGGAAGTTCTAATTTAGATCATTTCTAGGTTTTGCTGCTGGTGTGAATATACAAAGTATACTCTGTCATTGTGACTTTAATTTTTGCCATGATTTTATTTTTCACTCGCCTGTCATGCAGATATTGTAGTCTTTTATGTGCATTTAAGTAAATATCAAGTAAATATATAAAACCAGGATATTTGGAAGGTAGGTATAATCTGTGTGTTTGTATTGAAGGCTACTGTTGATTCTTCTGAAAGATGACACTTGAGAATTCATGTGACATGGAAAATACAGAGGTTTTAAATAGTGATACAGCTAAAATGCAAAACTCAGCCAAGGGCAGCAATATCCCTTCCAAACTGTTCTAACAGTCACAGAGTGCCAAATCCTTTAACAACAGAATTAAGCCTAACTGACAGCTGAAGAAAAGTGCACCTGATATTTAGAGATAAATATGTATCATTTTCTGTGTCATAAAAAGGTAGGCTAGATCTAACCTTCAGCCTGGATTCAGAATGTCCCGGTACAAAGGGAAATAAAACTTCTTTTTGTTCTATCTTGGTCATTATCAAGCTGGTTAAGGCAGGAGCCAGCTCTAAGTCTCTTAAAAATGGGTGCAAAAAGGCAATTTAATAGCATCCTCATTGCAAAAATGCCACAATTGTCTTCATACTTCGCCAATGGTCCTAACAACCTTGAAAAGACAGGCCACATATAAAGCATCTCAGTGGAACTGCTCTTAAAATCATGAACCTGTTAAAAACTATGGTTTTTATTGTATAATTAGTGAAAGCTCTTGATCCTCATTGCTTAAAATTGCAATAATACACAAAGGTGGGGAAGAAGAAATGTTTTGGGTTTTTTTTCCATTTTGCAGAGGGTAAACTTAAGTGCAAGAAAATGCCCTACCCAAGGCTGGGCAGGGAACCCTTGGCCAAGCCCTGAACTCTTACGTTCTATCTGAATACTTTAGCTTCACAGCTGTAATAAGCCTGTTAGTTTCACTGAAAAGTCCTTTAATTACTAATTCGATGTAATGACAGCTAACAAGGATAATCTTCAGGTAATTCGAGAAGAGAGGATTTTTCTACTTTCCACCTTAAAAGAGCACGGGTAAATTAAACAATTAGAACTGGTTACAAAGGTAAGCTAAAAGCTAAACATAATAAGACACTGTTTTCAGCATTTCAAAAGAACTAAATACAACACATCAGCAGCTTCAAAGTCCTTTTGAACAAGTGCACTCAGAAACAACGAACTAGCAAACAAAGCTATTATGAAGATGACAGTATGGTCAGTGAACTTTTGGCATGTCAACTCTGTAAAACGTAGGCCTCTAAGAAGTATTCCTTGCATTTGAATAAGTAGAAAAGAGGCAAATATAGCAACAGATGCTGTGGATGGGGTATAATGATTTGTTGCTTTTTACAAAATTTGATACATGAGAATCTCTTTAAAAAGAGAAGTATATTCTTCATGTATTGTTGAAAGGATTTGATTTTCCCTAAATTTTAAAGGATCAAGAATAATAAAGTGATCAGAACCTCAGAGACCAATGAGATAATTTTGTCACATTCGTTTATATTTAGGTGAACTTTTATTATTTTCAAGCAATACAGAAACTACTCACATAACATTCCATACAATGGGATAGCTATTCTAAATCCTATCACATATCATAATTTCTAGGTAATTAGGCTGATTCTATTGGATAGATGGATATATTATTCTAGTCTAATAGTGTGGGTCAAGTATTACATGAAAATGAATGTCCTTTGAAAATAAAAAGTCTTTTTTTTTTTAGTTATTGACTCTATGTAACTACACACAAGAAGTTTTATAGGAGAAAAAAGTTTTACAGGAGAAAAACCTCAGTAATACTAAAAGTAATAAGAAACAGGTAGATAATGATTATCTTTGGGGAAATTCAGAGCAGAATCAGCATCATTTCAGTGAACATACTGTTGGGCTGTTTCCTTTCTCATATCTTTCAGAAGGGCTATTTTATACCTTCCATAGGAAATCTTCGCAGTTAATGTAGGATTGTAAAAATGTCAGATGAGACTATCAATTATTAAAAACAATAAGGTATCAAGGTAGATTGTTTCTTTTAATATGATAAAAATTGCTGTGCCCACAAATTCTATTATAAATTGCACTAACAAAGTTGATTTTCTAGGCTTTGATACAGGGAAGTGATTGAGCACATGCTTAAAGTTAACTTCCCTGAACAAGCGATCTTCAAGTATTAATATGAGTCTCTAGAGAAGTGATACAAGATATTCTGAAGGTTGCTAGGCTCCCAAATAAAACAGGGCAGGAGCTATGAACTGATTAGTCTCTTTCATATCACCAGACCCACTGAAAGAGTCACAACAGCAATGGTAAAGCAAGAGCCACAGCTCTGCCTGGTTTCAGCTCATGACAAGTACGATCTTGTCTTTCTGGTTTTGCTCTTTACTAGTTCTGAATCGGCACAGAATTCACAACAGAGTTGCTTGTACTATCTGAATATATCCACAGTTTTGATAAATTTTGATGCAAGTTTGAATTCCTTCAGCACTTCTATTTCATTGTATCTTTCTTAATAATTTCATAAGAAAGAGTCACATACTCTATTAATCTGATTTCTGAACATCTTTTTTTAGATGTTGCATGGATTTCTAAAATAGGAAAAATATTGTGTACACTTATATAATTAGAACAAATCTATATTGTTTCATTAAGAATGGATCTGTTGCACAATTTTCAGGGCAGTTACTGCAATAGAAGCTCTTGTTGACTTTTCTCATTTTTTTCCTCACTTAATTTCCTATTTCTAAATTTAGATAGCTTTTTTATGATGTCATGGTTCTCATGTTGATATGAAATACAAAAACAATATTATGTTAATAATAAATAAGACATACTGAAACAAAGTGCCTACTATGGGCAACATACTTCAGATCCCAATAGTTAGAAATGTAGCAATAGATGAGGGGAAAAAGAGGAAAAGGAATTAAGATTAGAGAGTAAGCAAAAAATGACAAAATACTTTTAAAAGGACAATGCATTTTTTCACTGGTCTCTATGGATCTAACCTAAAATAAGCTCAGCAGTCACCTTGCCAGAGATAAACATTTAATTCAAAATGACAATTTTTTTTTTTCTTGAGATTTATCTGCAACAGATAACAGTGCCCTCCCTAGATTATCCACAATAGGAATGTATTAAATGCATTTATAAATTCACTTACAGGTCATAAATAATTTGCACAAGTATCATTATTAGATATTTAAACTATGAGGTAGTTTGCTTAGTTGAGTAAGCATGATAAATCGCACATTATTCATGTTACCTGATTGGATGAGCATGCAAATAGTTTTTAACAAACAATGAAAAGTCTAAAATGTACTTCTATGAGCTCAAACCTACATATTTTACATTCAGTAAACATGAATGTCAGTAAATTTCAATTGCCAAATATTCACAGCAAATATGTGCTGGGTTTATTTTATTTTTATTTTTTTTTAACATGTGTGATGGAATATTTATAGAGTTTTTGCAGCAATATCCTGCCAAGCTTTCAGTTGCTACATAATGCGTCTTTTTGCGTGATCACTGTATTAGGCACAAGCTCCAAGTCATTTGTGGGAAAAGAAAAACGATGAAACAAACAAGAAAAACAGAAAACATAGAAGATACGAACAACTTGATGGATTTTGTATGACACTTTGAAAAAACAGAAAGCAAACTAAATTTTTCAGGTTGAGAATGTATTTTGCCAAATCTGCAAGTAAGTTAAGGATAGAGAAATTCAGCAAAAGCAAGAAGTTGCTACAGACTTCAAATGACCAACAATCAGAACTATGTAATGAATGTAAAATACATATGCTTTTCTATGGTGTATAAGGACTGAACTGAACAAAAATGTGGGAGAAAATCTGTGACAAAAGTTTTATTTCCATGAAAAATTGTATTTTACGGAAGAGTTTTTGTCATTGCTTTTTTTATGCAGAAAAATATTTTTCCTTCAGTGTAAAGCTGTAGAACGGAGAGAAATGTACAAAGCCTAGGAGACCTAGAGACTCCTCCTAAGTATGATTCAGAGCACCTAAATTTGACTCTAGCTTTGACTGTCCAGTACAGTTGCTTCATGGCTGGCTTAAGTCAATCTAAACCTGCTGCCCTGGAAAGCAGTCCTGCCTGTCCCCTCCATCCCATCCAGAACTGCTCATTCCTGCCTTCTCCCTTGCATGAGCTACAGCGATTTGTACAGTCATTGGGAGATCTGGTCAATCCACTGATGTTGCTTAAAACCGGTAAAGTTTTTTCAAGGTTAGCTCTAAATTGATTTACCTTGGCAACAGAAGTAGCAGAAATGTGTTGAAAGCTAGACCATGTATCTCAGCATCAGGCTTGTTTTAGATCAGTTTAAATTCATCATGAAACTGAACTTGAACAAGATTCCTAAAACAGATTATATGAATAGACAGCCCTTGGTTTCCTTACCTTAATAAAAATTGCTGATACTATGAAATTTCTCAGCCAACTCTGGCTTTGGCTTTTATTCACACTTCTGGCTGAATGATGTTCAATGTCAAGGAATATATAGAGTATTTTTGCATTGTAGTTTCTGCTACATTTGCTGAACATGTTACCTCTTACTTCCTCTGCTATAGTTGCTGTTTTCAATCACTCATTTTACCACGGTGCTACACTCTATATCACTGGAAGATATTACCATCAAGACTTCCATCGGTGTATATTTTTTCCTATTAATATCAGAAATCATCATTCAACGTTTAACAGAAGAAGAGATTTCACTTGTCATGCTCCCAACAAAACCTCTTGAAACCTCCTCGTATTTAGGCTCAGATGTATTTCACCATTCTTACCCAGAATGTTTTGCCTAGACAAGCAACATCATTTTCTTCAACATCACACAGGCCTGTGATATCACTCAGGCATGTCTGGAGCTGTGCAGAGTGCTGTGCTTAAATCCTGCAAGTTTTTGCATTATAGTGTCTCCGTAATACCTTGTGAGATACCTGCTAAATCTCAAAACCCCTCTAAGCTCGATAAAAGGAATCAGATCCATTCAACATTCTGCTACAAAGACTGGTTTCCTCATTCTTGTCTTTGACAGACTTATCCCCTCCTGCGCACTAACACCTGAGCCCCCTGTCCTTCAGCCCCCACAGTGCAGTGTCCTGCTCTTCCACTCTGACTTTCTCCCACATTATTTCTCCCACTCATCTCCTCAGATCAGGTTCAAGATCTTGCCTCTGCTTCCTAATATGTCATGATAATGGCATCTATCATCCACCCCGCAACAGTTTGGAATACGCCTTTTTGAATCTGCTTCTTGCACGGTGTCAGGTTTTGGAGTTTCTTCCTGAGATCCTGTGCAAAGTTACCTTGTCACCTGCATGTAAATACTTCCTTAAAATTCTCCTGTGGGAAATTTCCTGCAAATCCCCCAAGAGCAGCTAGACTCTGAGAACTGCTGTCAGTCCATCATATTGACCAAATTGACCAAACTGACTTTTTCTAATACTTCCCCATTTATAACCCCTGTACTATAAAGGACTTGCTGTTTGTACCCTTAATTTTAAAGGCTTTGGGGAAAGGGCTGGGTTGTTTTTTCCTTTTTCTTTTTTTTTTTTTTTTTTCTTTTAATATATGATACAGTACTTAGTAGAGTGAAATCTTAGCCTATGACAGAGTTTGTGGGTGCTATGATAAGAGGAATACATGATGATAATAGAATAATAATTAGTAATTTAAGAGTATAAAATATAATATACCATAATCAAGCTCAAGTGCTTCCATTATTGCTTTAGTGTTAAATTTGGGGCCAGACAAATTTTAGTGCTTTTTCAAATTAAAAATCTCTGTATCTATTTAAAAATATCTTTATCATTTTAATAAAAATATTACATCACTACTAAAATGTTGGCAGAGGTTCTGTACTTGAATGCTGTGAACAATGGAGTATGCATTTTTTTATAAAAGTCACTGGAAGAAAATACATTTCCTTCCACTTTTCTTGGTACAGCCCTTAGTCACAGAAAATGGCCATGAATGGCTATGGAAGTTGCTGCTGGTGTCATTATGGTAGTAATTCTATACTTTTTAGATTCACACAAAGAAGAGATGAAGTTATCCAATTATCTAAAAGCAAAAACGTGATTAATTGCAAATTTTAAGCAGATGTGTGAATGGAGAAGAAACACTGATTTTCAGTCTGGATTAATTTTTCCTTATTACACTCCACCCTGAACATGCTCTTTAAGTTGTGTAACTGTCTGTGTGTGTACGTGGATTAAGATGGTGCTTTGTGTAAACGGCCCCTTGCTCCACTGCCCCTTCCTAGGAGAAGCTGGAAACAGCAGCAGCAGTGCAACAGGATGTTCCCTCATCAGTGATGCCACTAGAAGGAGCTGCTGTGTGACCTCAACATCTGGGCAAAGTCTTGCCCCCATGTATAGAATGAGCTATGAAATAATTTGTGTTTATCTTTCTGCAGCTCTTCTACCTCCCCAGTTCAGGTAAGAAATAGTAACTCCTGAGAGGAAGCAAAAACGAGGACTGGGGAAGATGCAGATATCCCAGATCTTTACTAATAGCCATTGTAGCACATCAAAAAGATGCTGAGTCTACAGAGCAGGTGAGCTGGACCCATTACTATGTGTGTTATTCATACAGTTAGACTTGATATTCCTTCTGGCACTAAAATCTAGTTATCCATGAGGACGGCCCTCATTTTTAAGAGCCTTCTGCTTTTCAGTGTCCTCTTTGATACTAGGAAGAGACACACAGCTTCAGGGAACCTGCTCCGAGCTCCCTCCAGGTTTCAGTCCCTCTCAGCTGGTGCAGCGTATGGCACAGCTTGGTGATGAAGTGGTCAACACCTACAACTTTATATATTTGGTGAAAGGAAACATGGAGCAATGACTTAACAGATGCATTTGTGCCTGCTGAAACTTATGGGCATGTTGATAATCTGTGCCAGGACTTTTGAGCTGCTGGCTAATAACCTTGCCAAAAGTCATGGAGCTCAGATTTACACAGAGTACATTTGTCATTAGGATTGGTATTCATCAAATGTAACCTCGGTATCTTGTATTACTAAATGTCTTGATGCGAGTTGTTTTAATTTTTTCCAGAGATAACCCTGGAATTATCTTTAAAGCACTCAGCATTCAACCCCCCTCTCCTGTTTTGCCTTTGCTCAACTCCCAGCTCTCTGTGTTGAGTGTGACTGGTAACCTTTCCAAAGAAAGGCACCATCACTAGAAGTTTCCTCACTGGCAGTGCCCATACTGTTACAGTTTGGAGGTAATGGATTTTTTTTACCATCTAAAATATTATAAAAGTTTTGTCTTCCTAGAAGATCTCATGCTGCTATAACGTGATGTCTACAACTTAAGGGGGTGGCCTCTAAGAGCCTCTGGCATATGGGTTTTATGTATTAGGATCTGTAAAGGAGATACCACTCACAAAGATTTACAGTGTGCCAGGACTGTGTGCCAGATGGTAAAAGCCATATGAGTTGCAAAGTCCTTAGAGATTTTTCTTTAGTTTGTTTTTGTTTATCATAGAGAATACGCTTCTGGGTTCATAAAGTTTCAGCATGTTCTGCCTACTGCGTCATGGAGAAAAATATTAACTCTATCCTGAATCCAGGCCACTGGGAGTTATAAAAATAGTATTTTAAAAAGGAGGTAGGCAGGCCATTTCCTGGGACAGAAACAAAATAGTTGTTTCAAAATACGTTCTTGCTTTTTTTGATGCTAATATGAATAGGTTGTTATTGCTGTTATTCCCTGGAATGATTTATTCAGAAGATAAAGCAGAGTTCCTTGAAACAAGTATATTTAAATACTCTGCTTATTCTGCTTGCCTGGAAATGCAATATTGTTCTTGCTGTGAAGAATTACATTTGGGATTGAGCATATGTTCAAATAGTATCTCAGAGGGGCTTCCCCAGGCAGAAAGACAAATAGATGGTATAACTTAGAAAGCCTTTGTGATTTGAGGTCACAGGCCAGGCAAGTCAATGTAATTCATGGGACACTCTGGACTAGGAAGATCTTTAAGTACACCCTCCACGGAAGTAAGGCACACTGCATATGGTCTGTAGGAGTGCAACAAACCCACAATTTTTAGTACTATAGATCTATAGTACTAAATAAAAAGGACACGCCATCAAGTTATTTAACTGGGTTGTTCATCTTCTTTGAAGCCTGCCAACTACTATGCTTGTGCAAATTCATCTAAACCCACTATTTCTGCAGAAAAGACACAGGATGCACAGGAGCCCTGTGAAGACACAGGACTGAAGGGACCCTAGAATTGTGATAGAATCATTTCGGTTGGAAGAGACCCTCAGGATCATCAAGACCAACCGTAACTTAGCTCTAGCACTAAACCATGTCCCTAAGAACCTCGTATAAATGACTTTTAATCCCCTCCAGGGATGGTGACTGAAACACTTCCTTGGGCAGTCTGTTCCAATGCCTGACAACCCTTTCTGTGAGTAAGTTTTTCCTAATGTCCAATGTAAACCTTCCCTGGTGCAACTTGAGGTTGTTACCTCACGTTCTATCACTTTTTACCTGGGAGAAGAGACCAACATCCTCCATGCTACAACCTCCTTTCAGGTAGTTGTAGACAGCGATAAGGTCTCCACTCAGCCTTCTTTTCTCCAGGCTAAACAGCCCCAGCTACCTCAGCCGCTCCTCATCAGACTTGTGCTCCGGGCTCCTCACCAGTTTTGTTGCCCTCCTCTGCACTCTCTCTAGTATTTATATATCCTTCTTACGGTGAGGGGCCCAAAACTGAACATAGTATTCAAGGTGCAGTCTCACCAGTGCCGAGTACAGCGGCACTGAAGGCAGCGAGGCCTGTGAGAGCCCAGCCCTGCCTCAGGCCGCTGGCAGGCCCTGGGCAGGAGCAGTCAGTGTGCCCGTCCCTTCCACGCCGTGCAAAACGAGACCTCGCCCTCCGCCGCGGCGTCGGTGGGGTGTGGGCAGCCCGTCCTCCCCTGCCCCGTTTCCGTGAGGTTTCCACTCGCCGCAGCGGAGGCCTCGGCGGCGCCCGCGGTCGCTCAGGAGTCGGCGGCTCCGCCCCGGGGCGCCGCCAGGTGGCGCCCGCTCCGCCGCCCAACGGCCGCCGCCAACGGCCGGGGCACGCGGCGCCCGGGGGCGCGCGAGCGGTGTCGCCGTGGTAACCGGCCGGGGTTTGTGGGGCGGGGTCGGGCAGCGCCATATTTTCCTGTTTATTGTACCTCAAATAGCTGACCTTGGGAGAGACACAGCTCTCTTTGAACAGCGGCTCTCACAGTCCGGCTCAGTGTTATCAGCGGTTTGTTTTGCTGGGTTGGGAGGCTGAGAGCTCCAGGCTCTGGCCTCTGCCAAGTTCAGGATTTTTCCACCAGCTACGCTAGTTTATTTCTAGGGTGTTTTTTTTTGTTTTGTTTTGTTTTGTTTTGTTTTGTTTTGTTTTTTGCTTTTTGTTTTTCTTTGGTAGCAGAGTCTCTTGACGCACAGGGTAGGCCCTGGTTTTAAATTTTATATCCTTAGGGGTCCCATAGGGAGCACAGTGCTGCAAAAGTGACCAGAGCTGGCTCCTAACTACACCCAGACTGCCACAACTTTATATGAAAATGAAGTAATCTTAGATTCAGCATGAATATCTATATTAAAATCCCCATTTTATGCCTTGAATCCGACTGAGTCACTTCAGCTAGGCTACAGCTACCATTGACATACAGGCTATGGACGCAATCCAGGCGAACAAGATATTTTGAGACTGGTGAAGGGCATCTCAAGTTTGTGTTGCTTACGGGTAAAATTATTCATTTTTATTGAAACCTGCAATTCTTGGCTGAACCACGCTGTGATAAATAGGGGTAAAATGTGGCTTGCTCGAGTATTAATAGTAAGCTGTATACAGCTTTGTGTGAGTGAGAGATCAGAGCTGCTTGTGGAGGCGTCCCAGTCTAATCCCTGCCACAGACAAAATTGACAGCACAGCTACATGGCACGCATGGCAGAAGAACTGCATGAATGCTTTATATTTATATTAGTAAATTCAAAGTGTAAATTGGTTGCGGCAATTCTTTTGTAGGCGAGGCTGAAGTTTTTGGGTGCTGTTGGCTATAAGTAGCTGAAGCTCAGCAGAAGACTTTCCTTTACTGCTTCACTTCTTAAACCTGGGAAATGAACTAACTTCCAGTTTACTTGCCTTTTTAAAAAAAAACTAATGCTATGTGTTATCTGCCAATGAAAATATTCTGCTTTGCTCTCAGTGCTGTTTAATCTTGATCCTTGAAGGTGTTTCTGGGCACGGCCTACAACAAAGCTGGGTACACTGCCAGTGTTTTGTATGGTTCACCAAAGCACCCAAGAGCTAAACCCCTGTGAATACCACTAGAAGTAACCACACCTTGTGCCAGTTTTCCTGATATATCTTTGTTTTCTTTCCATTTAAGTCCATTGCAAAACATTGAAGCCTTTTAGTCACACTCTCGGACACTTCAAGGATTTTTTTTTTTCTAATTCAGCTAACACAGTCTTGTTTTTAGGCACGTGGACCAAAGACAGTTCAATGGACATGGGAATTTATGCTCAGAATGCAGTGACCACTGTCATTTTATTTTTTTGAGAAATAATTGTCTCACCTCTTAAATATTTGGAGCCAGTTTACTGACTTAAATATGCCATTTTACATATTTCAGTTTGGTTTTGTTTTTTTCCCTTTTTCTGTTCTTTTTCTCTGAAAACAAAGACTTTATCAGCCAAAACCAACTATTCCACAAAAAATAACTGTTATGGAAAGCACCTAGGCAACTCTGTCAGACGCTACCAAAGGAAGTGCCTCAGAGCTTTGAAAGCACTACATGGAAGAGGAGCTCCACACCTCCCTGTTACAGTTTATCTGCATCCATCTTGAAATTAAAAGATGTGTTTGAAACTAGTGGCAGCCTGTAAACCATTCTTGGCAGAGCTGGAAGAGTGATACTTACAAAATAAAATAAAAATACTAAAGTTAGCAAGAAAGATACAGAGCAAAAGCCCTGTAGAGGGACAGTGACGGATTTGTGGGGACAGGAGAAATTGCTAGCCGTGTTGCTTAGAACTTATGTCAGGACCTCCTGATGTCAATGTAAATATTTGTACAAATGTGGTAGGGTTTTGGTTAAGAATTGACAAATACAAGATTTTATCAGGGAACACAATTCAGAGTTGTACTCAAAGAAGAAACTAAGTAAGTGGGGTAAAAAACTATCCTGGCATAATAGTGTATTTTGAAATACAAAGAGAAAATTGCCCAAAGAATTCAGGGATAGTAGTTCGGAAACTTGCTTTCAAACAAAAACATTACAGAGACCAATGTATCAAGTGTTGAGAAGCTCCTAGTCAGACCCAAACTTGCAGTTTCTGATCTAGAGTGTTGAGCTAATTTGTGATACAGCTCTGCAAGGCAGTTCATATGCAGAACAGGCATATATGTGAATGATTCATCATGCAGAAGCCCTTTGCAACCAAGCAAGCAGATGCATCCTATATTTCTAGAAGGGAACAGATCCATAAACAGAGAATCAAAGCAAGTTTATAGAGAATAGATCTTACCAGACAAATTGGGTTGGGCTTTTTTTTGGTAGAAAAACTTTGGAGCTGTTTTTCAAAAGTTTATGCAGCTGATAGTTTTGTTGACAAGAATGAGGTTTGGGTTACAGTGTAAGGTAAATATTTTCAAGGATCAAAGAAAAGGGAGATGGGGGTGGTTAACAGGTAGCTTACTCAACAGTTTTAAAATCTCTGAGTGGGCTGTTATCCAAACAGGTATTGTGTCCATATTTGTGTCTACCACACACCTGATACCCTAATAATGAACTAAAATATATATTCACTTATGTTTTGGATAAGATGCCTAAAACACATCCAGAGACTAAACCACAGAAGTTCTTGTTTTCATGGTCTGCTTTCTCCTTTAGATTTCAAGAGGTATGGTCTCTAGCCTTCTGTCTCACCACAGCTTTCTCCACTGACAGGAATGCTTCCAGCTTTGTTTGGAGGGATTCAGGTTAGCCACTAGCTGAAGGTTAAGCAATTCTCCACTCATGCAGAGGTGAGCCCTCAGTCTGAGCATTCTAAGCACCTGGAGATTTGTCCTGAAAGGAGGTAGAAGGGTCTGTTGAACAGTGTTTTAGTTGTCTTCTGTTTTGAGAAGGTGATTTTGGGATCTAGGCACAAACAAGCACGTTGCAGAACACCTGGTACATTGAGGGCCCTGACGGGCTTCAGCTACCATCCGTCTTTCCTGGACATCAGAAACAAGATAGCTGCACTAAGATTTTTACACTCTTCCTCGATGTTTTCTTTATACACCCTCATCATTATGCCTGCAAATCAGCCTGAAATCTGACAGTTCAGTGACAACAATGTGGCAAGGACCACCTCAACTAAATACTTCCTCTGAATCCCCATGGTTTTTGTCCTCCCTTTCATGGGTCCTTCAGAGTTCCTAGTTCTTTTGTCTCCTTGTGGCAGCTGCCTTCTCTCCACCAACAGTTTGCATCTGGTACAGATGTCCCTAATCTTCATTCTGTGCTGCTCTGTGTTTATGGACATCATCCCTTTAAATGATTTGGAAAGCCACTCATGCCTCCTTAAGATCTTCTGCCTTAATATTCCTCCTGAGGAAGGTGCATTTAGAAAATCAGCCAATTACACTAATGATGGCTAACCTGAGGGGCAAGTAGGAAGAGGGATTTTTTTTTTTTTTGAGGTATTGTAGTATTTCTGTGATAATTAGGTATTAACATGTGTTTCTAAAATGGTTTAAACTTTATGTTCCACTTTTTTCACCAATCCCTTACTTCATTTCTTAATTTGTATTTGTACTCTAGGTACAATCTCTATTTGATTTGGTCTTAAAAACATTTTCCCTTGCTAAATAAAGGAGGTGATTAAGAACATCTTAATTATGACCCTGATTCAGAAAAGCAGACAAATTAAGTATGTCCTAAAGAGCCTTACTGAACTGGAACCAAAATTACTAATGCTACTTGTAGTATAATTTTTGCCTGTATGATTTTGTTGCCTTTTTCTTAATTGTAAAAGATGGTTTATTTCTCTGCCAGGGATTTGAGCAATGAGAGTGTTTGACCCATCAGATTAGGCTATGGGACAGCCTTTTAGAATTTTTGTGGAAATTTTATTTATCTTTTTAGCCTTCATTAAAGTATCATCACTGAATTGTCATGAGCAAGAAAAAAGGTCTAGTCCACTGACAAAGATGAAGATATTTAGTAGGTTCTACAAAATATTATGATGTCCATTAAATGCACTTCTCTGTTTTCAGAACCTGCCAGCAGCCTAGTATTTCTTTAACTAGATATGCCAAAGGATTTATGTCCAGAACGGGAAGAGTTCAAATTCTCCTAAAGCGTGGAAGAGAGGGCACTGAAAGAGTGTAATGGGTTAGTGTGCAGAATTACTTTGAATAAGTAGGGTTTTGAAAGAGCAGACTCAGAAAATATGTTGCTTCCTGAGAATGTGGTTTGTAACTGTAATAATTGCTCTGGGTGGTAAAGTGACAGAAAATGAATGAGACTCCAATTCTTCACCTCATCACAGGATACATAACTGAGACAGAGATTACATCTGGATTTTGCAGATATGATTAATCAGTCATGTAGTTAGCTATAATAATTAGGTATTAACATGTGTTTCTAAAATGGTTTAAACTTTTTTAAGTTTAAGCTGGTGCTCGCCCCAGATGTTCAAAGCAGCACATAGTTTTGTTGACTGGTCAGAATAGCAAAAACTCATGAAATTTATTTGGTGTTTCTGGATTATCTGAAGAAGTTGTTTGGTTACAGTCCACAATTGTTTTGAAACAATTTCAGATACATTCTCTTAAGCATATTAGAACTGCTGCTTATCTCCCAGGTTCAAATGGATAAACAAGGTTTTTGTACATACATTTGAAAGGGCACTGGAAAAAATTGAGTAGAATTTTATTTGCAGATACAAACTCTGTATCAGAGTCCACCATCCTGGTACCGTTAGCTGAAGATTCTCTGGACTTTATGTTTTATTATAGATGTGATTTATTTTGCACAGGAACTGGATGAAAAAGGTAGAGGAAATAGAATCTGTAATATATGCCTCCCAGACATTCTGCATCCATCAGTAGAATGTGCATGAAATTACAAGGGATGAAACAATCAGAACAAAGACATTGTCAAGAAGGTATATGACTGGGAGCATGGCATAGCTACTTTTGGAAAAAGGGGCATAATGAAGAAATATATTGACCAGCTGTTACCAGACCAAAAGGTATAGGAAGAGAAAAGTGTGCTGAAATTAAAACTGATGGCCATGCAGTTACTGGGAAGGAAAATTATTATGCTTTTTATTGGCCTGAAGGGGATGTAAATGAAAATGTTACAGTAGAATGTGAATCTTTTAATACAGATGAAGAGCTGAGAATGAACAAATGCCAATTCCCCTCCTAACAAGCTATGTTCAGCCATAGGGCAAATACAGAATAAAACTTGTGTATAAACATGCAGTGGGAGCCATGTTAGACGCATGTTACTTGTAGTTCTCTTATTAATGAATCCACTACAATGAACAGTGGTTAATATATATATATATATATGTAATGTATGTGTGTTTATATAAAATAAACTCCTGATTTATGAACACTTTTAGGCATGTGCTTAAACAAAGCATGTGTTTAAGTGCCACTGAATTTAGGCCTGTAGGGAGTTACTTTCCTTTTCTGGGCATCCTGACATTCTCGAAACTGGCTTTCTGTAAAGGCAGCTCCCATTTTGCACCACTGAGTCAATATGATGTGTTGCAGAAAAGTATTTTCTCATGAAGACTTTGTTATTCCCATTTTCTTTCATCTAAAATAAAAATAACTCATGCTGAAAATGCAGCCTGTGTATACTGGCAATTAAAAACAAATCAAGAAATCACTCTGTTGTATTAAATCACACATGCCTAGTTATGATTTAACGTGCTGGGGAATGAAACCAAATTCTACCCTCCCGTGGTATTTTGTGACAGTGATAGCAATGATTTATTTTTTTAAAGACTGATTGGAATACTTATTTTATTTAGTGCTTCAGCGTTTCTTTTTCTCTGTAAAGGACCGTTTTAGCTGAAGTACCGAACACCGCTTTCGTAAACACCAGGCTTCTCATTCAGAATAACTTGTTTTCCATGCTTCTACCATTAATGTATGCATCCAGAGATTCCTGTAGAGAATGAAATTATGGGGTTGCCTACCAGTAAATATATGCGGTTCCTGTTTAAAACGATGTTCCAGGTAACTTTAAATGAGAATTCTTGGCAACCAGCCAGGTTTGCTTTTTCGAATAAAAGCAAAGTCTCTTGCAATTGGCCATGCTTCTTCAGGAAAAAGGCAGCAAGAGGAGACATTAAAAATAGAGCAGAAGTGAGAGTATATGGTGACCTAACCCAGCACACTGGGTGCAAGTTCTGCCATTGTTTTCACTGGAGCAGCCCTGCTAATGTCAATACTGCTGGATGTAAGTGTTGATTTTTCAAGATATTCGATAAACAAAAAATAATTGATGTCATAACACCTCAAAGTGCAGGAAATGCCCAAAAGATGCTGACATGGGCCATTCAGCCTAGCTTCTTGGTTGTTCACATCAAAACAAGATAATTGACTTGTTTTTTATAGATCTGTTTCAACTTCTGTTTCTCTCTCTAAGCAGTGAGAGTGTGTACTGAGTTTATGTAAAATATTTTCTATGAATAAGCACAGAGTCATGAGGCTGGAACCCAAAGAACCATTATACGTGTGGGCAGTTGGTGAAGTCTGTTATGGAGAACTAATGTTGAAAAGGATGATGATTATTAATGATAACCTATGAGAGAATATTGATAGGGGCTGAAATGTATATAACAAATTCATATGACTGCAATACAATATGGCAGTAGAAAAAGGACATTGTAATTTGATGCTGCACACAGTGGATCTGTATCAGAGAGAAAGAAGAGTGTTGCAGAAAAGCGCCAATGCAAACAGTACCTGGAATACCATTTTTAGATTGCTAGCCAGGATGTATTGCGGGCTAGGGGACACTCAAGGAGCAACAAAATACCTGGGAAATGTTTAAGAGAAGACCGCAGTTTTGAGAACGTTTTGCTGAGAATGGCTGAAGAGAAATGTATTTTGAGTGTACAGATTTAGATGCCAACAAAATGCAAGGATGATGATTAAACAACATAGGGAGGGTATCAGTATGAGAACAAGAAGAGCCTGGTCTCCGAGGCACTCGGTAACTTTATTGGTCTTTGTTGGTTATTTTTCTCTGCCTTCAACATTTACACTAGCTGCTAGGAGTGATCTGACTGCAGTGAAATATCTCAGGACACTTGTCATTTGTGATATTTGCAATTAGCCTGGTCAAAATATTAGACATATAGAGGATATGCATGCAGGCACAGGAGAATTGTAACAGGCACCATCAGAGCCTGTCTCAGTCAGTGAAGCTGGCGAAGCAGCTTGTAAACTGATGCACCAGTGAAGACCCTTGTTCTTTGGCTGGTATCATTCAAGACAGACAGGGCCAACTTGCAGTGCAGGCAGAGCAGGCAGTAGCCAGCAGTAGCAGAGCCAACAGCTTTGCCAATTCCAGAGGGCACAAGGGTTGTTTGTAAGAGGAGTGTGTTCTGCACAAACAGCAAATTCCTGCCTCCCCCTCCTCCTCTGCTCTGTGGCTGAGAAAGGGGCCAGAGTTTGCTCAAAGACAAGCAGCGCTAATCTCTCTTTCATAGACACCTGAAGAAAGGTCCACTGCTCCATCTCAGTTTGACCCTCATCCCCTCATCTGCCCAAATCCTCTCGACCCCACCATCTGCCCCATTGCTCATTAGCTGCTGGTAAGTCCTTCCACTTCACTGGTGCACCAGGCCATCTAAGTATTTTCCCACCACCAGCTTCCTTACAGCAACCTCCATAACATATTTCCGTTCTCTGTGTATATTAAGTCCCTTTGAGGAATTTTAGTTTACCACCCGAGAGGCAGATGATCAGTCACATGAGGTTAATTTTTACTGTCCCTAAAGGGACATCCTAGCTTATGATAGATAAGTTGGTACAGTAACTTTCACCTGGTGAATGTGAGCCCTAGGCAAGGTCCGCATCAGCCAGCAGGCAGCTCAGGAGGAGCAAGTCTATAGACCAAAACAGTTGGAGTCCCTCAAGTACATGGTCCATGCAGTTTGGGGGTTTGTACTCAGCTAGATCTCTTCTGATATAATCTGGAGGTTAAATACTGGGTAGCATTTGATGTGTGACAGGTCTGCTTTAGGCCTGCATCTTCTGGTTTAGCTCTCTCTGTCTGGAAGGAAACCTGTTTGTGCATTCTGAGGTGGCTCCACGACACAACCCAAAGCACAGAAAGCAAGGGCGATTTGAATTAAAACTCTGATGTGGATGCACCCTCAGGCATCTATGATTTCCAACTATTCCTAAGAGCCCCTTCTAGGAGATTTTGTTTTTTAAAGTCTTTGGAAAGAACAAATTAATTTTATCCATCAGTTTGCTTTTATCTATCATTATATTCACTCTTTTGAAGAATTTTAATAGGATAGAGAGACATGTTTACTATTACAAAAGCTGAATTGTTTAGTTCTTATCATTTTTTATTAAACTGTGGTGCTTTGCAGCTCTCTATCCAATTATTGTTCTCAGCTGTTTTTCTTTGCACTGAAGTAGGAAGACCATAAACAGAGCCCACAAACATACTTATGATAATATTTACTCTGTAAAGCATCTCATTTCAGTCAATCAAATGAATAGAGATTGTTTTACAAATGAAATTTGGAAAGATCACTGCCAGATTTTTTGCCATTGAATGTTTGTACCAAGTGAAACAGAGAACACGTTGCTGCATAGATGGCGAGTAAAATCTTCCCATTCAAAGAGACTAGGAGATCAGATACTAGATCAGATACCATGTCTGGGAGATGTATGATTATTTTAGAGGCCTTTCTGAGTCTAAGTGTAATTGCCATGGCTCAGTGGGACAACGGGGAGCATAAATGGAGGAAAACAGCAGGTTTCCTGTGAATATGTGAGAGGTGGTGGTGGCCATTGATAAGAGTCAATAGAGGAATAAACCAGGGTCTACTGCTGCAGAATGTAATGTTTGCTTGTTTCTTGTATGGGCTGAAACTGAGGAGGGATAAAGGTCCTATGAACTGCACTGTGAGAAAAGAGACTAAAACTCTGAAGCAAGGACTTCTCTTCAGTCTTAGGTTCACACATTCTGAACAACTTTGCAGATTGTTCTTATCACCCTTTCTTTGGCTCCTAGTGATCAGGTTCAGGTAAACAATGCTACTTCTTGAAAAGCTGAGAGTTCTCAGGATATCCCTTTTCAGCAGCTGGAAGCTGGCAGTGCAGGCGCCTTCTGTGTGCGCATTAAGACTGCAGGTCTGTGAACCCTTGCAGGGGAAGTGAGTTGCCTGTCTGCTCTACTGCAGTGGGGTACCCTCACCGTAGACCAGCTCAAAGGCATCTGGAGAAACAGTAATTTCAATATAAAGGAAGTTATAATTGTGAACATGACAGTAATAGGGGGAAAAGTCTTGTCTTTTTCATGCAGGAGATGTTCGGTACAACAAAGGAACATTGGCAGTGGGTTAAATACAAACCACTGAGCTCTCAGTAGATCTGCAGGAAAAGATAGCTGACAATAGGCTAGAGAAAGAAACCTAGTTAATCCAATAGCACAGTCTTCCACGTGCATTTTACATGGGGATGGCTGAAGAGTTTTGATTTTTTTTTAGGTCTGGTGAAGCCAAATTCTGAAAGAAATCAGGAGCCTTCATACTTTCTCTCCAGCAGCAGGAATGTTCATCTAATACGATATGATCTCTCTTTGCCATCTACAATGCATTGTGGAATCCTCTTTAGCCATGTTTTAAAAGTATTAGTGAAAGCATGAAGACAACTGGAAAAATTGCAAAGAGAAAGTGCCAAAACAAATGAAGTAACTTTCTTCAGAAAAATTCTTAAGCAAGATTTCAAGTGCAATTCAGGACATCATGTAGAGGAAATAAGATACAGGACAGAAGATAACCTTTCTTCTGGAACTTGAAATGAAATTGTGAATCAGCAAGGTACAGAAATATAATGCAAATATTTCAGGCAGGAGGTGCTGCAACGAAGTCCCTGTGAATATTAGATAGCTAATTACTTTCATACTTTTTGGATGAATCTAATTTTAGGCCTTTTTTAATAGATTCACAAATAATATTCTGGTAATAGTATTAGCGGTTCAGAGCATCTTCTATTATTAAAGTTAGGAATCAATTGCTGCTTACCAAGCAAATTTCCCAGGCAAAAATGTCAGACAAGGAAAGGTAAAATATAGATGCTTTTTTTGTTGAAGCTTAAGCCTTGTTTTTTATGAGAGGTACCGCTCTGTGAGGATGGATCATGTCTTGAGTCAGAAAAGAGGCTGGAACAGAGATGAAATTCTGGATTGATTGGAGGGCATTGATAAAATGTAACCAGTTCCATGACATGGGGTTCAAATGTCTTTGTATCACTGGTTGTTTGAAAAAAACAATAAAGACACACGAAGAATGGGATAGAATATGCAAACAAAGTAAGATGTACCAAAACCAAAGCAAGATGTCTCTGAATTAGTCTAGGTTTTTTTATTTCTAAGCCTATGGAAAATATATGAGGATTCTGGTAATATTCCTTCCAAAATACTCTGTCATCATTCTGAGGAAAACAACTCCAAACAACCTCAGATTGTCTAAAACAGTTTGGAATGAATCAGATAGCATTCACACTTTGGAACAGTTCACAAAAATGTTGACAAGCACTGAATTCTTCTAGCAGGTTTCCAATTTGACGGATTTGAGTCTTTACACAGAGTTTTGAGGTTATAGATTGAAGTTTGTTCCTCTTTTTGCAGCCTTCCAAATTGGCTGTAGCCATTGTCCCTGCAGCTCTCACATTTGCAGAGAGACAGCCACAAAACACAAGCCTGTGAACCGATGAAAAAAACAGACAAGCTAACTCTCTAGGCTGCAAAGGAGGCATCCATAGCCTGAGAGCCTAAGCATGTGTCTGGCGTAATAATTTAGGCATTGAAAGTATTCAGTAAAATAATAGTGAAAATGGAATGCATAGTTGTGTGAAAATTTCAATATAGTTTGTAGTAGTAGTAGTAATAATAATAATAATAATAATAATAACAACAACAACAACAACCACCTGTTCAGAAGGTGTGGGGTGGCTCACATGGCCCACCTTTGGCAAATGGCCTGGATAAAAACACACTTAAGATAAGGAAGTGATGACAGACACTGTGTATGTGTATGGAGTACCCAAAACTGATAGGACGTCTGTCCCAGTCTGATCATCTGAATTAAACAAGAACTGGGAATTTGCAAAGAGACTTTGGAAACATAGTCAACCTGAAAAGGCATATAACAGAAGCATGAAAATCTTCTGTTTGATGGACCTTCAAGAGGAGTGTGGAGACCTTCCAGAGGAAATAGCAGCCAACACAATCTGATTCAACACTGCAAGAAGTCATCCTGTCAGCACCACAACCTACATCCAGACTGGGCAGCACAGCCCCATCATCGGTGCTGTGGGCAGCCGTCACACAGCTGGGAGCCTTATGGCTTGGGCTGCCACAACCTTGGGTAGAGGGGAACAGGCCTTCTTGGGGTTACTCACAGAAGGGAGTTTAGAAGCCTCTGGGTATTTATTAGCATTTCGTAAGTACGTAGTATATGGTTTATCTCTTTTACAATTGATATGGGTCATGAATGTATGGACTTGCTGGTTGCCAGTTAATTGTGTCATTAACAAATCATTAAAACTTGATTCCAGTTTGGTTAAGCTCTTGCACTGAGCATTTTTTCCCTGCGACAGGAGGACAGAGGAGAAATCTTTTCTGTTGCCAGAGATGAGTGGATAGGCAATCTTACATTAGTAATACAAATGGAGCAGCAGAGGTGGATTCACGGGCTACATGGAAGAAAAAAATCTAACTGATAAGGGTCATGATTATGGTAGTGCTCCCTGCTGGGAAAATGAAGTTGAGGGGTGAGACTTGGAGAATTTTAGGAGAAGCCTTGCAGAAGCACTTTCTCACACATCTTGGTGGGGCTCTGTCTAAAGCAAGTTGAAACAACAAGTTTTCCTGCACCAGGTGGACATTGAGTATTAAAGAACTTCATTTGAAAGCGTTGGAAAGATGTGTCCAGAAAAGCCTGACAAGTTTAATGAGCAACTAAAGTTGTCAGCTGTGGCAATGAATAGCTAAAAAGAGCAAAGTCTGGGACTCAGTAAGGAAGGGGCTCAGGAAAGATGTCCTGGTACCTGACTGGAAAGAGCAGAGACAGGAAGGCTCATTTCAGGAGTAGAGATGAATCTAGTGTTGTTTCACATGGCTTTGGAGAGAACAAATACCCCAGGTGTGGGCCTAAGCAGTAAGAGCTAAGTTGCTCCGAAAAGGAGGAACACTACTGCTTCATATTCTTTAACTACATCTGTGCTGCTGTTGCGTCATTCATCTTCATCTCTGCATGCAAATCTCTGGAACAGGACTAGGAATGGAACTTGAAAGAATTAGAACACTACAGTAATTTTCAGGAAAATTAGGGAATTAATGGTATCACTGAGAATATACCAATTAGAAAAACCCTATGACTTTTTACGTCCAAATAATTTATGGGACACTTTAATATTTATGTGGTGATATTGTTTATTATACTTAGATTGTAGCTACTCCCACTTCAAGATTTCCCACTTTTAATAACTTCCAGAGATTCATGGCTACACTGAAATATTATATTCTTGCACATTTTTTAGCTTCACCCAGCTCTACCAACTGCAGGTAAAAGCTTTTTCTTTAAGTTAATGCTTTGTAATCAGAGACTAATTATGGCATTTTCAACCAAAAATAAATTGGAAAAGATTAATTTTTTAGTATGAACTATTTGAAAACTACTTTGTGTATGCTGATTTGAAAGTATGAAATGGCTTATTGGGACTCTCAGTGCTATTTCTTAGTGTGAAGGGATAAATATAATAAATTCTCAACCATTTTCAAGTCATTCAATAACAGGCAAATTCCCTTTTCTCATAGTTTTACTTTTATAAAGTTTTGCAGTATGAAAACATAAATGTAAATACAGAAATTATTCACTTCACCAGAATGTTGGCAGATATATGACTTTAAATCATGCAGGAAATTTATGTAGAAAACTTTTGAAGGAAAATATAGTATTGTAATATTTTTACATAAAGCATAATTGGGAAGCTATGATTGGATAGGAAAATAACAACCCTTATTTAAAAAGTTGGCTCTTACTTTGACATATTGTTAAAAATCTAATGTCAAACTGGCAGTGACTTAAGTATTGTTAGGAGTTGTTGGTTCAGCATGACTTTTGACACCTTTTGTTCCATGTCTGATACTTATTTGAGTTGAACACTTCTTTTTCTTTACCACTTTTATAAAAAGTTTGTTAGCTTTTATAGCTCTTCCCTTCCTATGATAAATTAAAAGGCTTAGGGAGGAGTTGCTCCCCTGAGTTACTTCTAAAGTTCCGAAAGTTTTGGCACAGCCAACTTCTTAGTGTTCAATAACTTTTTAAAGAAAACGAGCTTTCTGAGAGACCCGCAACAGCTTCATCCTGTAACTTCAGGCCTGCGTTTACTGTTCCAGGGAGGAGTTGCCTTCCAATTTGGCACGAGGACAGTGGGGTCTGATGGCTGTTGTCAAGTGTTTGCTGCTCACAAGTTATTGGAATGGGTAAGTAGCCAAGACATGTTGCTATGGTGAAGAATTGTTTTGATTGAAAAAAAAAACTAAAACAGGGAGGAGGGCAGCACAGACCTACCACCATGAATAACTCTGTTATGGTGATGTATTATGAATCAAAAAAATGTAAATACCAGGTTAGTAAACTGGCAGTTCTGAAGACAGTGGTGATGTAGAATGGGGGAAGATAAAGATAAAAAGAATTGAAAGGAAGTTGCCTGGGAATTAATACAGACATGACGGAAGATTTCATTTTTAGATTAGAACTTTAATTAATCTTCCATTGGTAGTGACTGAACTGTATCATATAACTGGTAGTAACTGAAAAGGAAGACCAAAGTCTGGGGGAAAAATCTAATGAAACCATCAACAATTATTACACAAGTTTTGAGCCCACAAAGTATTACTTTCTGTGGCAACTTCAAGGCCGCATCCTGTGTATTATTTAAGTTTGATTTTCAGCTAAAAGAGATTTGCTTCATCCTAAAATTGCAACGTTTCCCACAAAATTAATGAAACAGTCACCTTTGGGACAGCTGTCCCACACACAGTCACACAAATGTAAATTTAGCCAGATACACAAACCATCCTTTTTAATTCAGTGATGGCTGTGAATCTTAATGGATTGTAGAGTTCTTCTTCTTTTAAAAATCTTTCCTCATGGGGTGGGGAACCAAATCTGATACAGCAACTGCTTGTTTAGACATCTGTGCAAACCAGCATTCATCCAATTTGCTGTCAACAGCTTGAAGTCATGCACATCATTATCAGATGCTGTGCTTTCAGACAAGAAAATGCATCCATTTTTAAATTTTTCTTCCCCTACCCCTGCTTCCTTCCCCACTATGTCAACCCTCAGTATAGGGAGTGAGGAAGCAGGAGGAAGACGCTGTTAACATGGCTGGCTGGCTTGGTGCAGGTGGTGCACTGGGGATTGCTGCACTCCTTAGCAGGTGGCACTGCAGGGGAGTGGATCATCTTTTGAGATGCTCACATCACATAATGGAGTTTGGGAAGGGAAAGGAAGCACCCAGGCCAGAGGAGGGGGGAGACTGGGATATGCAGGACTTACGTAGGCAGGTCCAGCTCTATAATTGGTAGGAATCTGTGTTGGATCTTCCACTTGTCACCTGCAGGAGATGTGGGACTTGGAACAAGAGTCTGTGCAGCGAACACAAGAGAAGTACTTCAGATGCCATGAATGTAATGTTTATTGTGATCACTGCTGTGGTGCAGCAGTGGATAAAAGTAGACCAGTATCCACACAACTGAACAATAAATAAATACATTGTCAGTAATACCCTGTTCTTACACAATGGTCTCCACCCATAGATTTCAAATTTCTTCCCAAAGAAGCCTGACATTATTATTCATATTTTTCTGAGGGGGAAGCTGTGGTAGAAGACAAGGGAATGATTTCTCCATGGTTACCCAGCAAAGCAGTGATACACCTGGGACAAGGACACAGTCTTCCCAAATGCTTGTCTGCAGCTATACATGTGAGAAACTGCTGTTCTGCATATGCTGGTGGCCTGTTCTTTAAAAAGGAGTGCAGATTTGCTGGTATTAAGAATCTGTCTCTTAATATTGCAAGGTAAATAATAAAAAATCCTGCTAACTTAAGAGCTTGCATAGGCAGATTTCATGCTTGAGCTTACAATTTAACCAACTATCTTCACAGGTAATAAGATCATGACCAATAAAGATAAATCCATCTTGCTTTTTTCATTCTGTGTGTCCATGTGATTCTCTAACATAATCTTAGAGGAGCATGGATAGCCTGTGATCTGTCATCTCATGATGTGTGTGTTGTTTTTTGTTTTGTTTTGTTTTGTTTGTTTGTTTTGTTTTGTTTTTGGTTTTGTGTTTTTGTTTTTTTTTTTCCCCCTAAAGTGTTTGAGGAGCAATACAGAACTGTTGCTTTTGAGAAATTATTGCTGGTGATGTTGCAGGCTCAAATCCATCCTGTCTTTCAGTGGAACAGCAAAATTTGTGACTAACAAGTAGGCTTTAAGATTTTTTTTTCCCAGTTGGGTAAAATCACACCCACAAAGGCCACTCCTTCTGAAGAACTGAGTAAAAGTGTCTCTGGCTGTATCTCCTGGCCATAGAGAGTAGTATAATCCAAATCAATATAGGCCTGTGCCCCAAGGCAAGCAAAGATGAAAAAGCTGTGTAAAATTTGTAATGAAACATTCCTACAGTCATCCTTCTGGCAAAAATAATGTGCAAGAAAAGGACAATTGATGTTAATAATTCATACAGCTCTAGAAAGCAGTTACTGTGTTTTCCTTGATTTAAAACATAACTAAATGATGTCTGTCCAAGACTTTGTGTTCCCATTGAGGAAGATGTAGCCTTGATCTGCCTAGAAACCCTGGTAAATCCATGACTGCCTTAACACATCATTGACAGAACAGTTTAATACCTACAGTATTAAAATGATCAGATCCTTTGAAAGCCAGCCAAACAACACAGAAACTCATTTCCAGAACTGACTTCTGCATCTTTCTAGTTACCCTCCTAGTCCCCTCCAAAAACTCCTGTACGTATTTTCTATATGGTGAGAGGAAGTCCTGAATCCTTAGCTCTTTGCCTGAATTTGGGAGCAAATTCCCAAGTTACTCTGCATGTCTTAATTTTAAACTGGTGTAGTCTGTGGGTTTTTTTTTTCTCTAGTTGAGGCATTGCTTAGGCACAATTATACACTTTATCAGAGGTGCCGTCCAAGGTGTGGAGGAAAATGGTCTTGCACTCTTGGGCTGTGCCTCCACTGTCCTGTTTTGAGCTCTCCTTGGGATCAGCACTGATCATCATGGTGTCACAAACTATGTTCCAGATGGGCAAAACACAGGGAAATACACCACAGGGTGGAAAAACTGTGGGAGGCCTGAGGTTCATCTTTCCCTGAGAATGCTCACAAACATGAGCGAGCAGGGCGTAGCTGGCATTCCCACAGCAAGGGAGAGGCGTGGGTCCTGTCCGTGATGGGTTTGGGGAGTGACCCTGCCATTCAGTGTGGCGTTGGTGTGGATGGGTGATTGCTGCCCCAAGGCTTCTGATGGACAGCGCTGGATCAGGGCTTGTGCTTCTGGAGCCTCCTCTCCTTCGGCATCTCATGAGTCCTGCTCCAAGCATGACCCACACTGCCAGGTCTCCTACGCAGGGGCTGTCAGCAGCTGTGCCAATGTGCATGAAGCTGTCTAAGGAGCCCCAGGCAGGGGTGGGGGCTGCAGTCACCCTCTGCATTGCAGCTGTTTCCACATAAGTGACAGCCATGGGGGCAGTTGTGGTTGCTGCTGCAGCATGCAGCTGCCTCAGGCCGTGGCAACTGATCTCACCTCATGTACTTTTACCTCCCCATCACCTCATAGCCTCTCAAGACTTGGGGATGATCTGAGCTAGCCAAACTCCAGGTGAACTCTGGTGACCTGTTGGTTTTTTTTTTTTTTTTTTTTTTTTTTTTTTTTTTTTTTTTTTTTAATCACCTGGCACATTCCCTAGTGACTCATCTGCTTTTAATGGAGCTGCTTTCAATTCATTTCACCACTAGTGAAACTTATAAAATCTGATGATCTGAAGCAGAAGTAAGAATGGACTACTAGAGGGAAAAATAAGTGCAGGAGTCATAGACTCATCCATTTTATATTATCTTACTGAAAGGTAGAGATATGTGAATATACAGTAATGAGACTGCATCTGAATTAAAAACAACACAGCAATACTAACTAATGATACTGGTAACCCCCCGGGCTCCCATCTCTTATGCTTCAAGGTCTCAAGTGAAGATGTATAGGTTTCTCCTCAATCAGTCGTTCACCAAGCCTGACCACTTTCCTATGCATAAATATACACGTACTTGCTCCCTCTGTCTCCGTCTCTCACAAAAATCCAAAACATTTTTCTTCTTTCATAATTTCCTTGATGTTCTATCATCAGTTTTCTATTTTGCCATCCAATTTAATCAGATTGATGTAATATTAATGTAATTTTTAAAAATACCATGTATTACAGCGAGGCCTAAGCAAAGAAGACTAGAGCAAGGGAAGTTTCTTATTAGGCAAATGGCTATCTGAAGTACAGAAGCAGCAAGACCAATAGTAAAATTCATGTGTCTTCTGACAGGTTGGTCAAAAATCCCACTGAAGCAAGTATATAAAAACACTCTATTTTCTTCAACTTTATCCCTAAGTAGTATTCTCCTTTATTCTTTTTCTAGTTTAACTGGCTAGCTTAAAAGCATGAAAAACCTAGTCTTTCTCCCTCTCGCATACTTGGGGCTGGCATCTTTTTTTCTCTCTTTCTGTGGGCTGGAGAGAGGTCAAGTTCCTTTACTGAGCCATGTATCATACGTAGGGAGAGAAGAATTTGGTGCCATCTGCAGCAGCCTGAATGGTAATATATTATACCTGTATTAGATGGCCGTGAGTTGCTGTCAGATCAGTGGTTCTATTTTGCTTGTCTGTCTTCATTTTGCAAAATGGTAGGTGAGGACCTGAACTGAAAAGCTATTGAGAATCAGGTTCTTTATGCTTTTTGGCCACACATTTTGAGAGAGAGAAAACTATTTACTGTGGAATTTAATCTGAAACCTGGAAAACTCCTTGCCAAAACACAAGTGGGAATAAAAGCTGAAATGAGCACTTTATATTGCAATCTTTAGGAAACATTGCATTTAGTTTGCTTTCAGAAGCAGCTGTTCATTGCTGGATGGTGACAAGGCAGAGGGTGGCAGTGAAGGCTTCACCCTTCCACAAAGCCATTTACCAGTTTCTAATCTAAAAGCAATCTTTAAAAATAAATGAAAAGTGAATGCAGTCTGTATGCATTCAGAGATGACCTAGCACACAGTTTACAGCTGCTTAAAAGAGGAGAATTCAGTGTGTGTGTGGGATGCTGGAGAATTGCCCTCTATTTGGATATGCAAAATAAAGATCTGTTTTGTAAAGGAGCTGAGCACCTGGAACTTTCTTCTGGCATTAGCCTACCAGCCAGATAAAACAGATAAATGCTTATCTAATCAATCTGCTAAATAATTATTTTTAAATTAAATAGACAGTAAAAAAAAAAAAACCTTAGTAGCAAAGCTGTCTAGTCAATACCTTTGCATAAGTACTGTGTGAGTACAGAATGCTAAATAGAGGCTACACTGATATTTGTGTATATACAGAATATACACACACATATGCCTTCTCCCACCCATATCTACACTAGAAAAGAAAAGATAGGATAGCTGATGTATGAGCCAAGAAAAACATTTATTTTGGACGATGCCTTTTTAGAACTGACTTCTATGCAGAATTCAAAAAATGTGTTTGAAATTAGAGAGGTCTGTTTATGAAGGACGTAAAAAAATAGATGGAAGAAGAAATCACTTAGAGAAATGCTAATCCCCTCCTCCACAAACTGCCCTTTGCTATGACCCTGACCTTTACTTCTGTCACTTGAAAAGATCCTTAAATATTTGTTGTGATATTTTGGGAATAGACAGGTACAGATAGAGCTATATGCTGCCTGCTCTGACTCATTCCTTCCCTACAGATGAAGGTAGAAGGGAAAAATTATCCAAACATGCATACAGCCACGTTATTTTTAATGCAGTAAGACATTAATGTTTGAATTAAAACGGTCCCTCAAAGTTATTAATTTTCAGTAGTGCAACACTGAGCTCTGAAAGAACACAAAATAAATAAGTGATGATTTCAGTAATCATCATACTTGTACATTTTCTTACTACAATAATTACTTAACTTCCAATGCTATATGTGGTCACATGGATGCGCACTTAGCTGAACATATTTGTTCTGTCACAATCTGCAGCCGTGCTGTAGGTGTCCAGTTTGTCTACACTAAACGTGATATGTTTCACACATGCGACTGCTAGACACGCAACTGTGAGAACAGTTTCTACTTTTATTAATGCTAACTGTTACCATGCCTGCTACTGCCAAGTGCTGTGCAGCAATTACAGTGAGCTGCTTAATATAGTGGCCAGTGGGAAAGGAGGAGACTCATTCTCTCTTAGTGGTGCAGTCAAATGCAGCAGCTGTTTTGGGGTTAAAAACATGTACACAGCTGGCTGCCAGGTACTCGCTTTTGTTCTCTAAAACACTCACTTGCTCTAACTACACCTAAGCAATGGATGCATTTCACATTCTTGGCATTATATTTGAAGATCTTTTGTTGATTTTTGGAGTTTGAGATTTTGTCACGCACTCCAAGTTTTTATGGTGTGAACTTCAAACAATGTATGTGTTGATTATGTTTCTTAAACTCAGTTTCTGAAAGCCTTTGAACTCTCTCCCTCTCTGTGATAATCTCTGGACATATCCAAAACTCTTTTGAGAAAGAAAATACCTTGGAAAGGATATATTGACCTAGTCCAAATCATATTGGCTGCTACACCTTTGGGAATAATGCTCTTTTCAGATGTGTTGCTGTTTGTGCACCTGAAACTGCTGCTTATCTGTGCAAAAGTAAGCCAGACTGTTTAAGTGAGTGACGGAAAACATGAAATTGATTTGCTACCCTGTACAGAACATTATGGATTTGTTTTTATTGTTATCAAGTTTACGTCATATCAGTAATTTGAAATTACTGGTGAAACAACAGTACTTACTTTAGGAAGAATGAGGACCATGCCATTCTGTGATAATTTTTTTATGATCTAGCTTACTGCAGGGACATTAGCAAGCACATGTATTTTCTTTAACTGTTTCTGTCCTTGAGTTCAGGATTAGGTCATAGTATATCTTACCTGCCTTGCACGACCATAAATGACCCATCACACATATGTCACATGTCACATGTGACAAACAAACCAAAACTCAAGCCAATACTTTGAAGATCATACTTGCAGTTTTATAAACTCTTAAGGAGGCATTGTGGCCTCCTCTGCTTTTTTGTCTTGTTTCTGTAGTTAAAGTCTTACTTGTTATAACTAAAAGAAAGCTTTCATAAGCTAACTAAAAGCTGAAATGTGACTTGTCTTTTTTGTGTCACGTGGAGGAATGTACTGTCTTTTAAAAATTAATTTATCTTGCTTCTTAGAATTGCTTTGCAGCTATGCTGCGGAGATAACACAACAGTATCAAACACACCTTCTGTCTCCAAGAGAAGACAAAGAGCTGGGAGTGATTCCCCAAACAGTCATTCATCATGCAATGTTCAGAAAGTCATGAGCAGAAGTGCTAATATAGCTCTCACTTCCAGGGTTACTCTACATATGTAGGACAATTGTCTTCCTTACAAGAGCAATTGGAAAACTGGAGCTTCTGCAGTTGTTGTGTGCTTATTTTTAATCAGTATTAACCCAGTATTTCAGAACAAGTTCAAAAGCAAACAAATACAGTAAAAATGTGAATTTGTGATGCGTGTTGCCTGTTTGTGTCTCTGACTTTTTACACAGTAAACCCCTTTTTCCCCCCATCTCTATATTTCCTGATGCAAGCTGATTAACAAATATCCTGTGCTAATGTCTTAGAACATTTTACTCCCTCTCTCCCCCACACCCCCCAGGTGATAAGATCTTAGTTGGAGAGATCGAATATTGATTAATTAGTTCTCTTGAGGCTTCATTTTTAAAGGACAAATGCTGACATTTTGAACATGTCCTGAATCAGTTCTTCTGTTTTACAAACACAGTTGTCAATTTAAAAAACGGAGGTTCTGAAACATAAAATATACCACACTGAAAAATCCACATGCTGTGATTTTACCAGGAGTGAAGACTTACTTTTACTCTAGAGAGTACAGAGACTTCTTGCAGTTCAAATAATAGAAAAAGCAGAGCACTTTACTGGCATTTTTAGGTCATGTTTCAATACATACTGAAATATTCTCTTTTATTCCCGAGTTGTTCCAGTTTGAATTATTTTTGTATTTCTTCCAGCAAATTCTGTTATGGAGTTTGAGCTCTCATTAGAACTATAATTTATTTTCTCCTTACAGTTGTATAAAGCCACTGAAGCTTTGTGACTACATTGGGAGCTAACTGGGTGGCAGATGTACAGAGGTATAATTAACATAATACAGACCGAATGCACATCTACTGTAAGATCTACATTTGCAATTAATCTAGTATTTATTTGTAGCAAGAGAGAGGGGATGACTTCTTACTCTTTCACCTAAAGAGTCTAAAGCCATAAAATTCATTAGGCAGGGAAAACACAACAGTGAATATACAGCTCAGTAACATAAATGAAGGAGAATCTACTTTCATTTTTGTACATAAAATATGGTGGGTTTTTTGTGTTTGTGTTGTTCCCCCCTCCTCCTTTTTTAATTCTTTTTAAAAAAGGTTTCTATTACAAGTGCTGTTATGTGTGGCTCTAGCAGCTTTCCAAGTGAGTCATCAGCTGTGTTTGGATCCAGACTTTCAGTTTTACTGCACAGGCACCTGCGACTTGAACGAAAGGATTTCCTACATTAGCTGGCAAAAACAGTAGCTTTTTATAATCTAAGGATCATCAGCTTGAGAGAAAGAACTAGCACCTCAAAACAGTGAGTGGCAAACCTTGGAATCGCTTAACGGCTCAGTTTAGCCTTTCCCAAGGCGGCGTGGCTGTGCATTCGAAGGGAGGAATGGGCAGATTGTTTTCACCTCTTGTTCTACAAAAGGGGCAACGCCTGGCTCCTCATTGCTCCCCAGTAATAAATGCTACAAAGTACGTGGGGTCACTACAAGGAGGTGAAATAGCTCAAACAACTTGGGATCCCCTGTGTCAGGTCCAGTATCAAAATGCTATCAGGAGCTGAAATATGGAGTAGAAGGATCCTTCTGCTGTCCATGGAAATGATATAGCTTGATGCCATTGGAAGTATTAATATCATTAATCATTATCATGACTTCTTGCATTTTCCAACTTCTTTTTCTTTAAAGAAATCTGTATTTCAACACTTGTTTTATTGGTGAAAAGAACCAAAAATAAAGGTAAACCAAGTGTAACCACTACAGAAGGAATTAAGTTCTTTTGTACAGGTCCTGAAACAGAGTAGAGCAGAATCTGGTTAAAAGTTTCTCATGACAGCTATTTTAAAGTATGAGCTCTCTTTATTTAAAAAATAATATAAAACCTGTTTTTGAAAGAGAAGCCTATTTGGTTTTTGGCAAACCAATTTTTATTTCATTTATACTGATTTTTGTATTAAGGATTTTTTTCCCTCTATGAAAAATCAAAGTGGAACAAAAGATTGACGTAAGTGAAGATGTCAAAGATGTCAGTCTTTTAATATGGAGATGTAACATAGCAAAAAAAAACCCAAAACACCCAAAACACTAAAACAAAAACAAAAAAACCCACACCTGAGCTACTTTCTGAATAGTTTTAATAAGATTGGAACTATTCTGTTCATCTCAGTGGAGTTTCAGTAATTTCATGTTAATTTTGTTCATTATTTCCCTGCAAGAAAGTAGAGGATTGAAGATCTCCACAATTTATTGTGATTGAAATCTCATTTTGTCTGTCAGTCTGCAGCAGGCTTTTGTTCCCAGTGCACGTCAGCATTGAGAAGGCAGAATGACCACAGGTACGTCCCTGTCCCAAGCACCGGCCAGACAGAGCTCAGCCAGCTTGTCCAGCCCCACGGGCACTCGGGTGTCTCCTGAGGTGACTGTAGTGAAATCTGGTACCACATATTCAGTAGATGGAGTCTTTTAAAATGAAGCATAGCAGCTAGTTATTTTTTTTTGTTCATTGGTCCTAATTTTATTCCCTCCTGATAGCGACAGTGTCAATAGACATGCTCCTGCAATGTACTGTGCAAACATGAAATTACACAGTTAAGTAGTCAAAAGTCAGAATGTGTAAGCAGAGCTACACCTTTGCTCAAATACCATTACCTCCGAGTTTTAGTCATTTCTTCATGGTTCTTAATCATACTCAGCTCTGATTGATTAGTGCCTTAAGGGCATATTTCCCTTGGCATGGAAGTCTCATTGAGCTTTCTGTTCCATGCTGATTAATGCCATTCAGTTTATGCCTGTTTCAGTTTGGGACTCCTGTCAGTCTGGAGCGGGGGGAGAGTCCATCTGTGACTATAGAGATCAATCATTTGGGTGCAATTAGTCTATAATAATTTATAGCGTAAGATCAGTTCTGTATGATAGTGCTTTTCACAGCTGCCTCTGAGTTGCTAGTATTAATTCAGTCAGAGGAATTATGAAAAATTTCCTTGCAAAATATGACTTCTAACTGCTGGAAACAAACAAATATTCATATCTCAATTTCTGGTGTATTCCACCTAAAAGGTTTGAGAGATTTCAGGAACACTTTTTCTCAAGTCTAAATGCAATCCTTTTGCAAGTACTATGCTTTTATTATATTAGGCTAGGAACAGATTAATCAGAAAGCTAGATTTTTTTTCAATTCTTAGTTATTACCATCTTGCACACTGTAACTATGTTGACTTTGCTTTTCTTTTCAGAGACTGAAGTAATACTGAAAAGCCCACTCTTCATTTCTTAATGGTATTTGAAAGTATAGATACTTCAGACTTTAGCTGCGCTGTTATTGTCATGTGTTGTGGACTATTTTTATTCAAAGTAAAACATTACTTATGTAAGCAGATTTTTTCCACACTATCACAGGTTTAGAGGGTGATTTTATGAATTTAAATGGACTATTTTAGGCTTCTGTACCTGTTGTCTGACACGGTCATTTTCATGTCCATATATAAACAACGGAAATGATTGAAGGCACAAGTCCTGCCTTAACCTTAACATACAGAATGTTTTCAGACTGCAGACCGAAACATCACAGATCTGTGGTATCAAACTGCACTGATTTATCTGCTTAAATGTCAACATACTCTCTATTAGGGAGAATACGTTATGTACTACTCCACATATTCCGTATAGTGCCCATTTACACCAGGTACCACAATCTTACAGCTTTACCTCTTGAATTGCAATAGAGATATTCCACATAAGCCTGTTTCTGAAAAAAAATTAAGCCATATGTCATGTGCTGATAACACTTTCCCACACGGTTATAAATGCAAGTGCTATTCTGCTTCCTTGTCACAGAATTTAGTTAACTTACACATCTGTGTCCATAGCATCAGTTTGGGCACTCGGCTTGTTAGTCACTAGTTCAAAATCCACTCAGAGGCTTGCTACCCAATGTAGGCTTGCTGTAAGCCAAAGGGCTGTTGACACACTGGGCATGAATTCCATAGAAAAAAGTTCTTAGATGAGCATCATGTGGTCTGCGTGTGCTTACAAAGAGGTACGTTAGTGGAAAATATATTGGCAATGCAAGCAAAACACCAGCAAACAAAATCAGCTCACAACGTGAAACATTAGGAAAATGAAAGGCAGGACATATCTAAAAAAATGGAGATACTTATTGATGCTTCTTCCAAATAGTGAAATAAAATTGCGAGGAGAAAATCAGAAAGAGGTGGGGTTTTGTTGTTATTGTTTTTCTTTGTCAACGGGCTTCAGTAAACTGGCAAAGAAAAGCTAAACTTACAAAAAATATCCAACTGTAGCCCTGAGTTACCTGAGAGCTGCAGAAAAGCAAGCGAGGCACATGGATGTTAGTGATGATGAGAAGTAAGAGGGAACAGGACAGCAGCTGCTCCTTCAGAGCCCCACAGGAGGGCTGCAGGTGCGTGTGAGGGCAACTGCTCCGCTCCTGCTCACCAAGGGGGTGGAAGTCACAGGGCTGAACGGTCAAAAGAGAACCTCATCCTCTTCCTCCACAGAAGTAATTATTCTCTGGCCTTTCTGTATAATGAATCAGATCTTTGAATCACTGACCTGAACAGTCTGAAGTACCACTATACTGGCAAAAATTGATTTGATTGACTTTCCTTTTGGTTTTCACTTGAACTGCTCTCTTTATTTGTCTCTGGAAAGCTCTATTGGTTGGCTGTCCATCCTGCAAACTTTGGCCGGTATTGGATTTTCTAATAAAATGCCACTGAATAAAAAGGAGCCAGGGATGGAGGCTGCAACAAAAGTCTGAGGAGCATCAGTGAAAATAAATGGCAGGAAGCAAACTTTCCAGTGTTTTTCCCTCCCCTCCCCAGCACTTTTGGGAGGTGAGGTCCACCACACACCCAGCCTGCAGGGAGTTCCTGCACTCTGCTTCCATCAGCACAAAACCAATTACTCCTGGCTGTTTATATGTCTGCGCAGTGGGTGAAAGGCATATCAGGCCCTGAGTGTTTTAAATTCTGAGCAGAATATTTGATATGGCTGCACTGTGAGATTTTCATTCATCCATATAATAGCTGTGTGCTTTGTCCATGTAAAGCTATTTCATGATTTTTGTCTTTTGACACGATTGTCACTGGGCTATGCAATTCTTAAAATATATTCCTTCTACAATTCCACAAAGCAACAATTATTTAAAAAGGAAAAATAAAACAGTTACTTCTGTTTGAGGACAAAGAAGAAGAGAAGAAACCTGACAGAATTGAATATTTTAACTTCTCAGAAGTCTGAGATTTACCAGGGGCAGTCTGGTCTTGAGGTTTAAAATCTAAATTATTGGGAAAGCATAAAAGTATTATTTTGACAGAATACCTTGCCTTTCCTATTTTCTCCCAGCTATGTATTTTTACCTTTTTTTTTTTTTTTAACTGAAATCTTAATTATGAAACTCGTTCTACCTAACAATAATTTTAGCAAGTAGGTCATCAGCTCAGTCCTTTAGGAAGTCTTATTGCTTGCTACCATCTTCTAGGCAATTATGTGGATATTTTAGTATGTTCAACTAGAGAGAAATTATCCTGGAGGACGCTCATGGTTGTTTTGGGGTGTGCACAGGAGTCAAAGCAGTATTGCTATGGAAAATCGTTGAAACAGTGATGCCTCAAACTAGTAAGTCGCCATAGCAACCTAAAAAAATAATGACAGCTGTACCAAGAAGTTTGCTAACAGAAGCTCTTAACACATTTGTCTAGACTCAGTCATATTTCATACTCATTATAATCAGGAGCGTGATTGTAAGAAAATGAAGTGCAGAGGAATAGATATGGAATATCTGCTTTTTCTGGCATTTCATGCTAGCTTCAGCTAAGTTATCTGACCTTGTCTACGCCCAATATAGCCATAAGAGTTGGACAGAAAAATGTTTAACAACATATCTTAATTAAAACTTAACTTATTCTAGTATGTACAGCATTTCATTTGTTATGTGGAAATTTATCTTTTATAAGCAAAAAGCTAGGTCTTCTGAAAGCAAATAGGAGGATTCCCATGCTCATAATGTTAACATTATTTGCTGTAACAGTCTGTATTGAAAAGACTGAATGAAAAATGCAGCAGTAGGAGAGAGAATGTTTTAAAATGGCCTTGCTTAGGTCCAAATTACTGACTACTGATAAAAAACTAGAAGAATTCTGTAGGACTGAAGTAACATTGGTAAAGCACAAGAAAGATGTCTAGCTTTGCTCTGCTAAAAATGTCCAAACACACTAGAGAATAAGGCAACTGTCTGTACAATCATTGAGCTATAGTATGTAGCAAGAACTATTATTTTTATGGATTGATATCAGTCTGAAAGACATGAGGCATGGGCTTCTGATTTTAAGGCAATTGAATTTTTATAATTTTTATAATTATGCATAACTGTTTCCTATCTAAACAAATATTGTATCTGATAGGACAGAATTCTCTACAGGACCTTATGAAGGGAAGAGTTAATTACAGAACTGAATAAAAAGATTAAACTGATTTTATCGTGATTATATTTTTATTGTGATTTCTGCCAAGAATACATATTCTTGAGGTTTTGAAAAGGGCAATTTAATAAAGCTGAAAAAAAATTTGAGAAAATCAACCGGAGAAAAGGTAAACAGAAAAATTAGAAAGATAATTGCCCATTGTTGAATAACTTTTTATTGGATGCCCAAATTGCATATATCAGAATGGTGTTGTTGCAGCGACTTAAGGGACGAACAGTATGGGTCAAAGTAAAATGAAAAACATCTACAAATCATAGTGAAAAGTGGAAAAAAAAAAGCTGGAGCAGTCATAATAACAATTGTCTTGGATTTTAGAAAGTAGACAGTAGAAGCAAAATGTTAAAGACAAAATATATGGTTAGCAGTTATAGGAATGAAAATGCAATGAAAAGTGTTCAGTCACACTGGGAATCCCAATAATATCATATTCTGTGACTGTATGATGATAGCAGAACTGAAAAGAATTCATGAAAAGTGGAACCTCAGTCACTTGGTGTCTGCATTTGGGAAAAGCCAGATGGTAGAGTCATATGACATGGCGATGTAGACTTTTTAATTTTAACCAGTTACACAGTAGTTTATTAAACTTAAGACATTTTAAAATCTGCATGTCTAACGAACTTGCATCCTATAGTTTTAAAATAACTAGCAAATGACCCCCATTGGCGTTTAATGCTGTTGATTACAGTCTTGAAATGGGGGAAGTTTCGAGTTGGGAAAAATCTAATGTTGTGCCAATATTTAAAAATGATAACAGGACTAACTCAGGAAATTAAAGGCCTATAAAATTGAGATTGCTCAAACACAATTAATGTCCATCAACATTAGCTTCTCAAAAATAAATTTTGTCAGACTCATTTGGTACCATCCTTTGATGAGATTACAAATCCTTTTCAATCAAGATAATATTGCTGATGTAATAAACTTTTTGAAAGGATGTGCATTCACACCAGAAGACATTTTGTTAAGAAATAAAGCAATGGAAAATCCACCTAACATCTATAAATTTACTTAAAAATTAATAGGTCTTATAACTGTCCATAAGGAACCATCGTGGTGAAGGGTTGTTCCTTGCAAGGTTCCCTCCCCCTACATTATCTGTATTAATGAGACAGGAAAACATGACATTTTGTTGATGAAGTTTTCTTGTACCACTAAAACTGGTGGAGAATTAAATGACAAATGAGGCTGGTGAGTGACAGAGAGCAATCTGAATTTCTTTACAAAATGGAACAAGATGTTTTTTGGAAGACCAAGCAGTGAGGAACAGTGTGAGCCACTCTTGTAGGATGGAAGACTCCATGCTGGGAAATACGGACTGAAAAGGATTTGATTTTATGATAGATAATCAGATACACATGGAGCTCCTGTGGTGCGCCACAGCCAAAGTGCTAAAATGATCACTGGACTATAATCAGGAGAATATGAATAAAAGCATTACTCAGGCAAAGATTTACTGTGAGGGAAAAGGGAAGGTGTTACAGGGGCTGTAGCTCCTTGGCGATGTCTGGCTTGGAGCTTTATGCATCTGATGGAGGAGAAAGTGGGGCACAGCACAGTTCCCCCCACATACCTGTGCTGGCATCCAGCAGCCTGCTGCTGCCGTGCTGCATCACTGCTGCTGGTACCCTCTTCTAAAGGACTTTGGTATTTTTGGTTTATCAAGGAAAAAAAAAAAAAGGGTTTTGACAGGAACTCTGGATGAGCTGAAAGGACTAGAAAACACACTGAAAATGAAAGACTGAGGTTCAAGCTCTTTAACTTACTGAAGAATAGAAAACTAGTATAAAGGCATCTTTAATTTCTCTGGCAAAGATTAGAAACATCCACTGCCTGGAATCAGAGAAATTTAGGCTTGAAGTAACTTACCACAGAGAAGGGAACTGACCACTGGAAAAATGGACTGAAGACTGCAGTGGACCTTTTCTGAACAGAAAATTTAAAATCAAGATCAGTTTCCAGTCTGTCTTAGCTGCAGTATTGGTCTTGATACAGAAATTAATTTAGGGGAGTCCTGTAGATGTATTATGAAAGAAGTCACGTTAGATAATCAACATATCCCTTCTAATATTAAGATCTTTCAGTCAAACATGTGAAATGGGCATGTTATTCGGCTGAGGTGGTCTGGGACAAGGACTTAAGGACATTCTTAAAACATGTGCTTTACAAATACTTTTGATTTGTAAGATAGATATGAGGCATATAAGCTATGAAATGTTCTAATTCTTCATTACGGAATAAAAGATTGATTCTTCTGATTGACACAAATGACAGAAATTCACCTAAATTACAAAAGCTGGTCTTTCATCTCCAGAGAAGAGTATTCAGAGATCCTAATTTCTGTTGTGTAGGGAGGGGAAAGAGTAATGCATTGCACCTCTGGACTTTAGCTCTGGAAGTCGGGAGGGTCTGTCCTGCTGTGGGAACACAAATGAGAGCCCCAGCCTGCCTGAGGGCCACCCTTGTCCCCCTGGTATGGAGCCCTGCAGGAGATGTGTTAGGGCTGGGCTTGGGGACAAGAGATGAGGTAACAGAGGGGCTGGAGTAAGGGCAGAGCTGGAGACTCCTGCCACTACTATGTTTCAGATGCCTTTATTTGCTCAAAGTTTTCTATTTTGGGTCAATTCTGCTTAAAAGTACATAATAACTCAAGCCATTTCTCCGTTCTCCTTGCACCTGCTGGCACCTGTTTCACCTCATTATACCTGCTGGCATAATGTGGCTTGCTGTTGAGTCGTAGCTCTTACAGCTGATCCAGTCATCCTGTCCTCTGCCACCCTCCCCTTGCTGCTTGCAGTGATTCAGAGCCTGGCCTTCGCATGCAGCCTCCACCAACAAGTTAACAAAAAGAGGAAGAAAGCCTTTTAAAACACACCAGCACACTCTGCTGCTCTTACGGTTGGTGGTTTGGTCTGTGTTATAAGCATGCTGTCTGCACTTTCCTCCATGAAATGGCAGAAGGCATGCCTCCTTGTACATGGTTTGTTGACAAAAACTCCAAGATGTTGTGAACTCCAACTCTGCTAAAAGAAAAAAAGCTGGTGTGACAGGGGAGCAGCATGGAGGGGACTGTGGCAGGCTGGGGAGTGCTGTTGTGGACCTTGAGGGATTACTGCTCCAGGCTGCCCCTTGAAAGAGCTAAACATCCCAAAAGACAAACATCCCAAAGGGGTGAACAGAGAAGGGCAGGTTTCCTATGGGTTCTTCAGCCACCTGGTAGCATTCATGACAACCTGAAGAGCCAATTTCCTTCAGAGGTTGCCTCAGAAAACATATCCTATCTTTGCTTAATACTGTAGATTTTTTCCCCTTGGTTTGCAACTCTGTCTCAGAGACATTTAAATAAAGGTGCAGCCTCAGCATTACTTTGCTTATACGTATACTTGAGTGTATGTATGTACTATCTACATCTGGAATGAGAGGCTGTATTAAAAATAAAATAATTATAAAAATAAAATGAAGTGGCCTCACATGGAAAGCATTTGGAAAGGAAAATACCAGAGTAAAAATGGAAAAATAAGAACGTGTCAGGCCAGCTGCAGGTTAGGAGCAGCTCTCTGAGAAGCCAGTGGGATTTGCTGATGCCCTGCATGAGAAGGCAGAGATGAAGCAAATACAGCTGGTCTGCAGCACTCTGGTGACCAAGGCTTTAGTCATGCCTGCAGTAAGCCTTTTAGCTTTAGCCTTGCTGGCCTCAGGAGTATTTTTCAGAAGCTAAAGATGACAACTTTAGCAAAACTGTGCCCACAGACAGTGATGACCTAGAGGGAGATCCCTGGCGCAGGCAGGAGGAAGCTTTTGAAGGTGCAGGTGTCAGCAGGTACCTGGGGAATGGGGGAGCATCCCTGCCCTCCTTGATAGGAAGGGGAAGTTCCCCTGACAGTAAAATTCATATATTAAACCCTTCTTACTTTATTCCTACGCAAGAGTAAAGACACCCTGCACTAAAATAAAGCTGTCATACACAGAGGTTTTTGTCAGTCTCTAAGTTAAGAAAGGACTTTAATACCTCCCTTCAAGTGATCACTCATGATTAAAGTTAGTCATGATTTTAGGAACCTCAGAAAATAGGCCACCTGATAAACTCTGCTTCAGGTTAAAATAAATTACATTTAAAAAAAGTGTGTTTCATGACAACTAACATAAAGAAGAGATATCGCAGCAACAAAGCTGTGTCTTAAAAATTATGAAATTGTTTGATCTTTCAATAATTGAAGAGGCTCCATTACCATGCAAACAGAAAACAGGTTGGCTATTCACCTTTTGGAAGATGGCATTTGCAATGCTATAATAGAAGAGAAGAATCTTATAAAACTAATGAAGGAGCATAAAAATGCAAATTACTGCAGCTAATTGGCTGTGCCTTCTTACACCTTCTGAATTATTAATATATGACCAAGTAAATCTGCCCATTTTAAATATTATAATGAAGAATAACATTGTGTTCTACACTCTTGACTGGATAATGTTTGTTCCCTTAATTTTATGTTGAGTTGCTCTTGTTTGCACTAGGAAGATTCTTGCAGTGTTCTGTAAAACTCTGCAGGCCCAGCACTCTTCTCATGTAGACTGACATCACTGTATTTTCTATTTATAATTCATGACTGGAAAACAAAAAAAAGACAGAAGATGATGCCATTATTACTATAATGCTAATTACATCTTGTGCCGTTGGCACTAACGTTTAATCAGAAAGCAGGCACAGAATCCTGCAGACACCTATTTACCTGCCGATAGGTGAATAATTCCATCCATTTCAGTATGGAAACTTACATTCAACAGTCGTTGCTGCCCAGGGGGTTGAAAAAATCAAAATAAAATAAAATATTTGATAACAAGGTTGATATATTTGCATTTCCCCCCCTGAATACTATTTCTTCTCTCGTGTAGAAAACTTGGGAAGATTTTGAGGAACTGCTTATTTTACCTGGGATTTCCAGCCCTGTGATACCCTTTGATGTACATGAGTACAATTTTGCAAGTACTAGATATTATATCTAGCAGGCCTGTACATTCACTATGTACACATGTTCATGGGGAGGCCCTCACTTCCACTGTGTACACTCACCGAGACTGTGCAGGGCGTGAGTAGTGTGCCCAATACTTTTTTAAAGGGAAAGACTTTCTGAACTTCCATCAAACTGCCCCAATGCTCTGCGAGTATCTGAAAAATTTTGGATTCATGTGTTTAAGTAATTCTGTGAGACAGGGGCTTAAAAATTAATCATGCATGATTTGGTTTTGCCCTGATAGCTTCACATAAATCTCAATGATATGCCTAAATTAACAGTTTTTCATTTCTAAAAGGCATGTTCCAGCACTAGGTGCTTTTTCATAGGTAATGCCTGTGAGACCAAGATGGGAAGAATTTGGCCTGTGGCATGGATCATTGCTTTAGAGGACACAGGCAGCAATCACAGGCAGTAGCTGGGAATGCCTGTCCTTTTCTCCTCCTGTGAGGAAGAGTGTTTATTTCACAGAAATCGTCCTTTTGAGATGGAAGTTCTCATTCTCTAGTTTAGCCCCCAGATGATTTCTGCTTTGAAATTTAGCTAATACAAGTTAAATTTTTTGTCGTGTTGATTGTATGTTGCTTAGTGCACAGTACTGCAAAACACAAAGAAATCCACACCCCAAGGAACTCGCTTGTTTGTCCCAGCAAACGCTGCAACTGGGGTGCCTAAACCAGCTCCCATGGGAGGTGGCTCATGGAAAAAGCTTTGCTGAGGTTTAGGGGATTTGGCCAGATCAAGGCTTCAGTTACGAAAACAACAGGAGGGAATAGCAGCAATTCCAGGGAATTTCTAATGTTAGAGGTAGGTAGACAAATATGGAAGTATATAAAATCTAATTTACTTTTGTTTATCTTTTGAGAGTTTTATAATTTGCAAACAAGTTTTGCCTAGCTCTCTTTTTATAGCATCCAAATATCTCACTAGTATCATCACATTGCTCAAGTGGGAAAGGAACATTATCTCCAGTTCATAGAGGTGAAGTTGAGATATGTTGGGTAGGTAAAATAGCTGCCCAAGGCTGCCTATGAAAACTTGGACTGGAATTTGGACTGCCACCCTAGTTGCTGCACAAGCCACTAAGCTATCTCGTTTTTAGTCTGAATTTTCAGAGTATTTTGAAACAAAGAATACAAGCCTCCCTCCAGAATGACGAAGTGGCGTTGGCTTCTTAAGCACCAGAAATTCAGTGGCCATAGCATGGCAGTTTTTGTTTAGCAGATTTTCATATATGTATATATATATATATGTACTTACATACATAATTATATAACCGAGAAGCCCCCTGGAAAGCATCTGTAGAATGTTATAGTTTAGGATAAAGCTCAAACCCACTGCCTTTCGAAAGGAGTATATGAAGCATGAGGTGTACAGTATGCATTTTTTACAATATGAATGAAATATGCAATAGCTGCTAAACGAAAGCCAACAGAAGCAGGGGAGAAGGTACTTACATATTACCCAGAAGAGCAAGGAAGAGAACACCCTGGGGATAAGTATTTCAGTAAAAGCCTATGGGTGGTAATTAAAAGCATTTAGACACAAAAGGATTTGGTCCAGAGAGACATATGGGAACTGTAGCATTTACCTAAAACTTGCTGACAGCGTCTGCTTCAGCCATCTCTGAACACCTGGAATCTGCTTCTCCGTTAACTAGGAAGAAGAGTAGCAGATGTGTTTATGCTCTAGGAGTTATTGAAGAAACAGAAAAAAGACCAGGGAGAGATAATAACTATCTGTAGATCCACAGAGAGAACTAAGAGGAGTACAGGGACTAGTCATTTTCGTTTGTCAACAGGCCAAAAATGAAAGGGCTTAGCCTGCAGCAAATTAGATTAAATATCAAGGAAAAATATGAATTAGTCATGAAGGGAATATTTTAGAATCAACATCATTGCGACTATTTAAGGCTAGACTTCCTAAAGCACAGCTGGAGATGGTTTAAGGTCAATTTAAGCTTCCCAACACAAAAAGGGCAGTGAAGCTCACTAGGCTCCTCTCACATTCCAGCCATGGGCGGCCTTTGAACCTCAAGGAGGGTTTTCTTCTGACTTCTGGAAAGTCACAGCCTGGTAGAGCAGCCCTCTCCCCTCCTTCACGTTTTAACCCATTTGCTGTACACTTCTTAAACTGTTTTCTCATTAGCACCCAAGAAAAGCAGACCCCTGGAAAATTACCATTGTCCCTGCCTTGCTGGGGAGGAGATGGCAGTGGTCATTCACAAAGGCATGGCATTTTCTGCAAGATGTGTGAGTAGTCACAAACAAAGCTTCTTTAAGAGTGAGCTTTTGGAGGTGAAGCCAGAGTAATACTTGCTGCCCTGCGGGGAATGAAACCCAGCATGGTGACTGAGAAGTTGTGCTACGCTGATCCTTCCTCTGGGAAGAGCCACATTGTTTCTTCCTGAGCTCACTACTTCACACCTGAAGTGACCATCATTTATCTATGCTGACAAAGTTGAAATACCACCTGCTCAGGTCCTCGCTAGCAGTATGAAACCTTCTTTTCTTGGGCTGACTGTAGAGACTGCATGGTTTTCATCATGCCAAGGGTCTCCTGGAGGGACACCACTCCAGAGGGTGGTGTACCGCTGGAACAGGCTCTCCAGGGAGGCATCATGGCCCAAACCTGACATTACTCAAGAATCGAATGGACAACACCCTCAGAATCATTGGGTTGTCCTATGCAGGGACAGTGTTGGTGCCTCTAGTGCTGACTGTGCTGTGTGGTGCCTGCCCAGCCCATGGGGCCTGTCCCCCACATGGTAGCCCCTTGGGAATGGGAATGGAAGCAAACTGGCACCTGGGGATCCACGTCTCCTGTGCAATATGGCTCAACTGGTACCCACTACTGTGAAAACTGAGCCCGGGCTGGTTGTAAGTGCTCCTACTTTTTCCATTGCAGTAGTGTATTCCTATTTTACCTTAATTTTCCAGCTGAATACAGAAGATGCAAAGTGATGGACAAACCATACCTGCCATATTAATGAAGAAAAAAACTAAAATATTTCAATTTATGGGTACAGTTTGATAAAAACTCATTAGAATCTGTAAAGCATATACACTGAATTTGGACAGGGTGGTTTGTTCTTTGTAGTGGTATCACTGTTGCTCAGCTGCTTGTATACCTGGGACTGTTAGACCTAAAAGAAAATGTCATGTGCAATGCAAACAGGCTAAAAAGGAACAAGGAAATGATTTTTATTTCCTCTTTACCCTCACCTCCTTTCTCTTGCATTGAACTTCACAGTTGGTGGGAATTTTACTTTTAAAATGACAAAAATTCAGGAACCTAATAATACTGGTCATTGCCAGGTGGCTTCTGATGCCAAATCTCATCTTTCCAATTTCTAATTCTTCTAAATGCTTTGTAGAAACAAAATGTGATTCTCCACTTCACATTAAATTTAAGCCTTCTGCTCCTAGCTGGAAGAAGAGAGAGTTGCCAAGCCAGCAAGCCTATCAGGGACAACAGGGCAAAGAAACCCATCTGACGTGCCAGCTGTGGAACTTGCCACATCCTCTGTTAGGAGGTTGCCTGCTGTGAATTTGGGTTTTCTTTTCAAAGAAGATGCTGTTACTAGTTATGATCATTATGGAGATAGACTTGGGGTGTAGGTGCAGATCCTGTTGTGTTAGGAAGACAGGGTTATATATAGGCTTAAGCAGCTCGAGGAAGTCTGTCTGTCTGTCCATCAGTGAAGAGCCCAGATGGACTCATCAGAGAAGAGTCTGGATGAGCTCTTTTGAGAAGAGCTTTAGATCTCTTGTCAAAAGATTCACCAGAACTGAACGTACCGCTCTGTCAATGACTGAAAAAGTTATTGGCAACATGTCTTCAAGCACTTTTCTAGTAGGAATTTGTGTTTTGTGTTATCTTCAGGGTTATTCCATTCCCTTTGTTCTATTTGTTACTTTACTCACTGTTGTAAGTGAGGACTGCTACTGCACTGACCATCATCTGCTAGCACAGGTAGTAACCAAGGAATCAGGGAATGGTAACTTAGAAGGGCAGATCATAAGAGGGAATAAATTACTGTCGTTGTTTAACCCAAGCTAGCAATATAACCATGAGAGCCGCTTGCTTGCTCCCCCTATACCCACGAAACAGGGGAGAGATTTAAAAGGGAAGGGAGAAAATTGGGTTGAGAAAAAGTTTTAAAAAAATAATAAAATACTAATACACTACTAGTAAATATATATATAAAACAGAAATAGAATATAAAAGATACTCAATGCAATTCCTCACAAACTCTTTCCACACCGAGCAGCCAGTCCCAGGAAACAGCACCTGGTCCCAACACCAATGACATCGCTTATCTTTGTGTTGACTCATGGCAGGGCCTGAATTAACCAAGTGACTTATTTGGGGAAGGGACTTTAGAAGAATGACTAGGATTACAACATGTGAAGCACTGAAGCAGCTTCTTAAGATGTTATTCTTTGACTTGCCCTAGAATTTCTTGAAGAATTAAAAATTTGTTTGAGAGTCAAGAAGTCTGTGGGCTTGTGAAATTTGTGACAGCTAGGGTGAAGTGACTCAGAACTCAATTCAGAGATTCCTACTGAACTGAAATTTTAATTAAAAAAATGTTTTAATTTGGTTATTTTGATAATAAAAACCAAAATACAGATCTGCTTAACTTTGACCCTGTTTTTTGTATTTCTTATGAGTCTTTGGCACAGTTACTAACATAAAGCCAAAGAAGAAAGCTAGGGAGGGCTTCAGACTAACTAAACTGATGTGGCAGAATCATAAAATCATAGAATAGTTTGAATGCCCTTTACAGTTGCTTTGCAAATCCTCCATCTTGAACTGCATGGTTTATGGGAGATTCTGGAAAAATAGCAAAATAACAAAAAAAGGATACAGTTTTTTTGGAAATTAAACCTTAACTGAACTTCTGTGTCTTAGAAACTTGTCACTGCTGGGTGTCAATCACAGCCTGTGCTTCATAACCACGCTACACCTACCTGATGAATTCCAGAAGCTTTGTTCAAGCATTTCTCTTTTATTGAGTGATAGCTTCATTAAATCAAGTTAAATGCTTCTCAGGAAAGTATGTCAATCTGTACACAGCTATGGGAAAGAAAGGCTGAGGTCACTAATTCATTGCTGGGGAGCTTTGTGTAAGTTATATTGACGGCAGTGCTGGAAAAAAAATGTTGGTAATTAATATTATTTCCAGAGGAACAGATTTAAATTGCTCTGTTATCTTTAGCAATTAGCGTCCTCAGATTTCTGCTCATAAAGTTTTTACTTATGAGTAGGCCTTAAAGCATGTACAGACCAGACCTGCTTTCTATAATATTTCTAAAATGTTATTGCAGCCTAGTTTCTTGGATATTATTTGCTTGTTTTGGACATTTGGAGTGCCATGTAAAGTTTGCTTTCTTCCTCTGAAATGACATGTGTCAGGATTTTTAAAAATAACAGGTAAGCAAAGTTCTACCTTCAAATATCATGATTTAAAAATGCTGAGCAGTTCCATTTGGTGCCAGAGAGCTCAGTGCTTTAGAAAAATCAAATTACTTATTTTTAAACCTAAATTTAGACACTTTCATTAAAAAACTCTGATGAATGTTCCAACAGAATATGTTAATAGAAATTGATTGTCACACTAACAGTTTGCTTTAGAAAGCAAGAAATATTTTATGTCATGAGAAATCTGGTAAAAAAAAAAAAAATCCAAAAATAATCCTACAGATAAAGGTACTTTAAAATGTGCAAATTATTAGAAACCAGTGTAAAGGCCACCTGGAAGCATTTCTCAACAGATATAGATACAACAAAAAGCAGGATGGTAGAAGAATGCCAGATTCAGCAGCAAGGCTCAAGTGTTTTTTCCTAAGCGAACGGGAATTCTTCAAAAAATAGTAATTCTGCCCAACTGAATGAAATAAAGGTGACAAAAAGATGAGAGTTCAGAGGTGTGGGAAACATGTGAAACACAGTTAACCAGAGATACAAAAGACTGAATAAAACTAAGCCTTCAATAAAATGAAATCAGAAAGCCTGCATGAAAACCTCTAAGTTTGCTGAACTATAATCAAGGAGAGTGAGTATTGAAGTATGGTGGAAGATTTGTCTCAGTCTTCATCTTACGGATTACTGGGGAATATATTTTTCTGAAACCTATTCTTTCTAAGGAACAAAAATAAAGGATGTTACAAGGTCAGGGTGCTGACATTTGGAGATACTGAATTAACATTCAGATATTTTTAAGCCAGATTGTGTTTCATTTGATAAATCATATCTTCTCTGTAAAAAATCCTTGAACAAGTTAGCAAAATCTAGTGAAGAATGGGATGATATTTTAACTGAAATTTATTGTCAGAAGATGCTTCATCTCTCATGGGAGGGATGGCTCGGAAGAATAGGTGTTCATGGAATGAGAGCCGAAGTGCTGCCATCCTGACTGAAAGACAGAAAACCTCGCTAAAGTGGGATTAAATGGTTAATTTTTAGCATGGAAAAAGGTTAGTACTGAAGTGCCTCAGGCTTCCTCCCTGAATACAGATGTGTTTACATGCATACTTTTCTTGACAAGGAGGTGAACACTGAGATGAAATATATGCGGTAGGCAAAGTGATACAGGTTAGCTTGGTTGAGAGATGACTGAGGAACTCTGAAGATTGAAAGCAAGCTAAAGCACTGTACAGTGGAAGCAGAAAAACATTACTGAGTAATGCAAGGCAAGGCACATGGAAAGAATACTTGGAAAAAAAGAACTTCAGCTGCTTAGGAAGGAGGAAAACCAAGGTGTTATTGCCATTATAAGTGGCGATCAAAGTAAAAAGGAAGATGTTAGAAGTTTTAAAGGGAAAAAAACAACTCTCAGCCTCAGTTATGGGTGAAATTTTAGTGCTGGAGAAGTGGAAGAAAATGCCACGCTGACAAGTGTGGTGTCAGGAATTCACTTGTTTTCATTTATAGCCATGCTCTAATCACAAGAATATTAAAGATGAAGGCCAAGTTCAGCATGCAGCTGCATTAGTACTGTGATTGTTTAGAATTTCACCCAATGGACCACTGATCCAGTCCTGCATTATTATGCTTCTGGGAAGGTAAGCATTTGCTAAAAGATGGAAAAGTCTGGTATATTTTTTAAAAAAGGATCTTCTGCAAGCAAGTCACAGTTAGAAACGCTCAGTGAGGACACATGGTAAATATATTGAAATGTGTGGAAAATTTTATTGATCTGTCACTTAGTTTCCATGACAAGATGACATCTCCAGTTGTTATTTATCTATTTTTGAGTGTAAATTCATGGTTTTAGTTGCATTTACCATACTTCTCTTGTTTTATAAAACAGGCATGTTTATAAATAGTTGTATAGTTTAATATTTGTGAAGTGTGGGTTTTAGAGAAACGCTGCACCTTGATAGCTGTCACTAATATTACCTCAGTGTTAAAGCAGATAATGTGAAGTACTTCAATTTATTTTTAATGTAATAACCGTGAGGCTGTAAGTGTGGAGCTGAACAGAAAACTGGTGAGTCATTTCAGCTCCCAACAATTTGTATCGTCTCTCTGATGATCAATGCTGATCCCAAGGCAGGTTGTTGCTTTACCTTTTGACATGTGGTGCAATAGACATGGCTCATAGCAGAGTTCTTAATGTCTCCTTGAGCTTTGACCAGGGGAAAAAAACAGGTACAGTTTTGGCCTAGATCTTACCAATGTCACTACTCCAACATGTAGAGTTAAGCACAATCACCACTCATCTTTCCTCTAAAGCAGCTCCCTGAACAGGAAAAAGAGCGGAGCCACCAGTCACTTTTAGAAAGCAAAAGTGTCGCATTTTAACTTAAGCAAGAGAGAGACCACACCTTCCTCATTCTCTTGGGGGTCCAAAAATAAGAGATATGAGTTACGAAACAGACAATGTAAGCATATGTTGATACTGTCAGACCTTGGGAAAGCTGGTAGTGCTTGCTAGAGAGCTAGGTCACTTTGGTCCCTATGGGAAAGCAGCCTTCAGTGCCCACCAGCAGATATAAGATGCTGCTCTGCTTCTTCACCAGGTGAATGCAGTGCTCTGGGGGAGGGTGTGAAGCTTAGCAAAGGAGAAACTTGTTTATCTTAATATGCATTTCAGGCTGTGAGCTCACCAGCGTAATGGCATCCAGTGGTTTATGTTTCTGTAAAGTTTGTAAAAGCTCCAAGTGTGCATTTTTTGAACTGATTTCAATTAGTGGGAAGCTCACTGTGTGGGAAACACAACTCCTGGTGAAGCTGGACAATGCCACTTGCAGAAGTCATGTTTTGCAAGAGGTACTTTGGCTATAAAATTTTCAGTCACCACTTAATATAATATCTAGCACAGTACAAAGGTTTTTATTCTTTTCAGGACTTAGAGGATAGTCTATGGGGTATAACGTACTCTTAGCTACCAAAACAAACCACTTCACTGGTTCTGAGGAGAGGCTTGTAATAGCACCATTTGTTCAAATACTGGAATAAAAGTAAAGCAGTTAATCTAAGGAGTACTGACAGACAAAAAGCAGTAGCAATAAAAGCTAATTGTCTGTTAGCTCCAGGTATATTTTTATTGAGTGTTTCAATCCTAGCCTAAAAGCATATATTAAGAAAAGGCTTTACTGTCTTCACAGATCAAGCAGCAACTGGAGCAGACTGCAGTCTCATTTCTCTATATACTTTCTTTCCTAACCCATCCCTCCCTCAGCTGGCTGCCTGCATTTAGAGGAGTTGTAACACCTCTGTGTAGGTCCCACTTAAGATCTTCTCAGGAGCCGTCAGCCTACAGCCACAAAGTAATTTCCTCACCTCCCCACTTGCATCCAGCAAAGCATAGATTTAAGGAGAAAGTAACTGTAGTTCATAGATAGAATGAAGGGGCAGCTCGTCTTCACAACACTTTGATTTCTTCGGTGACAAAAAACATATTCTTTGCAAGGTCAGTGGCATAATCAAGTCTTTCATTATTTGATGTGTTTTGTGTATGGCACATGTTAGACATTTGGTTGGTAGGTGGAGGACCTGCTGATTTTCTGATGTGTGCTAGTGTCTGATTGTGTTCAATGCAGCCTTTTGGTCTGGGCACCAAGAAGTTAATTTCCCCTCTGAGATGCCCCAAATTATCTCCTGTTGGCTGGGACTGGAGCCAAGGAACTGCAGGTTCATGTCATTGGAGCCCCCCTCAAATTTTCCAATAATTTGTTTATTCACCCAACAACAACAAAAGCCACAGACTTTAATGTTTTTATGCTCCAGCCCCTACCTTGAAATAACAGGGCTTTGTTGTTGTTTTATTTTTTTTTTCTGGTATATTTATATTTATTGTTAATAATAAACACATTAATTGATATTGCCCTCCAGTTATGGATCATGAGCAGCATGACTGCAGATAAAAAGAATGTTATTTGCTATTTCAAGGAAGGCTTATGAATCATCTAACCCTTAGCGAAACAAAGATGGGAAATCTTTTTTTTTCCTTTAAAAGACTCTTTGTCATAACCCACATTGATCAGCACAGTTGTGACTCTACTGTATTTAGTTATTTTTATCTAACACCTGGCAGCAACTTGTGCATCACTACTGAAACCATCAATTTTGCTATTAAGAAGGAAGACACATTTAATAACCCCTGCAGTTCTCATCACAGCAGGACTCACTCTAACAGTGATGTTCTTCTTAACATCAGCACTGAATTTCAGTGCTTTTAATTACGTTGGCCTTGTTTCATTAGAAGTCAGAATTCTTCAGTCTACTTGCAAACATATACTTTGTATCTTGCAATTTTTTTTGGCTGTTGTGAGTGGACTGGTGCAGTCAGAAGAACAAGGGACAGTGTTCACAGAAGAGGGAAAAATCAATTTAACTTTAAAATATAAGCACTTACTGAGACTAGAGAAGAAATAATGTAGGCAGGCTCTTCTGCCTAGCATGACAGTGGGATCTGAAAGCAAAATAATATACAGGGGAAAAACAGGCTGAGCAGCTGGAGTGAAATGCCATGTTTGTTAGGCAGGAAATCAATAATCTTGATGGGCAAATCTTATACAAACCTTTATTCTGGGCCTGCTATGTTTGGAAATTACAACAAAAGAAACAAAAACATGTTGCTTGGAAAAATCCAGCCTCAGGTTACGTATGTTTACCAAGCTGAAGGAGTGCCTGGAATCACTTTTTTGCAGAAAAAAAACAAGTGAGAAGGATTTTGCTGGTGAGAGCTGAGTGCATACTCCTCTGGGAACAGAAAACACATGGATTTGATCACACCTATTCCTCCTGCTTCCAGATATCCGTGCATGCCTGAAGAACACCAGTCTCCCTGGGATAGCTAAGAAAACCAACACGGTCATCAACTTTTCCAAAGATAGCAATGGGGAAGCAGTGACTCAGGCAATGCAGTGGCTCATCGTGTGACCCCCTGAATTGAGCAGGAGTCCCTGTTGTCTCTCAGAAGGGCATTTCAGGAGATGCAGTCTGGTGGGGCTGGTGGGAAGTGGATGCCAGGGAGCAGCTGGATTGTAGGATGATGTTTTCCAACCTGCTTGGTCAGATTGCAGGAGTGCCAATCCCAGATGTTCGCAAATCACGAGGAAAGTCTGAGAGAGGCTTGAGATTGGTTAAAAACTTAAAGCTGAGATTTTAAAAAGAAAATAAATTCAGGGTGTGGTTTATTGCCTTCAGGTTTCTTAGCCTTTAGGGTGCACTTGAGCCATGTTTTTAAGTTTCTCCTTGCTACCACGAGGTCTAGGAAACTTACTTAAAACCATACGCCAAGATTCTCACCTAATCATTTGACTGTGGGAGTTGAAAAATATAAAATTAGGGGAGGTGCAGCACTGACTCTGGTGGGGCCAGGCAGAGGTGGGAGAGGATGGGGGGGATGCGGCCTGGGAAGGTGGTGCAGGGAAGAGGCCTGGGAGGTTGGTGGGGAGGAGTGCTGAGGGGCAGGTGCAGGGAAAGGATGGGCTCTCGAGGAAAATGAAGCTGCCACGGTAAAAATCTGGGGTGATGCAGCAGTGGTGTGGACGTCAAGGCTGTCAGGTGGGACTTTGCCTGTTTGGCCATGCCAGGTCTAGCTTCTGAAGGAGTTGGGAAAATGTTTCCTACAGTAACCTCCATGAATTAACTCCTGTGAGTCCTTGGTGCAGCAAAACTGTTTGCCAGGTGAATTTACTTTTCCGCAAAGACTGAGATGATTTGGTTGATTTACAGAGAGGATATTGGAGGGTAAGAATTGCTGCTCGCAGAAGTGGGTGCTTGTCCTGAGCAGAGTGAGCTGAAGGTGATGACTGGCACATCCAGATTAAAACCAACTGATAAGAAGGTGACCTGTGGCAGCCCTAACTTAACTATTCAGTATAGTAATAGAGTAAAAACCTTTAGAGCCTGGAGGAAACGAAAGAGCAACTGGACTGAAAAGATGAAGCAGCCTTAAGGTTGTGAAAATTTACATTTTGCAATTTCCATCTATTAAAATATCAAGTCAAGGATTAGGGCGCTGAGAGCATGAAAGGCCTTAGCTTTGAATTAGCCTCACTTTAGCTGTGGGATACTTCCAAATTCAATTCACAAATGGAGATGAGACTGCCTCACAGTTCCAGCACAAGGCAAAAATTTAGGAAATTGCAGTCCTGTTGCCAGCTCAGACATGGACGGAGAGATGAGTATACTTAGTGTGAACAATTTTTTAGGTGAATGTAGGGAGCTACACATGCAGAACGTAGTGGCTCTTCAGTGTCCTTCACTGCGGAACAAAGAGATGGCACAAAGCACTCTGTGATGTGTTTTCCTCACAGTGCAACCCTTGGGTGAACACAAAAATTGCATTTGTGTTTCTGCATGCTCTGTGGACTGTTTGCATTACCCATCGTTAGACATATGACTTAATGGACTGGTCTCTGACAGACAGAGGAAATACATTTTTCCAGGTGACAAACATGAGCATGGGCTTCTGCCCCCTCTTGTAGTGCAGGTGGTGCAAGAGGACTAACTGGCCACTTCAGATAGCTGCATCTGGGTTTGCAAATACTGCTTTTTCTCTGTTCAGAAGAATCCTTGGATGACTCTCATGGTGTTCAAGGATGGAAGTTATGTCCTGTCTTACACATTGTTAAAAAAAAATTTAAAAGTAAAGAGGAAACAAAGCCCCCCCCTCCAAATACCTGTTCCACTCAGAGAGCTTATGCTTACTGCTGTATTGAACAAACTCCTTGCTGCACTGAATGCTAATTGGGGTTTTAGGTTGAGTAGCTGATACTTACCCATGTCTTCAAAGACTCTGCAGTGGTACTGCATACTGAAAAAATTGTGCAGATTAGGCACTTTTGAAAATCCTATTAGAAATATCAGTTCAATAAATTTTGTTAAGAGACTTAAACTAAAATAGAACCATGAAATCAAAGCCAATTTAGTATTAATATTCCACAAAAGTAAAAGTGGAGCATTACAGACATCAAATCATAATCAAGGCAACAAATTGACTGCGGCACTGGATCAAAATGAAACCAAATTGCCAACTTAATGAAAACCCACAGTGTTTATGAACTCCAGTGATCTTATGAAAGCACATGTCTGTTTAGCTAGGAATTTCAAAAAGCACATTTTCTCAGAGCTGGACACAAACATAGCACTGAGCTGGGTTATGCAATGGTGAAACCACCATTTCAGAGCCAATTATGTAGTTTCCTTCTTCGGATCCTGTTCCTCAGCAACGAGTAGTTCCTACCCCCAACCCCACAAGAGCCATTATAAGTAACACAGGCTTGGAAGAGGATGCTCCTGATAAGCAGAAGTTTGACAGAAGTTATTTACCAGAAATTGAAGATGACAATTTCAAGTCTTTCAGGATTATAGAGGCCCCAGAAAATACACTAAAGTGCAATTTTATGCAGTGTTATATGTAACTTCTAAGCCTTGGGAACTTGCCTTCCCATCTCTTCTCTTTTTTGAGAAATTTGTGCACACCTGGAAATATAAAGCTACACTTTAGGAAACTGAGGTGTACAAAAAGACCTGGGTGTCTTCTATCTAACAAAATGGGAAAGGAAAATATAGATTACTAAGACAAACATGGTGTAACTACCTCTTGAATTCCCTCACTCTTTCACACTTACAGAAGAGAGGTAAAGGCTACAGCTGAGGAGTGAAATGACAGTGGTCACAGCCCTCTCTGACATCAAGACTCTCCTCATTTAAAGAAAGATTCATGAAATCTTGATGCTGCTGGCTGGTGGCATAATTTCTGTTACTGAGAAAATTTTAGAGGATCTGAAATTTCATTCCTTTTTTTTTTTTTTTTTTTGTTTTTTTTTTTTTTTTTTTGTTTTTTTTTTTTGTTTTTGTTTTTTTTTTTTTTTTTTTTTTTTTTTCCCCAGCAGTACAGGCTGCTGCCCTGGAGTAAAATCTTGTTTGAATTTTCAGATGTCCCTCCATCACATTTGTAGTGTTTTCCTCCAAAGATGAGCCATGAGTCTGTGCAGGCGTTGCAATTGGGTCCAACAGGGTTTGAATACACTCTTACACAGCAAATATTGTTAAAAAAAGAGCTGTTTAAATCACAAGCATATCGTGTTTTGAATGCAACAGAAATGGATACCTAATGGGCTCAAATGTGTCAAACAGATGGTTACATAAGACTAAATAATGGAAGCAGATCTGACTACTTTTGAAGGAGCTGCCGTTATCTTTGGTGAAGCAGAGGTCCCAAGATGACACCGTGCCATTATTTTATGGAACGTTCAACATTTAAAAGATGTTTTTTTTGAAGTAGCAGTTTGGGAAAAATAAACTACAGAAAAACTTGGCAACAGGCACTGTTGACACTGTCTGTCAGCAAAATTAAGAAATAAAAATGTGCTATGTGTCTCATCACCTCAGATACTTTGCAGAAGTGCTTGCTTTCTGTTTTGGAAATGAACTATAAGTCAAACAGCTTCTCAGCAGGAATCTTCATCTGCTTTGTACAATAATATATCAATACAAAATTTATTGTAAAATCTTATGTTTCATCTGCAGTCTACATATTAGTGGGGTTTCTTTTTGTTTATTTTCGAAATTGTATTTTAATCCCATATATTCATTGTACCTTTTTTGGATTGGTTATTCATTATTGATCCTCTTGATTTTTATTGCCAGAGTTACTGCTACATCTTAAAAGGCCAGACAACCAACACATGACTTAAAAGGCAGTATAGTTCTTGCCTGAAAGTTAGTGATTTGACATCACACGTACCTAATTTTGAAATGTAAAATTCTGTTAATTTTTTCTATTTTTTTCCTTTTGTTTGGTATGGTAGACACCATAGTGTTAACACTCTGTGAAAAAAACTCTGCAACTCCCATTTGTACGTTTCTTCTAGATAGTATGTTTGCACAGAGTTGCTTTTCCCTTTGAACAAGGTCTTACACCATAGATGTGTGGCTCCTGTCTGTGTAACGGAGGTAATAATATACATTTCTCTCACAAGATCTATTGCTTTGATATTTGAGATTTAAGGCATTGTGTAGATGTCACTTTATTAAGAATGAAATTGATGTTTAGATGTTAGGTTATTTTCACTGGACATATGTATATTGCTTTTTCAAAACTCTGCAGAACACCAGAAAGGAGTACAACTGGAGAACTGCATGGAGAACCTGCATCTAAACAAGAGTAGCTGAAGGAAAGTAGCCTTTAGGTCAGAAATATTCATTCCACTTAAAGTTTCTTAAGAGTTAGGAAAGTGTGAGGTTTTCTTTATTGGCTTTAATGCTTTAAGTGAAAACTCAGGATTAAAGTCAGCCAGTAAAAGAGAAGCTTGCCTTGAAGAATCTTTTAATTAAGATAAATTTTATCAACATTTTTCACTTGGCATATTGAAACTCTTAAACTGAGTTTTAAATTAAATATAAGTTAGAGTGCACCAGAATGTTAAGAAATCTTAAATATAAAACCATCTCCAATTCAGAAATCCCACAATCTGGAACTGTTTTGAGGGGGAAAGGACAAAAATCTGAGATTATTGCAAATCTAGGACTGCCTCCAATTTCAGAACACCAGTTTCGCATTTTAATAAAATTTGAAAACTACAGAGTTGATATCTTGCTTTGCAGACATCAGCTGAAAAAAACCACCCACTGAACTGTGCCCAGACTGAGTCTGCAGGTTACAAATATGAGGCTGTTATTTCTCCTACACAAAGTTTTGCATAGGAAATTGCAATTGTATATAAAATACTAGTTCAAAAATAGGTTTCCATAAGGCAACATACCTAAGCATAAGTAGAGAGGAGCAAGTTAAATTGGAGCTTTCAGGCTAGCATTTTTGGACTGAACATCCTCTGTGGCAAAGAGAGGCAGCTGAGATGAATGATAAAGCAACTGGGCTAAAGCTCTCCTCCCAGTCTGTGATCCAAGTGATTATAAACTCAAAAACTGTGATCATATTTGTAAGCCATCCCAATCTTTCCCTATAACTGCAATTATATTGCATATTTTAACAAATGCAAAATTGCTATAATAGCTGCCTCTAATGAACATGAAGGCTAACTCCGTTGCTTTCTTCCCATTAGAAAATATTTTCAGGCATTTTAGTAACAGAATTCAGCAGATATTTACATCAGTTGAAGCTAATGGCAAATTTCCCATTGGCTTCAATGAGGACTGGAACTGATTTTTATACTTTTCGGACTCATCTTTTTTTATCCTATTCAGCATAAGGAATAGTTAGAGATGAGCTTTCATCAGAGTTGTGATTAAACCTGGTCATTAGATCTGGTCATCTCCTGCCTCTCTGTACCCCTACCTGTGTAGATGTTGCTCACATCATCTCTCTGATCAGAGGAACAATCCTTGCAGTACTTATTCAGGTTTTAAAGTATTTCCTTAAGAAAGTTCTGCACTACAGATTCATGAAAGTTTCTTTAGTTTGGATGAGGGACATCAATCAGCGGCATTGCCAATTTATGAACTGCTCCTATTACCAAAATCACTTCTATTGTTACAGTCTGACAAACTACCCAAAGAGTTCAAAAAATTGCTGGCTGCAGGGGCTAATTCAACTCCTTTTTGTGGCATTTCGTTCTTTCCCCCTGCCATGATTGCTGTCCTATTTTTTCCAACAGTTGTTAAATCACCAACTAATTATGTATTATCAAAGTTGCCCATAACAGTGGAGTTTGTCTCATGGTTGATGTATATAAAAACAAGAGATGAGTCAGACAGTCAGCGTATGGATGGCTGTGCCGCTCCGCCTGGTGCTTGTCTTAACACTTATTCAAGCCTTCCCTTTGTTATTCTGGACTCTTTTTACTTTGTACTGCGGCACAGCCAGAATAGGTACTGACTGCTGCATTATGTATGCTTTAATGTTTTTTTTTTTTATTATTATTACTACAAGAGAACAAAAGTCCTCATAAAGGTGCGTTTTCTCTCTGGGAAATTTCTCAGTAATGTAGCAGCTTGTATGTTGGGGAACTTGAATGCTGAAGAATGTGACATAGATTACTAGATACCAACTTGGTTTTGCTGGTAGTTTCCCAAGCAGTTATTTGAAAGAAATGGAAAAATCTTGAGCCTCCTTCCATGCTGGAATGGGTTAAACAGTCTGTGAATATCAAGGTAGAAATTTACACTCTTATCCCTTGAGAAGCCTGTACACATATGGTATTCTTTTGCAAATTATTTAATTAAAGCTCAAAAAGCACATGAAATCTGGAATGCTCACTTCCAAGAACACCTACAACATTAAATCAAACTCCCCATGTTGCAATATGGAGGTGTTTTCTAAAATGTAATTTACTTTTCCTTTCTGTATTCTTATTTTTTCTAGTTCCCTCACCTTAAGCATCAATGCGAGACCTATGTTCTCTTTGCTATCTACTCAATTTCACGGGGTGAACCTGTGCGATATGGAAATGTGGAGGTTGCTACCTTACGTGTTAGCTCTTTTTTGATATAAAGGTATAAGGAAGGAGTGTCCTTGTCTGTAGAGTCATGTTCATGTTGGTTTAAAGAAATTTTAAACTTTAAGGTCTCGATGTGACCTGACAGCATGCCTTCTGTTGTATTTGTTTAGTACTTGGCAGTTGACATAACACACAGCAAGGGAATATGGAGATTTCCCACTCTGGGGTAGGAGGCAGGGAATTGCCTACTATGTTCAGCTGCCTCTACTTGGAAAGCGATACTGTACTTGCCCAAGCACACTGCCTATAATTATCAAGCCTGTCAGTTTGAATTCTGCTTTGAAAAACTTGAAAAAAAGAAAAAAGCAAAGAAAAAGCCCCCACCCTTGGTAATCAGGTGGTAGCTCTTTTACAGATCATATGCTGTTTCATTTGACAAGATGCTTTCCTCTCTGCCCGAGAGCAGTGGAAACAAATCCTGGATTTTCCTTGGGCTGTTCGCAATGGTGCACACACCAGCATGTGGAGCCATGGCTGCCTTTCAAACAAACACCTGCAGCTTTCATGCAAGAACTTCTGTGACAAGGTCACCCAACCAGAGCCCCCTGTCTGTATTGTGGAGGTACATAGGCCCATAGGGTGGCACATGTCTACACCCCTGTTTGTAGTGTGTTCTACCTGGCCTCCTGCTTTTGTAATAACAAAAATAGTTCACAGAGAAATGGGATCAAGCCATATCCACTTCTTCCATTTCACATGTAGATTCAACAACTTCTGCTTTTCAATTTTATAGAATTATAGAATTGTAGAACCGTTTATGTGGCAAAAAGCCTTTAAGATCATTGAAGCCAACCATTTATATGTCTCATCTATATGTCTCTTAAACACCTCCAGGAATGGTGACTCAACCACTTCCCTGGGCAGTCTGTTTCAATGCCTGACAACCCTTTCTGTGAATAAGTTTTTCCTAATATCCAATGTAAACCCCCCCTGCTGCAACTTGAGGTCATTACCTCTCGTTCTATCACTTTTTACTTGGGAGAAGAGATCAACACCCTCCATGTTACAACCTCCTTTCAGGTCATTGTAGACAGCGATAAGGTCTCCCCTCAGCCTCCTCTTCTCCAGGCTAAACAGCCCCAGTTCCCTCAGCCCCTCCTCCTTGTTCTCTAGACCCTTCACCAGCTTCATTGCTCTTCTCTGAACTCTCTCCAGCACCTCAGTGTCTTTCATACATGGTCAGAGAGGATCAACGTTTTTGTTGCCCTCAGCACTTATAACTGAGTGATTTTAACAGAGAAAAAATAGTATTGTGTAAACCCGTCTGCACTCTTGCCAAAGCTGGTCCTGATGTTCATATGGACATGCTCAACCTGGCTTGAAACTTATGTTAATGTAACTATAGTAGCTCATAGCCAAGGCCTTGGAAGTACTGGGCTTCTAGGCAGTCACAGAGCTCACTTCATGTCTGCCTGTCTGGCAGTGACTGAAAAAGGTGCCTAATGACTACCTCCTTTATGGTACGCATATACCTGCAAACATAGGGTTGTATCCATAAATATAAGAAAATGCAACTCATTGAAATATCCCAGTTTCATGGGACACTTAGTCCCATACCTGCCTTGCTTCATTCCGAAGTGTCCCTCTGGAAAACATGCAGCTATTTGGAGCTAGTGAAACTACTGGGGAATTTCAGTTAGCTTAGGCAATTAACAGAAGCTTCTTTTTGATTACTTTTGTGCAGCTTTTGTGCAGAAACAATGCTCTAAAGGGTTGTTTTAGGGAGAACACTACATTATGAATGTAGGTGGCAATTTCTGTCTGATTTAGTAACTTTTCAGGTTTCAGTGAGGAGAAGACCAAGACTAGCTCTTCCAGCAATTAGATCTTATGACCCTTAAAATTACAATGGGAGTGCAAGAACTTAATGATCACCTTCAGCTGTAAACAGTACTAATTGTAGAACTAAAGAAATCATTAAATGCTGTAAAAAGAGGATTCTGCTACTTCTTTTCTGATTATATGTGCCGTAGTCACAAGGACCCATTTGGTTTTGGAGGCCCGCAATCGAAAAAGTCACTCTACAACATTCACCTGAAAGCAATGGCCCAGGGAGAAATGGGTTTGAACTTGCATGGACAGTCCTTGGATTATTTTCATGTGAATGGCAGAATGAAATAATTTGTGATTGCAGATAATGCATGAAGTAATTACCAGAAATATGGTATTTTGGCCCAAGGAAATTCATGTTCAGGCAATAATTTCAAATGTTTTAAATTCTACACTTCTGTAGTAGGTGACACAAATTCCTTTTTTGGTAATGATTATATCACCAACTCTGTCCTTGCATGTCCTTCCTTGTTAGCTATTCAAGCATTGAAAAGATTTCTGAATCTTGTCTTACTTTCAGTAGCCTCTTTTTTTCTACTTTTTTAGCTTGCAGTATTTGACATACAAAATAATATGCTTTTTTTAAATTAAGTGCTCCAAGTAGTAAACTACTGCATTTAAGATGGAATAGATGGCTTTATTTCTTCTCACTTGGGCCTGAGAAAGGTTGTACAGTTAGAGAAATGTCAGTATTTCCGTCCGTGGTCAAACTGGGCCACTTATTATAGTAGCTTAACAATGAAACTTATAGTATTAGGTGCTCCAAAGGTATAAGCAAGATATTTCAAGATGAACACTGTAAAATAATCAGTTGATGAAAAAATGTGTTAAATATATGTGAATTTCTATTCTGAATTAATTTTAAACCTAAGCAATAACTTTGTCAAAATTTTACAGTCTTAATTAATAAATAAACTGTCACCAAATTTTGAAAGACTACAGTTGTAGCATCTTCTTTCTTTTATATTGTGGAAAATGGACGTATTTAATTACTTTCAAAGTCAATTATTAGATATACTTATTGCATATAATTTCTTACTCTTTTCTCTCTCTAAATCTTTAAAGTCTTCTCTTTTTTTTTCATCCTTTAAAACAATATTTTTGATGTCTTCCTATATCTACTTTATTTTATTTTATTTTATTTTAAATGACATGAGAAACACAGCATTACTTATACAACATTGGAATGAAATAGAATCAAAATGTCAATATTTTTTCTCATTCTCTGTACTGTCTGCATTTTGCATCCTTTTATGCCTTCTGGGTTACACAGGTGACTCCCAGATCTCTTTTTTCTGAATACTGCTGCTTAATTTGTGTGCAAAATATTTGAGGAAACCAGAATCAAAATGAGTCCAAAGCAGAAATTGAAATCAGAGGGAGAAATAAGTGGAGCAACAATAAATGACTAGAAAAAAATAAATAAGAGATCAGCCAACAAACAAACAAACAGGCTTTTCTATTATTTATACCTTCTGGAATAAAAATAAATTTGCTTTAAGGAGACATACACCAAATTTTCAGCCAGTGTAAATCTTTACATCATTGCCTCCATCCGGAACAGGGGACCTGTGCAGTGACATTTGTAGAAGTGACCACCTTGGCAGCCTTTTCAGCTGGCCGCAGTTAGAAGGACACCACATCTGAGGTGGAGAAGCAAGTTGCTGTTCCTCAGTGTGCAGCAAGAGTAAAGCCAGGGGTGGTGTTCACCTCGGCCAATTTTTTTACATGACTCGAGGCGGCAGGTGCCTCTAGCAGTTGGTGTGAAAATGCTAGTACAAGATGGGAAGCATGGCCAGCCCGGGCTCTTCTACTCTACTGCCACAGGCAGTTTTGGCACACACTGAAACATGGCTCAGGTACAAGTGCAACATTTACTGTTGAGGGTAGTGAGCAGCAACTCACATGCCTGAGGTTGTGGAGGTCTAATTGTTGCCTGAGAGACTGCAGGGTTGGGCTGTGTCCCTACAACTGCCATCCCGGGGAGCTGCTCTTCCCCTCTGCCCTTGCTGTGGTCCCCTCGCCTTGGGGACCAGGTGGGGAATGCATGTGGCTGTGGGCTGGCACATGTTTGTATATGTCTGCATTAACAGGAATTCTTGAGGCAGTTTCCCAGAGGGTGAGCCTGCAAGTGTGACTCTTCAGCACTGGCCAAAATGCTTCCCTCCCTGGAAATGTGGATGACCCTGCACCCAAGGGTATGTCTGGTAGCCCATACTTTGTGCAGTTTCATGCTCTGCTCGAGAACTCCCTACAAGGCTGACCCCTGGGTAGAGGGCTGATGAACTGGGGAACACGCTGAGGTCTGCTGTGTTCCTGCATCTGCCCTCTGGCAGTGAAGAAACTCTGCTTTGGGGTCAAAAATGTGAGGTCACCTCTTTCAGTTTCAGCTTCAGCCTCAGAGAGATGCACTGTGCATGCAGGCAGCATACACAGGAGGAGCTACTGCAAGGCATCCTGCATGGGCTGACGCATTGCTGCTCCCCTTGGGAGAGCACTTTAGGGTGAAGGGGGAGCTCCAGTGGTGCCAGGCCTTGCCCCGTACCATCTGGGGCAAGGTTCTTGTCGTAGGCTGAAGGAGAATCCCTGGTCCTTGAGGCAGGTAGCTGCCTTCATCCAATAGATGGGGAGATGCAGCACACTCCCACTATCCCTGCAGCCCAGGGAAAATGTAATTTGGGAAATCACATACTAAGGACACTCCTTCTACCCCAAATGGGACTCTAGCAAGCACTATACAACATGGGCTATAATACAGCTGTCTGCTCCAAGTGTATGCAGCATGCCTGAGTAGATGTTATTTCGTGCTGACCTGATACCATCTGTAAATTTTCTTTGGATAACAGGAGTCAAGGAGCCATTCTCCCAGCTGTGGATGAAGAAAGAGCCAAAAATATGTGTGCATATTGCTTATGCACTGTGGATGTGTTAATGTGCTTTCTTCCCTCCCAGGAATGATGTAGCGTGACAGGGTGGGGATGTGATCAGTCACTGCCGTTACTGTTCCCTTTACAATAACGATCTTTTGATATTTACTCTTAAACTCTCTCACATATTTTTATTCCATCTTCAACAGGTGTTAATCTCTTTGCAGAAACAGCTGAGCATTTGTCTTTGCTCAGCTGTTTTTAATCAGAGCCAAAGGCAGTCCTGAAGCAATCGTAGTATTTCCCTTTTTAAATTGGCTATGAATATTTAAAAGAAAAATGCTGCATTTCTGTGCAGCCTTGGCGAAATGCGTTTCTCGCCTTCCTCAGTAATACCTGTTTATAATAATGCAATACCAGCAAGAGGCTGGTTGCTCAATTTTGCTCTTGCAATACACACTCAAATGTCCATGGGACAAGAAGGAGGGGGAGAGGTGACCAGTGAGCCTGCCCTTCGCTCTGAATTGTTGCAGGGACTCCGTGCTCTGCAGGGTGGTGGGAATGAACAGGCAAAATCCCTGAAAGATGGGGTCATCTGTACAGTGGTTGCAACTATAGAGCAGGGCGGCATCGCTGACTTTCATAATTAACATGTAGTGAAATACCTCTAATACCCTTGAAAACTAATCTTCTGGAGAGCAAAGAATCTCTGCCACAGAAACACACTCTGTGAGTCAGAGCTCGGGCAATGTCTGTGCCTTGCTGGGCTTGCAATTGACCTCAGGGATGCCGCTGTCTTCACTCGCTGCCTGGCGGGTTCATCAGAGAGAAGATCCCTGTGGGACCATTCTGGGGTGGCCTTTTGGGATTTGGCCACAAGAATAAATTTCAACAGGCTGTACTGTGCTGACAGTACATCAAATGAGTTTTGACCCTCAGTGTAGCTGACAATGGGGAGATTTTATAAGTCCCATCAGACACTCATGTCCACCATTGTTAAAGTTAACTGACTTGCTGTGTGACATGTGCCTTTGAGCATCATGTTTTAATGACGACAACACTCCTTGGCTCTACCAGAGGGGTATTTGTCTATCTGTATATCTCAAGTTACTTTACAAAGGAAATTCCAGAAACATAAATCCAGGAAACCCACAGTAAATGTCAAACCTGGAAGAAATCCAAACACGTACTGGTATTAAAATGCGCATACCTAAGAAATGTTGTTTATTTTGTTTGCAAAGCCGAGCATGCTGGTAAGTGGTCAGTTAGGCATTCCCCGCTATTGATGAGCCAGTGTCCCTATGGAAAAACCCTGGAACAAAGCTACCTTGCTGAAACGGTTTGCGGTCTCGTGGCAAACGAAATCCTTACTTTGCTCTTTTTCTCACCGCGGCTGCTCTGCCCCTGCCGTCTGAAATGCCTCCATAGCTTTCCTTAAAACTGAAATCCTGAGCCAGTCCTAGTGGCTGCAGAGCCCTAGAGCTGCCTGCCAGGCACTGGCCAGGAGAAGGCACTGACCCAGGTGCAGGAGGTCCTCTGGCACTGCCAGGTTGCTGCCTGCCCCAAGGCTCAGGAAAATTCCCCAGTTATTTCCCTTTAGCAGGTACTCTGCATGGAAGATGTAGTATGCGGGAAGTCAAGGATGGGAAAATTTGTTGTATTCCTGTTGCCTCTCATTGTAACAGTAGTCCCTTGGGGGTGGTTGCAGACAAAGTGACTTACAGTACTGCTGAATATGTCCTAATGGGTACACCTATTTCTCCACATCTGGGATTTTACACCAAATTGATATGGATGCTGTCAAAACCCCTCCGCCTGCCCCGCCTTCTTTTTTTTTTTTTTTATTTGACGTATTTTGGAAGCATCTATATAATCTTTGTGTTCTATATTAAATTGTATTAGTCATTTAAAGTGTTATAAAATAAATTTATATTAATTTTTTTACATTCTGTCACATAGTGAAAAATCAGATTCCAGGAGTGTCTATTGTTGTTTCATGAGAAATGCAAGGGGACAGGGGGAGGAAGACAACCTCAGAAAGCCCTGAGAGGCCACTTGAGTGTCATGACCAAAAAAAAAAAAAAGAAGTTACTATTAGGGCAGCAAATGTGGAGAGTCCATTGCTGACATGTGCTCCAGAAAATCAGCAATGTCCCCACTGAGTTTCTGTGTCTGCCAGCAGGTCACCTGCTCCATGGCCACCAGCTTCTCCACATCCTCCTTGAACTAGAGGCCCAGAGCTGGGCAGGGACCGCTGGCACAGCCTTGCTAGTGCTGAGCAGAGCAGGGTAGGGACTTTTTGTGATCTCCTTTACTACTTCCCCACCACTGGCTTAGCTCCCAGCCTGTTTCGCAGTGTAGAGAGAGATATTTTATCTCTCAGTAGAGTGAACTCATCCATATCTGATCCTGGTGCCCATGGGGGAGGCTGTATTCCTCTGGAAGTAGGGACTGAAAGCAGATTTTTGTTGGTTTATCCCAATTCTACTGCTTGGTCGGAAGAAGGCTGTATTATTTAGAGTAATGGGGTGGGCTGTTGCTAGGGGGTTGCTCAGGAGGTAGTGCATCGCTGCACGCAATATCCGTGTTAGAGGAGCCTGGAATAATGCAGAGCAAACTAGTTTGCTGCAAAATGACAGGTTCTGTGTGGGAAGTACAGACGTTTGGGAAGGGCTTGTTTGCCCTTGACTGAGAAGCCTGCCCAAGTCTGCTCTCCATGTTGTCATTTACTCATGAGGATCCTGCTTACTAAGTCACTGGGTAAGGGTCTTGAAGGGGCAAGGAGAGAAAAAAAATGTTAACCTTTTGACAAATAAAGGAAGTAAAGAAACACAGCTAGGAAAGCTTTAAAGAATTAAACAGTATTAGCTTGTTTTCTTCTTCAAGAATTGTTAAACTGGCCGATCTAATTATTTCTCTTCATTAGTTTGTAGATATTGAAAAAATAGGTAAGGAAAACGTGCCTCTCCCATTGAGGCATTTTTTGTGGCAAAAGTTACTTCTGATCAAGTGTCAAGAGAAACATGTTACTTACTGTATGCTGTCAGAAAGAGAATTTTCCCATTCTTTCCCATTCCCATTTCTCAGACGTACTTGCGTATACTACACAAAGTAAGAAATGAAAATTAAACACTGTGGAGAACACATAGGGTTACTTTTCTACAATAGGCAGCCTATTGGAAAAATCAATGTCTGAGTTTCTATTTGGTTCTTCCTCCTCCCCAGATCAAATAAAGCTATTAATTAGTGTTATTCGTGTTGCTGTTGCCCTTTGCAAAATACACTCATTAAAAATACTTCTTGGTTCAAATGGTGTTTCATAAATTGTTCCAACTACAGTTTACAAATGAGATCAAGTTTGAAGAAAAAGTACATAATGTCCAGGAGGTAACCAGACAACACTAAATAGAAAAAGATTTATTTGTAGAACACGTGTAGCACAGTAGCATTATTATACTTCAAGCCTAAACAGTAAAATGAAGAAAATCATTAAGTAGCTATTAGGATTACCTAGAGTGGCTCTGAAGAGTTGGATACCTCATTAAAAAAAGCAGCATTATAAAAGAGCACCAAATTCCCCAGCTCAGCCTGAAGTTCATCATGGGCCTCACTGCACACACCCGTGTGCGAGTTAAAAAGAGGTCTGATTACACAGCCCTTTGTGCTGGAGAGCTCTGGTCATGCAACACCTCAAAAATGGGGCCGGGGGCAAATTCCCTGAAATCTGTTTCTTTACGGCTTGAACAGCTGTCTGGAGATGGCTAGACACAATGAAGTGCTATACATAATTATTTTACCCATGGCTGAACGTTGGCCAGCTTTGCTCGAAAGCCAACAGCTGTTTAATAGTGTATAGTCACATGCTGTACCAGTCTATTGAGGGAAGGGATAACTATATAATCCAGCTGATGTTTTAGGCCATAGTTTAATAACCCAATTTGGAAGTGAGTCAGGACAGAGAGTGCATCCTGATGGGTTCAGAAATACCACGGGGTTTTTAGTGGCGCCAGGGGTGTCCAGGTGACGTCCTTCACCCAGATGGTGGCTGAGGAGTGTAGTGTCTCAGAGTAATATCCCGATGAATACACAGCATAGGGCTGCTCAACAGCTGTGACACTCCTCTGAGTATCCTTTTCAGACTCAAACGTGTTTCATACAGGATGTCTGAGAGGCTCTGTTTGTCTTGCACTGTATTTGTATCCTTGGCAAGGCTCCTTGCTCCATGTTTTGAAAGCACAAATATGTGTTCTCCAAATCTGGTCAGTGCTTGGTCCTGCCTCAGGCACAAGGGATTAAGGTAGCCAGGGTTATTAAACACTACCCTGTTGCTCTTCCTGAGCGGCAATGACGTGCATGACAGCAGTGACCGCCGTCCTGGGAGGGATGTGAGCAAGTCACATCCATGGGCTTCCTGTAGGCTAGTCTCTGTGTGGGACCCCAGCCTCTCCCCTGCTGCACCTCCTCCCAGGGGAGGATGGAGAAGCTGAGAAGGACTGTCTGCCACCCTGTGGCTGCTGTGGATACAAGTCTGGATGCCCTGTGGGCAAGGGGACAGTGGTGGGGATGGCTGCATGCATGCCCCACAGCACAGCAACATGGGGCTTAGGGCAGCAACTACCTCCTTGGGGGACTGTTTGCCTCTAATAATGACACTTTTTGTCTTTGCTAAATCCAGTTCTGTATTCATTTGTATATCAAATCCTCGTTTTAAAAGTAGTAGTGTAAATCAGGTGCAGGTACAGCCACAGTTCTCTGCCCTCAAGAACTTGACTAACTTACGGCAGTGGGTGCCAAATGCTGCTGTCCTCCTCCTTCCCCTTCTCCTGGTGTTGCACTTGGTCATCAAAGCAAAGCAGAGGAAGGCCAGCCAAGTTTTGAACTCTTTTAACAATGTGATGAATCCTACTTCTAATAAAAGTTTACTATGTCAGTAGAGCCTAAAGGAAGGAAAACCTGATCTTTCTCTCCTCTTTTTCTGCTACCCATTCTGTCTCAAAATCCCTTCCCAAAGCTGAGTGGTTTGAATTATACTCTTGTCCTTCCATCCCAGAAGGTGCTGGCTTCAAGGAGGGAAACTGGCTTGCTAAAAGCCCAATACTTATTTCACTTAAAAGGTGCAATGAGCTGCCCAGCTATCAGATGGTGAGTCATGCTGTCAGGTATGGTGAAATCATTAGCCTGACAGAGGAGCAGGGTGAAAGTGGGCTCTCCAATTGCTGCTTGAAGTTGCTTTTTTTTTTTTTTCTGACAAGAGAAAAAAATAAATTAACCTTCAACAAATGAATCTTTCAGAATAAAAAAAAAAAAACCCAAACCTCTTAATAGAGTAAGAACCATATGCCTAGAAAGTAACAAAAAATTGCCTTCCAGAATTGCTCTGGAACCATAGTACCCAGTAACACAAAAAGAGACCATGTTTCTCATAAATGATATTTTAAACTGGAACTATGAAGTATGTTATATTAAAGCAACTTTAATGCTAGTCTAAAACCCAGACTAATTTGTTTTCAGAAATACCTTTGAAAAAAAATGGCATCTTGATAATTCCCTGTTATGTTTACCATCAGCTAAGGCTGTCATGTCAGAGTGTTATCGGTGTGAATAAAATGTCTTTCCTTCGAGAAAGAGAATTTCAAAACTATGATTGGTGGTTCAGTGTGACAAACAATGAGATAAGACAATCTTCAGCATTGTCATTAAAGAAAAAACATCACCGAATTAAAAGAATAAATTATTCTCCAAGGAAATCCTTTGGACAAATGGGACAAATAGCCCTTATTTTACAAAAGGAACATTTGAGGTTTTCAGTATTTGAAGTTACATTAGCTGATAGTTATCGTTCAAAATAATTTATCTTCTTTCATGTATTTTTTAGTGTGGGATAGTTTCGACCTTTACACTCCTGGTCCAGGATCCTGTTTGAAAGGTGATGTGAAAATATAGATTGTGTTTGTCAGCAAACAAAACCAAGAGATTTGTCACTTCAACAATGAATTAACTAAAAATAATTGATTAAGCTAGTCTAAGACACCACAAATGTGCATGTTCCTCCACATTTCCAAAGTTCCATAGAACTTTATGTCAACAGAGGTGTTGAGCTGCTTTTAATTGGATGCTGTATGTTCTATAAGAATGTCTTGCAGGCAGATCTTGTGTTGAGATTGTACCCCTTTACATTAGCATAGAAACGGATGACTTTTGATCTGTTTCGTGCAGCATACAGGAACATTTCCACAAAAATCAGGATCCAGTCACTGAATCACACTAGCAAATAATTTGTAACGGAAATGCCCTGCTAGGTTATTCAGTTCTCTCCTCTTACAATGCAAATATATTTCCCTTGGTACATATATTTTTTTAATGAAGTACACTCTCGAATGGTGCATCATGACCATTTTATCATTTTCATGTGCGTACCATCCCACAGATTCAACTATTAAGTGCCTTACTTATGTCTCATTAATCCTGGCTTTATCTCTTGGCTATATCCTTGTTATCATATTCTCTAAGAGTTAAGGAGAGCTGTGGGAAAATCTGTTTGTATGAAATGACATTTAGATTTCTCCAAAACCACAAATGTAACATTTCTGAGGTGCAAATATGTTTGGCTAACCTTTCGCATTTGCTCATATTTTGTATTTTGCATTTCTAATCAGAACAAGAGTCAGAAATAGCAAAATACATCAAGAAAACTATTCTTATGGTACTTTGGCAAATAAAGAGAATTAGTATCTTAAGAACTCCCTCTCTATAGAAGGTGCTGAGCATGTTTTGAGAACCAGAAGGAAAAGAAATGAATTTTGTGTTCTTCTGAATACCCATGGAATTATCCTAAGTAGTCTTTCATTTGATAGGCTGCTCCCGATATGGTGTACATTTAATAAAACCTGTTCTTCAGAGCAAGCCTGAAAAATGGAAAAAAATACATCTTTAACCACAGACATGAAGATTATTCAAAATAAACTTTATTCTTTTCGTTTGGTGATTCTCATTTGACAGAGGATTCTTGGAGGATGGAGATCTACTAATAGTACTAGATGATACAGTTTAGAGAACTAGGAAATTACTGGTGCACTTTCTTGATAATTTAGCAAAGTATTTTGACAATCTTTCTATGTAAGGTAGTTATAGTCCTAATAATTCTAAATAAATTTCCTTAATATGTGAGGAGCCCTGTGCTATGCCACAGGGAAAGAAGTGCCCAAGGTGCAGGATCAAGTAGGCATAGGAGTCACCACCTGTAGCTGAGAGGAGTTTCAGAAGGACCTTGCCAGGGAGACCTGGCCTGGTGGGAACCAGGTGGATATTGTGGCTGCTCACTGAGTCACACAGTCACTAAGAGTCAGCAGAAACAGGTGTCAGCCACGCAAGAGTGTGGCTCATGAAGAGTAAAAAAGGACTGTTTTCAATGGCTTTGTACATGTTATGAAAAATACAGCTTTATTTAGAAATCCCACAGCTTTTCTGTGGGCAAAACAGCTATTAATTTCAGGTCTGAGTAGTGACTCCAAATTCAAGTCCTGTCTCTGAATTATTCATCAATGCTAGCTTTATTTCTCCATCTCCCTGTGAATGTCTTGTGATCCTGGAAACAAGGGATTTGATATGCCAATGTCCTACCTAACCCTCAGTGCAGAGGGCTGCCTTTCATCTCTGTCCTGAATGCAACTGCTCACTGGGAGGTGCTTGGACGCCAATTCTTGTCCTTTTGTCCAGCCATACTTTACAGTGAACAAGTTAAAATGTAATGGGGTTGTTAATTACTTTTTCTGCTCACTGTATCCTTATTTTTAATTTCATTGTTGGCTAATGATCTGTCTGTTCTTTTATCTTGTGTGTCTGCAGAGCTGAAGAGCCATTCCTCAAATTGTTCCCAGGTGAATAAATCAGCAAGTGGCTACTTCCTAGGCATTTTATGATACTCCACAACTAATTAAATCTATTTCAGGAGGTGTAAATCAGGAAGGATTTTTCTTATCAAGCACTTTACAGCTGCATATTTGAAAACTCTCTACAAACAGAAGAAAATGCTTTTATCCCTTTCTGACCAGTGAAGGTTCTTTTTTGCTTATTTTATCTGTACCTCAGGTGTGTGCCTTGTAGGTCAGATTAACATCCTTGTTGTTGGCCTAGCTGACAGGGACTGTCATTATCCATGTTCTGGACACTTCTGGATGATGGACAAGTTCTGCAAGCAACACAGTTTATTATGTTTAGTTTACAGCTGGACACACTGAGTTATTACATGATGCAGAAAATCAATTAGACAACTGGGAGACCTGACTTAGGCTGTGCTTGATGATGACAACTTTGCTTTTGGTCTGAGCCCCTGTACAGTCATAGGAACCATATAAAGCCATACTAATTCACAGATGAAGGGCAGTATTTTTGAAATTATATAAAATGGACTTCTACTCCCACATTTGAAGAGGAAAAAAGTGCTCTCCAGTCCAGTAACGTTTTTGCCAGCTTTTCTTGGAGAAAACCAGTTGCTACAGGCTGTTACTCTTTTTTTTTGTTGTTGTTTTTTTCCCCAGGGTTGTACAGCCCAAGAACAGGGAGCTGGCAAACTAAAACCAGTAAACAACAGAAAAGTGTGTGGAAACATCTAACCAAGCTGAACAAGCCCTGGAAAACTGGAAGAGGGGCTTCAGAGGGCTTTGGAGAACAGACAGGGATTTTCCTTGCCTGGGCAATAACACTCTGGTGGTCCTTCATAATTTGAAAGGAAGGTGAAGTTCATATCTCAACAAAACTATTCCTAACTTTCCCATTTCCTGTTTTCCTCATCTTCTAATCAAGGAGATTCCATGCCGCTCATTCAACATTTAGGTTACCTTAGTAATGTAATATAACCCCATGTGGTTATTATGAAATCTGGAAGACTTATTTAAAAGTTAATAAGCCAAACTTCTCCAACATGCTGCTTGTTCAGTGTCCCAATATGCAGCTGCCTGTCTTCCATTCAGTCTTCTGCATTCATGTGCATATATACCCCCTTTTTTGAACTTGATTTAGGTACATAAAATGAGATGGGTGTTCTCATGAGATGACAGACACTTTTGTATGTTTGCAGAACCACAGTGGAGGTTTGCTTTATTTTCCTAGTCAATCTTCTGAAGGTAGGGAAGTGGAAATGCAAATTATTACTAACTTCTTTTTGGTGTTTGCACGTCCAGAAAACTATTAGCAGGAGAATTTGCTCTGATAATGAACTCTGAACAAAATTTTCTGGTCATCAAAAAATAAAGAAACCTGGGATACAGGAGGTAAAGAGACCAGGTAATAGCAGGCTGATAGGAAGAAGAAGGGCTGATGTTAAAAACATGGAAAATTTCCTTTGCCCTCTAACTTAGCTGAGGGGACACTCTTTCACTAGGATTTGCAGTGTACCATTGCTTAACTATTAGTTTATTGCTATTGTCTTTTGTTTCTTTCTGTTCTGCCAAAAGCTCTCAGTATATAAGCACAAAGTCGAAAGCCCTGCAGTTATCAAAACTACAATTTGTTTTATAACTTTTCCTGTTGGGCAGAGACATTTTATTTCTTCTCAGATTAATTATGCAGTTTAACATTCCCTTTGTTATGCCAGTAAAAATTTTGGTGGAGTCATGTTGAAGGGTGGACAAATGAAATGAGAAATCAGCAAGGGCAATATCATGTCAGGAATTCCCCAGTGATCCTCAGACCCGGATGAGTAGTTACTGCAGCATGAGCCCAAATGAAGGGATCAGTGGTAGTGGGGATGAAGGATTTTAACTATGCCACCATCCAGGAACACAAGAAGGCAACAACGTGGTGGATTTTTTTGGGTGTATTTTTTTGTTTGCTTGTTTTTGTTGTTGTTGTTGTTTTGGTTTTTTGTTTGTTTGTTTTGTTTGTTTTGTTTTTAAATGCAAAAGGCAAAACAGTAAGCTCTGGTTGTGGGTTAAATCCTAACCAGCAGGGCAGAGAGGGCTGCAAATGCTGCCAGGGAAGGAGGAAGGGATGGAGCTTCTGACTTTTGGGGTGAAAAGGAGGAAAAGCAGCAAAACAGAGACCACAGGCAAGAAGAAAGTCAGATTCAGCTGTGTCAGAGGCCAGCTTGCTGAGATCCCCCAGGAAAAAAATCTGGCAAAAAGGAATTGAGGTGAGTTGGCTGTTGCTTGCAGAAAAAGTACAAAGAGCACAGCTGCAAACCATCCCTGTGTGAGGAAGGAAAAGAAGGGTAGCAAGAGACCCACTGGCTGAATCGAGACCTTCATGCTGACTCAAGCCCAATAAGGGTTTGTACAGAAATTAGAAACTAGGCGGAATTACTAAGTATAGAAAGTTAGTACAGACAAAGTAAGAAGTCTCTACAATAAGGTTATGAAGTTACAAAGACCACTTTGGAAATTAGCAAAAATAGGATCTGTATAAACCACACCACAAGGAAAAAAGGTTGTACTTGCCTCACCCTGTCCCTTGATTATTTTTTCCTGTTGTTCTGGAATATTTACTGAACTTATTTTTTTTTACTTTCTCATGTCCCTGCCCTTTTTAAAAAAGGGAACATTTCCTGTCACATTACTGTGTTAGTTTGGGAGCAATGGAACAGACTTTGGTACAATGAAGGCAAAAAAAAATACAGAAATGACAAAAACAGTGAGAAAAAACAGGACTCAGTCAAAAATCCCATAGGAAGTTGGGTTATTTAGATCAAGAACCACTTGCAAAAGCAGTGCTCCTTTATAATATACCCTCTGAAGGGCTGAAATGTGCAATGTTGACCCCTTATAAAATTTCCAAATTCCTGAAACATATGAAATGCAGACATAGTTGAGCAGCTTAAAACTCCCAGCTGTAGCAAAAGCCTGGGACAGACAAAGCCCCCACCCAAGCGTGCTCCTAGGGTACATACATGAGAGAAGGGATGAGAAAAGATGTGCTCCCAGGGACTTCAGTCTCAACTCAAGTGTGAGCCCTTTCTCAGAGAGCAAACGTTAGGGTTTCTTAGTGCTGTTGCCCAGCCATCTGAGCAACCAGCCCCATCACCTGGCCCAAAAAGGGAATTCAGTTGAGACCGAGTTTAATATTTCCAAGAACCAGCTCTGAGTGCTCCCACCTGTGATCTGTGAGCTCCTTTGTGGCTTTCATCTGCTCTGCAGTTATCTTACTTTCTCACAGCCTTCAACTGCATTCTTTTCTTTCCTGACTTGCCTTGACCCCTTCTCCACTGTAATGACTGCCTCCTCTGCTATGCTTGCTTGTCTCATTGTCTTCAGCTTGCCTGGGCTGGTCTCTCCTAGATGCTTTATTTATTTATTTATTTATTATGGCATCATATATATTCTCTGCTTTCATCCTTCACCTTAGGTACAACTTACATTTCTGTTTTTTTCTAAGCAGTTTCTTAGCAGGTAAAGCAAAGTTCAGTGGTAAAAGTTCACACCCTGTGAAGAGAGGATAGATTCTTCCCAGGTATGACTATGCAATCATCATCCTGCTCCAGTTAGGCGGAGAACTTCAACAGGTGCCTTGTTTAGCAGTAGGGCAGGTTCTGAAAGCATATATTTGGATTCAAAGTCAGCACAGAGACTTGCATGCTTCACATCAATGATGTTTCAAAATCTTACCTGTTATCAGGCCACTTTTTCCAGTGTTCTGGTTAGAACAGGTATTTATGGGATTTTTCATAATTTCTTGGTGTCTGTGTAAAATAATCTATTCATGCCATTTATTTGAAGAATTTGGGGACTGAGAAAATATTTTAAACTATTATCACATCAATGGCAGTAAAGCTGACGCAGAACCTGTGATCAGAAGTCTTTGTTCTGTTTTTATGCTGTTTTTTATTTTAATAATAACATTAGAAAATGCCTGCAAGTGCAAGCAGATTGTTACAATGGAAACTTCCTTTCCTCAGACCTTCAGAGCTTCTAATTATGTCTCTCTAGTAGCACATGTTAAAACCTGGTCATTTATATCTTGATTACTTTTCTACCTGTTGTGGGGAGGGGAAGAAAAGTGTCATCAGGTGAGTTACCCATCCTGGAAATGTAACAGTGATTTGAGTTAGGGCAAACACTACTTTTAAATGCACCCTGGCCTGTTCCTTCAAACACCTCATTGCTTGCTCATCAACCTGATCTAGTGGAAGATCTCCCTGCTCATTGCAGGGGAGTTGGACTGGATAACCTACAAAGGTCCCTTCCAACCCAAACTATTCTATGGTTCCGTTCTTAGATACCTGCATGTATGTGAGTGTATGTTTATTTAAATAAAGTATGGATGGTTTGTGGAAACTTGCATTCAGCTATACATTCATTTATCCAGGTATGACAGTGCTATTCACGTAATTCTTGATTGCAGTAATACAGCTGCCTAAAATAATAATAAAAAATCTAGGAGGGAGAAAAGTGAACAGGGAGAGCGCTACCTGATGACCCTCTAGTGATCTGGTTGATGCCCTTGGCTAAAATTAGAAAATGAAAGAAAAACAATGAAGCTGTTTTTTCACTTCTTAGAGGCTACTGAGCAGAAGGCTGTCACAAAGTGGAAGCAAACCCAGCCTTAAGCACAAAAAATTAGTGAGGAAGTGGATAAAAAATGATGATAATCCAAACTGGTGCAAAACCCAGGTTATTAAGAAACTGTCTTGCAACATTTTTATATCATTATCAGTTTGAGGAAGAAAAACAATTCACAGTTAAAACAAACACAAACTAGTAAACAATTTAGTTTGTGACTTCAGTTCATGTTTGTGACCTCAGTTCATACTTGTATTACAATGACATGACACCCTAATAATCTCCTGTTGCTTGAAGGACACTTGTAACACGGTTTCTTGTAACTTTCACATTTATATATTCCTCTAGAAATGTTTAATCATTTTATGAATCTCATTAAAGTATTTAAATAGAATATTAGTACAAAACATTAAAAGAACCCCCCAAACAAGTCATCAGCTTTGAATTAAATTCTTGGGCTTTTTTTAATGCTGCACATATTCTCCTTTTCCTTTTAAAATGTGCGTGGGTCCTGATCATCGTATATTTCCTTGTTTTCTCTAAGTCTCTGCTAGTATTAGAGAAATAAATGAATCTACAAATTGTTGTTATAATAATAAGAGTATATTGCTTCATGTGAAACAGGGTCCCAGTTGTCCTACCGGTGCTTTTTGTCGAATGAAAGAACACACTTTATACTACTATATTCACTAAAATAAGACTAACACTGAGTTTGGACCGAATATTGAGCAATACACAAACACATTTTACAAAGAAGTCCTTGTCTTTCCATAGGCAGGATGGACAAAAGGCAGGCAGCATCAGTGGGTGAAATGGCAGCTAGTCTGAATCACAGCTGATGCTCCAACCCTGAAGCCCTGTGGTTCACTACTAGGTCATTTGTCCTCTCAGGGTAGCAGAAACCTGCCAAAATCTCTGGGCTTGATGGCAAAATCACACTTTGCAGTAATCTTTCTTGCCTTACCTGGTTCTGCTCTAAAACTGTTAGTCTTCCTTAAATTATCTCCAACCTATTTTTTTTTTTCACTCTTATCCAGCAATCAGATGTATTTCCTCCATGTCTCACCTGGCCTAATGTATTCTTCTACTTTTTGCGCCTGTCTCCATTTTCACCCCTCTCAGCTGCTTCTTACTTTCCTCTGCCCTACCACTGGTGGGACAGCATACTATTGGCAGCACCTCTGTGCTGTCTCCTCGTGTAACCCCCTGCTCCCTGATGGCTCCAAGCTCCAGCACCTCTATTAACCTTTCCTGACAAGATCGGCTTCCTGTGCCTTTCCTCCATGAAATGCCTCTTAACGAGGGAAGGGATGGGGACATTTATTTTCCCCTTGCTGTCAAGTCTGCTGCTACCTCTGTGAGCCTTTGGAGGCTGGAGGGGTAGAATCAACCCTCCCCCTACACTTTTGGAGATACCGGCTCCCTTTCATATTTTTTTCAGTTTATTCATATTTTTCAGTTTATCCTTATTCCTCAGATCCTCCAAACGTTAACGCGACTTGCATTTTTACTTGTGAGGTTCCGGGATATTGTCCTAAGATTAGAAATATTAAAGGCTTTGCACAAAACTTATTGAAAAGCCCATGGGATTTCTTTTGTTCTTTGAAAACACTCAAGATCTAGCCTCACCTTTTCCAAGTTTTTGGGATTAAGTTGTTTGCAGTGCTGTGCTGTATCTTCTGGAATACATGCCTTCAAAAATGTGGCCCATATTGTTTATGGTAGATGAAAAGGTAAAATGAAAAGAGTTTCAGTCAGGTTTGTGTGTGACAGGGAACTGCTACAAGATACTTTGGAAATTGGCCTGGAGTGAGGATAATTTCCATATTTTTGTTAATTGCCTTTGCCTTTTCTACACACTTTGCTAATTTCTTAGGCATGCTTTCTCTCTAACATTGATAATTTGCTCAAAACTTGGCCAAGTGACAATATTGCATGGGCAATTTAATCACGTTATTTTAAATGAAACTTAAAATTGCTGTCTAGCCTAATACTGTGGTAGAAGAAAAAAGAAATATTTGAGCATCCTTTTAGTAATGGGTAAATTAACTTCAGCTCAGCTCAGAAACATTTTTTAGATTTTTTTTTTTTTTTTAATATTTATTTCATGGGATTTACAGTGGAAAATAAGGATCTAGATTCTCTTTCCGAATAATGACTCCACTGGAATAATTCAGAAACTATTTTGTGTAGCTGAGAGAAGAATCTGATCCTTGTATTTCCACTGGATTGTGCACTGGCAGAGAAGAATGGGAATAAAAGAGAAAAACAGACTCAATTTACTAACAATCTGCATGACACAATTTCCATAAATTTTGCTAATAGAGCAATTTATAAAAATTGTGGTAGTATATTAAGGAGAGCAATTTACAAAATCCATTTAGAATAATAAGCTGAACATTGCTGGCAATGCAGCTATACTTTCCAATAGTGTTTATGTATAAAACAAATTGCCTGCCTGGTCTCATTCGCTCTACGTTGTGTTAATACCAAGTACAGACAAGTGCAAATAATGAAATACTCAGATTTTTTGTTTATCTACAGATTGCTTTGATGGTCACCAAGTATTTTAGAGGTATTAGAATTTGTTAGGTGAAAAAGATTTTTCAGCTGGACCATTGTTGAGGTTTTCTTATTTGTGAAAATTACTGAAAAATTGTTTTCTGAAACTGTTTAGCTTGTCACCCATATAACTCAGCATACAAAATGAATACATTAGAAGCACGCTAAACTGCTCTCAGCTAAGTGAAATACTTTAAAATCCATTTGAAGTTTAGTTGTCGCTCTCCACAAATCAGTGAAGATTTAATAGTGGATGCTATGGTGAAGTTTTACATGGCTGACTCTGCACAGGGATTTAGTACAAATCCTTAACTGACAAAATAAATGAAAAGGTTGCAAAATATGATGCTATATCCCAGATAAGGGATAAATCATGCCCTGTAGTTCCTCAGCTCCTGCGCGTGGACTGCCATGGAAAATGGCCGTGGCGTCCCACATAGTTGGGAGGAGCAGGACAACATGGAGAAGTCTTGAAGGCATCTGAGTTTGGACCCCAAGTGCAAGGGGTTTTGCTTGGCTGAGCTCAGAGCCAGCAGATGAGCTTGCTTCACACCACCAGCCCTCTGCTACCTCCACCTCATTTGCATTCTTCTCCCGTAGCACCTTCCTGCAGTAGATGGTGCCCCTCAGCTAAGCAGAATGGGCTGAAACCTCTGGCTAAAGGTGACCAGAAGGTACTGCAAAGCATTGTGCAGATGCAGCTGCAGATTTGGCTGAAAAAGCCAAGAGGAGGTTGTGGTGGGGACAAATCCATCTACCACTTTCAAGACACCTATGTGCACAAGATGATCCCCAAGGATCTGCATGTACAGTTTCCCCCTTGCTGAGCTCCAGGGTGCCTAAAGCTCACTCCACACAAGGACTGCCCCATGGTTTGGGTGAGTTAGAGGTTGAAAGTGGCCCTGGACTCATTTAAAAGAAAAGCATAGAGGCAGTACTGAGATTTTCTTTCATGTTGGTTTAGCAAGGAACAGCAGGGCAGAGGAACAAAAGTGGGAATCAAGTTGTGTTGGCGTGCACACATGTGGATACTTAAAATGTGATGTTGTGCTCCAGGGGTGGTTTACTGCTTCCCACCCCTGATGCACCAGGTTGGTGGAGAAGAGTCTGGACCTGCAAAGGCCTCCAGGCAATGTCTTGTCCCTCCCTGTAGGGAAACTGCCCGTACAGAATCTCTCTGCTTATGGGAGCAGTCTAACTTGCTCTTTAGCATCCTCTCCTGGGGGGTCTGCGCAGCTCTTCCTTGTAGTCTGCACATTGTGCTACCACAAGGCAAATAATTTAGTTAGAGCCCTGGGGCAAGGAGCAGAGCTTCACTACATGCTTCTTAGTGGCTTTGTGGTGATTTACCTTTAAGGAACCCTATATCTGTTTAAAACTGTGCAAGGGATTAATTTTTAATAATAAGATAACACTGAAATATTGTGGGAATTGTCTTAATTCTCACACTGTTATAAAGAACCCTACATTCAACCCCACAAATATCAAACACCTCCATTTTCAGTAGAAAATTTAATTTAATTCTTTTTAGAAAGCATTGTTCAGTTTACTTTAACCAAGTGGCAGAATAGACAACTAGTCCCTCACAGTTCAGAATAATGAAGACAGATGTATTTGCATATTCTTTTAAGGCACAACTGAGAGTGGACTTTTCAAGATAGCATTTTTAATAGAAAATAGAATAATTTGTGAGCCAGTACATATGCATGAAAACAAAATCCTACTAGACAGTGACATGAAGAAATACATAAAAGCAGACTTTTTTAACACATATTTGATTTTGTAGTTGGCAAAACTTTGTAACACTGTTTTTGAACACTGAATAGTGCCAGTTTATCAATTAATTATTTCTAAGCCTACAAACACATGGCACTCCTGCAACATCTATTTTCATGCCAAGAGAAATAAAGTATCCATGTACCTTTAGAAGCAGTCTCCGCTCTTCCGCTGCCTGCCAGCTTATTTTATTTTGACTTTTTCTTCTCTTACGCTTTGGTGCTTAAGAGTTTTCTGGGTTGTTAGCTTTCCTGTCATTGCCACCACTGGCTCCTGACAATGACTGATAAGTGGACATCCCTCCAGTCACTGCTTTCTTCACACAGGGTAGTGCACAAGGGGGTAACAGAAATCAAACCACTTGCACGCTCTGCACACAGTGACATGGTCTCCTGTATCCAGGTGTACTCCAGCCACAAAACCTGACAAAGAATGTGAAGATAAGACAAGGATGTAGTGGGATTTTCTTATTAAGTAAAGGCAAGATGTTATCTCAATATAACATTGAAGAGAACATAAATATATTGCTAAAGACTACAGTTTTCAAAGAGAAAAAACCTAGGACCTGTCCTGTCTTGGATTGTCAAATCAGCTACAGAAAAAAAAAATTAAGATCATGTACATTATGTGTTTAGTCAGTGCATTCATTTGAGAAAATATATTATACAGTTAAGAGACTTATTTTCTCTGTGGTGAGATTTACAGAATGATCCAACTATTATGGAAGCTTCTGATACAGTGAGGCACATTTTTCCTGATCACAGTGCTTTTTCAGCCAGTTAATGGGCAAAGGTATCTGAATGGCCTAAGAAGCTTGGGCACTATAAGTTACAGAAACTATAATTAGTAATCTGTGTGTAAGACTACTGTTAATTCTGAAGTGTCCTAAAGTTCATACCAAAGTACCTGCCTGAAACAAGCTGTGACAATGGGTCTTAGCATGTCCACAGGTTACAGAAGAAATAAAATTAGGATAATACACCCTTTATCTAGAATTGTTTCGGGTAAAAGATGGGTGTAAGAATCTGAGTTCTTGGCATTGTGTGGGCCTGGTCATGGGCAGAAAAAGTTCAAGAAAGAAAGTATTATAATAAGTATTAGATTTCAGGTCCATTGATTTAGTCCATAACCTTTGCAGGAGGCTGAGGTACTTGTGACAAAAACTCTCTCTCTTTGCTTGGTGTTATTTAATAGAAGCCTGAACAATAATGTTCTTGTACCTATGAACTGAATTGCAGATAAAGCTGCACCTTTGCTACACCATAGTCTAGAAAACTAATCAGATGGTACTGAAATATCTGTTTTGATAATGTCATTTGGTTAGATAACAGCGTATTGAGCATAGGGCACTCAGCCAGAAAGCAAAGTGCTGATTTCCTATGGATAACCTGAACTGAAGGAATTGCTCTTTGCCACTTCTGGGTTGAACACACACAGTCTGTTCTTTTAGTTGTAGATAGATTTTGGCCTCAAGATACCCTTAAAGCACTAGATGAAAGGCAGATTCCTTTACTGGTGTATCCCTGCGATAGCCAGGACAGTCACGTTTTCTGGCTAGGTAACAGGACATCTGAGCTCAGGATCTCATACTGACTATAAAAATATTCCAAGGATTTGTTGGCTCTTGCTATATGAACAATATACTCTTGAGAGAGGATTGGAAGGCAGGCAACCACAAGATACTAACCATACCAAAAGTTAATAATTATTTTAAGTATTTGAGGTGGGATTTCCCACTTTTAGTGGGGCAATGAATTTCTAAGAAAAATAATTGATTCAGCTTAATTAATTTCAACAGGTAAGTTGTACATAACTGGTAGATGGTGTGGCAGAGAGTAGTTTTAGGGAGAGTGACTTGCCTTGTGGCAGCATGACCAGGTACTCCAGAAGTGCAGCTTTCAGTCTGAGTTCTAATAGGGCAGGATAATGTTACGAGGGGACAGAGAGTATCAAGTGCTACCCCCGTACTGTTAGATTAGAAAAGGTGAGAGCTCACACACATGTGATGTAGCTCTAACCTTTCTCTTGGAGAAGGCATGGAGGGTATGGTTAGGCAGTAGTTTCCTTTAGTTAATAGTGCTGTGATCCTCTTCCATGAAGGGATGCTTTGGGAAAGGGATTGCAGATTGATAGGCTGTTTTGTTTTTCAGTGAAAGCATGATTTCTCTTGATTTTCTCCTACTAAAATGATAGTTTAATGGATATGGTGATAATTGCTGCTAGCTTTATGTTTATAAATGGTTTAAGAGCTTGGCCAAGTATCTATAGGAGTCTTTGTCTTATCAAGAGGAATAAAGGACCGCTTTCTATAAAATCTAATAGAGTTGACTGTGGGGGGCAGGTGGTGATAGACATGGTAGTGTAGGTGGAAGGAGTATGAACCCAGTCATGACGTATGCAGCATGGTGTTGTCAGATCAGAGAGAAAAAACTCCGTTTGTTCTTAAAAGAAGGAAGCACAGCCACAGTGTATATCTCTAGTTTCCAGAAAATCGGAATTCTGCTTTGAGCTCTCAGAGACTTCTGAAATAGCTCAGAGAATACTTTGTTCTGAAGTATATAGAAAATAGATTTCCGAGACAGGAAGTGTCGTGAACTTCTTATCAGATAGAGTGACCAAGGGAAGAACAAATAGGGAACTTCTGCCAGATGCTTCAACTTGTTACAAGAACAAATAGCATAAATTATCTTTCTGTAAGCAGGTACTGAAATAGCGGCCAAACTATACCGGGATGTGTGGAAGGGTGGTAGCCTTCAGAGCAAGCATACGCACGCAGCCACAGATGGGGAGTTTCTAGCAGGTGACGAGACAGAAAGGCATAAGGCTGGTGCATGCTGAAGACATGGGGGTCTGAATGAACATGATATTCCAAAAACATGAGAGGTTCAGCACTGAGAAATGAGGAAATTACTACAGTAATGACCAAAGTCTCCCAAGGGATGTTGGCACCTGTGACATCTCCTTGGTACCCCGTATTCCTAAACCTGCTCCTTTCCCCTGGGACTCCCTTTGTAGAACCCCTGCATTTATTTCTGGGATAGGAGCTCCTGCGTGCTTCCCAAGGGCTGTCCTGCCAAGCCTTGCCATGGGCTGGTAGTGGGTTTTCTGTGCTGGTGTCAGTGGTATGCTCTGGGCTGAGGAAGACAAGGATGCCCTTGCTGCTGTGAACTATGTGTGCAGTACTGGGAGCTGCAATCACTCATCTCAGATGTATCTGGCTACTTGGCTCATGTTTCCTATTAATGCAAAATAATAAAAATATTATTATTATGAAAGTCAGGCTCAATGGCACCCTGAAATAATGAGGGAAAATTCTTGGCTGCCTAACAAAGTCCTCTTCTGAATAGCATAAAAGTATTTTTTAAATTTTAGTTACTGTTTTATTCCGAACACAAAATATGTCCTGGAAGTAAAGGGAATGTATTGTTTTGCAGTGACTCAATATCACATTAGCTCAGGAATTCTTTTTAATTTCTATAAGAAAAAACTCAGTTCAGGATTTGAGAAAAACAAACCAAGAGCAACAACAGCAGAACCACCGTGAAATACCATACTGTCACCTTCTAGATTTCTGTGTTTTTGTTGAGTATTCAGCACCTTGAATTTAATTGACAATCATCAGCAATCTCACATCCTTTCCCTCAGCTATAAATCCTCCGTGTGACTAGCAGATAAAAGTTTCAATATATATATATATATTTTTTCCCCCTTTTTTTTCCTCCTACTAAGCAGCACTGAAAGTCCACCCCCAAATCAGAAGTGCTGCACGAGCATTGCTGCAGCTGAAGGGTGAGCAGGCACTGCTGGTGGAGCCCTTCCACAGAAATTCTGCAGGTGTGCTGCCTCTTAAGGTGATCTTGGCTAGAGCCACGTTAAATGCAGAAGACGGATTATTTTCAGCTCAGACATGGTGGTCTGAACCTGAGATGACTCCATTGACTTCAATCCCATTTTGGCCATGCCGCTCTGCAGAAAGAGGTACAAGGTACAGGTTGAGACTGACTGTAGAAGGGCAGTGGGGTGCCAGCAAGCCTGTTTATCAAAGGTTATGGCTGGTATACTTCACTGTTCAGTGCATTTTGTCTTCCCTGCAAATGCTTGCTTGAATTAACTCTGTGCAGACCTAAGCCCAAGTTGCTGCCTCACATGACAATGCCTTAACCAAGCCAACTTTTCTTCTTCTGCAAGGAGGGGATAGTCTGCCTTGACAGAATGTCACATTTTGCTTAACAAATTTTAGAAAAAGGAAAAAAAAAAAAGAAAAAAAAAGAGAAGAAAGAAAAAGAGGCCTGACTTGGTTCTAGTTGATTTCAAACATCTGTAATAGGATTTTATGAGAAACTACATCCATCCGAAGACGCATCCTCCTCACAATTGCAGCTGAAAGTAAGTCCCTGTGTCAGGACCACCAGTGAAGGACACCTGAGAGTGAGGTTCTTGTTCAAGAAGAGATGGAAGTCAACATGCCAAAACACTGACCCGATCTGTATGATGGGAAGGGTGCAAAATCATCATTAACCAGTTCTTTCAGATGCTGAACTCAGCCAGATGAATGAACTGACCTGCTCCATCTTGGGAAGGAAGGAAGGAAGGAAGGAAGGAAGGAGGGAAGGAAGGAAGGAAGGAAGGAGGGAAGGAAGGAAGGAAGGAAGGAAGGAAGGAAGGAAGGAAGGAAGGAAGGAAGGAAGGAAGGAAAGGAAGGGAGGAAGGGAGGGAGGGAGGGAGGAAGGAAGGAAGGAAGAAAAATAAGTGAAAGAAAACAATGTAGAATGGAAAAAAGACAGAGGCAAACTTCCCTTTATGTGGCAAATCCCCTACTGTCTCTTCCAGTTAGCAGGGTCTCCAGCCTTCAGCCATGGAGTTATGAGTCCCAGGCTGCCTCTTTGTCCAGTTGTCCCCATAAGATGTAAGTGCCTGATTCTGTAGTCCAACTACTCCACTCTTCCTCTATCTTCTCCAGGGGGTCCAAGATACATTTGTCTTCTCAAGGCTAAGTTTACTGGAGAACAGTAAGCTGTGGAAGTTTCTGAATGAAATTAAAAGCATACCTTTCAGAAAATTAACACAGTCAATAAAAACGAACATTACTATCCGGTGGATTTCTGCATTATTCCTGCTTGCTCTTGGATTCTGCAGTTTAGTGCAGAGTTCAGAGCAGGTCTGAGGTAGAAGTCAGGGAACAGTGATGTGAAAGGAAGCCAAAGAATAATACAGTTGTGACAAATGTAATGGGCAAAATTCATTCATTTGTTCTCTGTCTTACACGTTCAAGTCATGCATTAGTGACTCATGTACCCAACCTTCCTTTTCATTTGTCTCCATGAACCAGGTGTGACTGGAGGACTGTTCCCTTGACCTTGGTCAGAAAAACTGTAATTCTTAGATAGACAAATCCAAACACAATGACTAAAATAAACTGAGATTATTTTCAATTAAAATAAAATAAGGAACAAATTACAAGCACATTTTCCTGGAACTACGGTTCACCTGGAGCAGTGAAACTTTAATGTTCACACAAATCTGTCCTCATGGCTCAAGAACTGACCACTTGATGCTGTACGGAGCTGTATGAAGCTTTAGGTCAAGAGATTTTTTTTCTAAGCATAACAAGGAAATGGATTCATCCTACCAATGTTAAAATTCAACCCTGTTCACCAGTACACTTGAGTAATTAATTGAGAATCTTGCCATCACAAAAGTAATTAACGTAAAATTCATCAGTGTGTTTACTTAGACAGCGATTTTGTGCATAAAATCTCCAAACAGGACTTAGAAAAATGGGAAGTTCATCTCTGGAATGGATTGGGGTACACAAGGGAAATATAATAACAAGAAAAAAACGAATATAAGAGCATGAAATTTACTCCTCATAATTTTATTTTAAATTAAAGCACAAAAACTTGGGACTTGCACTCTTAAACAAATCTGCCACAGGACCTGATTAGCATCTTCTGAAGGAAAAAAAAATAAATCATTTTCTTAGATAATACAGTCAACACATTATGATTAATGCATTTAAATATGTGCCTTCCTTAAGGACAGATACTATGTTAGCAATTACGGTTTTAGCAATTTTTGCAAAAGAAGCTGCATGCCATTATATAGTCTTTTAGACCCACATTATTATTTCATAAAGAAACTAGTTATCTTGTTTATGGATTCTTCTGAATGCAGAGCTGGAAGCATTAAGTATTTATGCAAACGCTTGAAAGTACACCACTGGAAATTCAAGCTCTTTCTTTTTCTTCTCATCTTATTTTTTTTTCCTGTTTTTGTTATATACAGAATGTTACATATGTCTGCGAAAAAAACAAGCCAACTTTTCCTTTACAGAAGCTGTGCACTGAGACAAATCTTGTATTTTTTACTCAGGCATAGCTTCTGACTTAGAATCTTTAACTCTCATGTTTCATAATAAGTAAATTTCAATAATTAAAATAAGAAATCAAATTACTGATATAAAACCAAATTAACTTTTTTTTTTAATATTAAGTATGAGAAAGGGTGCCCAGTGTTACAGCGTTAAATTTGTATTTAATGTCTCCTGGCAGTTCACAGGATAAAAGGGAAGAGGATTAACTCTGTTCTCGGTTAATTTAATATGATTTTTCAGTTACCTTCAGCAGAAGTAGAGTTAGAACAAAGCCAGTCCCTGAATTACATTTAGATACATTGCTGACAACTTAGAATTCCATGCTGCGAGTAGATATTTATACAGTCACAGTCTTCGGAGCAAGTCCATGGAATGGTCATGCCCTTGAGTGACTGCTGGTACATGTACCCTCTTTGACCTGTGCTGGCCGCGGTCACCCTGTTTGTTGTCAATCCTTACCTCTCAGACAATACCATGAGGGAACCCTGAAAACCCAGAAGTGTCACTGTCTGCCCACAGGTAGGGACAAGTGGGACATCACCTTGGCATAGGGTTAGTGCACAACTTTTCAATCACTTGAGGTTTCCCCAACTGATGTGACAGGTCCTGGCTGAAGAGTTTATTTGTGGAGCTTGCATGAGACATCATCAGGTGTCTTCTCCTCTGTAAAACGAGAACACTTTATTTTCTGATATAGTGTACGACAACTTGAAGCATACATTTAATGCATTCTAATTAATTCAAACAAACACTCACTTTGCTCTCCATCTCCAGAGACCTGTGTAACCCAGAAGATGCACACGGGGACAGGGTTTTTCAGAAAGGAATTGAGGGCTTCTTTCTTCCCCCAGGTTATCCTGAAGTTTTCCTCATCCCAGGTACAACTGCAGAGACTGAAAATTCCCATGTCCTGATTCACTCTTGCACCATGGTGCTACCTTGTGGGAAGGGAAAAAAAACCCAAATCCCTCTGGGAGCCAGAGATTGCAGTTTCTCTTACTTAACTTTGGATATCCATATAGCAGTCATCTGAGTCACGCCATGGCCCCTTTAATCAATGGAAAGAAAGAGGAGCTCCAGGAGTAAGAGTTATTCCATTCTCATGTAGAAGTTAAAAACTGGTGAAATGAGATACACCCTGAAGGACCTAGTTTCTTCCACTGCCTATAAAGACAAAGATCTGGCTGAAGTGTAGATATCTGTGCTTTAAATGCCTAAGGTTAAAAGAGGTGAATGGCATCCCAAGTGACTACAGTAGGCACTGGATCAGGTCTGCCATGTGCAGTAGGAATGTGCATTTGAAACCAGTATAATTTGTTCAGATTTGCTCTTTTAATACCACTGTGTAGCTTCAGTGCTTAGCAGCCTTTTGGAAGAAGGACAATATAGCTGTGACTGCTTCACTGATGAAACTGCAGAGCAAACTTGGCTTAATCTAAAAGTCAGAAGTACAGAGTGTAAATCATGGTTTTCTGCTTCCCAGGTCACAGGTTAAAAAGTTTCAGGGAGAGAAGAATCAGACATAATATCATTTTTTATGTCCAATGACCTCTATGAATAATATGGAGTCCAAATAAAAATTTTTGATAACCACCCAAAGATTAAAAAGTGGTTTACTCAGATTATTTCTTAAATCCTCATGTTCAGATCAAAGTCCTGCTACTTAGCTCTTGGACTATTTGAGAGTAAGCATAAATTAGAAACATTTAAACATCAGTAAATTTGCTCATGGGCAGAAGAGATAATGTTTGCAGGACCAGGTTTTTAATTTGGAAAAATAATACTATTCCCAAGGAAAAAATAAAACATTTCTACTCATGACATTGTATTCTCCTATTCACTGGGATGTAAATTCCATTTTACTTACTCAACAACTGCACAGAGCACAATGGTTTTCCAAGGTGGCCATCACAGATGAGAACTTCCCTAGATAAACACAAAACTGAGAGTTTATCTCAGTTACAGTATAGCAATTTTAATCCTGTATATAATGGTATATTCTTGCATTCTGTGTCTGTAATTGCCTTTTCTATTTATAGTATGTAATAAATTCCTTTTTATAGTCAGGTACTTTTGTTTAAGTGAAGTTTTATCATTATATTACAAGTGTTCACTAGACTTTCCTACAGGTGAGAGTAATTTCTGGCCTTCCCCCAGAGAAACTGAAAGCTCATGCCTATTTATTTAGGTGTTTCCCTGAATTTATCCTTGCTTGTGTGCATCCAAATACTTTTAATCAGCCTCCTCCTTTGCACCTGCAAGCAGTGGTCCTTTACTCTTGACAGGTGAGGCAGGCCTGGATCCTCTTCCATTGTGTGTGGGTGTCATGTACCAGAATTCAAACATGAATTTTTAAAATATAGTGCTGAGAAAATAGTGGAGTTTGTTGTTGATGAACTAAATTCCCTTGTCAGTCTGAGAGTATCTCTCTGAAAGTGATCTGGATAGTGCAACTGTGTGAGTGGGTATACACATATATATTTACCTACAGTGTTTCTGAGGGTATGGAAAAATGTCCTCTCAAAGATGGGATTTGTTGAGATATATATGTATATATAAATAAAAATTTGTTATAGAAAGAAGAGTTATTGGAAGTTGTATGTCCCACTTACCCAGTTCGCATGCTCTTTTCCATTATCCCACTTTGTCCCAGTGTGCAGCTGTGATTTCCCTGCTACCTGAAGTGAAGATGTTTCATAGTGTTTGTTGCAACTGAGGAGACAAGGATTTATGGACAGGGTGAGGAGGAAAGGGAAGTCAAAAGGGCTTGTCTACCAGCCCTTTGGCAGTGCACATCCCCAGCCATGTGCCATGGTTGTGTTTGCACAGACTGCTTGTTCGTATTATGGTTGTGTCTTCCCATCAATCATGCCTGTGTTATAAATCACAGAATTACAGAATGGTTGGGGTTGGAAGGGACCTCTGGAGATCATCTAGTCTAACCCACCTGTTAAAGCAGGTTCACCTAGAGTAGATTGCACAGGAACGTGTCCAGGTGGGTCTTGAATGTCTCCGGAGAAGAAGACTTCACAAGCTCTCTGGGCAGCCTGTTCCAGTGCTCTATCACCCTCAAAGTAAAGAAGTTTTTCCTCATATTCAGATGAAACCTCCAGTGCTTCAGTCTGTGCCCATTCCCCTCATCCTATTGTTGGGCACCACTGAAAGGAGTCTGGTCCCATCCTCTTGACACTCACACTTGAGATATTTGTAAGCACTGATGAGATCCCCTCTCAGCCTTCTCTTCTCCAGGCTGAACAGACCCAGCTCTCTGAATCGGTATAATCTTACATATCAATGTAAGAAGGGAGTCTAGTGTCCATCCAGCAGCCTTTATGTAGCTCTGGTTACTAGGACTTTGCATTTTGGAGAAACTCAGTAAGTGAACACCCCACAAACATTTGTAACACTGTTTTTCTGTGATCATCCTTTGAATATTCAACGGGAATGAGGAAGTAGGTACATTTTTTAGTGATCTTCATAGATTTCAGGAACACACAGTCTGTTCCTGAAATTGAGGAGCAGTTCGGTTATAAACACAGAGCTTACTACCTCAACACAGAAAAATGGATAAAACCTGTGTGGAGGTTATAGGCTGAGACAGAAGTGCGAATTATTGTCTCTTGTTATGTCAGAAAAACAAGGTCGTAACCTGACATTTCTGTTCAATACTCTCTTTATGAGGAATGAGGATACCTGTTTCCTCTAATGTTGTCCTGTTCCAAGTCTTGCTCAAATATTCTTTTACCTGTAAGTAGTGAAATGTGAAACTAGGTGGTGATCATAACACTCCATTCTGGCTACAGAAATCTATGAATCTCCTTAACCATGGTGACAGACCAACAGGGCATTTCTGCTGCACTCTCTCGGGGGTCTTGACACTGTGCTGCCTCAGGCAGCGGGTACCACAAGGCTACATATAGTGAAGAAATCCCACTGTGTTGCAGCAATCTGTACTATTGCAGGCAGGCACACGGACACATGAAAATGCTAACAAAACATCCACAGGAAGTCCCCATTGGGAGCAATATTGTATGAGAGGACATGGTTCATGTTTGCGTTGGAGGGGAAAGCATCTTGACTACTTAAGAGCTTCCTTTAATCAAATCTGACTTAAATCTTACCTACACAGTCTACTGCATCCATCTATCTTTTTCTCTCTGTAGCGTGGGTGTTAAAAAGACAGATCTGTTTAAATTACATACTAAGTTGGACACAGACTATTTGTGTGTTTGAGGGAGTTGCATCATTCCTTTTTTAAAACTGCAATATTGGCCAAAAAAGTTTTTTAAAAGATAGCAAGGCATTAGGCTGTTGCCAGGCTTTGACATGAGTTATGCACCTTGTGGGAGTTTCTTTTGGAAGATCCCTTCTGAAATTTATAATTTCATTCAAAGCTCAGTAATCACCTAAATACAAATCTGAGGACCTCTGCATTTGGACAACATAATGGTTGGTTCCTTCTTCTGTTCTTGAACTCTCAGAAAGTACCAGTGATATTCCCAGAATTATTATTTTTTTATATTTTAACAAGCTTATCTGGTTTTTGGAATTTGCATAAACCTGCATACAGTACATCTAAAATTCAGTAGTTTCTTTTAGCCTGATTTGTGATCTAAATTGTAGGGTGAAAGTTCCTTTTCCTAATCAGGTGCCCAGATTCAAGGAAGAGAAGAGCTGATTAAGCAAACAATTGCAGGTTATTCAGGCATAGTGAAAACTGCTTGAGATATTCAGCAAAAGGGACAACTTGCCTAGGAAACTACAGGCTATATATTTCCTTTATAAATCTTTCCTGCGCTTCATTGTAAATGGAAATATTTTTCATAATACTTACAGGATTCAATTGTAAGTGCCTGAGCATGACCCTTGTGGCCATCCCGTTGACACCAAGAGTTGCTTCCCATTTGGAGATCCCATTGCCCAGGCTGGGTCGTGTCCTGCCTGCCCCTCCCAGCAGTGTGCCTGGAGCTCCTGCAACAGCAGCAGCAGCTGGGCTGGAGGATGGGATGCTGACTCCTGGTCCCTGCCTGTAAATGTCAAAGGAAAAGTCCTCAAGCCATGTGTGGACATAGTACAGGGGGCCTGAGCTGCCCCTCTCCAAGGACCCAAAGCAGATCCATAGGTGGGGTCCTGTGCAGGGCTGATAACGTGACTCACCTGGTCCAGACTGGCTGCCTTTGACCTCAGGATTGACCTTAATGGTTTGTGTAGAAATTCCTTTTTTTTTGGTGTCTCTGTGTGTGAGTGAGAAGCATCTGACAAACTCCTGAGCAATTTAGATATTCGATTAATATTTTAGTCTATCCACTTATAAATACTTGCATTCTTCTTGAGAGAGAAAAAAATTCATGGTCAGCCTTACTGCCTGCCTAACTGGGTTGAGATCCTTTTTTCTTTTATCACCAAATAATTCAATATTGTTCTATTAGTATTTTTTCTGCTCTGACATTTATTTAACTTGTTCCATGTTAACATGCCAGGGGTCTGTTTCCTGGAAATAGGAAGCTGCTGTGTATTCCCTGTACAACCAGACATATCTGATGCATATGTGGCTTTAAAAAGCCAGGTGACTATTTTACATCACATCTTTACCTAAGCCTTTCACCTCATTGTAAACTCTGTGAAGCCTTCTGTGCCTTTTCATTGATTTAATTGTAATAGAAGCAATAGGCTGTACGTCAGTTGGCAAGAGCTTTGGCAGTGTTGTTTGCTCATAGAGGTGTTGGGAATGTGTTTAAAATAATGTTAAGTGGTTTCTTTATGACCAACTCAAAAGAAAAAAACAGAGAATGATTCAGAAAATTGTGAAAAGTAGGTTTTACTCAGAAATAAAATGTTTGCAAACCCCTTGGAAACGCTCAGCTGCATGTGGAGCTCTGCCTGCTGCCAGGTGAGAGTGGTGAGACAGAGCCTGTCCAGGAGAGATGTGGCTGGATCTCTAGCAGCCACCATTTGGCTCTGCTTTTGCAAATCCTGTAAATTAACACAGGTGCAAACTATAGCACCAAATAGTTTTATTAAATGTATTGCTTACTGGGATCATTAGCTACTACTGTAAGGTAAAAAAAAAAAAAAATCCAGCCCATTTTCAATTTATCTTGTGCCTCTTCAGAGAATGAAGAAAAACAGTGATCCTTATGCTGACCCTTTCCTTAGCCTCATCAGTCATGACTGGAAAACAAAATGTCGCAAATAGCTCTTAATAGCGCCAGAGATTCATCATATTATTTTGGCTCCCTAAATCATTCCCTCTCTGCCCTCTCTGGGAGGTATTCATGGGCAGGACCAAAGCTGTCAGGAGTAGGTTTGCATATCTGCTCAGTTTATCACTGGACTATCACAAAATAGACTACAGCATTGTCTGTTTTTCATGGCTCGCTGCCATGTTGAAGGTAATCACATCTGGCATCATGCAACCCTGTGAGCTCCAGCAGCCCTTACCTATAGCTCATCTGTGGTTATTTAACATCCCTGTACACAAGCCAATGAAATACTTGGGCTGAAATCTTTGCACTTTATCAAGAGCACACAAGAGACTATGCTCTTAAGTAAGTATATACAGCCATGACCACCAAGAGACACAATGAAATATGAAAGCACAGGAGAGAGAAAGCAAAAAGAGTAGATGTGCAGGCAGGTTTACTGCCAGATTTGGGTGATTTATGGCTCTCCTGGTGTCTGTGAGCTTCTGGAAAAGGTCAGGAGGTTCATTCTGTTTAGAAACTTGGGCCCTCCACAAACACAGACAGCAGGGGAAGCATGGTATTTTAGTGAGAAGGTGAGGATGTGGGAGATAGTGAGGATGATTTTGGTTGCTAACAGTAAACATGTTCTGTGGCGTGAAAGGAGGCCAGCAACGTTCATGTGTCTCTTGATTCAAAGCATGGACTGAGTAGTATAAGTGGTGGAATACTTAAGGTGAGGAAAAGACAGATGCTTCTGAAAGGCTGTGTATGTATAGAACTGGGAGGAAATTCCCCCTTAAATGGCAGTGCAAATGTGAAAGTGGTTCAATAAATACATGTGTGAAACTATAGCTTTGGCACAAACTTTTCAGCTGTGTCTTTGTATTGGAAACAAACTCTAACTTGAAGGAATTCAGATAATAATAGAAATGATTAATAATTTTGATTATTGTAGCAACAGATGCAAATTATTCTCTGTGCTGAGAATAAACCTGGTTTGTGGGAAATCCTTCTTGAGTTGAGGAAAAATTTAGGTGATGTGAGACTGGCCCCATTTCTTGCAGCAGGCAATGCTCACAGTTAACTGGGAAGAGAGTCTGAGTAAATTTTGATACTTGACTTCACTTGGATATGATCTATATTTTCTGAAAACACACCTGTGTAAACTTATACAATTGTTAGTACTATGAGATCTTGGGTTTTCTATATCATCAACATAAAAAAGGAATTCAAATAAAAGCAAGATTTTGAGAGGTTTTCATCACTGCCTGGTGTAAATGGTCATCACTTGGTTTTGCATGCTCTTCTACTTCTATTCAGATGTTTTGAATACGCTCAAAAATGAACAAAAAATGCCCTAGGCAATCTCTTTGTAAATTTTATATAAACACTGAACACAATTATTTCATTATTTCATTCCCACTCAAGCACTCAAGTTCTAATCCTTTTTTTTTTTTTTTTTTTTTGGTAAAGATATAGGATTTGAGAAAGGAGGAAGAGGAAAAGGAACTGGCTGAATGTGCCATCTGCTCTTTGAGGGCTTACAAAAGGGACACTTTGACATGCACTAGAAAGAGACCATATAGCATAGTATTGTAATGGTAACAGGAAGAGTAATAGCAATAATAGTAATAGCATTGGCACCAAAAGTCCCAGCTGAGGTCCTGTTCTTGTTGTATTTATTATTGTCCAAAATAGCAGAGTAATTGTATACTGCTCAGCTCAGTGAGCAAAAGGTGAGTGGCTATGATGAAGAGATACAGCATAGAATATGATTATCTGCAAAGAATATGGCATAAAAGAGCCTTGCTTATAATTTTATATTTCAACTGTATGTCTACAGACACAAGTTTACCCCCCAGCTTCTTTATATATTACTCACCTCAAACTCAAATGTTTGCTTTAATATAATACTGCGTCTGGAATTTTCTGAGGCACACAATCCTGTGATCAAAAAATGTTGTAGTTCATTTGGAAAAGAAAGTGTAGATGGTAATTTTAGAGCTTGAGCAGATCATCTGGAACATGCTGCATTGTTATCTGAACTCATACAGAAGAGTGTAACATTTAACATCTACTCCCTGTGGAACTATTAGCTTGAATTAACCAAAAAACCATGTTGTACTGGGGGAATTTTCATTATTTGCCTCATTTTAAGGGTAAATTTTATGCATACACAAGTAAAACACAATGGTAATACCTTACATGAATGAAAGACAACAAAAGAGGAGGAAATTAAACTACACTTTCTATATATAAGATCAAGAAAAGGAAAGGTCATAATTTAGCTCAGTTAAATCAAAGACATTTCTTTATAAAGTAATGTACTTCATAGAAGTTATTCATTTAAGTAATGTAAAAATATGAACTAAGCACTAACATTCATTTGTGAAAACATGATCCTAAGCATTTAATGAATGGAAACCCTTCATAAAACCATCAGAACTTTCCTTTTAAAAAACTCTTTATGATTTGTTAATGGAGTTTGTTAAAAAATAAAAAAATACATTGAACAAAACTCTACTCATATTAAAAAATGTTCGAACGGTTAAGGATACACTCATCTTTCAGCACACAGGACAGCCATTTGTGTTTGGCAAAGCATTTCAATATGTGTTTACTTTCACATATGTGATGTATCAGCTATATCTGTCATATGGGGATATATTTCAATCTTAAGCTTAAAAAAATGCATTGAAAGTTATTAATGTGCTTAATCTTTTGCGGAAGTGAAGCCAGTTCACAAGAGTAGCTTTGTCTGCTTTAATATTAAAATACTTTTGTCAGATACAATGAGAAAGAAAAGATATAGGAAAAAACCCCTCACTTGCTGAGAGCTTTTGGAAAGCTTTTGAATGGGTGGAGTGGTATAGCCCCTTGCTGTTTAGATGATATAAACTTGGAAAAGGGCATATATAAAATCTGAAGATCTAGAGATTCAAGATATGGTGAGATATATTTCAGAAGGATTTCCTTTGCACAAAAGCCAAGAATGTTAACGCTCACCTTTATTATTTGCTATCCTAAATGAAACTTCCACATAAGTGGTTAAGTAAAATGAAAACACTGCCACTGAAAAATAAATGTCAGAGGACATAAAATACCTGAATATGCAGATACATAATTGTATTTCCAGTAAATCCAATTACCTTCCCAAATTTAATACATTCATGCAGACTGTTTGGATAGTTCTGTAGATTTAAAATGTAACAGACTAAGCATGAAGTGCCAGGAATTTCTATTTCACAGCCTCTTAAAATTTGCCTAGAACTATAATTTCATTTAAATAAACATTCTAAAAATCACCTTACAGTGACTACAGTTACGTAAAATTATCTATTATTTTTACAAACTGTTGAGGGACACAGGATCACTAAAACCTTTTTATTGCAAATAACTATAAATTACATTTTGGGAAAAACTTTTCAAACTTACCTTGTTCTTAAAAATATTTCCTATAGCATTGCATCAGTCTTTCCAAAGCTACTAAAATTTTCCATATGGTGTGGATTACTAAAAAAGATAATCAAGCGTTAGCTCCTTGATGCATCAATTACTTTTACTTAACCAGCAAACTCAGGTTTAGGGGAAATGAAAAAATTCTAGTTGTCTTGACAAAACTATACTAGTAGTCTGCCTAATAACAATAAATAGCATTCTTGCCATATAAAATAAACGTGCAAATAATATTTATGGTGAATGTTATACCTGACTTATATCACTGGCATTAGGGAAGGTGAGAGAATCTAATTCTTGTTCATCATTAGAGATTTGACCGCTGGCAGTGACAATGTGCAGCCTGTCCCCTAATACACCATATGCATATTCAATCACTTCAGTTTCTAAAGTAATTTTGAGTCTGACTCTGTAGCCTCCTGTGAAAGTTTTCTTATTCAGCTCTATTAATTCTTTATGCAGGCGGGAGGCGGCAGAAGGGTCTGAGACTGCTGTAAGAGCATCCCATGGCGCTCAGGTCTGCTGTCTGGTGTGCAAGTCCTGGTGTGCAGCCTCTCCCCTCACTGCTGCAGCAGCTTCAGCTCAGAGGGCTTTGGGCTCCTTCAGTACACATGCCTCAGCAACACGTGTATACTTAATGTGCATTTAGGGAGGTACACAGAGTGGGTTTCCTACTCGTTTTCTGATGAACTGTAAGAATATCTGAAAGGCTGATAAAGCTGGTATCTAACACCATATGAATTGGCTTGCAGAAGGCTTCCTGCAGTGCCAGAGTCCTAAGACTTATCACAGAAAGTGTTACGCTCCAGGCACATACATTTCTTTCTAAATGGACACGGCACTCCCTTCCTGTGTACGAAAAAGGCTTCCAAAAGACAATTCACAGATTCTTTCCTGTGCTGTGGTGTTCCTGAGAACATTCCCAGCTATGCCTCTGCTGGGACGTGGAGTCCTGCAGGAAGGTAAAGGCAGGAGTTTTCCATGCTCAGCATAACACAACAGAGTTGTTTGCTGTCGAATGAAACTTTTCAGCCCACTTCATTCACAAAACTTTTGAGCACAAAAAAGGCGCATTATCAAACTGAATTTGTCTATTTTGTTTTCTTCCCTGTATCTATCCACAGCTATAGATTCATTTGTCTTTTTCTAGGTTTGCATGCAAATAGTTTTGTGCTAAGGTTGTGAGTAGCCACCTGCTATTTAGACTGTTGTCTTTCAACATAACATCTGCATAAGTGTACAATCCTTCTTGAAGAGCTGAAAAGAAATAATATCACAAGTGAACAAAGATGTGTGCCAGTGTTATATGAAGGAAACCTACCATAAGGGTAAGATTATGCCTCCTCAGGTCACAGTGCAGGAAGAAGGCACGGGGCCTGTCTGGATGTTGATATATATAAGGGTGGAAGGAAGCACCCAGATTCCAGTTTCTAAATAGCATTGTTGGAAATCACACTTTGTACTTGCCTCAGTCAGACAAACTCAAGGTAAGCCAAGTGTGAAATGTTTATTCTAGATGATTTCTAGATCTACTGGCAACATTGGCCCCTCCTGAGGGAAATAGTGGGTGTTGGCAGGACTGAAATGTCATCCCTTCTTTATCTGAAACATTAGAAAATGCATCCTGTTCCTGTTGCCTTGGCAGCAGATGCTGGGTGTGTGTCTGCATCCCAGCATATCTCATCTTTTTTGTGTCTAGCATGCAAATAGGTCAGGCAAAGGGAGGGCCATGTCTGAGGGCTGCCCTGAAATAATTATTGGCTAGGATGGGGTGAATAGAGTGGAGAAAGATTAAAGACTTCAGAAGACACACTCCAAAATGGAGATCTGCTCTTCTGCAGAACACTTTCTGTAGCAAACTGCAAAAGCTTAAAGGCTTTGGTCGTTTAAAGATAAATTTAACAAAAAAATGTGTGCACACTACTTGGATTATATTTTTTATGAACAACCTGACCTATCTGGCATCTGCCCTATGTGGTTGTTGCATTCCTTGGGATGTTGTAGATAGTTACAGTTTTTACTGTAATATTTGAAATTAATTTCTACCATGCTTACCTCTATTTGGTACTCACCTGCAGTGAGCAAACATGGAAAAATTAGTTTCTAAGTGAACAGCATGTCTGATCAAAAACATTTTTTAAAGTTTGCATCAAACAGGGAAATAGGAAGAAAAACACGATAGTTTTTTTTATGTCATTTCTTTGTATAAGGAACAATATTTGTACAGACAGAAGTGGCATAAAATGATACAGAATTCCATTCACTTAGTTGAGGATACAGTGCCTTGAAATAGAAAGATTTCCGAAAAGCAAAGGTTAAGCATTAAGGGGACTAATTGTAAGGCATTGATTGCATTTTAAAAATATGATTTTATATACCAATCCACAGAAGACATTGAGCTTCACATAATGGGATACATAGGGAATATATGAACTTTTTCTTTCTGCTAACACTGTTGAACTGAGAAAATAAAACTGTCAAAGTCACTTACAATTAAGGAAGGAAAAGAACAACTTCATCAAATACAGAGCAACATACCATCTGATGTGCTCAAGACAATTTAGTGTTAAACTTGCACTACTGGGGCTGCTTCCATTTGCGTACATGACTAACAGGACACTAGAGAGCCCCTGAAATTTCCATGATGAACCACGGATAATAAAAAGATGACTGGACTAAAAGGATTAAACAACACCTCAGGTTTCAGTTGATACTCAGAAAATAATCTTTGTGTTTCAGTTGAAATGGAAGTGGCCCTCATAATCAAGAAGGAAAAGAACTACAGTGAAAACCCCCAGACCCCAACAATATATGTTGTTTATGTTGCTAAAAGAAACAGACAGAAGAAGTACTGCAATAGTGTGGTCTAAAGGATATTACTTTATTTTTTTAAAGGAGTCCAAAATATTTAAAATGCAATCAGTACTTTTTGAAGAGAAGACAGTGTAATTCCTGCTTTGAGAGGCTCTGAATTATAATTTAAAATAACTGTCGAAATCAAAACACATTTATTTTAAGAATATAATCTACTCTATTTGGAAACAGCAAGTTAATATCACACTGAGTAAATGTGATCTTGGCAATGCCCTGCAGTAGGATTTATGTCACATGTGATCACCAGCTGCTTTTGCCAGTAGTACGCAGCCTGTTTCAGGAGACACCTGGAAGGGTTGTGAGCCTGAGGTGCTCCCATCCCTCCTGCCCAAGTGATGGGCTGGTGGCAGAGGCCAGCCTTCCCGGGAATGAACTCTGTGTCCTCTCCAGGGCCATCTCCAGGTGTTCCACATCTTCAGCTGCACTGCTTGTCAATCTAGTCTTGAACCTATCTTCAGATGATCCTCGTAGATAATTCTCAGGGGTATTCTTGTTCCTGACAAAACAGCAATACATTGGTTTACAGTAATGGCAATGTCCTCAAAACAGTGTGATAATGAATGAAACGGCTCTCACTTAAGCTCCTGCAGAAAGAGGAAGGACAGAGCTGACCAGGAGGATGGGCTGGAAATGAGAGGAATCGAGGGCACAGGTATACCAAACCAAGGTTAAAGTACTGCCTCGCTATGCTCTGGCTCCCCTGTGAGGTGGAAATTGACCTCAAGAGCTGAGATTTTTGGCATCATTCTCACTTCGAAACAACTAGATCAATTCAGTTCCGTACAAACAATTTACTCCCAAGCTGGGGACCCACTTGCCAAGATTTAGTCTGATGTGAATAAAAATTGCCACATTATAAAACACTCAAAAAGGCAGGTCTTAATGGGAGTGCTGAAAGACCCTATGACCATTCACTGCAACTGCCCAGCTGGGTGCCACTCTTAAATAGTGAGAGAAAACAGGCATTTCGAAGAAAAAAAAAAAAAGTAATTTTTATTTTAAAAAGTTAATTATAAAGACACATGATGTAACCTAAGTACCTTTGGAATACAGAAAGTCATATTTATTTTTTCTTTTCAGGGATTCAAAGAAAGGCACCTGAGAGATGGAACTGAACAGAGCTCTCTGGGGGTTAAAATAAACAGCACAACTATTATACTGAGACCTAGGTTATACACTTGCACTCCTTATGACTTTCAAGGAAAGTAAGCTCAATTGTGTGCTTTGTGGAAATGTTCAGAGTAGTAAGATATCAGTCAGCTGCAGCTTTTGAAGTGTCACATTTACAACTGAAATAGGGGTTGCTTTGTTTTACTTTGGTAATTAAAATCAAGATTTATGCATTCCCTCCATGATCAGTGATGGCTGCATTTTTAACATAACTGCAAATGTAAATCTTCTTTCTTCTTCCCCTGGTCAGAGTTTCTATTGGAACATAAAATTTATGCAGGAAGAATGACTATAAAATAGTAGCTGAAAAATAAAGTATTTCAAACGTATTTGGAAAACGGTTATTTCCAAAAGTGTGAACTTCCCCTGGATTACCACTGGTATTAATTGAATTTACATATATATTTATATTCTTCTACAATTATTAATTACTTTAGCAATCTTATGTGCAATTTGTAGTTACTTTACATGGAGCCTTAACACCAAATGTTAAAAATGCACACAGGTTTCAGCTATACGCCCTCTTTTCTTAGACTAATAAATTATTAAGACTGATTCATCTATGCTGATCATACTTTCTCTTCTTGGCTTCCACCCAAATATGTATTTTTGAGGGCATGAGCAGAAATCTTTTTTTCAGTTTTTAATCTGGCTAGGGAGAAAATCAAATATATCATTGTCCACATCTTAGTAAAGAAAAAAAGTCCACAAACAACCATATAATTTTTATACAAAATCCTAAGTCAACTGCTTTGCAGCAGGAAACTTGACATTAATATCATATAGCCATGCCTGGAAAAAGGAGATAAGAGTGGCTAAAAGAGAAACTGTTTGGGTCCATTTTGGGATGGCTTGTGAGGGAAGTTCTCCTGGGAGGGAACTGTAAGTTAGCTGTAGACCCCAAAGTCAAATCTGAGCATGGACAACGTAATTTTGGGTGATTTTAACATGCAAGTAAATAAAATGGAGAACAAATGCTACGAACAGTGGCTAGGATGTTCAAAGGTGTAATAACCAACAGCTTTTCACTAAATCACTGAGACAACAAGAGGGAGTATTTCATTAGACTTAATTTTAGTAAGCAGTAAGTGAAGTTGTAGAAGAAATGACATTATAGAAAATAACATTGGACCAAGTGAACATGAACTAATCCCATTTGAGTTAAGTGGCTAGACAAACACAAATAAGACAAGCATTGAAACTAGAACAATACAATAATAAATTGAAAAGCTTAACTTTGATAAAATAAGGCAGATTATTTTCATGAGACTGGACTGGAGAATATAAGTCTTGAATGCAAATGAGGCACACAAAGCTGTTGGTATCATTAAGAGTTTGTAGCAGAAGTGATGTGGAAAGATTTTCAAAAAGAAGCACTGGATGTAAACAGATAAATAACTACCATAACAATATTGAACCTGGTCAGACAGAGAGAGAGACTCTAAGAAATAGAAAAATTTTGTGATATGTGAAGAGAGCTGTGTGTTATAAGTGAAAAATCGTAGTGCTGAGGTGAGAATTGCTAAGTCAAGCTGACTCATAACTTAGAAAGAACACTAAAAGAAAGCAGGAAGTTCTTCAGCTCCATATTTTTTAAGAAAATAGTGAGAGACAGAAGGTGAAGTGAATACAGATTCAGAATAGTCAGGTGTTAGTCTAAACAGAAATAAATATTATTACTCCCTTTTAGTAGAAGAAATGAGGCTGTAGAGGTAAAGGCAAGACTGATAGCAGGAATACATCTGGCAATTCCTACCAGAGGCAGAAGTAAAACTGCAAGAGACTCCTGCAGCCAGTGAGGGGTAAACACTTCCCCAGTATTTTTGCAGAATGTGTGCATGAACTTGGCAGTCAAATCATATCTTTCATCAGAAAAACCCCCAAAATGAGTTAGTATCATAAAACTGGATATTAGCAAAGGTTATATCTGTATTTAAGAAAGAGAGATAAAAGGAAAGGTGTTGGCAAACCTGTTTATGTGTGCATGGATGAGTCCTTTTGTGGAAATGTTTACTCCTGCTGATGTGTTTCAGCTCTGCTGTGTAGAACCAGAGGTAATTCACCTTTGCTGTCTCCTGAGAGGAAGATGCATGAAGGGACACCAGTATCCCTTCTCTTCCCAACAAATAAGCACTCTACAAGACAAAATTTTTATAGTGCTGTAAAAAAGTGTTGAGAACACGAGTGATAATAATAGTTTACAAAAATGTACTGTGCAGGTGACTGAAGAAAAAGACGGGATATCCATAGGGGAAGGGAGGGTTCAGCTAACTTTCTCAAGGCTGGAAGAAAATTCTCAGAAGACTCAATAAATGCAGAAAGTTATTGGTCTGGAAAACAGTCCAAGAATAAAAAAATATATGCTTTCAGTTTCCCAAAGGAGATCAGAGAGGATTAATCCCTTTGAGTTTATTTGACCCCTTCATTAGTATATATTCCTCATGTAGGACTTGAATTTTACATGAATGATGAGATCATCCAAAGTAATGCTAATAGTGGTAATAAAAGGTCCCCAAGAGGCATAAAACTTCAAATTTCAGAGGATGAAGAAATCTCTAAGAGTTGGGAGCAAGGAAGAAAACTTCCTCTTTGCAGAAATGGATCATTTCAAGGGGCCTCTTGCATTGGTTTCTGAAGTGAATAGCCTGGGCTCACCTCAAGAAGGAGACACCAGTGTGGGAGGATTGCAGGGTGATCTGGAGTGTCCACAAACAGACACTGATGTGCTCCTGGCTGCTATACCTGCTCTACTCACCACCCATGGGGCTCTGTTTGTTGCAGCATTAGAAAAAGCCCGATAGACCAGAACAAGATGCAAGGAAAATGTCTGTCACTCTACCCAAACAACAAAGCATGGCAAGTTTAGATTATAGAATCCTCTTGTGATTTCTGGAGTTATTTTTAATTTCTTGGTCTCTTAATGCCATCTCTGCAAGAAAAAGGGCAATAATTCCTGCTTTGTCTCCCATAGTTAGCTTGTTAAGTTTCAGAGGCAAGGACTTATATTTTTTATGTAAAGAGCACCTGGAAAAAAGCACTGTTACAATCTCAGCTGAGGCCTCTTTGTGTTACTGTAGTACAAATAAATCCTAAATACATATTTGCCTTTGGCCATCCAAGAAAAAACAGGCCTCTTTCTATGAGATACCTCCTGCTGTTTATGCTAGGATGACAATGAAATTCAAAGAAATGTGTGCATGTGCTCTTGAGGCAAACTCATCTAAGCCTAGATGTCATTTGTGCTGAGCATCAATTGCTACAACTCTTCCTCAGAGGAACTCAGGAGGATGGGGGAAAACTACCAATACCCCAAAGTTAGGTGCTTAGATAAAACCAAAGACTGGCATTTCTCTTAGCTGTGGAGAAAAGATATAATTTCCTAAATGATATCCCAACTATGTGGAGGCTTTAGGTCATACTACCAGATGCCTTTACACTGTCCTTAGTGTATAGTCTCCTTTTCTCACATATTTTCCTTTTCCCATTCAATTTTTTTAACTGCTTTCATCCAAATCATCGTATGAACAGACCTTCCCCTTCCTTTTCATGTTACGAGTGAGAGGCAGCAGGGCAAACTTGGTGAAGAACACCAAGGTGAGAATCTCAGAAGAAGAGGCTTTTCCTGAATATTTCCCCACCTTCAGGGTTGTTGTGGTTCTGATGGCCATGTCCTGCCACCCTCACTCTGCCCAAATAGCATCATTTTCTCCAGGTCACAGCCAGGGGGTTGCAGTCCAGAAGAGAGCAGTAGGAATTTAGGAACTTGCCCATATTGGATGAAAAGCGTTCTCCTATCATGCAAAAAGAGGAAGCTGAGGTTGAAGAGAGGCTTGACTTTTAACTTGAAAATACTCAAGGCAACATGAACATTGTGAAATTCATAGCCCATATACCATCCTTCACGGTATACATGCAGCCACCATTATTTGCTGAGTTGTAACAGCTTTTGTACATTGTGTCTCATGGAAAACAGGTTGACACAAGTTTTGAATTAAAATGGTAAATAGCTCTCTTTTAGAAAAAAAAAATCCATTGTTAACAAAGGTATCTGTATTAACTCTTGCCAAATGGTTTTGCTGTGACACATAAATAGCAATATTATCCAGTAGTTATCTTGCACTTTGAAAACATAATGTATTTGCCTTATCAGATTTCCAAAGAATAGCACATCCTTAAATGTTTAACACCTAACTTGATGTGCCAACTCTGTTTAATTCTTATATGCTATGGAGATGATTCAAAATTATATGTGTATTTGTTATTGTAATTATTTAACAGAAGCTCAATATGTTTATTTTTACTCTCTACTCAAAGTTTTGAGATACTGGTCATAAAACATCCACTTTGACAACGAATCTGGCACAAAATCTGTCTTTTGTGAGGTTTTGCAGCTTTTCTTTTAGAGAAAACCTGTAGTATGGCAGTAACTAAACTTATAGGAAATGAGGAAAAAGTTTGCTGAAAATTGTATGAAAAACTACTTGATGGAGTTAAAATGCAGTAACAATCTGGTCCCCTTTAGAGAAAAGATCAGGGAAAAGAGAAACATTAAGCAGCTTAGTTCAATATAAGCTTCGATGAAAGTAAATTTCTGGGCCAACCTGACATAACCAATACCCCTTTCCCTGTAAAACTAGGGACTATTTTAAAGAATTATTTTCCCCCAGGAAAAATAACAATCCTTAATATTTCTCACAAACTATTTTATATTGAATGTGTTTCTGATTTTACCTACTTTGTCCACAGGCCACCCCCTCCCTGTCAGCATTTCCATTGAGAAGATTAAAATGTGGAAGGATAAGAAGGTAGGAAAAAAATTAGTTCACTAAATACTTACAAAACCCATGATTTTTAGCAGGAAAAAAACCCTATAAACAACAGATATTTCACTGCATGTTTCTTGCAAAATCCTCTTTCACACCTTCCTGTCAGATGAGGAGACCCACAGCCAGCTGTTTTCTGACACTTTGCAGGTGCCCAGGCTGCAGCAAGCTACAGAAACTTTGGGCAAATTTCAGAACTCAGTTAAAACTGGAAGAAAGCCCCATCCTTTTGACAGGGACCTGCCTCGAGGAGGCTCACCCGCCCCTAGACTGGAGTCAAGCCCTAACTGGGGCGGGGGAGTCTCCTTTGGCCCTAAGTGCTGCAAAAGCTCCTAGTCTTTTGCCTGGTGGGTCCTCTCCTCCTGATTGATGTGAACTTCTTCATGGACAGATATCCAAATGAAACCCTGCAATCCAACAAAGTGCTGGATGCCCAAGATTCTGCATGGTACCTGTGTCAGGGTGTGAGGTGGATCAGGACAAGAAAGGCATTGCCACTACATTCCTTCTCAGCTGCAGGTGGAGACCCACGTGAAGCAAATTAGATGATGCGTTCATTTTCTGCATGTCTTCCTGATACTTTCTCAGTTCTGTAAGCATTATAAATGGTGTGTTCTGAGAGTTCACTTGATATGTTACTCATCAGAAGACGACTTTTAGCAAGAAGCTGGTTGTCAGTTCTTCAGCATGATTACATAGGAGACACCTCTGTACCCACCTGGTACCATTACAACCCCACACACCCGTTAGCACTTATGTGCCATGCAGATTTCAGTATCAGCCCATTAAAAGGTGCCTTTTATTGTACAAGTGCTTGCTGAAGAGCAAAGTTTAATTGCATCTGCTGTAGTCAGTTTTCAGTGTGTATATCTGAGTAGCCTGAAGAGTCAGTAGTTAGTAGATGATGGTCATCTTCTTGGGAAAAATGGTAGGGGGTACATGAAATTATAACCTTTTTCCTCTCCATCACTGTTATCTGTTATTGCTAGGGTCCCTACTGGATGCTCTGGACTACTTCTGAGTTTGGAGACAGCTATTTCAGATGCCCTGGGATATCAGCTATCTTTGTTCAGTTTTACAGCCACATACTGACTCACTGGTAGCTGGCTACTGCTGGAGCTATATAGGATGAGACAGCAGGCTGTATTTTTAGAGTTTCTAAGTTTCTCTCTGGCTAAGGTTAATTCACACCTTTTATCTTCTCTTCCTTCTGGCTCTTTTCAAAGTTTGCCACATTTCTTTAACACTCAGGTGGGTTTTTTGTTTGTTTATAATTATTATTACTATTATTACTATTATTATTATTATTATTATTATTATTATTATTATTATTATTACAAATCTAGTTTCTAAGACTCTGGTACTCATGGTAAAGCTAGAGATGACAGCTAGTCCTTTGATTAATAATACCACCATTAAAGTAACCTTTGTTTTGTCATCCAAGTTGTCGTTAAGCTCACATCTGAATATCTGTAAGATGGGAAAAGGTCCTTGGTATAATTTGATACAGACATCAAAATCACCAAAAGACTGTGTATGAGCTAAGCAGCAGAGTCTGCTCATCTGCTGGAGGAATTTAATAACTCAGAAATCTATATACCTGACATTGGCTCTAGTTGTAATTAAACTACATTCTAAAATACAGCAAACAATTCAACTTCAAGCTTCGGTTAGCGGCTGTCATCTTTAAAGCAGGCAGGGAAGTGGTCACCAAACACTCAGATGTACAGACTCCAACATTTCTCATGTGGGAAGTGGAAGAGGTCACCCTTGGCTGCCTGTCCTTCTCCTCTGCCAGAGTTACTGACCCATGGTGGTGGCCACTGAGCATCCCATGGACCTACCCATGGAACGGCTTGTCCTTGGTGCCATCTCAAGGCATATCAAGAATAAGAGGGTTGTTAGGGGCAGTCAGCATGGCTTTACTAAGGGTAAGTCATGCTTGACCAACCTCATAGCCTTTTATGAGAATGTAACAAGGTGGATGGATGGTGGCAGAGCGGTAGATGTGGTCTACCTTGACTTCAGCAAAGCGTTTGACAGTGTCCCATAGCATCCTAGTTGCTAAATTCAGGAGGTGTGGTCTGGACAATAGAGCAGTGAGAGAGTGATAGTCAATGGTGCGGAGTCTAGTTGGAGGCCAGTATCTAGTGGAGTGCCTCAGGGGTCAGTACTGGGGCCAATATTATTCAATATATTCATTAATGATTTAGACAAGGGAATTGAGTGTACTATCAGCAAGTTTGCTGATGACACTAAGCTGGGAGGGGTGGCTGACACGCCAGAAGGGTGTGCTGCCATCCAGCGGGATCTGGACAGGCTGGAGAGTTGGGTGGGGGATAACCTGGTGAAATTTAACAAGGGAAAGTGTAGAGTCCTGCACCTGGGCAGGAACAACCCCAGGTTCCAGTATAGGCTGGGGAATGACCTATTAGAGAGCAGTGTAGGGGAAAGGGACCTGGGGGTCCCGGTGGACAACAGGATGACCATGAGCCAGCACTGTGCCCTTGTGGACAGGAAGGCCAATGGCATCCTGGGGTGTATTAGAAGGGGGATGATTAGATCGAGAGAGGTTCTCCTTCCCCTCTACTCTGCCCTGGTGAGACCACATCTGGAGTATTGTGTCCAGTTCTGGGCCCCTCAGTTCAAGAAGGACAGGGAACTGCTGTAGAGAGTCCAGCATAGGACAACAAAGATGATTAAGGGGGTGGAGCATCTCCCTTATGAAGAAAGGCTGAGGGAGCTGGGTCTCTTTAGTTTGGAGAAGAGGAGACTAAGGGGGGACCTTATTAATGTCTATAAGTATATAAAAGGTGAGTGCCAAGAGGATGGAGCCAGGCTCTTCTCGGTGGCAAACAATGATAGGACAAAGGGTAATGGGATCAAGCTGGAACACAGGAGGTTCCACTTAAATTTGAGAAGAAACTTCTCAGTGAGGGTGACAGAACACTGGAACAGGCTGCCCAGGGAGGTTGTGGAGTCTCCTTCCCTGAAGACATTCAAAACCCACCTGGATATGTTCCTGTGTGACCTCACTTAGGCGTTCCTGCTCTGACAGGGGGATTGGACTAGATGATCTTCTGAGGTCCCTTCCAATCCCAAACATACTGTGATACTGTGATACCCCTCTACTGTGGCAGTTTGCCATTCACTATATCAAGTCAGACCATCATTTAAGTTTACATTGAGCTTCACAAAGTATGTGGAATTCCATGTGCAGTAGTTTTAACTATTGTTTTTTGAAATGGAGAAATAAAAACTTTATGCAAGAAGTCAGAACAGGGTCCTGACTTTGCTGACTTGGGTAAGTATTGATTTGTCAGACTTCTCAGTAGTACAGGTGTTGTGTTTGAGGTCATTCGGCTGCCCAAGCAAAGTAGCAGTGAGCCAAAGAATAAGACCATGAAGCATATGCTTCATGTATTGTTCAGCTACTTAATAAAATGAGAAAAGGGTTTCTGTACCCTCAGAAGACAAAGAGCGCTATGAGAATTGATAACTCGGGGGACTAAAAGGAGTGTATGAACCTTGCCAGTGCATTAGTGGATGTGGCAAAGGTGATTCCTGTAAATGTCTTCAAACAAGAGCTGCTTTACTAAATAAAGAGTAATGTTGTAAATGTAGGACTTTCATTAAAGGCAACATTGCTAGAGCAAAACCTGCAAAATTTGGGATTATATTCATGCCATGAATTTACTTTTGTCCACTTTTGTCCAGTTCCTTTCCATTGTAACTTTCCTACAGGTAGCATATGGTTGCACCATACAACAGACTCCTCTGTATTCTCTTGGTCTGAGGAAATGTTGTTATAAATAAGGGGCGCTTGAGTGCTTGCCAGGGTGGTAGAGGCTGTGTGACAGAGGAGAAATGGTGGTCTATCAAAAGATACTGATGCTGGTATCTGAGAGCAAGAATGAAATGTGTGGATGACAAGCTGATGTAGTAAAACATTGCGGTGCATACCTATGAACTAAATGCCACTGGAAATGTTTGGACAGTGCCTTAGGTCTGAAAAATAGTTGAGGATTCTGAGAGCAGACCAAGGTATTTGTTATGAATCAAAATGGAAAGAGTAGTGCCATGTTGCATTAACCTGGAGGTTTGTTAGCAGGTTAGCCTATTAACCAACATGTGAGACAGCAAGAGTTTTGCAGTCTGTCTTGAAATCCCTTTTGATGCAAAATAAAAGAGTATGTAAAAGACCTGCCTCTCCAAAATTCTCCTTAAACCAACAATAATTCCTCTTTCTGTGGAGGATACCTCTCTGCCTTTGATCCAGCTCTGTACTGGTTTCTCAACAGCAGCCCTTGATGAAGGTGTTGCCAATACCTGTGTGGCCTGTGTTACAGGTAGTGGCCATAAACAGCATTTGCAGTCTTCTTGTGAATCTTCTCTACTGCCACTGGCTAAAAGAAATTCACACTTTGTCCTAGAGTTTCCTTCCAAGAAGAAATCTCCTCATAACATACGAATGGATGCTACAGACAGCATAAGAGAACAGAGAACTGCATTCAGAAAAATGTGTGTTTGCATGGTGAGAAAGAAGAAAGTGTCCCAGGCTGAGCCCTGGTTTTTACCCTGTGCTGATCTCCATTTGCAGAACTGTGCAAGTATATAGGAGATTTGCCCAGACACATTTTATCCTAATAGCTGTTATTTGGGAAATGGAAGAAAAATATTTGGCTGCCAGCAGTAATGAGAAAATTATAATCAGTAATCAAATAACTACCACTCCCCTCCCCACAAAGTTAAGCAAGCATTAATAATTAGCTGTAATACAAGGGTGTAATTCATTACAATGACAAATTATTTGTTGAAGTCCGTAACACGTTGCTGTAGCAATTAGTCATTCTTGTTTGACTTATCTGGAATTCTTACAAGACAACCATGAAATTGTAAAACATAATTATTGACAACACTGATAGTTAGCTTAAGTTTCTACATTTTTGAGGCCAGGCTTCAGAAAGATCACGATTTATTAAGTACTCTGTTAATAGCTTACCACCCAAGTAAAAAGAAATACATGCTAAGAGCAAAAATATAAATATAGTTTTGTTGTTATTTTTTCCTTTCAGTAAGAATTATGAATTGTGGTCCTTCAGGAAACAACAAAGTCTTGTTCTTTGAAAGAAAAACAAACAGACTATTTTGTCTTTACCGGATTCAGACATCAACTCAACAGTGACCGACCCACGCCCTCACATGTTGAACTGATTAATTCTTTGCCAGGAGGGATCATGAGAAACCTGGATTTAAATGGCCTTTTAAATCTTCATTTGTCTACAAAGCCTGCTGCAGTTAGTTTGGTCAGTCAGATACCTGATATCTATTCTCTAGTAAACACTGGACGAGAAGAAAAGCTGTATGTTTTTGTACAATACGTGTTTCACTCTGATTTGCTCCTCCTGCTTTTGTTTTCCACCTTGTGTGTGTTTGTTATTCTCAGATATAAGACAGGTGGCAAAGAGAAGCTCCATGGTATAGAGCAGCTGGGCAAAGGGAAATGCATGGGATCTTAAAACGAGCTGAGCTGAGTGCAGGTTACATTCCTTCAGATGGCACATGCCCTGTGCACATCTCTCCGTGGGAACCAGAGACATTAAATACAAATATTGTATGAGTGCTTCACATAACACTGGTGAATGTATTAAAAAGTTGGTCCTTGGGCTGACTGATCAGGACTTTCATGTGTGTCATCTTTATTTGTAGGTATTTGTCACATAATTCTCACACTGTAACTGGTTTCTTCTGGGAAGGATTTCACAAGAGCATAAGCAAACCATCAGTACAAGTACAGTTTTTAAACCTGACTTGTGATAATACACAGAATCCAAAATGCCTAAGGATAACATTCTTAAAAGCAATTTCGCATTGCAAAAAAAGCATCTTAACTGGTAATGGGAACTTAATACTCATTGACTTTCAGTGGTACTTACCCATCTTAAGTTTCTAATGTTTGGTGCAAAGGCACAGTTAGCATGGTGCAGATGCCCATGACAGGCTGCCCAGCGGTCTCTCTGTGGGGGGCAGGTAGCTGTGTTGCAGTTGCACTGTGGTGGGACAGGTTGCCTCACTCTGTCTTCTGGCTGCATCAGAGACAGGTTCTGATGCCTCCCAGTGGGGCTTTCCATGACAACCTACTCACCGGGGATGAACTGAAGTGTATTGTGAGGATATTTAAGCTCTCTTGAAATTACCTGTGCTAGCTAGTGCAGCTACTGCACTCCTACCTCACATCCCTCCTCACCGGCCCTCAAGCCCATAGATCTCTTAAAGAGAAGATGGCCTTGTGACTATCTGTTATTGGGATTTTTTTGTCTGTTGCTTGTGGTATGCTATAGCACTTCTCTCTTCTGGGTAAATGATGGAAGCTCTTGAGCAAAGGAAAGTAACAAATGCCTGGTAGGAATATTTTACGGAGTAAACTGTTGCACTGAAATTTGAGATATGCAAGGATGTTCAGAGTGCAGGCTGGACACCTGAATGCTTCTTGAATATTGAGTATCATGAAGCTCCAAATTAGAGTAGCTGAAGCCTGTGCTTTTTATATGAAGAAGAAAAATTTAAATGAGTCCTTATTAAAATTTTCATCCATCTTTAGTTACAGGAATGACGAATCAGAAACAGACTAAGCTGAAAGCAAAACCTGTATCTCCTCATGTGAACATAACATCTGAGCCCTAGTACCCATGACTATAAAACCTATGATTTAATTTGGGCCTGTATTTTATGTTTCACTTAAAGACATGATGTTGCTGCCAGATAATCTGTTTCATTTTTGGATCAATGCTTTTTTTCTTTTTTTTACTATATTAGACTCCCAACTGTTACCTAGAACTTTTATAAAAATACACAGAGTACATTCAAAAGCGCAAAAAAACCAATCTGCTCCCAGGTGCCTTTCGTCAGCCTGTTTTTCATGACATATTGGATGCGATACACAGCCAGCTTCTCTAAGGGCGGGCTGATATTACTTGCACAACTCTTGGGCAAAGTCCTAACATTACTAAACTTAGTTCCCTGTTTATTCCCATAAGGTCAAGCTTTTACCTTCAGAATACTTTATTTTAGTACACTTGCAAAACAAAAGTTTGTCAGATGAAGCACATACAAATTTAAGGCTTATTTTGAAGGTAAACTGTATTTACAGATCTTATTGCTTCATTATGGTAATAAAACACTCATGAGACCTTAAATATTGTTCGTTTTCTCACTGTCACAATCACAAAAGGGTAAAGAGAATTTGCACTTACCTATTTCAGACTAGGTTTTGTGAAGGCATAAGAAACTTCTAGAGGGGCTGATTATAGAAAATTACTTTGCATTGTATGAGCGTGAGTTGATTAAGTTTAAAATAAATAGAGTCATTTCAGGAGACTGAAGTCTGAGAAATTAGAGGAAGTGGTTAGTAAAGTTCACTGGACTGAAGTGCTCAGGGGTTTAAATGTGGAAGAGACTTGAAGTCTCTCTTAATCAAAATTACAAAACCTAGGAGGAATTTGACAAACAAACAGAGGGAGAAAAAAATAAGGAAAGGTTTCCAAAATTATTTGAGTCAACAACCACCTTGGAATGATGGTAGGAGTAAGCACATAGCAAATGAAAAGTTATTATAGAGACACATCAGCAAATAAGTCAATTCATGCAGATCAGAGAGCACTGGACGACATGAATAACACCCAATATCAAGGTGAAATAAGCCTACTAAAGTAAGTGTTAAAATGTATTCAAAAATTATTTAGCCTTTAAGTGAAGAGCTTGAAAAAAGAAGTGGAATATATTCTATATGGGATAGATATTCAATTTGACTGAATGTAGCTAAAACGCAAAATAAGTTTGGGCTTTTTTTAATCAAGAAAGAAAAGTAAAATGGCTCCTGGGAAACAGGAGTGGCAGCAGAAGGCATGACAAGAGAGGTGAAAACCAGCTGGGAGGAGGAATTCTTTCAGGAATCCTGAGATAAATCTGAAATTGCAAATCGTTGTGTGCTGTATATAGGAGTAGCAAAGGGAAAGTGTAAAAGGGATTCAGGCACCAAACAAGTCATGTGGGTACACACTGAGCTTCCAGACAGCAGCCTGCAAAGTGCAGATCAAAAAAGAGTTATTCCGTTTGGACATCCTTGTCTGAAGCTGCTGACAGCTGAGAACTCGCTGACTACCAGTGCTCCTCTAGGTGTTGTGAGAGCAGAGCACCTGTCTGTGAGCTCTCTGTATTGGCCTGGTTGAGCAGCTGGAACCTCAGCCTTGCACCCTTCCAATCTCAGCCTCATTCCCAGACCCTTTCTATCAAGGAGGAGAAACCTGTGGGGCTTCTTTGTGCTTCTATTTGCAGCAGCAGTGGGGACCCCTGGTCCTGGAACCAGGTGAGAGGAAGCCCTACCTGAACTTGAAGGCTCTCAGTGGAAAGCACTGGTTTCTGCACACAGAGAGATGCCAAGGGCTGAGTGATGGAGGGTGGAATCAAGGTTGAGGGAGAGGACACGAATCAGAGACTGAGCCCACACCACAAGCAAGGACTAAGAATTTTGGCACTCTGCCGTGAGACAGAGGAGAGTGAGGCAGCCCATGGATATGAGAAGAAAGTAGTCTCCTATCCAGGAAGAACTTTCTTACCCTGTTTGCAGTGTGCTATGGTGCTCTGTCCTGAGTTTCTAAATTAGATTACTTCTAAAGCAAGTTCTTCCCTCTGGAAAAATGGAGAATTCTTCTCTTCAAAGTCCCAAAGGGAGAGAAGTATCCAGTCTGTAACAGCTGGAAGAAACAATCAACCTAATTATGACCTGCTCCTATGTTTCAACAGCTATTGAAAATGCAAAGGCAAAACCAACTTTTACCCAACCAGGGAAATAAGCAGAGAAACAAGCTGGCCAAGTCACTTCTGAGGAACACCTCATTGCATGTCCACTGGCAGCCTGCTCTGCAGGGAGCATCCTGCTTTTCAATTAATATCTGAATATTCTCTGGGTGCAAGGTCCAAAGCTCATCCTTTCAATCTTTTAGATCTGAAATTGCTCAGATTAGAGAGAAGGACAGGTGATCAAATAGAAAGAGGGGAAAAAGGGGAGGGCAGTAAGGCAAAGACTTAGATCAGCTCTCAGCCACAGGTCAAAGCTACGGCCAGTTCTTCCTCTACTCTTGTTAACAAAAGGAAGGCCCACATCAAAGGCCCCACACATCTACAAATTTGTTAGAAATGCCTGAATGTCTTGAGCTGATTCTCCGTGGAAAGGCCCCATGGCATGCTGGGGGAAGGCACACTGCCACATCACTGACCAGTGCTCTTCAGGGGCAATGAAGTATCTCAGAGAAGTGCTAGATAAAGAGCTGCAGTCTTCAGCTGCTGACCCACCCCTTCAACATGGGGTATCTTGCATGCATCAGCTGCTTTCCTCGCAAGACCAGCTCAAAATTTGAAAATCAGAGATGTCTGGGCATCAGACACTGTCTCCTCATCTTCCCAAGAGGTGACAATATAACAGAACCAGATGCACTGATCTTCTCAACCCTTTTGTGAATTTAGCACCTACAATGGAAATTTCTCATATGGAAAATGATGAAATGAATTGCTTCATCAAGCCCATTTTTTTTCTTTCATTTTCTCCCCAGCACAACCAAACTTTAATTTTCAAATGGCTTTAGCTGCCTTAAAACTGCATGTGTGGTAGCTAAATATTTTGCTGATAAATGTCTTATACAATCTTTCTGTAACTCCAAATAAATGACTTCCCTGGATCATAGTGTTTTGTTCACTCTAGATCAATGAAATTATCTGGTTTTCTTCATTTCATGGCCCGTCTGCCAGGTTTCCTTTGCCTTCTGCCCTTCTTATCCATAAGAATTACTATGTTTGTTTTTCTTCATCAAAAGAGGCCAGGATACAACAAGTAAATGGATGAAACAATTTGGACACAGGCAATATAATCATACAGGTATTGGCCAACTATATGCATCAAATTGTTCAAAAAGGCATTTTTCAAAGTGATACCTCAGTGATGTCTGCTGTCCCAACTCACCCTAGCTGTTATAAAGGAGTTTCACTCGTTATAGGCATCACAGAATATACATGTCATGAGGAGAAATTTGAAGAAGGAGATAAGAAGCATCTTTCTGGCTTGATTTGGGGACCATATGCAAAGGGATCAGTGAGGGAAATTCACCTGAAGCTTTACAGATACACTGGCAAAAAAGAGACAAATATGCATTCAAGATTGGCAAAGCTAGAGCAAGAGTGACAGAAATTATGTGACAGGAGGCATGATAGATGTAACTATTATGGTAATGCTGCTCTGGTCTGTTACAAGAAAATTTAAAGCTGTACATATTTTTATAACCCGTTCAGTTTAACCTCAAGTTTTTCAGATATGTGTTGATGTAGGGCAGGATGTTCTGCATAGTGATACTGAAAAATTCTGTTTGCCTGCAGCTTTACAAAGGTGCTTGTAGGTAATTTCCTAATCCGTTACCAGGAAGGATATTTGACACATTCACTTGCATTAATTAAGCAGATGTAGAAATAGATGGTTCATTTTTCAACAGCCCTTCAGAACTTTTTGAAGAACCTGATTGAACAGTTTGTGATTTTTTTCCATAGGAAATAACAGGAAATGAATGTTGCATAGATTATTTACATGTTTAGCCAATTGACCGCTTAAAAGCATGTGCTCACAACTTTATTTTTCCTTCTGATCATAACATCAGATGTTCAGTGGTAAAAAAAATGCCATTTTGGAGGGACAAAGTCCCTGCTAAAAGCAAAGACATTTGTGGTTATTAGGAAATTTTTATTTAGGCATTATTTACATTATATAATGTTTTGCAAATGTTTCATCAAAATTATTTTCTAACACGCTGACAGAACCCCTGTGTATCCTGAAAATTATTTCTTCATTTAGAAATGAAGCATTCCTATCTCACACATTCTGAAAAACAGATTTATTGTTTTGAGCATTATTTTCCAAACGATACAAAAGACATGATTATGACACTTTTGTGCTATATTCCCAAAATCATGATAGTGGAGCATAGATCTGATGCCCACGTTAACATAGGTTTTAATATGAATGCAGTTGAGATACTGAGGCTAATTTCCCATGATGCACAAGACTCCTTTGTTTAGAGTGCTGCCTACTTCCAGGAGGGCTTCGGGAAGTACAAGCCTTTCTACATGCCTTTCTTTCAGCTGTCTCCAAAGAAAACCTCTGTCTTGAAAAACACAACATACCCCCCACTTGTTTTTATCAGTACCATTTGCTATTTAAAAACTGTTTATCCAACTGTGCTGCAAAACCCTCTTCTTATATATGCAAATAAATCTGGAGCATGACATGTTTCTCAAATGAGATATTGGCTCTGCCCTGAGGAGGTGTAAGGTATCTAAGCTCATGATGAACCATGAAGAAAACAAACCTAGCTCTACTTGTTGAACTTTCTTAATAGTTTCATTTGAGACCACATTCCTGTTATGATAACTGGAGTAGAATTTCCTGCAGCTATCTGCTACAAATACCACTATCTCTTTTTCTGTGGTATAAAAGATATTTTGATAGCATCTTTTTTCCCCTTTAGATGCTTTCAAAAAAAAAAGAAAAATCCTTCTGAACTCAGAAGTCACAAACTCTTATAGGATGTTGTGTACTACGGAGGAGATTTTTATTGTGTCCAGACACATTCTCATATTCATGCTACAGGATATGAGCAAAGTTTGGTCCTTTTCAGCTTGGTGACAGCTTTTAGTCGGACCCCTTTTTTTATGTGTCATCTACTAACATGGGACAACATACAGAGATTTTTTCAGCACTTGGCTCTTTTGGCTATTTTCCAAGGACTCTTCCCAAATTAATCGACACATTTCCAATTCTGAAGACCTCAGAGTATCTATTTAAAGAAAAGCCTAATTTTTTGTTTTGTTTTGTTTTTGTGACCAAAGGATTTGTAAACAATCAAACTCAGTTACTTGTCTTTGCCTTATCTTTTTTAGGATTTTTCCCATGTAGAGATTGGTAAAACCCAGGCAAATATTTTGAAATTTGTCCGCTTTACCCTCTGTGAAGATGAGTGAACATCTCCAAGGCCTTGTCAGAGGCTGGGAGAGCTCCTTCTCCATGGAAGTAAGGTGGGATACATTGACCAACCATCATAATCATAATCACATTAGCATGTACTCTCCATCTTGCAGCCTCATCCTATTTTGTTACTAGTGGACAGTTTATTGGATGGGATTGAAAAGGCAGATGCAGGAGGACAGTTTGGTTCACACTATTTAGGAGCTCATTTTGGCTTTAAGCAGCTGTCCTACATTTGGGGGACCTCACAGCTGCACTGATGTAAACAAAGCCCTTTGCGGTTTTTGGCTGGAGTATGGACAGCCTCCCCCACAGCTGCAGACCACAGGACAATACGCACCCTGCTCTATGTAGGAAGCAGCAGCTTTGTTTTCTGCGTACACCAGCTGAGACCTCTTGGCTGATCCTGACAACATGAGACCCTGATCCAGGTCCCTCCCTGGCCGTGACTGCACGGCAGTGCAGCAAGGAGAGCAAACTTGCAGCGGTAAATCTGTGTTTCCCCGTGGGCAGGTGTGATGCTGCCAGCTCTGTGTCCAGCCATGCCCCAGGATCTGGGGCAGCAGCAGGTAGGAGGAAAGGGCTGTGCTCCAGGCACAATGCCTGCTGCTCCTCAGCGGAGGAGATCTTTTATGTCTTCTTCTCTGTTCACTGCATGCTCATGTAATGGTCAGAGACAAACAATCTGGCCATTATTGTGTTACCCAATACAGAAAAGAAATAAAAAAAAAAAAAAGCCAGCAAAACCAAACCAAAAACAACGAACCCAGCTAATCTTGTTTTGCGTCAAGGGAAAATAAAGTTGTTTTTGTTTTTTAAAAACCCAAATGAAATCATGGTGCTTTATGGATATTTGTGTCATCCTAGGAGAATGATTCCATTAAGGCTAAAACAAAGGCTTCTTTTTGCTAATAACCTTTGAAATGAAATTTGTTTTCTCAAGAGTCCTTCTTTTAAATGGAAGTCCTTCCCTTAACTCCAGGGTAGAATAACTGATATTGTTTTACATAATTAATCAACAGAAATATGTGTTGAGGTAAAAATGTGGCTATTTTTTTCACAGGGAACAATGATTAACGTTACTTATCTGACAGATAAATGCCTTTAAGTTAATCAACTGTTTGTCTTTAATAGCTTAAGAAAAGCTTGTTAGTTACAGTTAGAGCTATTACCCTAAATGCATTATAGCTAACATGTTGAATTCAATGTAATCTTAGGTAAAAATGGTAAATTGTTTCTTTAAGCTCAGCAGAGAAAATAATTCCTACATGCAGCAAATATGGTCATAGATTAAATGAAAAATTAGAGCAGAGACTTTGAAATTTACTTGCTAAATAGGTTGTAGCAACACAGATGTAAAGCACATAGGAGCTATTATATGTAGCTTTGAATCATTTCTCCTTGTGCTGTTTTTCTCAGTGCAGATGTTTGCTGTGGGAACAACAGCTCCTTACGGGACCCAGCACTACAGATTACTTCCTGGAAAATCTGGCACAGGGTGGCTAAGAAGGAAACTTGCAGATTTTGGTTTTGTGCTGGCAACTGAGAGAGAAAGGGAAAACAAAGTGTTTAGTAAGTGAAACAAAAGCACAGACAACTTACGCATTCCTTGCCAGCTTTTAGGGGAATAAAAGCACTTGAGATTTTGCAGTGTTTTACCGGAATAATTAGAACTACATTATATTTGGAGTATCCAAGCTCAAGAAAAGCTTGGGGAGATTAAAGGGGAAAAGTTAAAGCCCCTGTCAAGGAAGGAAGATCCTGTCCAGGCTTTGAGAGGATGCACATGAGGGAAGATCAGTGGTCTGTGCTGGATGCGCTGCCTCGCTATTAACGAATACATGCAGATGTGAGAAATATAGCATGAGCAAAAGCTAAAAGAAAATCTGTCTGGTGAAAAACATTTAAGGGAGAATAAAGACATGCATTTATTTGTATTTTCTGGCTTCCTGAAGGTCTGGCAACATAGGCCTCCAAGCTTCGACTTTTGTCATCCCTATTTTATCACCTGGAGCTGCACAGTGTCAGATAAGGACAGTGTGTTGGCATTTATAGAGGTGGTTGTTTGCAGCTGCTCACCTCTCTGGTCCTGCTGCCAAGGGTCAGTTGTTGTTTCATGACAGGAACTCTCATTTTGAAAAGCAATATGACAGGTCTGATGCCAGGCCAGTTTCTGATACCTTTGTCGTATGCTGTATGACTATTCACAAACTAGACTCTGCTCATGCCTGTAGGTACTACACACCATGAATGGCAGCAGAAACTGGGCTCTTGGAAAACAGTCAGATCTGTGGTGTCAACAGAGTGAGAGACCCCAGTGTCTTAAGCCCTCAGTTCAAAGACAGAGATGGAGGGACTACTGGTACTTGCAGCTCAGGAACAAGCACACCTAAGGGGGATTATATTCAAGATTAGACAGGCACTTTTGTTGTCTTTGATCTTGGTTTTGCAGCTGACAGCAGGCTGCTAAAATCTTTGAGGCTTAAGTAAACAGAGAGGATTTTTTAAGACATGGGAGTCACACCAGGTAAAACGCAGAAGGAACAAGTGAGGTGACTACTGGCAGGTCTCAGCTGACTGGCACTGACTGGCACGGTCAGTTGTGCATGGCAAGGGCTATGCTTGAACACTACTCAGATTTTAGTATCCCTCCTTTCTTATAACTGGATGAAACTGAATACTGTATGTCTAAGAAGACACGCTTAGACCACGAGTTAAAGCTAGGTGTAACTTCAGTAGAGTGTGGAGGGTGGCCAGTTTCAAATATTTGCTGTGCTGTTTTCTTGCATCCACAGTATGTGTCTTAATTTATAGAAATATCGTTTCTCTCCTTACATCCACAGTTGCTATGAACAGTTGCACAGGCATCAAGCAGAAGCATGTGAGATGCTGATGACAAACTGACCCTTATATCAGTGGGCATAGCCCACACTCTCACCAAGCAGACCCAGACCAAAGTCTGTGATATAAGACAGAGCAAAGCTTAAGATGCCCTTCTGACTATCCTGATATCACAATGGGGGCATACAGAGGTGATTCTTAACCTGGAAACCTTCTTTGGACCAAAGTGTTTGTTTTCACAAACTTCTATTTTCTAGTCAAGAAACACCAGAAGTTTCCCAGGCAGTTCCACTCACAGTATCAGTCCTGTTTACCAACATTTAACTGAAACTAGAAAATGTTTACTTTAGTCTTAGCAGACTTAGTAGTACTTAACTGAGAAGACAGAGGTGACAGAGGAAAAGCTCTCACACCATTTACCAGGTGTCATCTTGGTTTTCAGGGAAATGGACTTCAGAGGCATTCTCATTTTTTTTGGTGAGGGAAGCACATCTATATTTGACCCATTTAACCAAAGAGAGGGTTAACTCCTTTTCCCAGTGTCCCAGGTTGGGTAGTAAGATGTGAACTAATTCCTTACTGCCCTCCCAGAAACCAGTAATCTTCATTTACCTCCATTTGCGCTCTACTGTGTTGCTGAATGCAAACTCTTTCCCATGCCACTGTCTTGCACTGCCCTTGAAGGACTGTTTCTTTCCCGACAAAAACTTCATCTGAGAGCTTCAGTCCTTCACTGTCTGTCAGTGATCAGAACTAGGAGACATATTTTTGCCCCTTGCTATCTGCTTGGGCTGGTCTCCTCCCTGTGACACATGTTGAACATGTGCTGGGTGAGTATTTTGCCTTCTAACATAAGTCAAATTCCTGGTACTGCTTCATCAGCATCATCTGACTGGATGGGAGCAAGGAAGGAAATGCTGAATGCATTTGAAAAATCACTGACAGCCAGATAGCTCAAGGACATGACATATAAACTTCTCAGAAAATACTTTAAGGGGCAGACATTCACTTAACCCCATCTGGAGCACGTAGCAAGCTGTTTGCCTTTGTTCATTCCTTTGGACAATTTTAGTGACGACAGCACCGGATACTATTTTTATGAAGAATACCATGTGGTGAGCACCTGCATGAGTAATGCTCTCAGTCCACAGCATTTTGTGTGACATGCTCTTTGTAGTCTCAGTTTCCGTGCTGAGTTGCACAGTTTTTTCCCTTTAAAAAATGAAAAATTGGTGTTTTCTAACAGAGTCTGCATGACAGGTAAAAACCAGCTAAAATATAATAAAAAAACTGGGTGCTGAGAGCAAATGGATTCTTGCAAAATGTCAGATGAAAATTACTCTGATTCAGACAAATTCATTATGTTGTCCTCCTGTAACAGCAAATGGTGGAATGAGGAGCAAACCTATGATGAGCATAAAGAATATTCATTGTTTGCCACAAGAGAGGTTAAAGTGTTCTAATCTGTTATCAGGTACACAGAGAGGATATTGTGCCAGGTGCACAGATTGATGGGTTATAAAATGATTTGAAAACTGAAGGTCATATAGATGGCACACTGCAAATTAGATATTTAAGCAGATGGCATGAGTATTCACTAGTCTACCTGGCTTGAAGAGGGAATTTTCCAATGCTTTACAAATATGTCAGCAAATAAATAAATAAAAAAATCAGATAAGTGGGCTAAACTGTGTTAATTACTTCTGATTTTCCACATTTCTAATCTTGGTCATTTTTTGCTTATAGCAGTTTGTTTTTCTGTAACATAATCACCAGCCTAGTCGTAACCAATACAACATATCAAAAGCACAGGAGAGAAAATTCTGAGTGAAATTTCATGTCCAATTAATATTGTAACTATCTTCGAATCTTTTCCTTTGGGAGGGGGAAAGTAATTAGAGTTAGAAGGAAAAGAAATTTAGATAGTCACTCTTGTACCTTCTCATTGACATTAGTGGCAGAGAGGGAGACACAGTAAAGTGAACAGGAAGAGAAAAATAAGACCTGTGAGAAGGTCAGGATGAGCAAGAGACAGAATAATGAGATAGAAAATGTGACTCTGTAACTGCAAGCTCTACTAAAACTCCCTGTGTGCGACATGGTGCATTGAATTAGCATAAGGGTAGCATCATGCCAACTATCTGGAAAGTGGAAATAAATGTAATTTTGGTTTTGAGGCAGAGCTAGGAAATTTCTGGCATCTGGCCCTCCCAACAGACCACCTGTAGGACTCATCACTTGTCTGTGTCATGTGTTACTCTCTAACTGAGGGAACAGCATCTTCCTTCCACTCTCAGTTCTTGAAAGAGAATAGTCTCTAACATGGAGAGGGAGGGAGGTTTCATTAGCATCACTAAGCAGTGGCCCATACCCTTTCTGGGGTGTGATTCATTGGCATTGAAATTCAATGGCAAAGCCATACTTGGACAAGAGAGATGCATAGCTGGATGGGAATGTATTCTTCTGTTGTTTTGTTTTTGTGTTTTTTTTTTTTTTTTTTTTGGTGTCAGACTAGGGGTCCAGGAGGAGGTGAATGCTGAAGAGAGACACTACAGTGTCAGAGGGCTATGCTGCCACCAAACAACACAATACCGAAGCAAAAACAGAGCCTCTTTATCTGGTCCTTGAATAGTCTGAGTCAATTCCTGATAGTGGAAAGGTCAGAATAATTAGGCAGAAGCAGTCGGCTTCTCATTCAGTGGTGAGAGAAGGGAACTTTGAGAGTGTGGCTTTGTGTTAAGAGAGGATGCATTGCTATGTGTTCTCATTCAGTACAGCTCAAAATAAATCTCAGCTATAGAAACACATGTCATGGCCTCAGGATATCTTTTCTTTGTTGAAAGAGTATGCAGCTATGATAGAGATGAAGGCAGCACCTGGAAATTGAGGGGTTCCTGCTGCATAAAGGACATGGCAGTCCATGAGAGTATGTGACAGAGCTGTTTTCCACAATGTCCTGCACCAGAGAGACGTATCATTGCAATGCTTTTTTCACCCTGGTTGACATAGTATTACTTAAAGAAATATTCTCAGAACAGCAAACGAGATGACAATGGCTGTGTTTTGAGGACAAGCATTAACTTTCAGCAGAGAAAAATTGCTATATTTTAAGCATTGTGAGAATATCAAAGGAAATGAGTCAAAACCTCAATATTTTGCATTTTTATTGGGAAAAATTTTCATGCAAAAATGCATTGACATTCATGAACTTAACTGACTAACTGCCTGCCAGGTAGTATAGTGACTTTGATTCCAGTCAGCAACGTGACTGAAGGTGCAAAAGTCCTCTTTGCAGGTCGATGGGATTCACGTGATTCTGTGATGTTTGTTGTTAGCAATCAGAGTAAAATTTGTCCTCTGCCCTCCCACCATGGTAGGATCTTAGAAGAAAAAGGACAAAAGGTTGGTTGTCCTGGAGGATCTAGGAGAGGAACTGAGAGGAACTGACGGAGTCTGCCTTGGGGAGGGCAGGGAGCAAGGGTCAGGCAATACTTCCCCAGAGCTCTCTCCAGCTCCCAGCAGCGAGTGTTCCCAGTGTCCCTAACCAGGGACAGTGTCCTTGCATTTTACATCCCTCAACGAGTGCTCTGCCATAGCACAGCACCACATGAGGGAATGAGGAAAAAAAAATACCCCTTTCTGCACCAAACTGCTTATAGGCAAGGTACATGGGAGAAGGCAGGAACAGAGGGAGCATTAGTTAGGCAGACTGCAACAAACTTACCATCTGCTGACACCCCCATGCTCAAAACCTGCGTGCTCTGACCTTGTCCAAGGGCTGGGGATTTTACAGAGTTCCAGGGAGTCTGAATGGCAAAGAGAAAATCTTGCTGTCATCCCCAAAGGATTTGTGGGGCTGGGTGGGCCCATAAGGGTGTGAGGAATCATAGCTGTGCACCGCTGCTGCCACACACCTGGCTCCTGGGACATGTCCTTGACCAAAGCTCTGCAGCTCAGCCCCGCATCCAACAACAGTCTGTGCCCATCTGGCACTGCAGAGCTCTTCCTCAGTAAAAAACTGCATTCAGCATGTCTTTTGAGTTTTGTGCTTATTTTTAAAAGCAATATCTGCCACCAAGTGGAAAATGTTATCACTTCACCAATATTTATAGATTATTACTGGTAATAATCTCAACATTAGTCTTGCTTGTTTCTCTGAAAGAACTAAAGACAACCAAACAGACAGAAAAATGAGGTGCTGAAACATAGCATCAGTTGTCTTGCTGGTTCCTTTTCAGCGCGGATTAGAGACCTTGCTGAGGCACAGCCTGCTGTGCGCTTAAACACAGAAAAATGACAGAGAGGCTGTGGTGTGGAGACAGCCTTTTGTTTTTAGTCTCAGTAGCCGAGTCTCTTGACACCAAAGACAGATCTGGTGAAATACAGGGACTGCAGAAATTCACACTCAAATTTGAAACTTCTGGAGCCTTCTCTTCTATTTTTTGTGCCAAACCTTATCCGTTGCCTTGACTTAAGCCATTTTCTACTAACCCTAGCTACAGGGACAATTAATGGGTTTAGTTGCAGAAATCTTAGGAGGAGTTCCCTGATCTATCAGTAGTTGATGACCACAACCAAATGTTTTTTTCTCCCTTTCCCATTCATTATACTTTTTAGAAGAGCTTCAGCAGGGACCAGTGCTCTGAGAAACAAAGGTAATTCAATCCCCTGTCCTGTGGGTGTGGTGTCAGCTGTTTCTGGCTGCTCATCTAACCTCAAATGGCTAAAAGTCAGCTCTTACACTCCTAGCTCTATTCCAGGACCTTAATATATTTCCAAACAGAACAGATGTGAGATGGGGGCAGCAAACATGGCATAATGGAAAAGAAAGGAGAATACAGTAAAAGAGAAAGAAAGAAAAAAAAAACACTAAAAGAAGAAAATAATAAAATCAACAGTATTATCGGGGTTTGTATCTCCGCTGTGTCAGTGTTGATTGTGCCCGTAGTGGGAAGCAGCACATGGGTGGAGGCAGTGGGCAGATGTTGGAACCTTGACCAGATGGACACGACCACTACAGCTCCTGATTGCCTCATCTCAGGATGCCACAGAACTCCAAGAGAAAGCTGGCATCCAGAGCAGTCACCCAGTGCCTCCTCTAAGGTGTTGGACAGGTTCCTGCCAGGCTCTTTCCATGAATGAGAGGGGATTTTGTCACAGATACTGTGCTTAAACAAACACAAGATGTTTAAAGAGGTGTTATTTGCTAGTAGTGAGGCAGGAGTGAGCAAGGTGCAGTGAAACATTTTCTTTTGCCAGTTAGTGGCTGGACCGGCAGCACTGCAAAATTGCTTTCTTCCACCTGGGAAGCCAGGCAGAATGCATAGGTACTTAACGACCTTTTAAAAATGTCTAGATAAGACACATTTTATTCAGCTATGGGAACTCTAAGATAGGTTAGAAGTCCCTGCCCACAGAAAATTGCAGGAAAATGCAGAAAAGTTAGCTGGGTAGTAGGGAAATATTTACAATACTTGGCTTTTGCATACAACCGCATCACTTTGTGTGTTTATTTGAAGGTGATGCAGGTTGTTCTCTGATGGACTCAAGGCTGTATATTAAGTCTGTCCTGGGAGGAGGGGATAGCTTTTTAAAGTAAATGCTTTTATTTAGTTGTGTTTTCTAATTTGATCTTCTCTCCAGTGTGTGAGACAGTAAAACACTTTTTAGTTAGAGGCCATATAGTGATGCTGTTGACTCTGGTTCATTTAGGGATTGCTGGCTTGCTCCAGGGGGCAGGTTCACACTTGCCAACTTACATGACTTTGAAGTAACCTTTAATTGATAGTATAAGCTCATCCCAGAATAGCAGTGGTAGCCCTTAGCATGAATGAGCTTTTGCATGATAAATCCTGGACTAGTTGTCAACTGCACTATGGAGGAAGCAGAAGACAGACAAAATTAGAGTACTGGAAATACTTAACCTCCATTATAGAAAGAGAAAACCATCCAAGAACAGTGATGTTCAACTCCTTATCAACTGAAATTGGCATGTGGGAAATATTATATGTGCTGTAAATGGGTATACATTTTTATTCTGTGTATACACTGGTTCACATAAATCCATTTTTTCATAATTCATAGCTGAATGTCCATATGAACTATTGAAACTGCATGTCTGTATGGGTTAGGTGCAAAACCATAAAGTTGCTTATGCCACTACCTGCACAGTCACCGGAATTATTGGCAGAAACACTTTGTGGTGCTCTGTGTGGGCCATTTGTCTGCTAATGGAAACTCAGTTCACCTTGGACTGAGTTTTCCAGATCAAGTTAAAATTCAATTGTTCATTAGTTTTGCAGAGATTTAGTACATAATGTTAGCAGCTGTAAGAGAGATTCTAAGTAAACTATTTGTATTTTTCTGTCCCAGCATATCACAACTTCACAGCCTATGGGAGAAACTGAGCTCCTGATCTTTAACCCAAACTCTTGTTTGCATTTTCCTCCCTCAAGAGAACCTGTAGTCTCCTTCCTCTTTGTCACCTTCCTCCCCTCTGCTTGTCCCCAAACAGAGCTGGGCCAGCTTCAGTTTCTGTGCCATGATCTCCTTTTCCTCCTGCCAGAAGTTAGCTGAAACTTTCCCTGCCTTAACCTAGTTGCTGGGAGCTGCCTGCCCCTCAAATCTTGGACTCCAAGTGTGCCCACCTGTGTTAAACACACACTTTTGCAAACATCTTCCCAGTGCATTAGGCCCAACAGTGGCAATGCTCTCAGCCACCTGCTCCTTGCAGGAGGAGCACAGGTTTGTGCCTGACTTGGTTCAAGGCAGGTATCTGGCAGCTTGCTCAGAGCTGCTTTGCAGTCTGGAGTGAAACTGTCCCCACAGGCTGTGTTTCCTCACTATGTCCATTCATTTCTTCAGCACATCCAGGGCTGTCTGCACACGCTGCTTTAATTGCTTTCCTACCCTGCAATCAGAGCACCTCCACTGGGACAGGTTTGTTCTAGTTCATCCTTTCCCAGGAGCAACAGTCAAGCTTAAACCAGAGGTTTAAGATCAGATTTTTAAGGATAAGAAAGTCTGGAATCAAATAAAAAAATGCAGTTTGACTTAAACTCAGTCAAGAGGTACCTTTTTGGGTTGTGTAATTTTTCCAATCAAAGCATAACCCAGCAGCTAGATGTCACCCCTGGCCTCTACTGTCCACAGCAGCACTCCCTGTACCAGGCAACACCCTCAGACAGCTGGAATTTGCATTGACACCCCTTTTTGGACAGTCTCACCTGATGTTTATATGCATATCCTGGGGACTGATGGTTCCATCTGGAACTGGACATTAGTTGGCTACTTAATAGTGGCAGTTTCCTCCTAGCCCTGGCTAGGAGGTGCCATGAGACTTCTTCCTGGGTGGGTTTCTGAAGCATAAAAGATTATTTCTTCAGCTCTTATATGCCCTACTATGTGACTGGTGTGAGCTGTCCTTCCCATGACCCATAATGAAGTTCTTAATAGCATTTATTAAACTTCATATAGGCAACAAGCTTTGTGTACCAGGAAGCCCGTGATCTCTGGTATGTTGTTTTGCTGTAACATTTCTGAGGGAATAAGGTTTTATTGAACTTAGAGGTCACGTCACACCACTCTGTCCTTACTCTGGCTCCCTTCTCAGGATCTCTCTACTTTTTAGCTTCCAAATCTGGTTCTCCCACACCTTCAGAGGCTTTAGCTGCTATTGCCACCCAGAGATGTCCTACCTTCCATTCCATCTCTCTGTGGTTACTTCAGCCTCTTTGTTACCTTTTCAACAGCTGCTTCTTGGCTTTCAGTTATCGTATGTCCGTACTATGCTGGTCCTCCAAGGCACTGGTCTCCTATCAGTCAAATCCCTTATCAATAACAAACAGCTGTGCTACTTATTTTACATAAATAACCAAATAAATTTTGCTGAACAATAGTATTACTTTAGTAATAACTTATAGCCCTTGGCTTCACTTCTTTGAACCTTATAATTGTGATGTATTTAATGCAAAATTTCTAAGGAAGTGATCTGCATTTGAAGCTGCCTAAAACTCTATGGGGTGCCACACAATAGACATAAAAGTATCCATTAAACCAAGTCTTGGGGCTAGGACTATAACAGCATTTTTTAAAGTTTAAATGATATATTGTCCTTCACAAATCTTAGCATTATCAAAGTCAGAAAAAACGAGATTTTAAATTATTAAAAAGATATCAAAATATTCTACAGCATGGGAGAGGATGCTTGAAGCACCTGTACAACCTTAACTTAGCTTAACCATATGGAACAACCATAGGAATGTCATTAAGAATGATGGTAAGAATGAGAAATGGTGAGGAGCTGAAGAAATAAGAAGAGAAGGGAAGGGAAGGGAAGGGAAGGGAAGGGAAGGGAAGGGAAGGGAAGGGAAGGGAAGGGAAGGGAAGGGAAGGGAAGGGAAGGGAAGGGAAGGGAAGGGAAGGGAAGGGAAGGGAAGGGAAGGGAAGGGAAGGGAAGGGAAGGGAAGGGAAGGGAAGGGAAGGGAGAAGTAGAAACCATTTCAACTTAGTTGGATATCTAAACTCACAAATTTTGTTTAGCAGATCTAGATAAGCTGAGACAGTTCGGATAAAAGCTCACTTTAGTTTGTTAGATGACTAAGAAGTTAGTTATTTTATTCTAATTTGTCCTGTAATGGCCTTCACTTCTTCAGAATGTTGAATAAAGTGAAGGCTTCCATCTGTCACAGAATAGATGACAGATTAAAAAGGAGGTTTCATTGAGCATACAAGCAGTATGAAAATGAGGACAAGTTGAGTAACTAAAATACAGAGGTTACAAGGTGGATTTATTTGCTTCAGAAAATACTTTATTTCAACATAAGAATGAAATTGAAGGTAACTGATTTCAATGATTTGGTTTCAACTCATCAATGACACATTTATTTAAAGTATTGCAAACAAATAATTCATTACTTGCATCAGAATATTTTAATGGTTAAAAAAGCATTTAAAGTTACCTTTCTATGACATATTTCTTATTAATTATTTATCAAGTGTATGGGTAAATGTTGTTTGCAACATATCCCCTGCCCAATTTTGTTTTTCTCTAATTGTTTAAAAACTTCAGGGAGCTCTGTATTGTATAGAATAATGTGCAATGGGTAGCCTTAAAAATAAAGCATTTTTCTTACCGCATTACATGTAGAACTGCAGGTCAGTTTATTTAATACAAGTCAGCAAATGCTTTTAGAGATTAGGTAATAATTCCTATGTCCTCACGAGTAACCCAGAGCTGCCATGCTGTGTACAACTGGGAATTACACAGATCTATAGGAAAGAAGATAGGAAAGTGTTACCATGCCAACTGCATGTGATTAGTGATGGCAGCATACTATCAACCCTTCTTAGCCCCATGACCATGTTTAATTTGTGGCATCTGTATACAGGCATTGTCCCAAATGAAATTCCATTCTCTCTTCCTTGGGATCAGTGTCTTTAAAAAAACCCACAAACCTAAAATGTCTTTATGAGTACTTATTTTATTGTGTCTAATTATTTTAGCCTTTGTATTGAGCAGCTGACCTCTCAGTGATGTAGAAATAACCAGTATAGACGCTGGATAAAGGTGCTTCAATGGTCTTTCTGTGACCCATGGGGCTACAAGGTGTTTTCCAGCGCTGGAGGTTTGAACAACGTCCCTTATGCCAACAGAGAGTGTGAAGCCTTCAGAGAACCCATTCAAGCTTATGGGTTTTTTTGAGACTTCTATGGTTGTTTCTGTTTTTTAAAGGCAGCAGAGCAGATTCTAGCATTGCTGGGAAAACCATATCTAAGAAGCTGTGTGATTTATTTGTTAGAGGTTGGCAGCTGGGTGACTCAGAGGCCATCTCAGGCTGCCTGGAGCCAAAAAATACTGGCTTCTAGTAAATAATACAGTGATAAGGAATTTTCTCCACACTTCTGTAAAATACTTCTTGCTTTAATCTTCAAAAAAGGAAGCCAAGAAATCGTGTTCTGCTGTGGTTTAAAATGTGACAGTGCATGATGATCAAAATATGCCTATAAATATAGATATAAGTTACAATGTATTTCTTGTCAGTGGTTTTGTAAAAGGCAGTGCTAAGAAAATGAGGGGATAGAATAAGGTGATAAAGAAGACTTGCTTTTGCTTTACTGTTAATTGATTTTAATCTTGCTGCCTTCTTCCCACGATCAATTGATGTCTGAGGTTTGTGTATCCTTCCACATGCCAAATCTGTGCATGACAGAGATGGACTATATTCATGTTTTTGATAGCATCTCTGTATTCTTGCAAAGTTCAGATTAGTATTCAGTATAGGAATAATCCAACTGATGCACCATTATTCCTTAGTAAAAAGATTTGGATATATTTTTATTGCACTGAGCTAATATTGCTTAAAGAATGTCTTCTTAGGACAGAGAACTTTAGGAAATTGAGTGGAAGAAATATTCCATGTGTCTCATAAAATTATTTTTTTTAAATACATCTTAGTACAATGTTTGGCTTTTTTTCAACAATAGGACTTTGTTGACTGAAGTTCAGCTTTTGATCATCTATCAAACTCAGAGGTCCTTTTCTGCAAGTTTGCTACCAAGTTAGTATTTCTACAGAACATTTTTTTCAGTTTGCTAAGGTCTTTTTGAATTCTAACCTCATTTTCTAATTTACTGTATCACATGCAAATATAACAACCATATGTCCTGCAAGGTCTTCTAGGGCATTAATAAATATAATGAGTAGTATGAGCTCAAGATAATCTGTGGTGACATGCTGCTTGATGCTGCCTTCCCTTTTGATCATGAACCTCCCTCTGCTTATCTGACCAGTTTTCCTTCCCACGTTTTACTAGTTTAACCTGGACCCAGTTTCTCCAGCTCCTTTGTTATGCTACGTTAGACAACGTCAAGAGCCTTACAGAAATGAAGACATTTGACTTGTCTTCCTCTGTCTACAAAGCCTGTGTCCTGTCAAAGAGGAAAACTGGATGGGTTTCGTTTGATTTGTGCTTGACAAATCCACCTGGACCCTTACTTGCTTTTTTTTGTAGTCTTGATTTTTACAAATTGTTTGTTTGTTTTTCCAGTATTTTCTGGGAACTGATGTTGACTAGACTCCCCTCTCTCTTCTATTGCTTTTAAAATAGGCTGCTTATTTGATCTTTTTCAGTTTTCCAGACCAATCCTTCATGAAAGTTTTCTCATGGCAATCACTAAAGATTCTGCCATTGATTCACCATATTCAAGTACTTAAGGTGAATTCCACTGGGCCTAGCAATCCGGAAAAACAAAACCAAAAAATCTCACCCCCAAACTAAAGTGTTATGTAGATTGTCCTTTCCAGATTCTTCTTCCTCATGTCTGATAGCTTTTGATCCCATCTGGCATTTCACTGAAGACTGAAGCAAAGGAAAATGCTAGGCACTTCAGCCTTTTAGCTTCCTCTGTCATTTTTTTTCCCCTATTTTTTTCCCCCTCTGCTAACGGACTTCTGGAATTTTGTTTTTCCTTCCCTTTTGTTTTGAGTCATATCTCATTTCATACAATGACCTTTTTGAGTTTAGTCGTTTTACGTATTCAGACTTTATTTCCACTTCTGGTATACCTCCTTCGTCTCTCTGAGGTCCTCATAGTTTACCTGACTGTTTTCTTGGTACCCTTCCTACCTATTCTACAGATTGGAATATTCTACAATTTTGCTTTTATTATCTCCTTAAGGGTCAACATTTCTGAACTCCTTTTTCGCTGTTTCCCACAAGATCTTATTTATTAGTTCTTTGAATCCCTCTTTGCAGTCCAATATCTTGTTTTTGCTTTTTCCCACTTGCTTTACCTCTCTTTAACTCTCGCTTCTTCAACTCTCTCCTATTTTTACCTTCCACTCTGACATTTTCAAATAACTCTTCCCTACAGGCTAGGCTTGCATTCAGGCCTACTTCCCTTCTGGTTGTTTTCACAAGTTTCTGCATCAAAAAATCATCAAATTTCCTCTTAGAGAAGTTTCTGGAGAGCCTGCTCTACTCTGATCCTCTCCCAAGAGACAGCTGGAGCTTTCAAGCTCCCTGTTACTGTGAAGACCTGTACCTTCGGGGCTCTCTGCTAATTTCTCATGAAAGTGCCTTCTGCTTCATCCTCCTGGTTTGATGGCTGACATTCGCCAGCATAACACCTTTGCTCTTTTTCGTCGCTATTATCAAGATGTTTTTATATAGATCTGTATCCTTTTACAAGCTGCCACTCAGAAGTGCCTCTTTCCTCATTTTCCCTGGCAGAATAAGCTGTTAAATATTCCAACCATGTGAATATTCCCACCAGGTCTCTATTATAGTTGACTCATAATTTTGATCCTGTTTATTAAGGACTTCCAGCTCTGCCAGATAGCTCCTCATGCTTTTTGCATTAATACACAGGCAACTGAGATGTTAAAAAATGCGGTCGGTTCTCTCCCTTTTTGTTCTTTCTACGATGTTCTCCTCTGTTCTGTTACTCTTGTCCCTCATCCAAGTCAGCATTACTTACACTTACTTTTCTTTTCTTACTTTCACCCAGCTATCAAGCTTTTGCTGCAAGATGGTGGTTTTTTGTTTTGTGTTTGGTGGGTTTTTTTGTTTGTTTGTTTGGTTGTTTTCTTTTGGTGAGACAGATCCCTTTTTTTCTCACAAATTCTTCTGAGGCCCTCTTGACAAGTTAGCTGCGCATGAAATTATTCTGAGGATGTGTCTGTCTCTGTAGCTATTAAAAAGAAATAAAATGTTATTAACCTTTTGGTATAAAATGGAGGTTTTGGCAATGATGCTGAAAGTATGTTTTTGTGTCACATCACTTCCCACTACTGCTTACAGTTCCTCTTGTATTGTTATTATTTCAGATATTTCCTGGAAATATTTTTGTGTCTTGGAATGAAGACCTGGTCTGATTGCATATCTGTAAGAGAGAGATAAATACTAATAGCTGTTTTTTCTGAGTATATATCATCACAACAGATCACCCATTTACCTGTTTTTCCCTAGGCTTACTTTGCTATAGCATATGATTATTTTATTCTCTTTATCCATCTTCATTTCTTCACAGCACTTCAAACTCCCACCTTGTGCCTGAAGCTTTTTCCATGACAACTTTGATATCTGCTATGATAATGTCATTGCATACCTACCTAGGACAGTTAAATGCTTTCTCTTCTGCAATGGGAGTTCATGTAGAGTCACTGGAAAGTGTCCTCTGCATTTTTTAATATGACATGAAATTATTTTCTCTATTTCTTTACTTTTTTTCTACTGTCTTTTGTGGTCTTTTTATATGATTCTAGCGTAAGTGACTCTTATGCTTTGACATGATAAATATATTCTGAAATACCTAGTTGTATTGTATGAAGTGCTGTTGGATCAGAACACTGGCTAACTTCTTTGAAACCGCTGTGTTTTAGTATTACAGTAGCTTGCCTTTATATGGCCTGAATATTTTTTGTGGTCTACCAAAGAAAAATCTATTTCATTATTGTTATTATTATTATTGTTATTACAATCTAAAAATCATTGTGTTTGTTTGTTTTATTTTGAAACCAGCAACTCTATATAAAGTTGGGAATAGCTTCAGGAAATGCAGTATTGGGGAAAGATCACTTGACAATTTGTTATAGGTGTATTATACAGACCTATACAGTAAGACCAACTCTTCTTAAAAGGGGGAAAAAGGCTTGTCGTTACTCCAGCTTGTGTATTAAATCATTATGCTGCAGAAAGAAATGTTCTTTTTTTCATCTAACTTAGGAGAGAATGTGAATGATCATTTAAATCAAGTACTGATATCTGCATGTGCTTTACTTGGCTTGTTTTTAATCAACAAACTGTCAGCCTATGATAGTGCTGTAAGTACACAGTTCGAGTGCCAAGAAATTACAGGACATTTTGAGTTCTGGGTCTGGGTTGGTTAGTGAGTTAATACAAGTGCATCTAAAATGTATGCTTCATGCCCGAGCAGATACAAAGTATGCTTATTTTGGCTGATGGAAGTACATCCTGGAATGTGTTATTCCACTTCGAACAGCTTGTTGAAAAAAGGAAAGAAAAAAAAAAAAGAAAAATAAAAGAAGTTTCTAAATGTCAGTTTGTCTAGTTTTGGAGTTATTAATCCACTAAGAATTTCAAAGTAGAATAGTACTTGATGTATGATGAGAAAACATGTATAACAAATACAGAAACAAAAACCAGGGGGGGAAAAAAAAGAAAATGGGAGGAGAGATTTACTGCAGTGTTACTGTTGCATCAGTCTATGTTTGCTGTTAATTGCCACGAGCTCACTGAAGCTGCTCTTGTAACCTGGCATCAGCAGCTGGGTTTGCCTTTCAGCAGGAGCTCTGCCAGGCAAGGTCTGCCTCAGGTCTGTGACTTGCTTCTGAATGGCAGAACCCAGCTGGCATGACTGAGTTTGGTTCATGGACTGTAGCATGAAGGAAAACTTTCCTGTTCACGTGGAAGTTGTGAATGTGAAACCCTCCCATATCCAACCTTTTCCTTTCTTACAGCTTTTTCCCTTCTTTTTATCTCCTTCCTTACATCTTTCTGTCGCAGAATAGGGCGTCATCAGGGCTTAGGAGAATAACCCTCACCGCTGCTTCTCTGGTCTTTTTAATGGAAGAAAACAAAGCTGGAGCAAAAGAGAGGTTGGTGTCAACCTCATTTGGTGCTGATTACCAGAGAAGCAACAGGCTTCAAAGAAAGTGACTGCTGTCAGTCCTTGTGTTAGCAGGGCTTTGGGGGAAACTCCACCTCCAGCTGACTTCGAACAAGGTGGCAGGCCTTCAAGGCAAAGCTGGCTTATATTTTGTGCCAGGTCTCTTCAGATGCTCGATCAGCTGGGCAGATTGGGACTAGCAACCTTTGAAAGACCAGGTGGATATCATGACCTTCAGTGACTCTTGTAACCATGGAAGAAACTGTCAGCTGAGAAATAGGGGACAACTAGAAGCACTGCTTTGCAGTGCTCTTCTTCCAGGTTCTAAGAGATCAATTTCTGAGCAAAATTTTGAGGATGTGAATGTGATCTTGTATTGATGGGCACATGGATGCAGATGCTGTGTACAAGCTGCAGAAAGAGAAAAAGAGATGCAGCCAGATTTCCCAATTAGAGAAGAAACACAAAAGACTCTTAAAATCCTGTTTCCTGTAGTCACAATGCACGGTTCAACAGATGCATTTTCTTCCTCAGCTCCCTGACTTCTGAGACATTGTGTATTATCTGTTAGATGCATGGTGCTGGGTTAGGTATGGCAATTCTTGTGTTCCCAGGGGATTGCTCTGCTGGGGATACTGCTGTTCATCTGCATTCAAAGAAGGATTTGAACTGAACTGATAAAGAAAGAAAACTGGCATAGAGCATACAGTAACTCATTCTGTTAAGGAGTTGGCATGGCACTCAAGGGAAACCAATTATGATTTATGTCAATACAGTACAGATAATTTCCTATTGATTGACTGCCAGATCCTTGATAAAATAATGAGTTAGGCCTGATGCCAGTCATTCTTGGGCACTGTCAGACCAGTGCTTCTATTTCACATGCCCTTGACAAGGCTTCTCTCAAAAATTTGTAAGTAAAGTGAGTTTATAAATTTTCTTCGAATATGGAAACTCGAGTAAACATAGAGAGTGATTCCCTTTAGTGTTAGTGTCTTTTTTTAAAAAGACATGCTGTTATCTAGGCATTTGGCTAGAGGTCTGACAAAAGTGAGTTTTCAATTAATTACTTCAAAACAAACAAAGGAGTTGCTCTCTTTGCTATGATTTCTCTTAGGGGATTCATGCATGCCCAGATTCAAAGTAGTTTTCAGAGTAAAATAACTCATACGTTCAAGCTTGAGGTTGTCGGGGAGTAAACAGTAGGTCTTGAGGACTAACTGATGTGGATACAATCATCCTTGCTTACATGCAAGAGTCACCTACAAGCTTTCTACTGCTGCAGCCCTGACCAATGCTAGTCTTTGCCAGTCATGGTGCAGTGTGTGTCCATTGTCCAACAGACACAGAACTGAATTTTTCTGCCCCAAGGATGAGGAGATGGGGGCTGGCCACAGCTGGACTGCTTGTGGTGTGGGATGGAGAAGGAGCTGGAGGCACAGCTGCTAAATTTCCCTTTCCAGAGGTATGAGTGGGGTGAAGGCTGCAACTGCTACTTCCGGAGGGGACGTACTTAGAGGTTGCCATCCTGAACTTCTCCCCAGCTTCTCCCTTGAAAGCATCTGCATCCATTCTGTTTTTCTGATCCCTGGCATAAGCAATCAAGCTGTGGGTATCTATCTGGTGTAAGCAGTGTGACCCTTTCCTCCTCCTGGCAGCCTTCTGTTTTAGGGTCCTGCCTGTCTTGCCTGTATCCAGCTACATCCGCATATGTTTCTGTGAATGTCATGTATCTAACTATGTAGAGAGCTCTGCAAAAAAGTTACTGCTTTCCAGAGCAGAAAATCCTAGAAACCCTCTTTGATGACAACCTCTACCTTCCCTTCAGAGATAAGAGTAAACCAGTTTGGTGAGGTTCACTTGGAAACTCACAGCCTCCGGGGACTTTGGGTGGGAACACAAAACAAATTAAACCTAGGCATAATGAAGAAGTAATTAATTTTAAAGGAGAAAGCAAAAAGAAACGAGCAGGGGGAGGTGTTTTTTGTAGGAATGAAATAAGTCTCATCTAGCTTGGCATTTGTTAGGCGATGAATAAAGTGAAACAGCTTAAACTGGAAACTGAAAGATTAACTGTAGGGAAGGTAATGAGGATGTTAAGCATTTCAAATATTCATGTAAAGTTTTAATTCTTCTTCTAATGGTTGAGTGCCCTTTGGTTAATGAATACTGCATTTCTTTCTATGGAAGAAGTTTCTTGGGGACACTTCAATCAAAGCTAGTCTCCCAAATGGAAACCCATTGATAATGGCAGGTATTTCCATACTTAATTACAGGTGGAAAACTAGAGAAACCACAGACTCAGACCTTATGTAAGAGGAGGTGAACTACAGAATTTTTTTCTGGGAGAGTGGGACCTTTAAAAAGCTCTACTTTTAGTGCCATAAGCCTAAAAACACTGCTCACCTTGTGACTGGGAGAGGAGTGAATGGGTAGATCCATAAAACACAGCCCATTCCTGCTTGCCTTTCCTTACACACATGGGATCCAGAGCCAAAGAGGCTTTGCAGGTATCCCGGCACCCAACCAGACTTTCATATGATACTTATCCCAGCTTCCCTTTCCACAGGCCCTGGCATAAGGGTGAGAACTGGCTGTGTTAACTTCAGCAAAAACAAGGCTCAGTCCTAAGGCAGCCTAAACATTTGCCTGAATTTTTGCCATTAACATCTTGAATCCTCATGAAACTCTCTGCTCTGTTCTTCAGCTGGTGCAACATCAGCTTGCAAATTTGTACAGAGTTCATGGAGGTAGCAGTTTGTTCTTTGCTACATGAAGCAGTGAAGAGGGGTCAGAGAGACTAGGAAATGGGGTATAATTCACTCTCTTCTGTGTACAAAGATTTCTGATAGATAACCCTTCCTCTCCCTGGCAGCATTCTGTAAGTGTTCAGTGTCACTCAAGCAAACACACTGGGTGCTTCCTTTGCATTATAATTTTTCTGGTGAAAACTGAAGCATATTGATTTTTTTACTTCATTGAGGTTTCCACAGAGGTTATGACATTTAATGTTCAGCTTTAGCTGCTCCTTCCTATGCGGAGTACAAACTAAACATGGTTCTGCAAAATAGGCTCTCTTCATAGCATCTCAGCAGATGTAAACAACAAACTGCTAGTCAAAATTGTCCAAGCATGAACAGTTTGAAAGAAAAAAAAAAAGAAAATCAGTTCCACCAGACTAATTGCCATACGTAACCATACCAGTTCTCTAGAATAAGCAATTTTCTCCTCTGCCCTCTAATCCCATTCAAGCAATCTTATGGGAACACCCTGAGCAGGGTGATAAGCTTTATTGCATGGCTTGCAGGCCAGCACATTTGGCTTCTCCTGAAGCAAGAGGCAGGCAGGCTTTCCTCAACGAATTGTCCTTGAATAAGGACTTGCTTTTATCAAGTCGCCCAGTGCCTTAACTGTGGCACCATTCCTTTGGAGGTTGCAGTCCATCCCATTTGTTGTTGTAGTCCACAAGGATGGAGGAGGTTTCTGAAGTACCCTCAGCTTGTCCCATGAATAACTCTGTGGTTTAAATGTAGTGACATTACACCTGGTAACCAATCTGTGCTGTTACAGATGCTTCTTCCCTAGGAGAGATCTCTGGTGGGTGGAATGTGGAGGCAGAACAAAGTGAAATTCTTGATCTGTGCTTTAATGCAGCCTGACAAATGCAAGGTACAGCATGCAGCAGTACGACACTAGGAGGAGAATAGGCCGAGATATCTACTTTCAGGTACACAGTGGTCATAGCTGGCCAGGAAAGAGGCCTCCTTTAGAGATACATTTCTACACAATGGCATACTCACTGGTTCAAAGCCCTTGTCTGGATGATTCTTCTACAAAGAGGTGTCCAAGCACCCCTGTATTTTTGCAAGGTCTGTTAAAGGATGCAAAGCCATTACAGAAGTTGATGCTGCCTAGATAAGGTTCTAATTCCAACTGCGATATGTCTGGCTCAAAAATTCAGAAAACAATAGCCAGTTACCCAGCATCTTCTCTCTCTCTCAGGTACGGGAGAGGATGAAGCTCAATTACCTCAGCTTATGTCATGCAGGATATAGGACTTCTGGAAAATGGCATTAAAAAGCAGTGCACATATGCCTGTTTTCCATTTTTGAATTTTAAATAGCTCATAAATAAATATTTCTGGTTTAATTTTTTAAACATTGTATATTTAGCAACAGCCTCATTTTATTCAAGTGTACTGTCGAGGTGCTCTGGGACAGCTTAAGCAGTCTAGTTTGAAAGCCAAGCGAGTTGTGTGATGGCCAATTTTCTCCCATTGCAGAAGAGTGAACATCTAGCTCAGTTTTCCATTGCCAATTCATACAGGAAGAATTACAATTCACTAAATGGATGAATAGCCAGCTCATTACGAAGTAGTTATTCCATAATTTTCTTCAGGCTGACAGCAAAATCCATTCAAGGGATCCAAGTGATGGCATCCCTTTATGAAAGCATCTGTGCCACCACAAGCTCTTTGTTTCGATTAGTTACAGGAGTATTTGAAAGTCAAGGTATTAGATTTTTGTATTCTTTTTGAAAATTAATTTAGTTAATGTTAACATATCTTGAAACCATATTCATCCATAGGTCCTACATCATCAAAACTACTGAAAATTCTTTTGTCTGAACAGAATCTGTTAATCAGTGTATGCTCTTTTTTCCTTACAATATAATGTAAATTTTAAAATTTAGGTTAATTTTTGTATTGTCTATATTCTTTAAAACTTTGAATAAACCAGTATCATAAATAACTGTCTAACATATCATGTTTTAGGTCAGATGTAAGTGAAACAATTAGTATGAACTGCCTCTGCCACCTTGGTCTTTGTCCTGTTTGCCTTGATCACCTGGATGTTTGATAATCGAACTTGTTCTATTTTTCTTTTTCCTTCTTTCCTTTTTTTTTTTTTTTTCTTTTTCTATTTAAGAAACAAAAATGTTTTTGTACTCATGGAAAACAAGCAAACATACCGTGACATATTTTTGCACCACCTTATTCATGATAGGACCTACACTACATCTGTGTTCTTGCTACACATTATTTGCTCACCCCACCCTCACTGACAGCTATTTTCAAAGACCCATTCTCTGGTCTAAAAAAGTTTTTATAAGGCTCTTGTGTTTTTTCCATGTGACTTAAGGCTAATGGGGAGTGAATATTCTAGACACCTGTCTTTGCTCAAGTGTAGTGGACATGATGGTTTCAGTTCCAGGTGTAGGATTTTGCCACTTAAGCTGTTGCTAGTTGTGGATTTAACACTGGAAGTGCCTAACCTGGTGATGAAGCCGACGGCCACTGTTCTCAAGTTTGCAGCTGCTTGAGTATGCACAGAAAGGACATGCCCTCAACAAGGTGATGAGGATTGTAAATAAGAACAAATGTCCAGGGGAGGAGAAAGCTGAATAGTTCCTCTTGTCACTGCAAGATCGTTGCCTATTGCAGGTTTGCTTATATTTTTGCAGAGTCTGTTTTTAAAAGTTCCAGACAACACAACTTCCACCTCATCTTTTGGGAAGCTATTCCATCAACTAATACATCTTAACATCTGGAAGTTTTTTCCTGATATTCTCTCTTAATTTTTCCTTTGTTAATACCTTTCCCATCATAAACACCTATTAAAGCACTTATACATTTACAGCTTCTCTGCAGGTTATTTGAATCATCAGGATAAACTGAACAATTATACCTCCTGTATGGAATTATATAGGATTAATTTAACTCCCCACCTGAGCAAATATAGATAGTTCCGTTTCATAGTCAACACAACTGTTTTGAAATACAGCTTTGGCACAAGTGAAAAAAAATCACCTTCCTGTTAAGTTATACAGAACTTTGCCACAAGGTCTAGCTTGCTCTGTCATACTCTTTTTCATGTACATCATACTTTACACACTATTTTATTACCTTCGGAAAAAACAGTGTTTCAGCTACTGATTTTAGGACCTGGAAACAGTAAGTATTGCTAATTGCTATGTGCTCATGATATTAATTTCGTAAGATCTGTGGAAAAAAAGTAATTTTATCAAAATACTTATTTTAATTATCTTCTGTTTTTTTTCCATCTGAGGACATAGTTAATCATTGGGCTGTTTTAAACCTGAATAATGTAAACTGCTCTCAGCTTGCTGCCTGTTCTTCTGCCTGTATTTTGATGTGCTCTTCTCTTGAAGATGGAAGAGCTGAACAAGACATGTATTTCTGCCCTGGGCACACTGCTTCATGGCCTAGAGCATTAACATAAACCAAAACTGAATTCTTAGATAGGATGAAGCTGGAAATAACAGTGTAATACGAGTGTTATTGTGGGGGTCAATCCATGGACAACTCGATGGGCTGTTGCTTGCATGAGGCTGTGATCTTTGAAATATGAGTCTGGAGGGAATTATGTGATTGTCACAATTACCTTCTTTATTAAATCCCTTCTGTCATTTCCCAGGGAAAATGGGCTTCCAGTGACAAAAAAGAGCTTTTGCGATAGATAAACTGAAGATTGAAGGAATGTGTATTCTGTATAGATACAAGGGCAAAAAAAGTATTGTCAAACAGTCACTAACCAGTATCTCTGCTTAATAAATGTTGACTACTGATGCTTATCAACTTGAGATATTCTACAAAAAAAAGGCTGGGTAAAGGAGTTTTGGATGCCATAATTTGATAAATTATTTAAGGACTTGGGATGTTTAGTCAATAAAATTAGCCAGATCTTAACTTACAAGGAGCAGTGCCTCTTGCCAAAAAGTAAGTGGAAATAGACTGGTAAAAATGGAAATGATCCAGAAAAATGGATGAGCCTTACGTGTGAATCAATTTTTTGATAGTCTAAATAAGAGAGGAAAAGAAAGGAAATGATAGTTACTTTGCCTTGGCTGGGTTCCTGAAAAATGGAACAAACAGATTTGCCAGGGAACATTATAGTTTACCTTCAAGACATGAGATATGATGGAAGTTCGTAGTGTTTTATGAAACTAGATGGTTCTGCTGCATTTTGGCAAAGTCAGCTGGACACAGTGAGTGCACAGATGTGTACATTTCCCACGTCCTTTTGGGAGCTACCACTTCCACCAATGCTCAGAAAGAGTATGGCAAGAGGACACACCAGTACGTGTGAGCTGCGTTCTGAGCTCCTTGCAGGTCACCAAAATCAGAGAGAGAAATACAGCAATGAACCAGAACTTCAAGCATAAGACAAAAGGGAGAGTAAGGCCCACCTTACTCCTCTGTTAGTTTCATTAAGATTTAAATTTCTTTCAGTGTTCATTTTATCACGTAAGTCCTGCAAACAAAGCTCTTGATAGGGTAAAACAATCATTATTTCATAGGAAAACATTTTTCCCCACTGATGCAACAGTGTAATTTCTCTTTAGAGTAGTACAGAGACTTCATCTATCACGGGCACAAATCAAAAGCTGCTCTGTAATCAGTACCTAAGTTAATGCCAATGTACTTGGAACTAGAATATGATGCATTCATCTGGATATCAGCTGCAGAGAGTCATGATTTAGGAGCTGTTGTTCAAAATTATTTGAACAAGAATACCTGTTCCAAAAGAAGGATTGTTATACATGAGAAAAATGATGACATTTTATGGAGCTAAGTGAGAAGCTAGAGAAAAGTGTGTTAAAAATGTCCAGACATATGAGCAAAGTTGCAGCATATTCTTGAAAGGCTTAATTATTCGGTACATTTATCCACAAACTTGACTGAGACTCAAAATAGACGAAAGTTATTGAAAAAGGTGATAGACTGGCAGTGGACTGAAATACGGGACTTTTTTTTTCGAGAAAAGAAAGCCACACAGTATGATGTTTAGCACAATAAAAAGTACTCAATATTCTAGTGTCAGATTACCACTAGAAATGTCAACACATCTCGCAGGCTGATTCAGGAGATTTTTGACCACAACTGAGTGGTAATGTTTAGTGATTTATTATTTGAGCATATTGAAATTTGACACATTACATCATGGATCTGCACATTGTTGCAACAAAGCTGTTTTCTCTGAGTACTATCTTAAAAAAGCAACTGAGATAAGTGAATCTGCAACATAAACTGTCTGGCTGGTTATATAAATAGTGTTCCTTGCCTGGATGATTTGTACAGCTGATCTATGTAGCTCCAGTTTCAGATGTTGTCCCACTCTTTTAGCTGCGGCTGAAGGCAGAATGAACAGGCTGCTTCATGGGGACTAAAGCCATCACAAGCCTGCTCTACCCTGAATTCTGTACCCAGGTCCTCAAAATGTGACTGCAAGGGAGTGAAAAGATTCCAGAAAACCTTAGCTCTTTTGAGATACTACCTGGAGGTAACAAAGTAAGAAAAACAGGGTAGGAAGAAGAAAACGTGCCTCTGCACATCTTATTTAGTACTTTTGTTTCTACAGGTTTCCTGTCATTAAGGGATCTCTTGTTTCTGAAGGAGAGGACATCAGATGTATATTCAGTTCTGCTCTACAGCTGCCCAACCCAATCAAACCTGGAATCAGTAGTCAAACCATGTGAATGGCGTAAGGTCCTGTGGAGGGAACAGTGAAGTATGTTGCCTTACTACATCCATGGACATATCCAATGTCCAGAGAAGAATACTGAATGTGACAAATGAACACGCGTGTGAGCTAGAGGTAGGAATAATGGTCTGTCATTGGTCCTGGAGGCTTAGAGGTATTTGGGTTTCATTAACTGAACAAGTTAGAACTTCATTTTATTGTTGAAACAGATTAGGAAAAATTATGTAAAAAATTATGTTCCCTTAAAGCTGATTGTTCCATAAGTACATCTGGCTTTGACTATGGTACTATCTATGACAGAGGCTGCACTGACCACTCTGTCCATTCCTCACGTTTTTTTATGGCTGCATGGCTCAAGTTGTTCACCCTGGTTATCCAGCTCTTCCTCTAGCCTGCCAGCCTTTTCTTCTGTGGGCTTAATTCCCCAGAGGAAATTATTGATCAGGAAACATGATGTTGAGCATATGTAGATAGGTAGTGTTTCAAAAAGGGAAAAACATAGTCGATTCAGGGAAAAAAAAAAAAAGTCTAATGGGGAAGGATGATCCCCTTGTGCACTGTGTTTTGACCCTTTTTCCAAAATTAAGAAACTGTAGAACCCAAACAGGAAAGAAAACTTCTTCCCCAGCAAATGTCTTTCTTCACAAGGAATTCAGATATGATTACAAGCATATGTGCACACACGCACACACACACATTACACAGGTATTCCATCCAGGGAAGGTGACAGTTTCCAATGCAGTTGCTGCTCAAAAACCCATTAGTGAGTGTCAAGAAGCCAGTGCCGCTTGCTGAGACCTGCAAACTGCTGCTTTGTGGGTTGCTGCCAGGGTGCAGCTGTCTCTGGGGCACCAGATCATCCCTAGGACAGTCTCTGCCCAGGTCCCTGCATAGGTGTTGAAACAAGCAGGAAGGAACAGGCAGACCCGCTCCCAGCTCAGGCCCACCAAAAATGCACTCCTCTAGAAGATATTCACTAATTTAACACTCTGAACATAGTCCTAAAATATGGACCTGTTGTTGATGATGTGCCTGGGTAGTCTGGCCTTTTCCGCCCCAGAAGTTGGGTTGACAAGCTTGACATTGTTAGATTCTCCCAGTCATGTTGGATGAGCCATTACAGCCCTACATTTACAGCTTTCTCTTGTGAACTTGCTTACGGTTCTGTTAAAACTTCTTAGAAATAACTATCCATCTTTACCATCACAAAGTGGAATCAAAAACTGCATCAAGAGAAGAGTAACTGTGTATCACTCTCTGATATCATGAAACCTTTTGCATGCTACTGAAAAGGCACATAGCAGATACTTTTGCATCATTGGCAGAGGATATGATGAATGTGAGGGCTTTCCAGATGTGTGCGGACTTTATGATGGAATAAAGATGACAGTTGTCTGCATGCACCATGTCTCGTTAAAAAACCCCACAAAACTCCAGGAACAAATGCAAACTACCAGCGAACTGTGCCATCAGAATATTCTGTAAGCCTGTCCTCAGTTGTCTCCTTGTATCAGGTATATTCCCATAGGATTTTATGCAAAACTTATGCTTCTTCATGGCCTGAAAAAAAGGTAAGAAGGGGAGATTTGCCCAGCAGAAAGACTCAAATACTTTTCAGTTTACTCTTTTCTTAGTTAAAACTTTTGCTTAAAATAGCAGTTACTGCTCATGGAAAAGCCTCCCATCTCATAAAGTTTGGGAAGCAGATATCCTGAAATAATTGCTACAATGCAGAGTAGATATTTTCCTGCTCCCCAACCACACAAACTGTTAATGGGTAATTGGGATGCAGTCTGTGTGCTAAAATCTGGTACCATTACATTGAATGACAATCTATAAAATAACACCTGTCTGTGTGCAACACAGGCTTAATTCCCAGGACACTGCCAGTCTATAATGAAAACAGTATATTGTAAGCACTGAATGTATATTAAAAAAAAAAAAAAAAAAAGGAGAGAGAGAAAATAAAAAGAAAAGAATGAAGTACAAATAGATTGCTTTTCTAGTAGAATTCAGGTGGGAAAAAAGCAGGCTTATTATCTCCCTGTAGTTTATAATGCATTTTTATTTTGTAAAGTGCATTTATGCATCTGTCTTTTCTATAAAAGTTCTTTTTAGGTCTACACCATATATATATGTATCTATATACACATTATGTATAAATGCATCTACATGTATGTGCGTGTATATATTTAAGTGGAAGTTAATCAGATAATTAAATACTAATGCAACAGACATTAAAATGAGCTCAAAGATTCATGATGGATATAAAGCTGAAGCAGGATGAGACTGGAACAGGCTCTAAATTCTGCTCATATTTCTTTTGTAATTTTGGCCTGGATCAAAATACTAGCCTTGTTTAATTTTTTTTTCCTACACCTGCTCCTATACCCTCCTTCTAAGAGTTACTTAAAGCTTTTTGATGTTAAATGGGCCACATATAGTCATAGAGTGCCAGTACATGTCCATATTAATAGTTACAATTTTTTCTTCCACTGGTTATGCAGAAGGACAAGAATTATGTCTTAATATATTCCCATATGAGGTATCTTTATTTTTCAAAGCTGTGGCTCAATAATTAGTACAGAATTATCTCATCAATTGGTAGAACATCATCTAACAATGTGATAAGCTATGACATGACCTGGCAATGTGCACTTGCAGCTCAGAAGGCCAACCATATCCTGGGCTGCATCGGAAGAACCATGACCAGTAGGTTAAGGGAGGTGATTCTCCTCCTCTGTTCCACTCTCACAAGAACCTCCTGAAGTACTGCATCCAGCTTTGGGCCTTCCAACATAAGAAGAACACGGACCTACTGGAGTGAGTCCAGAGGAGGGTCATGAAGATGATCAGAGGGCTGGGGCACCTCTACTAGGAAGACAGGTGGAGATAATTGGGGTTGTTCAGCCTGAAGAAGAGAAGGCTCCAGGAAGTCCTCAGAGCAGCCTTCCAGTGCCTAAAGGGGACCTACCAGACAACTGGAGAGGGACTTCTTACAAGGCTGTGTAGCGATAGGACAAGGCTAGATGACTTTAAACTGTAAGAGGGTGGATTTAGATGAGGTATAAGGAAGAAATTCCTCACCATGAGGGTGGTGAGGCACTGGAACAAGCTGCCCAGAGAAGCTGTGGATGCCCCATCCCTGGAAGTGTTCAAGGCCAGGTTGGATGGGACTTTGAGCAACCTGGTCTAGTGGAAAGTGTTCCGGTCCATGGCAGGGGGGCTTGAAACTAGATGAACTTTAAGGTCCATTCCAATTCACACCATTCTATGATTCTATGATGACACATTCAGGTAACATTTGAATAGATCTATTATTGCAGTTGCATCTGCAGTCACATTTACCAAAAAGCCCTATTTTTTGTCATGCATAACAAAAGAAAATATTAATATGTGCTGAGTGGTAAGGAGTAGAAAATGTTTTGGCAATGTATGATATTACTGTTGGGAAAAGTTCATTAAATGGAGCCATTATATTAGGACTGGCATTAAAAACAACATTGTAAAAAAATCCCACATTGAAAAACAAACAAAAAAAAAAGAGCAATGCCTGGTAAAATGATGGGAAGAAAGACATGCTGTCATAACATTTCTGTGTTTTCTGCAGAAAAATTGTAATTTTGTAACAGAAGCAAGTTTAAATGGAATTTTTCCCCCCCAAGCACATTTCAGAAAAGTCTCATTTTTCCTAGTAAGGGTGCTGAAACTTCCTGTTCAGTATAATTTTATACAGAATATTTGACAGCCTCTCCATATAACCACACTAGAGAAGCAAAACGTAATTTGTCAGGTAACATATATTTACTAGTGGAAAATGTTTTGTGAAAACATGTGCCTTAGGCAGCAGCATCCCAGGCTCGGTGACATAAATGTGGTCTATGTCCTCACGTATCTGTGTTACAATCTGATGATCATGTAGCTTTTTTCTCCATGGATTTCCTATTCTTCAAGGCTCATCTGCTTTTCTAAATCACACAGTAAAATAGGGGCAAGACAGTGCATTAGCATCACCCTTTTGGATGAGACAGGGCTTTCTGCTGCCCTCCCACATGCCCTGGCGTGGGTCTTCTTTGTTCTTTCATTTGGTTCTGGGAACAAACAAGATTTTACCACTTTCTCTTTTATTCTCTGACATCAATGTACCTGGCACTTTAGTAGCACTGAAGTCATGGTGTGCTCTTGACCATCTCAGGTATGAAGTTATGAAGGCAGCAAGGGAAAACTGTTCTTTAATGAATAAACTGGTGTAGGTGATGATTTTGTTATGCAGCAACTGACATGGCTCAGGCACTAAATAGTCCTTCCCAAAGAAAATTTTAGTAGTGCTTGATTTATGAAAAGGAATATGAGGACTATGTAACTAACCAAAGCAGGGAATAACAGAATGTCAGTTCTCCATTCCAAGCATACCAGGTCCTATCAAGTTCTGATATTTCTGAGTCCTCAGAGGTTTTAAAATCTTGTCTTGTGATGGTTAGTTTGCAAAGCTACCTCATGTTGCTGTGCAGACTGTTACAGGAGAGAAAGAGAAAAAATACTCCATCAGGTCACATTCACCCATACATTTAAAATTGCTCTTTTTTAAAAAAAAAATCAACAGTAATGAGTCCTTCGGTCATTTCTAATGTGATTCTACTTTCTATTTTTACTTAGAAGACCCTATTTATTTCACATTTTCAGGTTAGAAAAACAATATTTTATAATCTATTTTCTCAGATTTCTGCTCCACATTACTGTTTTTTCTGCATGTGTTACAAAGAAAAGGCCTTTTATTGAAGGCTGCATACTCTGCTTTTCATTTTCTTTAACTTACTAATTCCACCCTCATTATGTTTTTCAAGAAAATAAAATTAGTTTTATTTTATCTATTCACAGATAGATTATTACTGGGAGGGGAAGTAAAAGTCATTTGGATTTATATTCAGTCACTACTTAAATCCTAATGCTGGAGCCTGAAGAAAGGATGGAGATAAAATTAGAAAATCCAAGCTGGACTATTGTCTACACTCAGCTACTTTGAACACTGCAGACATTTTGGATTTTAGGGGGGAAAAAAAAAAAAAAGACCAGTTTCACAAGTGACAGAGAAGCAAACAGCAAATTTAGCAATAAATGAGAAGTGCCTAGTTGCTAGAAGCAGTGTTAGGTAGAGAGGTCTCCAAGAACGATTTATCTGCAACACACAAACAGGGGTTAGTGTGGCTTCAGTTAATACTGAGAATACCTTAGGGAACCATGTGTCTTTTAGATAGAGGCAGGATATCATAAATGTGAAGGTATTTCTCACAGTGATAGGGAATATTCAGAGTGAGCCCCCTGGAGACACATGGAGCATGGCTGCAGAGGGAGGAGGAGGAGGAAGATGAAGAGAAGATGAAGAGAAGAAAGATGAGAAGAAGGAAGGTGATGATGAGAAGGAGGCAATACAAAGGGTAGGCAGTGCAATGCCCATTGGTATTTTTCTCCTAAGAGACCATGTGCATTTCTGTGTGACACAGAAAGTAGGGAAGCCAGAGTTTTCTACCTTACTGTTATGGAAGATGCACTGCAGTTTGAAGACATGCGGGGAATCGGAAGGGAAATAAAAGTATTACTTAGGGGCTCAATATAAGGGCTAAATTACTCTGAGACTCAGGGACAGGTAAATGACTGAGGACTGAGAGGTCATGCCAGTAAGCACTGTGCAAATGACCAAGAAGAGAGGTTTTAGAAACCAGGACCCTGCCTCACTTGGCCAGGGTACTAGGAAGAGACAACTCTTCTCATATCCTGGTGGTTGGATTGCTGAGATGCAAAGTGTCAGCATCCACAGGGTGCATGGGCATTTGATGCTGGTAGCAGCCGATAATCCAGCGCCCAGTTATCCACAGTGATTTACTTTTGAGCCTCTGTAGTGGATTCAATCTCCCTGAAAGTCTGTGCATAGTAATATGATATGACTTTATTTGTTAAGCTTTATGTTCAGTCTTTGGGGAAAGGGTGATAGCGCCCTTTTTCAGTCATTTATGTTGGATGGGGGAAAACATTTACTTAAAATGTATTTGTGTTTTACTTTTTGTTTTAGATTTGAAGAAACATCAAGCCCAATTTTCCTTGTTTGCGTGGAGAGACTTAGCTTTCACAAGTGCAGCACTGAAGGGTTTTTAAACTGTCCTGAAAGAATAGTATATATAAAAACTTACATGTTTTCCCCGATACTAAAAAAAAATTGAAGCATTCTGAAATATGAATTTCTTAACTCATTCAAATTTCACTTCTTCAAGTCTGCTGTCATACCACTGTCACTACTGATTTTCAACTAAAACCAAGACTTTAGAATAGACTGAGAAAGAACTTAGAAGAGGAAGAACACATGAAAAAGCTTTTTTTCTCTTCTGTTAAAGAGTTAAATACTATTTCTGGTGTCTATAAAGCAGCACAGATTAATATTTTCCCTCTTTTGTAGCTCATCTCTAAATAAAATTCTAGAACTTCTGCCTTAGTTACAGAGTTCTCCAGATTTCTCAGTCACATTTTGAGATTTGTTTCCACATGTTATTTTAGATAATACCTTCATTTAACTTGAGCTTTGAGAACAATCTCCCTTTTAAAGCAGACAGTTTGCTGCCTGCAAGGATGGATTTGCCTTCTTGGTCATAATATTTCAATATAATTTTACTTAGTAGATAATTTGTCTTCATAGTGTCAAATCTGTCTTCTTCTGATTGGCTGCTTTTTAAACCCATCGCTTTGATTTTAGCTAATATGTTTCTCAGTCATTCTCAGATTATTACTTTTTAAAAATCAATTCCTAGCTGCAAACTGAGAAACTGAAAGGCTCCGAGGTTTTCCCACCTATAACTTCTCCTTGGAAATTAATTAGATGGAATTAATGCCCAACATTAATTGGATTACTGCAAACTCACCCTTTAACTATTTTTAATGGACTATCAACAGCCTCTGTTTTGCTCATTAAGCAACAGGGTGTCCTTAACTGACACGAAGCCTTCCCATCAGGATCATGTAATAATGAAGTCTTCCTGCTTGGAATAAGTAGTACTTCCTTTCTTCTCTTTGTCTAGAATGTAGCATGAGTGGATGTGTGTCTGCACTGCAACAGTAGACAAGGCAATCACTGGATTTGGGTATATGCAGGAGAAGTAGAACATGCAGAACCTACAGGACTTTTTCAAGGAAAGCCTGAAGTACAATCTCATGTCCGTGGAGGCAGCTCAAGTCTCCTTTCTCCTCTCCCTTCCTCTCATCCTGCTGTTGTTCTTTCCCTGCAGCAGGAACCTTTACTCCCTAAAGACAAAGCTTTGCTGGTCCTTCCAGCAGGAAACTCAGTTGTTTCAATGCAGGAATGATGGCTTTGGTGTGATTTAGCAATGGTCCTGTCTGGAAATCCTGAAAAGCAGATGAATGTTAGAACAAACTACTGTTTGCGTAGAAAACTAGCTTAAATAAATTAAAAAATGGGTAAGTTGAATTATTTAATTGTCACAAAGGGTTGAGTATATCAGCATGCAAGGGGCAGTAATTGTCACACGCTGGATGTGCAGGGATGCCTATATCTTCAGGAACAGCCCTGAGACAAGCAGTTCCTTCTGGCCTGTAACTCTCTCTTCATGTGAATGACAGGTTTAGGTCCTCAGCAGTGACAAAAAGGACACATTTAGTGGTCTTCTGATTGCCAGCCAGCTCAGGGCTATCCTGAGAAAAGGTGGCACAGCCTGTGCCAGGAGTAGCTGGTGGCTGCTGCAAAGCAAGGAAGCCCTCCTGGCCCCAGCTCCCACCTGCCAGGGTTCTACATGCTGCTGCTAGCTGGGGGTCTCACACCATGGAAGCTGAAATGGGAACACTGCAGAGCCTGTAGTGTTTCTTCAATAACGGATAAATCAAGTTTGAAGTCTGCTTTAGGTTAATGGAGCAGTGTAAAGTGACTATGCCATGGGCCAGGATCAAGAACAATGTTTCCTTTCTGGCTGGGGAGGTTTAGATTGGATATTAAGAAAAATTTTTTCACCAAAAGGGTTCTTAAGCATTGGAACAGGGTTTTCGGGGAAGTGGTGGAGTCACCATCCCTGAATGTGTTTAAAACATTTGTAGATGTTGTGCTGAGATATATGGTTTACTGGTAGACTTGGTCATGTCAGGTTAATGGTTGGACTAGATGATCTTAAAGGTCTTTTCCAAATTAAATGATTTTATGATTCTATGCCTAGATAACCTGCCCCACCTGAGTGTGTGAAAATAGTGTTACCTTATTCAGGGCTGTTTACCTTCTTTCTGTAAATTACTATGCCAGGAATCCAGGAATGCATTCATAGATGGTAAGCAATCTTTTATAGAATGTTAAGAGTTTTTATTAAAAAATAATAATAATTAAAAAAAAAGGTGTGGTGAGCAGGAGATGGAAACATGGAGCTTCTTTTGCCCTTTTTTTTTTTTTTTTCCCACATCTATCTGTGTGAAAACTTTCATCTGGATTATCCCAGCTGATATGTTGGGATATGTCAAGACTCCTGCCCATTTTCACAGACCTGAGACACTCCTGTATTTTTTGCAGTTTGGGCAAAAGTTTGGGGGTTGGTAGTTTTTGTAGATGTTTGCAGATCAGGCCCCACTACTGGTGATTAATTGCCAAAAAAAAAAAAAACAACAACTCCTTGCAACAGAGTTTAGCTACTCTAGTCTTTGATCTCTGTTGTCTTTGGTTGTCCCTTTGTTTTTAACCTCTAGAAGGACAAGCTCCAGGAGACTGATTTATGTTCTTAAAGAGATTTTTTATCTTTTAACCTGTCACACAGACTTCGCCCTATTTGTTACTTATTCCTCTAAATGAGCCCAGTCATGGGTCTCTGAGGTAAACACAAACTTCATACTCATAGAAGCAAGGGTCAAAGACTTGCTACCAAAGGTGAAAAACCTTGCATAACTTCAGAATGTATTGTAAGAGCAAGCACGGAGCCAGCCTGCTCAGAAGGAAAGAATAATGCTCTTTCATCTAAGAGGAATATGCCTGGCAAATCCCGCATCACACTGGATGGTACTTCCGTGCCCAGTGTGCTTCAAACCCCTTTTCACCATACCCTGAGATCGCTTTGCAGACATTTTTGGAGTGAATGATCAGCTACTGATGGCAAGGGAGGGTTTGCTAGAACTCCTTCAAGCTGCTCCCCAGGAAAGGAGGAGAACTCTGGAGCAGGATCTTGTCTGCAACCAAGCAGCAGCACCAATAAAACTAAAGTCTCGCAGCAGAGACTGCAAGTGAGCTTGAGCAGGACAGCTCCAGGTCATTCAACACGGCCCACACTGGGCCAACATCTGGGTTTGGTCCTGAGTTGCATGGGCAGTGAGACCACAGCCTCTGAGCTATGCGCTGAGAACAGGCCCGTTTCCTTCTGAGAAGAAACATGGATTTGCCTACAATCTCTATGACTACAGTTGAAGAAATTCTACTTTCTTTCTATGTGTATTCCAGCAAGAGTAAAATCTAACATGCATGTGTTTCCCTGTTACAGTTTGCAAATAGGAAGCAAGTTGGCTCTGTATCCTGTTACTTAGCAGACATTGCACGAGAGCCGTGGGCGCTGGGGCTGGCATATGGAAGGTAGAAAGAGAACCTTATCAGGAATTTATTGTAGTATAAAATGCTTTATAACATTGCATAGTATGAGAGAGAATTCATGTACTTTAATGTTCTTTAAGATTTGGGAAAACTTAGATGCAGAAGAGACCTTGAAAACACATACAACCCATTATATGGATATATGGAACCTTGTTTTTCAGCTTTCAGAGTAGGATTAATGGGGTAGAGTGGCAGTGAAAACCAGAAAATGTCATTAAAGGTAATATAGGAGTATTACCTTGCAGCTATGGCACCATTTCACAGACATTTAGGTATCCATTGACCTGCACAGGAAAGTGAAATCACTTGTGGCTGGTCCTGAATGAGACTGATCTTACAGCAAGACATCTTGGGTCAGCTCCCTTGGCTACTGCTTCCTGTATGACATGATTCCCAGGAGCTATGGAGGGCTTTTCACGCAAGGATGAAATACTGAGGGATGACTGTTAAAAACGTCTTCCTTTGATCCCTCTAGGAAACCAAGTTCATAAGTACTTGAAAGGTGGAGAAGGAAAAATAATTATGACACAAGGCTGAACTGCTAAGGAGGCTTGACTTTTCATTTGTATAGTGAGAGTAAGATCTCCTCTAGGTATATTTCTTTAGATATTCACAGCCAATTTTCATCACATTAACCAGAATCACCTGGGCAATGTTTGTGGATGTTGACCTGTTACATTCTAAATGCAATTTTTTTGAATGCTGACTAAAACCCCTTGAAGTATGAAAAGGAAAACCTACATCTTGGAAGAATAGTAATAATAGGTGCTGAGGTTCATTGTCTGTTGAGCATTCTTTGCTTTTGCTGCTGCATTTATCACAGTCATTTTACAAAATTCTGCAATATTGTCACCACCTTCTCAGAACAAAACCTGTCATTTAAAACCTCTTCAAATGCAATGAAATGGCATGGTGGTCTCTCTCACTGAGGAGTCATTTTCTTGCAAGAGATTCCTGTATTGCTACTAGTCAAAACGTACTTCTGGTAATTAGCAGTGTGTTTTGAAATGTTACCAGAAGGGAGTTCCTCCTCTGCACTAATCTGCTTTTGAGTAGGAATGATCCTGATACTATTGTTCAGATACTGAACCGACTGTCAATAAATAGCAAATTAAGCATTGTCTTGGAAAATTATTGAAAGCAATATACGCATATATCACTGGTTATAACCTTTAAAATTTACAGTAGGAGTAAATTTTTAGGGAGAGAGGCAAAAGTAAGGAAGTGGAAAAGTGCCTCTTTTCCTTAAACTAATCCCTGCATTGACATATTAGGCAATATCTGTTCAATGGCAGAGCATGAAGGCTACACAAAGACTTTCAGCAATGTTTAGTTCTGTCATTCCTGCAGACTGACCTGCATCTGAAAGAGGTGTAGGTCAGAAACATTACAAGAGAAGACCTAATGAAAAGTATCCTGGACTATAAACATTGCAGATACTTTTGGGTTTAAAATTCCCCAAGTATTTTTATTAAAGGCTTTGGCACAGTACTGTCTCACTTTGCTGCATGGAGAATATATCACAGGTGCAACCTTGTTAGCCTCTCCTGAATTTCATCCCTCTTGGGTATTAGTTTCCTAGGGATGACTTGAAAGTTTTCCTCTAATACAAACACAATATCATAGAAGGTGTTCACAGGAACTGAGAGTTTAAATTCACAGTTTGTATAAGCACATTTTAAAGAGGCAATTTATTTGAATGCAAAGGACAGTACCCTAGGTTAAACACTTCTCCCTTGTTATCATTAGCAAATGCACATTACACTAAACAAATTATCATGCTAGATAGAAAGGGTATTTGCATCTTGTTAAGAGACAAAAAGAAGACAAAGAAATAACTTTCCAACATCTGTGATGCCTCCATCCTTCTCCCAACACACACCAGAAACTAGTTCTATGAAATTTCTCATGGGCTGTTGATTATATTGGACAGATTGGCCATTACCATCGTTATGCATCAGTGAGGAAAGCAAATCTATGTAATACATGTTAACAAATGCATGGCAGATGAGAAGGATAAAAAATTTTTCAGAGAATAGTACTTTTTACTTGCATAGTGAGATTGCTGCTTTAGAAGCATATTGTAATGACACTACTAAAACATACAAACGGCTGCGAGGAACTTAGTCCTGTTTTTTAAAATAACAACGTGCTAAGGACCCATATTGACTGTGTCATGTATTAGAATTCACAGGCTGCACAGTGGGTTTCTGAAGTTAGGGTAGTAATCTATAGTAATCTATTCTTCTGGGTGCTCTTTCTCTCTTTTATTTTTTTTTTTTTTTAAATGCCTGATCAATTTACACAATTTACACACGGCTAACCAATGATGACAGATTTTTGCACAATCTACTACACCCTTAGGGTTTTATTGTAAGGAGATGTGAAAAAAAATTCTTTCAGGTGAGTCGGGAGATAACTGACTCTGAGAGGGATGATCCTGGGAGAAGATGAGTGCCTCTAATGCTGCTAAGGCCCTTCAGCTCCTGCTGAACTTGGTAGTGGATAAAGGAGCTCCACATATCAGATGTCACACTTTCAAGTCACTAGAGACACGTGGCCCTGTTGTGATCAACATTGCTCCCATTGATCGCGCTGATGGTCACATTGACTTCATGATACTACTTCTGTGAATAATTACTTGCCAGGATAAATGAAGTTTTTACAGGCTGTTAGGAAGCTGTCCTTGAAAAGGTTTTTTCTTGGGAAAAAAGCTTTGATTATTGTACAAGCTGTCAGTACAACTCAGATAGAAGGTATTTTGAACCTGTGAAGAAGATAGTAAATCACTATTAATAAAGCCTCTTGATAACTTCACAATAAAATAAACATAATACAATGACATACGACATAGAGTGTGCTCCCACTATTGAAGTTGCAAAACTCTAAAAAAATCAATGTAAACATGAAAAAAGAAACCAGGTGTTTTTCTGAAATGGCAGAATGAAATTTCAGATCAGTGTTACTTCTGTAAGTTTGCTGTTTCTTGTTCAACATATTACTGTTTCAAATGTATCCAAAGCTCTGAAATTAGACTAGCTCTGTTCTTGAGCTGTTTAATGTGAGACCATGATATCATCAGGTGGTGACTCTGGCTAGAGATGCTGTTAAAATGCTTCATACCGAGATATGAGAAGGCTCGTTGGGAGCCTTAGGGCCACTTGCAGTGGGCCATGGGATGAACAGACTTTGGGAAGCAGTGGATTGAAGAGTGGGGTCAGAAGGAAGCTGTGGCCTTTTCATGTCCCTGAGACCTTCCTACTGTCAGCACAGGGTCCTGGGCTGAACAACTGGGCAACCACATGGACCCTGTTGCAGCCTGACTCTCACAGTGACTAGGGAAGGAGCCAGGTAGTATCTCTCACTTGGTTAATTTTATGAATTCTTCCTCCTGAAGCAGATCAGAGTTCTGTTGTTCACGTTACTGAATACTAATGCTTTGCCTAATGGATGCTTTGATCAGGTTTTGTTTTTTTTTTTTAATATATATTTTTCCTTTTCCATGCCCCTGAGGTTGCAAGAGTATCTCTCTGTATATATCTCTTTATATTTATCTCTCTTCTTATGTCTCAAAAAGTAGTAAAATAACTTACTTACATATATTTTCTGCAGTATTTGCAATTTCCCATTTATGCTTATTTCCCAAATACTTCTCACTTAGTTTTACTTTCAGTAATAGCTTGATTTTATGTATCGCTTTCTCAGAAATTAGCATATTTTTCTAATACATTTAATACCATTTTAACTCTTCCTTCTTGGAGATTTGTACCATATTTGGATTCGTTGATTAGATGATAACTCATACATACTGAAGTTAAAAACAGGCCTCTGTAGTGCAAGAATTTTAACATTTATTCTTGTCACTGCTGCTTAATATACTCTTGTTCTTCCATAGTTGCCATTTATAATTACCTAGCACTCAAACTTATAGAAATTCTCAGTTTACTTAATCATTTCACAGTTCAATTATTTTTAAACACAGTAGGTGGCCTATCAATCTAATATACTGTAATTGATTCACTCTGTGCAACATTTTCAATCCCAGTCCACGTGGATTGGCAGTGAACCATAAATCAAAAGTAAACAGCAGAGCAATGAATGAGGTGAGTGTGTGTGTGTGTGTGTGTGTGTGTGTGTGTGTGAGGATAGTGTGTCTCTAGTGGATGCAGCAGGACTCCTTGTTATATACAGTTGCATTCAGTATATTGATTTATGACCTGATAGGGAGAGCAAAAGTGGCCAGACACGAACAAGAGATACCCCCCAACTCCCATTGCTGCCTTCCTAATGTGTCAGCAATTACAGGTAACTAACTCCTCTCTAGCAATATAAGTTTCAAGACTATAGACAGCCACAGAATTTCTTGTTCTCAGTGATCTACCATAGCTTGAGTGCCCCTAACAGCCCTGGCAAGGGACTGGTACCCAAGTGGACACAGGTCCCTGTTGGTTAGCAAAGGGTTGCTTAAGTGGCAACAATGATGCAACATCAGAGGATGCTGAGCAAGCAAGTTTGCAAACATGTACTCCTAACTCTCTTGATCCTGGGCCAGCAGTGAGTGCATTGGTGCATCTCCAAATGACATTACTGCACTTTGCAGGTCACACCAGCACCAGCAGGGAGCTCAGCATGCCTGCTCAGGACTTAAGGGCCAGCCAAGCATAAGGGCAGCCTGTCCTGGTCACTGAATTTGGCCACATTCATTTGCTGGCAGCCAAGCGATAGCAGTATGGAAATTATGGCACCAGTCCTATAACACCAAAAGCTTTGCCTGCAGTGGAGCAGTGCAGCAGACACAATTACAGTGCAGGGTGCTACCAATCGCTATTCAGATTAGGTTTAATTTTGTTTAATTCAATATATTTCTGTTGTTGTGCTTGCTAGTAGAGCATCCAAGAGTAGTATACAGATACACAATTATCTGTATTATGGACAACCCAATACTGCATGTGATAGACCTAGGTGTGTTTTGTGTCTTTCCTGGTGATGCTTTTAGGAAGCAATTCCACAGAGACTCACTATATCTTTCCCAGCCATCGCAGATGGCTATAGACTAACCCAAACTGTTGTTGTGACCTAGCCAGTCAAACAAGATGAATCTTGTGTCACTCTTCATTGGCACATCATTTTTTCTGTGAGAACCTCAGCAAGAGGAAGGTCCCAAGAGGTCAAATCACAAATTACAAAGCATCCTGCAAGCCTTAGGAGTCTGAGTGTACAAGCTATGATTGATTGGCTCGTTTCTTTGTTGTCTCACACTGTAACATAGAAAGACAAAAAGGTGGGAAATTTCTACTGTTTTTTGAATGATACACATTTCTACATACATTTCTAATGTATGTGTTACATGATTTACTGTGTCACTAAGAAGGCAACTGAGTTCCTTGTGCTTAAACATGGAACAAATATACTAGATTCAATTAGTTTGTCTGCCTGCTACCCACTTCTCCAGAAACTTCATTCAACACCCAACATTTTCAGCAGTCTAAAACTGCTTTTTACCTGTTTGTCACAATTGAACCTACCACACATTTGTTTCCTTTCCTGAGCAAACACCTATATTTCTCCCTAAAGGTATGGTATTCCAGAAGATCAAGAAAGAGCCCTGAAAAACTGGCAGCTGAATAGTCTGCAGATCTACAGAAACAAAACTGGGTCTTCGGTATAACAGGAAGGAGATAATCCCAAAGAGACCCAGGATTCACTTACAGCCCCCAAAAGAGCCTGGAACAGAGAATTTTGCAGTCATGAGATGGATATGGAGACTGATGTTTCTAAGGATATGCTCCTTAAAATATTATTTTTCCTGGCTTTTAGCATTGTTCTCTTCTTTCTCCACAGTTGCATCCAATATGTGATAAACATAAAGGGTATCGCCATCACACTGCTATGGTTGCTCAGTATTAGGGACCTAGCGCTAGGACATCTCTAATCTCTGCCAGTACCTGTTGAAGTCCAAGAAGACAGGTAGCCATCCCTTGGAGACCAATAAAAGCAGAAGCCCAATATTAAATCCGGTATCCTCCACACTCTCCAGGCTATCTAAGTGAGAAACACATGTGCAGGCTACTTCTTTTTCAGAAATATTTCTCACTACTTTGGTGCATTTCTTTATGATTTTCAGTCTATAGATGTCTTTAGGTACACATATTCATATTTCTGTCCAAACACAGATACATATTTATATAGAATATGCAGAAAACTTAGAGGTATTGCTTTGTCAGAACTCACTCGGATATAACAGTAATGTTGTTAAGTCTTTGCTGCTAGTGATAAATACAGTGTCTCAGAGTCTATAGAGTATATCTGTAATGTGAAATACTCCATCACTCTCTATATTCATAAGTCATGCTTTGAATAGCAGTAAATAAAATCAAGTGATCCATTTTTTTTTTCCCCCTGTGAATTAAGAATGTTAATATTGCCTCTACAGCAAAACCAAACTTCTTAGGTCTCATTACACAGTGTTTAGCATAGCAGTTCAAGAAGATTTTCCTTCCTAAATGTACCTAACTTTCAGAACATAGGAATACAGATATATAACGCAAAGGTAGGGATTCTTGAGGATTTCCATACCTGAAACATTTACATATCATTATAAGCAGAAATCTCTTCAGTATAGTTAACATACTTGCTTGCTTTTATCAGAACCTAGATTAGACTGACAACTGAATTCTTACATCAAGGTCAAATTATTAAACAGAAATATTTTATTCTTTTTTTTTTTTCCTTTTTTCTTAGAAAGTAATTTATCCCATATGAAAACCAAACAAAACAAAAAGACAAAAATAACCCCAAAACTTTCACTTAGCTTCTTCATACTTAATATTCTAACAAAAGGTGACCTCTAAGCAGGAATAATCATAGGAATATAAGGGAAGAAAAGCTTTTCTTCCTTTACACAAGAAAATAGCACGTTTGTAATATTTTCTCCACGGCACAACCAATTTCAATAAATAATATTCAGTTGAAATTCAGACCAATTTAACTATGTCTAAGAGAGATAATTTTCAGATTTTCATCTTGACAAAATCTCCTTACTTTAATCCTTGTATGGCTTGCAGGTTTGTGTTTAAAGGAATGCAAAAACCAAGCCAGTTTAGAAGGTGAAAGATCAGTAATCTTCCTTGCGCAACCTTTGTTTCCCATGATAACTATCTATTTGTCTCTGCCCACAGTAAATTTTCTATCACTGTTTTAAATTAAATCTGTGCTACTGATTTTTTTTTTTTTTTTTTCTGCTTGAGAAAGTATATGTTCTTAAGGATCTGTTAAGATCTTCTTTTGCCACTGGTTCTGGTATATTTCTACGGTCACTTGTGGACTTTCAAGTTTGCCTGTAATTAGTCCCTGTTCAGCTGATTGTTAACCCTTCTCTCAATGGAATTGAATGCATTTTCTTGTTTGCATCTTCCTAGCTTTTGATGTAGAGGCAAACAGGATGTCAACTTTTTTTCTTGTCACTTAAAACACGTCAAGTCCTGTGCCAGATCAGATTAGTTACCCAGTGTCCTTTTTCCAGCAATGGCCATTTTCAGGCATTTCAGAGGTTAGTGTAAGAATTTGCATCCACATGTGATGGAGGCATGGAAAACAACTTGTTTAAAGTCGAAATTTCTCCCTATACCCAGGAAAGCAACAGTTGACTGATGTCCTGCACACTGAGAGTTACTGTCCTCCAAGTTATTTTAAGCCAGTGTAAGGTGAGTTATTAACCTTGAACCATCTTAACCCCAACACAGATACTGAAATATTTCAGTGTCTTAAGTAATGTTGAATTTTCTTTACAGATATGGACCAAAGGGAGGAGCATAGGACTGGGATAAGAGCCTCCTCGGGATCAATACACTTACATGAACATGTAAGAAGATGTTTTTATAGGAGGGCACTGGGCAACAGCAATCCCCCACCCCACAGGATTCATGTTTCTGTGAAAGCACGTGCAGGGATAAACTCAGACAAACTTGTACTTGGTCTTCCTTGGCTCCCTTTGGTGGCTGGGGAGACAGTCTCAGAGCATCCACTGTGCATGAGGCTTGGGTCTGCCTTTTGCCCCACCAAGCAGCAAAGGAGAGTTTGGCCATGGCCTTCTGGGGTCAGCGGACAATGTGGATGCTCCTGCCTGGATGGTTCAGTTTCCTAGCCCTAATCTTCCATAAATTAATCCAGTCTCTGGGAACAAGCCTCCAGAAAAATACCTGCCCTTCTTCATAAGTATCAGCTACAAGAGCGTTTATCCTCTTGGACAGAGGTGCCCGATCAATCTGCTCATCTATGCAGACAATAATGAAGTACTAAGAGAGACAGATAGTCACAATAAATAAGGGTCTAGATCCTCCCTGGATGTAAACTGAGGTTGTTCCTTTGAGATTGAAGCAGTGACAAACTTTTATGCCAGCTGAGAGTCTGGCTTGTAAGGGTCCTGTAGCAGTAGGGATACAGCTTTGCAAACTTCCTGGCCAGATAAAGTCAATTTGCTCTGCAAGGTACAGCATTATAGTCAGAGAACTGCTTACATTTGTTAAAAGTATCTTTCCATCCTGACTTGACTGGATTTAATATAACAAATCATGTCTTGGGCTGTGTAAAAAGGGAAGGTAGTAGTAGTGCCGATCTTTTAAACCACCGTCCTTTATTATTGTTATAATATTATCTGAATATTATCTTTTATGAAGGGGTCCACAAACCACTTGATAGTTTGAAGTAGTTACTTCTGTTGAAAGGTTTTGTATTGTGTCCAGGAAATACATTTAATGTGTGATTTTTTTTCCTAAGAACTGAAATCCTCATGAAATGTAACATGAAGATTGTATTTTTGAGTTGGATAAAAGCCATTTTTACAGTGAAGAGATGTTTCATTCTAATGACATGCCACAAGCTGATTCATCATTCACTTTTGTAGTTTCAGTGACAAAAGACTTTTCTGAATAGTTTTATCCTTTTTTATGATGATTTTGTTCTATTATTATTATTATTATTATTATTATTATTATTATTGCTGGTTAAGTGTGATTTCCTAAATTGTACCTTTTAGGTACATAATTTTCAGCATGAAACTTAACACCTCCTAAGTGCTTTGAGTTCAGCTCTGCCTTTTGTTTCAGATTTTGCTTTTCTGTTATTATTATTGTTACTGCTGTTATTATTATCATCACTGAAATTGTGTGGGATGCTCAGCACTCAAGTAAAAAAAAAGGTTAAATATCTTACAGCCCAGAGACTGGATTTTCCTGGCTTTTTCTTCAAATTGGCATTTTTTTATCCATCTTGGGATAATGTGTTTTCAAAACTAAGATAATATTTTGCTGGTATTCTGTATGGTATTTCACAGGCAAACAACTCTCTGTGCTTATGCTCTGGGCCAGCTGGATGCTCCTCAGCAGCGAAGGGGAAGCCATGTGTTTGCTGTGAGCACAGCCCTCAGTCTGAAATAATCACCAGCTTGCTGGTAAGAGGGGTATGAGCTTGTGCACAGCAGACGCAGCCTTAGGTGACTATGTGGTTGTGGGCTGAGGCTCAGTATGCAAAGCCTGGCTTACCTCTGCCTGCCAGCAGCTATATGAATGTACATAGAGTCAATCTGTAGCTAGACCAGGCATATTAGGCTCAATTCTGCTTAATTGAAAACTATGCTTTTGCAACCAATTTTTGAACGTGGAATCCCAAAAGCAAATCCATTTGAAAGGCTTGCTGTCTCTTGGCTTCAGGAAATACCTGGAGAGATGAGTGATGCATGAGCCCAATCCTCCATCACATCCTCCACTGCTGTTTATGCAGTGCTTGGGTGTACAAGGAGGAAAATGTCAGAAGAGTAACTGTCAGGATGATGGAGCCAGGCTCTTCTCAGTGACAACCAGTGATAAGACGAGGGGCAAAGGGTGCAAACTGGAACATAGGAGGTTCCACTTAAATTCTGTGATTCCTCTGTTAACAAGTTGTCCTGTCCCATTTTTTTCCCTGCAATTTGAGCATGATTTAGTGAATAAACAAATGGGAATCAGTCATCGGGGTATTTTTGTTTTCTCTGTTTGTCAGGTTATACCTGAGATTGTTGTATTCTCAGCAAGAAGATTGCCTTAAGTCCATAAGCTTTATTTACAGAAGAAACGCAATATCTTAAAGTACTGAAAAATACCCTGAGCTTTAGCTTCTTTAAGGTAACTACAAACTAAGCAGACACCTAGGTTGCACTTGATTTCAACTTTTTTAACAGATTTCTACGATGAACACCTGCTAAGTATAAAGTAGTTATCCAGCATTAATGAAGTTATACACAGACAATGAGATTTGCAACATTAACTTTTTATCTTGTTTTCTATAATGGTTTTTCTTCCCTAATGGAAACACAATGCTTACATAAGCAGATTTTTTGACCGTTATTTTGTAATTAAACTATGAGTTCCACTTGTTGTTACTGCAGCCTGAGCAGGCACTAATATATCTGTAAAGAGTGGATGTATTCTTAAAGCCCTTTTAAATTTCTAACCTTGAATAATTTGTCTCTGATGCTTTTCTTAATTATAATCCATTCAGAATAAGAGAGGATGACTTTTTCCCCTCGAGCAAAGCCAGACCAAATTCTCACATATCTGCTCGATATAAAGATTTCTTTTTCATTCTGCCAAAGTGAATACTGCATGCTAAACTACTTCATTGTTCATTAGTGTACAATTAGACCCATGTTTACTGGTATGTGCTGCCTGCTTTGAGCCATTCTGGTGATGCAAAGCAGCTGTAAACTGGATTTAACAGCCTGGTTAAACCAGGTTTACAGCTGTTTTGTGTGACTGGAGAGGAGTGATATATCCAGGGTGTGCTGGTAAATCTGGCCTGGTGAAAAAGAAAGAACTCACATTATTATTTTATCACTTCTGAAACTGCCTTTGTTATTAAGCAGCCTTTGCTAGTTTTCATTTGGTAAGACATGTTTCTCTACTTTGTTACATAGCTTTATGGCATTTTCTAATTACAACAGAGGAAAAACACATCATAAAACCGGAGTTTAAATAAGCAATGTATCAGAGAAATATATGCTACTAGAAAGCATGAATTAAGAATTATTCTTAATTATGGGAGAGAAACAGAGAGATTAATGGCAGCAGGATTATATATTGCAGAGATGTTATATTATAGCACAGAAAAAAAAAAGAAGACACCATCCCCTACACCTCCCCAACTTTTCCCAGTGTAGCAACAATCTCCTTGTCTGAGAATCACTGACACCCTTTGCTTCACTCTGAGAGCCTCCAAGCAGGTACCAGCTCCTCTGGATGGTGTGGACCCACGGAGGCAACCAGGCAGTCATGATGCACCATCAGGACTGCGCTTTCTCAGACATGACGCATCAAACCTCTTCTGCCAGAAAAGTAGTCTACACAGCTGCTAAAAGGGATGTGGCCTTTCTGCCCAAGGTCCATCATGCATTCTTACAGAGGGTCACCCTAGGATCAGCCAAAAGAGGATTTCAGTAGCTGTCTCCAATATGATAGGAAATTCTGCTGTGCTAGTGTCACAAATAGCAGTGTGAGAAGCTTTAGAGCCCTCTTCCATGACTGCAACATCAGTTAGGACCACGGTGTAGGTAGAGTGACTTTGTATAAACCCCTTCAATGTGTGACACAATTCGAGAAAAAATCACAATCAAACTTCCACTGAAACCAAAGCAAGTTACATCCTTTCATGTTTTCCCTCCTTCTGTGCTTGCCCAGGGCTTTGTCATGCTGGATTCCCTGCCCTTCTTGCCATAGTCTGTACAGATCTCATTCCCCATCTCAGTCTTTTGTTCATGCCACCTTTATCTTAACAGGTAAACATGTCTAAGCAAAACATGAATATACTTAAATCCAAAACTGATTCAGACCAAGAAATCTAAAAACATAAGAGCTTTTTCAGAATTAAATAACTTAAAAATCAAAGTGAACTGGCATCTAGCTCAGCTTGACTTTGGTGTCAGTATGCCTGGGCTTCTTCAATGCCACTTTGGAATGTGGTTCTAGGTTTTCCTTTTCTTCCATTCCCATTTCTGAGTTCAGCTGAAACTCAGGGGATTCATCAGAGCAAGTTGTCATCAATGGGAAACTCTGGTGGATCAGGGAGATGCAGATCAAACAGAAAGCTGGGCTCATTGGGGAGAATAAGAAAGAGTATTTCTGTCTGCAAGTCCCATCAGGCACAACGCTGGCCTAACTGGATGCAGAAATGAATGTAAATGTAAAATAAAATATTTAATTTAGATAATAATGATGGGAAAATTCCATACAAATTGATCTTTACCTGGAGGTATATTGATTTACATAACCTCTACTTTCCCAACAGAAAATCTTTCCCTGGAAATGGTTTCCATCAGCACTTTTCATGTCTTTTGTAATGAGAAAACTGCTTTAAAAGGCAAAAGTCTTTTATTTCTGATTAAGGTAAAATAGTGAACTATAGCATGAAAATATTCAATGATGTCTCTCTCTCACTATCCCTGTGTACCCAAGCTTACATAGCAATGATGAGAATTTGCCTAACATCTATGGAAATCCAGACTTTACTGATGCATGCCAGTTCTGGTGGAAAGGACACCAAGTAGGTTATCTTGATTGATAGAGCGCTGCAAAGGCAGGTTATACTGAAATTGAGCTCTTCTCTGTTTGTCGATGAGCAAACAAACGGAGAGGAAGACGGCCCCTGCCTCCACAAGCAATCTGTCTACACATACCAGCAGGCAAATGGCAGTAAGGGTAGCAGGCGCTTAGGAAAGAAGAGGTTTGCTCCCAGCAGATCAGACCAGAGCTGACATCTGGTAAGCGATGGGGCCCCATCCACTCAAGTACCTGGCAGCTGCCCATCACCGGCAGCACCTAATCCTGCATTTCCTGGCTGTGCCACAATCCCACTGCAGCCAGGGACCATAATGTCTAAGGCAGGTGGAAGGGAAAAGGGAGGAAAAATAGTGGTTTTATTTCTGTTTCCAGAGTTAAAAACCTAAAATGAATGGTTTTGTGCCTACCAGCTTTTCCAAAGCTCATAGGACATAAGGACTAAGCAAAGTGTGCTGTAGGGCAGTCTTCTGGACTATAGTCTCCACTATAGCTGACTATACCATGGCTGCCAGGGATGTCATTTGGCAGCACCTCATGCTTTGGTTCCTCAGCTGCCTTTTGAGATTCACCAGCTGCAGTAATATTTCCATGTAGTACTTCAGGCCAATAAAAATCATAACCATTTTCATTCTCAGTAATTACATTGCCATAAGCCTTTCTTCCAGTGCCTTTTAACTTTGCTATACCCTCTTCTTTTGGTAGCAAATGGTCAGTTATCTCTCCCTGTACCTCTACCAAATACGTAGCTACTTCTACCATTTCCCCTACCCTATATTTTCTCAAATTTCCTTTTTATTCAATAAGGTACCATCAAAAATCTCAAATCCAGGCATAAAATACAGTGAAAAAAAGAAAATCTTCTCTATACACATATGTAGGCTTCTTTGACAAGCATGTATTTGGTCAAAAAAACTCAAAAGAAGCACTTTAAATTAAGTTTGAAATAAAAGAACCACACATTTCTTCTCACCCTGAAGAGCCTCTTCACTGGTGGTTCTTCAGGGTGGTCAGCTCCTATCTTGCACTGAAATTTAGAGGTTGCATTCCTGGCTGAAAATGTTGTAAAAGAAAAGGAATCCAAACAATGTTTTACACTATGTCACAAATATTTGCCTCTTGCATCTAACTGTCCTGTTACAGACAAATCAGTCACTGAGAAGCAGAGAGGAATTCTCCCTGTGGCTGCTCCAAGCTGAGACACATTCCTTTGTCCATCAGAAATAAATACTGCCTCCTTTCCCTTTTTTATCTGAATGCTCTGTAAAACACTTATTTGGCTCTCTTCCGCCGTGAATGAGAGAAAAGTATCTAGCTACCTGGCTGTTTATGGAGAACCTGATGCTTTTTCTTAGTTTTACTTCAGTGTTTCTTCAGATCTGATTTGAAATGCTAGTGGATAAAGACATAAATGTATCTGTCATGCAAATGAATGGTCTCACCAGGACAGACTAAAAGAGGGGAGTTATATTTTCACCAGTACTTTTAACAGTAGGACAGGTATGGTGTTTGGCTTTGCAAGGACCTCAGTGCTTAGCCACAACCCACAGCAGCTTTTCCTCAAAACTGGGAAATGTGGTTGACCCTGGCAACATCATACTGTGTTAGTCATTAACAAAGTCTAGAAATAATGTCAAAAAAGGGTAGAATGTAGTTGCACACTTGCAAGCATCTCATTGTCTGTCTGTCCTCATTAGGATCATTTGAGGGACAATATAGCTCTGTGAGCTTGGCAGGGCTATGCAGACATTCACAGCACCCTCCTTGTGCTTTCTGACATCCACAAAGCTGTACTTCTTTTCTAGGCTTCTTTATGAAGACACTTTCCAGGAAGAATTTTTCACTCCACTCCTTCCTTCCGTTACCTAACTTTAGCTACTTTCTCCCACATTGCAGCAATTACAGTGCTACCCCCTCAGTATTTTGCTCCAAAGGTTATCAAGCAGGTTGAGAACCAGTCCTGTGGCCAGAGAGTGGGACTGTCTTGCCCCAGTGATGCCGACAGGCACACCGGTGTGTTCGTACAGAAGCACTGCAAACTGTTCAGTTTCCTCCAGGCAAGTATTCAACAAAGGTGATGACAGGCCTAGGAAAAATGTTTCTGTGATGGGAAGGCAAACATGACATGCTTCCCAGGCAGCTCCCTCTTGGCACATGCCAAGGCTGTGTCGTAGCCTGTTAAAACATGACAGCTCTTAAGAGCTTTTGCCCCTCTTATTGCTGCACATTGCAGCCATTTCATAGGCTGATGTGTACCTATCGTCTTTCCAAAAGCCAGAAATAAGCAAGGGCTTGTCTATATCACACTGCAGTAAATACAGAGAGAGTTGTGTTGTCTGTGTCTGCAGCCCTGGTAGCAGTTTTGCCACCTCCTGGGGGAAAGGGAGAGGAAGTCCCCTGCAGAGGGAAGTATGGTATGTTGAGTTGTTTTAAGGTTTGGTGACTGAAGGTGTTTAGGTATGTTAAAAAAAACTTTACATGCTAATCTAAAAGAAAAAACTTTCTTTAGTACTAATCTGTCTCTGATCTGCTTTATGGTGCTCTTTAAATCTCAGTGAGGGATGAGGTTTCCAAAAGTTGTGATGACCAAAAATGAGATGCTCAAGAGAAGTCCTGTTCTCTTATTTTTTACCAAATTATAAAAATTACTTGTATGGAGTTTTAGAGAATCACAAAACTCTTGACATCACAATGAGAAGTACCAAGGACTGAGCACATTGGGAAGAATGGATCCACAGAAAGTCACAGTACAGTCAACAATTGAGTGGCTGGTGGCATTGGGATCACGATTTCTTCCAACACAGCCTGCTGTGTTCTGGAGAAAGATAAAAGGCACTAATTGATTTCTAGGGGGTTTGAATCTGTTTCCTTTGCTGCATTCCAGAATTTTCCATAGCCATAGGGAACATCACATTTTCTCCAATATAATTTTAATAGCTGTAAAAAAGAGTAACTGGAGGTTTCTGGTAAGCAATTCCTAGTTTATGCAAAGCTAGAGATTTCCACCTTAAAGTTTATCTTAGGTTGCTGTTTCTTCATATAATTCTTCTCCATATTGTTAAGAAAAATGATGTTAGACAATTTTGGCATTGGCACCCTTTTAATGTCTCATTTGGCATCATTCTCTCTGACAGCAATAACCCAGCCAATCTCTACATGTTAATTGACTACTAGCCCCCAAGCCACATTTGTCATTCTACTCTAATTTCCTTTTTAATTATCCTTATCTTATAATATTAAGAAGAACATCTATGTTTTCAGATTTCTGTGTGGAATCATAATAAACAGACTTTGCATTTACCTCCCAGATAAAATCTGCATCTTGATGCAAAGTCCTTGTCTGTCTGCCATCACCAGTCATACACTTAGACCTTGCTTGGAGCCTGGCCCAAGGCCTGTTGTTGTCAGCAGAAATCTTTCTAATTATCCTGTTGATGACCTGTGGTATGATTCAGGAATTAGGGGCAGGACAAGTTAAAGCCCCATAGCTATTAAGTATTACCTCATACACCTTTACATGCCCAGAGCTTTGCCCTCTGTGGGGCTGCCATTTCTCCTTGCAGGATAAGACAGTCCTTCCTCAAGATAGGTTTGCAGATGCCCTGAAGTCCTGAGTAGATTAAACCTTTACTGCCTGGTTCCCTGCCTGCAAACATTGCTAAAAGTCTCCTCGCATTGTTGCCACCCAGAGATCTTCCTCTTCTTGAGGAGCTGTTTTTAATTCTTGTTACCATCCTCTGGCTCACCTGATTAATTAGGTTGCATTTTTTCTTGGTTAAATCTAATGTGGTTTTGTTTTATTATTTTCTGCTGTTGTTTCCATTATTGCTTGGGGAATGCTCTTCTTTGCACTCAGAGGAATTCAGGCAATTAAGAATAGCATTTGTAACCCCTCTTAATGAGTTTTACCAACATGCATCTTGTAAGGGAGTAATGAAAAGAAAACATATGACATATATCCCTAACTTTCATCTAGACACTGTAAAGAGAAGACTGTGCCATAGCCAATATTTAAGACTGAAAAATATCTTTAACGATCTGGAAAATTGCCAGGCTAAAATGAACAAACTAGACAACATTCTTGTAGAAGAGGGTTATATTATCTGTTATCTTACTGGAGGGAGCTAAAATTCAGGCAAAAGGTAAAGAACAAAATTATTACCAAATATAATTAAATGAAATGTTAAAATCTTCTTTGTTACACTTCAGTTTTTGCAATAATTTATATTATGAAAATGTACAGCACTTGGTGGAATCCATTAAAAAAGGCAGGTTTCAGTGTTTTGTTGTTGTTTGGTTTGTTTGTTTGTTTGTTTTTTCCTCTACAGGCCACAGAGTTTCACACAAACACAGTTAATACCTTGGGGCTGTGCAAGAACTGTGGCTATAGTGGCCATCAATAGTGTTGCTAACTGGAAAGTGTGTCACTGTAGCAGCCCTTCTGCAATCTGGATAACAAATTTTAGAAGGGGACCCAGGGACAACAAGAAAGTATTTCTGTTGTTTGTACACGTGTGCAGAGAGTACACATCATTACACACAATCTGCCTGTTGTCTCTTCATAATTTATAAATTGTTAATGCGTCAATTTACATATATGAGTGAGACGATATTAGTCCTTAAGATTGGTATCTGTGGGAACAGATTTGTGCTGTGAACTGGTAATATCATTTTGTCTCATGCAAAATGTTTCACAGAACCACGTCTTCCATTATAATTTTGTTTCATGTGTATCGATTATCTTCCTACAAGTGCAGACAGAGGACAGATAAAAGGACGGAAGGGGAAAAAAATATCTTTGATTTTGAGACTGTTAGATGGATTAATAACACATGCAGCCAGATTGTGGCTGTTGTGCTCAGTTGTTAAATTCTTACATAAAGCCTTCAGTGTCAGTGGAAATTGTTTCACTGATGTAGCTGAAGCCTGGATCGAAGGAAGGGAGTGAGGGCATGACTCACACCATTTTTACTTGATGGACTAATTTTGTCCCCAGGTTCTGCATATAAAACAAAGCCACCAAACCACCTTCAGCCATGGGTGTTTGCAGCTGAACTAGGTGCACAGCCTACACAGAATAAATGTTGCACTTGTGCCAGAGGAAGTGATGCTGTGTTCATAGTTGATATATGAAAAAGTGGAGTAGGGAAGGTAATGAGAGCACATACCCATAGGAAGGCTGACTAAGGATTTAAGCAGTTTCTGACATGGGGAGAATACAAAGTGTCAAAGCTTACTTGTTTAATGAACTGACATAAAATCCCTAAATAATTTCAGTGATAATTATTTTGTACATTTTGAGCCAGAATTTTAAACGATAGTCCCCAATCTAACACCTGCAGTTACAATCATTTGTATATGCAGGTACCTGATTGCATCTGTAAATCAAATAGTTAGATGTTTAAGTAACTTCATCTGTGCCTGAAAAATTGTAGATGCAAAAATGCAGTCCTTACTGAGAGCACACTAGATGTTTGGCCATGTATTTCACTTCATTTAGGTGGCTCTAATGAGGAAAAAAATGCTCGCTGGTATGAAAACTGATAAATTCTTTCTTCATAATGACAAAGTAGCGTGAACTCAAAAAAGAGGCTCAGCATGACAAAAAAGAAGGCACATGATACTTTCTAATTTTTTTGTTAAATCTTCTTTGTACCTAATGGTTGTGTTCAGATTTAAAGGAGAGCATGCAGAAACTGTAAGCAGAAGAAAACAAACGTTTCTGAGTTTTTCAGGACATTACAATGTTTGGAACTTTGCATTACTTTTTATAATGATATTTTGTCTATATATTCTCAGCTGGTTTCCCAACTTAGCAAAACTTAAATTTTCATTATCAAAGTTCAGACTCTGTTGAACAAGTGCTATTAATTTCTGTGTCATGTTCTGGAGGATGTATGGAAATTAAAGTTTACCACAGAAAAAAATTATTCTTATAATACCTTTTCATATCGTAGCTGATTTTATTTGTTCACTTATTACCAGAAAGAGAAATGCTATTTTTGCTTCTCTAATTCCAAAATGGGTGCAGTCATTTCACTTAGAATTCATCTTGTGCTTGAATACGTTCCAAAACATAAGATGATCTTCATTAAGAAAATGATACAAGTATCAAAGTTGAAAATGAGGTTTGAAGAAAAAGTATTTCATGGCAAAATTTTCACTTTAAAATGCAATTATCAGTAATTAAATTCATGAGTGTTTCATGGCAAATTGATAACTTGAGTTACACGTGATTAATTTGCATAATTCATGAGAAAGTCCTCTGAAATCAAAGATATTAGAACAGTGTGAACTTCAATGTAGGGGGTTCAGAGTCAAGCAGAATGTTTTGCTAAGAAAAATTTCAGTTTCACCATCCATTTTTGTCTGCACGCAGCTCTGAGCAACCTGGTCTAGTTGAAGATGTCCCTGCTCATTGCAGGGAAGTTGGACTAGATGACCTTTAAAAGTCACTTCCAACAGAAATAATTCTGTGATTCAATATTTTCTTATGGTGTGCTATGATAGAGGGGGTTTATTTAATTAATTTTCCCTTACCTAAGCAAGCTACTTCAGAGTTACTGACATGTGCATGACTTCTTAAAACATCACAGCAAATCATTTTGCCCCATATATTGAAAAGATCTTGTTGTCCATATACTCCAGGCTTTCTATTCAGATAGAGACTTGCAATTACAGGAATGTTTCAGCTTTTTTATGGTGATGCATTCTTTGTTTATTTTTCATACCTTTGATCTACAACAGCTGCTATCAAACTGTGATCTGCAGATCATTAGGAAACATATGGCCCAATATGATTAATTTAGTCAGGAACAATTGTGGCTGGTGACATTTTGGCTGAAAGGACAAGAAATAAGCATTAGCACCAATTCCTCTAATGTACTGGAAAGAACAGCAATAATTTCACCGCGTAATGTGGTTCTGTGTTAATGCATTGTATAATGCCTCCTCCCTCATCTTCTCTTTCCAAGATCATCATACATCTGTAAAGTACATACACAGTAGAATATTGCCAACCCATATGCTGTGGGACTGTAAAATTTTTTTACATTAATGAAAGTTTGAATTAGAAATAAAAAGATTGTACAATTACATATTCTTAGCTGTAGCGTGGACTTTTTTCACTGCACATATTTTAACATAAGGCAAAATAAAATGAACAATTACTTTAAAGTATGTGCATCGTATTTAAATATTTGTGAAAACAGCATGTTATTGAGGAGCAGCAGATGCAACGGCAGGTTATCTTAGCTAAGGCAGTTTGGAAGAGGGAGTGATACAAAGGTTTCACGCATATGCCTTTCAGTCCTTTTGGTAGCAGCTGACCTTGAAAGAGTGAACAAATTACACTTAATGCAATATTGTCTTAATGAGTCTACAGACAACCTGAAACAGTAACTCTGGAAGTCGTAATCAGCCCCATCCATTTCACTGGGCTGTTAAGCTTAAAATATAAAGATGAACATTTGAATGCCATAATTATTAATTATATCACCAGTGATTTTTTTACCAGTAAAAATCCAGCCAGCTTAGATTTCCAATAAGTATCCACACCTTCTATATACTAAAATGTCAATAGTAATCCCTCCATCTGTGGTTTCCATGATAACTTCTACGTACTGTGAATTATTTGGCCTTACCAAAACACAGATGAATTAAGCAATTATAAAGATAGTGACAGGGAAAATCCCATCAGATTTAGTACTCAGAGAAGCAACTCAGTTCTGCTACTTTAATTGTTTTACTTGTCCCTCTATTTAATTCACTAGAAAACAGAATTTTTCACTGGCCATTTCAGAATTCTGCAGAATCCAAAAAGAGTGGTGCAGAATTTAATTTCTACTTGCTATACAGAAGTGAGGGCCATAACTCTACACAAACTTTTTTACAGCACCTAACAAGCATGTTCTTGTTATCAAGTACACACATGTTTCAATCAGAAATCTTAGTTACCCCTTCTCCTATCTACTCCATGTATGCACTTGCTAAGCTTTCTCCACGGATAATTCAGTGCAGGAAAAGAACAGCTCATTAGTCATCAACACAGATTGATAGGTGGGAAATCCAAGTGTGTGCCTGTCAAAAGCTCACTCTTTAGGGAGAGAAGGAACCACTGGATCAGCTTGGCTGATATGTATTTTGCAGATTGTAAAATTTCACCGTCACTTTTTTGTTCATTGCAGCCAAACTGTGCTTGACTAAAGTATGTTTTTCATGAAAGGGGAAAAAAAGAAAAAAAAGACGGAAAAAAAAAGGGTTCTGTCAGACCACACAGATGGTACTTGAGCAAAATTGGAGGGCTAAAGTTGGTACCATCCCATCTCGGCACGCCATTTTCTGAAACATGTTGGCTGCCAAGGACAGATCAATCCCTGAAACATTGCAGTGCTGAACTTGGCATAGGCGGAGAGGCCGTTGTGGAAAAGCAGACTCTGGTAGGCTTCACCTTGTAACCTCCTTATATGTAAGATGCAATGTTGCTGAATAGCAGTGTTTGTGTGTTTTTCTTTCAAAAGTAACCTGTCAATCATATACACGAAAAAACAGTATTTCAGAAGGAGGTTGAGATCTGTGGGACAGTGTATTCATCCCTGGGGGAAACATCTTTAGAGCCATTCCCAGCCAGTTCTGATTCTCCAGATCTGCAAGACAGCTCTTAGAACATTTAATGAGCTGTTATTGCACCTTGCAGCATGCTAGTAACACACATTATTAACTCTCTAATGTTGAGTACTTTATTGTAAGGTTCATAATGTACCCAGGCTTCTACAGGTCTACAACAACACAAGGTTGCTTTAAGCAGCTCTAGTTGTCTTCATTCTATGTTTGGAACAGAAACTGAGGCCACAGTGTATTAGTGTTGTGGTAGTTTTTGTCTTGTTCTCTTCATATAGACACTATCATCAGATTATGTATACATCTATATGTATATATATGTATGCAACAAATCTTTGTTTTCTAGGCTGAGTATGAAAGTTACCAAAGTACAGCCATTCACATTGCTGTGTCATTTATTGTTTAATAGTCCAAGCTATCCATTCAAGAAGTTTTGAGTTCCAGCTAATTGTAGAGAAAAGAAAATTTTATTGCCAAAACCACATTTGTTTTCTGTAAGACTGTCTTGTAAATTTGTTAACTATATTGCCTAGATTCTTATGGCAATTACAGTGTTACTCAATTGTGGGTAACAGTGTATGCGGCAAACTTGATTTATCTGTACTTCAGTAACAATCGTGTCTACTAGTAAAGACTACATTCTGGCAAACCCACCAAGATAATAAAAATTTTTATATTAATTCATAAATGCTTTCTAAAGTTTCTGTTTCACCTCTTCAGTGAAGTTTTTGGTGGAGTAGTTAATACCTACCTATCTGTAACAAGACTGTAGAAGCACTAGAGATGGATTTGACACTGTTAGCAAATTTCAATGCCATGCAGTACTTCTTATCCTGGTATAATGTCTGCGACTAACTAAATAGCATGTTTGGTAATGCCTTTAAAGAAAACTATTACGTCAGTGGAAAATATTCTTTATGGAGTTATCCGTTTTCCTATCTGCACTTGCTTCACACTTATATTTTTTCTGTCAGCTTATGAGAGATCAGATTTTTTACATGTTCACCATACAAAGTACAGTCCTAGTATTTCAAAACCAACAGTATTTTAAATGCAACCACTGGTTCTTATTATAGGTTCTGTCTGTTTATGGGAGTGTCTTGTAAACTGCCTAGGACTCCTCTTTTCTGAAAGGATAGCATGCCTTGGACCAACCCAAATACTAGAATTAGAGGACACAACTGGCTCCTGCAATTCAGGACACACCAGTTCAGGGCCCTCTCTCACCTGAGGGGGCTGGACTCATGTTTCGGAATCATGCCTTCAATCAAGCCTCTAACTGTTGTGGTACAATTTTCTTTAAATCCCAACTCACTAAGCTCTTCCCAGCTGCATGGGCTAAAAATTAATGAGATCAGATCCCCAGCTCGGTGGTTAAGGCAAATCACCAGGGTGCACAGCACCAGCTTCCACGCTGCGCTGTCATGGTAGGCTGGTTAGTTGATTGGTTATTTACCCAATGTAGAGAAGTTTGAGTAGGGAAAAGTCTTAATTCAGAAAGCCTAAACTATGGTATATGATTCCTATCATGTAGACGTGAGTTCAAGGAAGGTCAATTGAGTGTGGAATTAGAACATAAACATCCTATATTCCGATTGAGCACTCTGAAGATGTAAGGGGAAGAGAAACTATTATCCTATGTTATATCCCATAGCAAAATGTAGACACCTGATAGACTTGACAAATAGAAACTTGGCCTGTGCTTTTGTTGTTTTTTTCAGAGCTATGCTCAAACATGGTTTTGTATAATGAGATGAAACCACTGTATTTGTGAGGAAGGCAGAGATGATGTCCAGGCAGTTCCCCTCCTCTTCCCAAAGGTCTTTTACCTGAAGTCTTGCTCCTGGCTTGAATCAGAGTGGGATGTGATAGACAGGCAGTGTGAGCTGTGGAGGCATAGAGGCCCCAACTCACATCTGAGCACCCAGGTAACACACCAATACAGATACTGTGGGTGCCTCTGCCCAGAAACACCTGTACCTCTACCCTCTGTCTCCCTTGTGTGATCTAAATAAAATTTTTATTCGAATGCACTCGTGTGAGAGAGACTGGTACATATTTTGGGAAGAAGACATGAGTATTATGTGTTTGGGTCTTGATGTGACAATGTTAGGTTTAAATTTCTGTTGTCTTTGAAAGACAAATGAGATAAAAGGCATCTGAAAGAGACTGAAAAAATCTTGCCAAGGTAATACCATTTTACAGTATTGAAATTACCTGATATTCACCTTGATTTCAGAGTTATTTGAAAATCATTTGTTGATGCCAAAATCCATGGAGTTCTTTTCCAATCCTGGTCCTTGTTTCCTTAAAAAATAATAGTATGTTTCACATTTATGTCATATGTGTGTTGTATTTCCTAAATTGCTGTCCATCCATATGTTGGAAAGAGTTCAGCTCTTATCAAATAATTGGAAGAAGTTATTTGAAAGTTACAAATGGACTATAACCTACTTCTGTGTGAACCCAGACCACTAATAAGAGTTCATGCAGAAGCAAGAAAGTGCTTGGAACAAACAAGAACACAGACCAAAAGCCTTTTTCCTCTGCTACATAAACCTGAAATATGCCAGGTAGTAACATCCCCAAATATCATATATCAGTTTACACAACCTTCTAACATTATTATCCTTTTACACATCAAATAAATTCCATCCGCATGAGATCAGTAAAGGTGACATTTTAGGCCTTCTATGTACAAAGCTGAATTAACTGGGTTGTGCTCGGGGGAAAACTCCACAGGAGGGACCTGGCTTTGTACTGCTCTGATGCTAACAGGCTGCAATAGCTGCTTCAGTTCCTTCATGTCCTTGAACACAAAATCTGTTGAAAACTTGGTTTTGATTATTGCCTGTACTGAAACCGTCTCTAAGTCTTCTCCACCATATAACATTCATTTGTAAGTTATGTGAGAAGGAAGGGCACTTATGCTACCTGTTATTATTACCCATATTCAGTGCCTCAGTCAAGAGTGTAATGCCCAGAGTTTATGCTATATTCAGTGGAGAGTCACTCCTGAATGGATCATGATTCATTTTGGGATATTAACTTAAGTGGTCAGCTACTCTCTGAAAAATTAATAATTTATTTCCCTGCATTAGTACAGGCTGAATTCAGGGCAAGTGGCTTTCTTGTTTATGCTGTTAATCCACAGTCACTTTGAGCCAGTCTTCGTAGAATCAGAGAATCATTTTTGTTGGAACAGACCTTTAAGATCATTGAGTCCCACTGTTAACCTGACACTGCCACCACTAAACCATGTCCCTTTTAAACACCTCCAGGGATGGTGACTCAACCACTTACCTGGCCAGCCTGTTTCAATGCCTGACAACCTTATCAGTGAAGAAGTTTTCCTAATATTCAATCTAAACCTCCCCTCCTCCTCCTCTCATCCTGTCACCTGTTACTATGGAGAAGAGACCGACACCCTCCATGCCACAACCTGAAAGGTAGTTGCCGAGAACAATAAGGTCTCCCCTCAGCCTCCTTTTCTCCAGGCTAAACAGCCCCAGATCCCTCAGCTGCTCCTTATAAGACTTGTGCTCCAGGCCCCTCACCAGCTTTGTTGCCCTTCTCTGCACTCTCTCCAGCACCTCAACGTCTTCTCTGTAGTAAGGGGCCCAAAGTGAACAAAGGATTCACCAGTGCCGAGTACAGGGGTACAATCATTGCTCTAGTCCTGCTAGTCACACTATTCCTGATACAAGCCAGGATGCTGTTGGCCTTTTGGGCCACCTGGGCACACTGCTGGCTCATGTTCAGCTGGCTGTCAGCCAACAGCCCCAGATCCTTCTCTGCCAGGGCAGCTTCCCAGCCACTCTTTCCCAAACCTGTAGTGTTGCGTGGGGTTGTTGTGACCCAAGTGCAGGACCCAGCACTTGGCCTTGTTGAACAGATGTCAGGTGTATATCACTACCCCAGGAGTCCATATCAAGTACAATATCATCCAACATCATTATAAATGATCTGGATGATGGGGTAGAGTATAGGCTCAGCAAGCTGTCTGATAATACAAAACTGGGAAGAGTGACTGATACACCAGAGGGTTGTGCTGCCACCAAGAGGGACTTAATTACACTGGAGGAATAGGGTGACAGAAATCTCTTGAAGTTCAATGAGGGCAAGGGCCAAGTCCTGCACCTGGGGAGAAACAACCCCATGCATCAATATATTCTGTGGGCCAATTAGCTGGAAAACAGCTTTGCAGAAAAAGCCCTGCGAATCCTGGTGGACATTGAAATGAGCGTGAGCCAGCCATGTGTCCTTGTGCCAAAGAAGCCTGATAGTATCTTGAGCTATAATAAATTAGGAGGTGTGTTGCCAGCAAGACAGAGGAGGTGATCCTCTCTAACCAGCACTGGTGAGGTTGCACCTGAAGTTCTGTCTCTGGTTCTGGGACATAGTTTACGCTGTCCAGTACAAGAGAGAAAGGGAGCTACAGAAGAGAGTCCACCAAAGGTCTACTAAACTGATTAAGGGACTGGACTATCTCTCATATGAGGAAAAGCTGAGAGACCTGGGACTGTTCAACATGAGAAGTCTTGGGGGGATCTTATCACTCTATACAAATATTTGAAGGGAGCATGTACAGACAGTGGAACCAGGCTATTTTAAGTGGTTGAGACAAAGAACACAAACTGAAACACAGGAAGTTGCCTCTGAACATCAAAACTCACTTTTTCACTGTGAAAGTGACCAAGCATTGGCATAGGTTGCCCAGAGAAATGGTAGAGTCGTCCTCATTGGAGATATTCAAAAGTTGTCTGGATGTGGTCCTGGGCAAAATGCTTTAGGTGACCCTGCTTTAGTAGGTGTTTGGACCAGATGACCTCCAGAGGTCACTTCCAACCTCAGCCATTCTGTGGTTCTGTGATCCTATAATTCTGTGAAAACTTAAAAATACACATTTATATATTATTAATGCATATGTCAAGTATCCTGCAACTCTCAGTTCTTGTCTTCTCTTGAATTCTGATAACCATTTGGCTTTGCAAATAGAAAATATAATATGTTGCAAGGGTCAAATTTTGGCAAAAGTAAAACAGAAATCCTCATGAGTTTTCCTGCTGATAAAATTCTCCTTAAATTAAGACAATTTTGACAACAGCATTCCAATATATTTATTAAAAATTTTCTACAAGCGCTTACAGATGAGGTTTGCCTGTGACAAGAGGGGTCCACTGAGAATTAGAAATGAAGCATTATATTGGTACCTTAAGAAACTAAACCTGAATTGTTTGGCTAACTTATTTGTGAGACTACAGCAACCTAATCAAGGAGAAAAAATCTTGTATATCAGAACCCCACAGGGATGATATCCCTATATGGTACTTTTTCATTGCTTAGAGCAAAGCCAGTGTACTTAATGGAATTTATTGTCATTTAATTTATTAACTTATTTTATAAGAATAACTACAAATGTGTACTTCCCATATAGTTCTAGCATACTAATGGTTTCTAATATCATCTACTAAGGAATATCTGGTGATCAGTCCAGAAAGTTGTTTAAAAACAAATCCTCTCCCTGTTTTCAAATACTATTTTTAGGTAAAAGTATATTACTTTCATAATGGTCTCACTAAAAAAAACCCAACAAACAAACAAACCAAACCAAACCAACCAAACAAACACACAAAAACCCCACAAAATAATAAAACAAAAAAACCCACAAACAACCAAACTGAGCAACAAAAGAACATTTAAAAGGTTTAGCAGAATTGAAGTGTTACTAATTTCTCGTATTGTTGAGCCCAAGCATATTGTCAAGTTACAAACAGAGGGTAGCTTCAATACACAATGGGTTATAGACATAGGCATCCTGCTTTCTGAATGAGCTGCCCAGCAATTAGCAAACTTTTTTTTTAACTTCTTCTCTTTATGATTTTTCATGTGGAATGGGATCATTAGACCCACATGAAGACTGATTGTTGGCCTGGCAAATTTTGTGACTTGTATTTCATAAGGATAAATATTTGATTTACTGGTGGAAGAAAATAAAAGAAGTCTATTCAGGACTGAACTGCTTGCCATTTCTCAGTCTATGCTGTTCAGAGCTTCTGAGACCAGTGCCATTGCCTGTGACAGAGAAATACCCATCTGTGTTACAGATGTGAAGGAGATAATATTAAGAAAAATGAGTAACTAAGGTATTTTGAGATTATATCTCACAGCCTCCTGCTGTGACAACATGTCCTGGAAAAAGAAAAAAGTGACATCGGCACAGACACTTTGTTTTTATGAGATGGAAGATGACATAGAGGAATGTGACTGGCCATTCATCCCCAAAATATACCTTGAGAGAAGGTGAGATCCTGTGGATCAGTGTCAGAAACTATAAATTTCAAGCTCAGAACTTAACATAAGAGTTTCAAATTAAGAAAACTTCCATTCCAAAATAGTGATGTGCTCATCATTCCTTTGGGGTCATTCCAGAGAAATATTTTGACTGCCTTCAATTCTCATGCTTCCTGCTTTTACTTCATTATAAAAGACATTAGTTAACAGCATACATGCTTTTAAAATGCGTCACTTTTTTTTTTTTTTTTCTTTCCTGAGGATTGTCTTTTATTTTATGGGAAAATAATAAAACTTTTTACACAAAAAATGACAACAGGTATGAAAAAATAATTTGTGTGAAGTAATACCAAGGATATTTTATATCTGTTCTTTATGCCTGATATTGGGAATTGATATTCAGATAACATTCATCCACCAGTGGCTAAGATCTCTGAGTGAAATGCCACCAGCACTGCTGTCACATAGTAAACTTCCACTATTTTAGTGGAACCAGGGTTTCCGTCTTACAAATCTTTCAAATAAACTGAACGCTAATTTTGGACAAACCCTAGAAATGCTAATATATTCTTCCTAAAGAAAACAAACCAAAAAAAGCTTTCTTTTCAAACAGTTATATCGTGGGGCTTTCTTTGCATTTCTTTGTGCTATTTTAGATACACAAAGACACATGAATTGTTTGGAGCCTACACAAACTGACTTTTTGCCTGCCACATTGTTAACATATCTAGTTCAATGGAAGAAGACTTAGAATTAGAACTAAAGCAGAACTGAAAAACAGATATTCTGGGGAAGTAAAATTGTAAAATAGTTTTATCACAGAGGTATTTTCATAAACATATAGATGATAAATACAATCCAGCTGATATAACTTACTTCTGAACACTTGTGCCTTGGAGAACATCAGGGTGGTTGTGTAAAGATCGTCAGCTCCTTGCACAATATGTAAATGAATTGTTTGACCAGAAAGGTTTTCATGCAGAATAGACATTTCTTAGTTATAGCTAATGTTTGCAGAAGTCCTTAAGTTTAGATTTGAGAGATATTTCAAGAGGTTAAGAAAGGTCTTCTATTTCTAATCTGCTTTTAGAAGACTAATAAAATATTCTTTTTACACATACTTAAAGGAAAAATACACTGCTTATAAACACAGATACAGACAGGATTAGTTGTACATCCTTTTCAACCAGAAGATCAAAGTTTCTGACCTAAAGGCTACTCAAAATAAATAAAAGAGAAGATAGATACAAAGGCTGTGCCTTCAGAGTTTTTCTCTACACATATACACAAAGGTAGAAATAGCTTTTTTGGACACAACTGCTGTCGAGTGTTGTGCAGAAAATGGAAAAGCACTGATTCCACGTGCTGGATAGTAAAACTTCAGTGTACTGGATATTCAGTGTATGCATTGAGAAGGAGTATGGACCTAATTTGGAGGGGCAGCCCCTGAGTGGTTTGATTGCATCTAACACACTTCAAGTCCAAGGCACTTTTCCCCTCCATTACTAAAGAAAAGGTCTCTCTACCTCTGCATGTTAGTGTGTAGTATATTTTACTAACTTGAATACCACCAACAGCAGACTCTTAGTGGCTGTCCTTTACATCTGACTTCCAAATCCAGTGGTAGAATTTCTGCAAGATTTTCTCATTCGGGACCTCTGAGCAGGTATTCGCATGCTAACATATAAATGTCAATGATTTTTCTGTGTACCACAAGGAAATCTGTAAATGTCCTCCCTCAAGAGTTAGTCATGATCATGATTGTTCCAAATCTGCTATATTACATTATTTGCACCCGCAACCATAGGTGAAACATGCTGACAGGAAGCTGACCACAACAAAATGTATTTTCTGTCTGCAGAATTCCAGATTTCCCATATTATCTTGTGATTTTGGACTGTATGGGGCTGTGTGAGTTATGATTAAGTCTTTGTGCCTTACCTACCAGAATATTTTCTCATTACTGTGTGGCAGCTCCTTTTGGGAAAGTACCTGCTACCTCACCTCACCTCACCTCACCCCCATGACAGCTCCCATCATGCTCTTCTTACAACTCAGATCCTCTAGTGAGGACTGGTGCAAGTACTGGCTTCCCAGAAACATGAGATGGTGACTTGGACCAGTTATCTTGGTACTGGCTCTAACACTCACAGGCCAGAAGGCAGTGTCAAAGGACCAAATGTCCCAGGGAACTGTGAGGAGCAGAGAGCCCAGGTTTAGTCTTTTCCACCACGGACTTCTGTGGTTTGGAGGGCGAGCCTCCTGAACTAGGAATGCTTTGCCAGTGAGAGATTTCCAGATGTGATAGGAGGTCAATACTCTAAATTTAACAATCTTTTGTTAGCAACTTTGGGATTTGCAGTCACTTCACCTGTCTCCTTTGCATGGCTTTTAGATTTAATTTTTGGAAAAAACCCCCAGTGTTATTAAAATATGCAAAATATTTGTTTTAAATTATTTCTTCTATTATTTTTTGTTTGCTTATTATTACTTAGGAAAGTCCCTACCAACACATAGCTTAAAACCACAAAGCCCCCACAGAATAAGCCACAATGTAACACCTGACATTTATCAGCACCCTGTTACAGGCTCAGGCCAAGCTTGCAACCAACACCTGGCCACTGCTGCCATCATTACACCCAGATAATTTCGAGTCTGCTATTTGTGGTGTGCCACAGAGGCCAAAGATTCTGTTACAACTGTTAGTTAAATACATGTATTTCCAAGGACTAGAATTTGAACTTACATATATTTACTTTGGGCTGAAGATTGCCTTTAATTCTCCTGTACAATTGGCAAGGTTAACAGCAGGAGGCTGCTACATAGAGAAGTCATAATATCTTTTATGGCAATTACTGTGCTTATTACCAACGTGACCCATTGTCAGAAATTAATCATGCTAAAACCAAATTACATGGGGAACATTGTGGGGTACCAGATAACACACTGATTCTGCATTTCAAGGAGACAATGCCTTTTTAAATTACTTAATTAGGCAGTTGTGGAGAATGAGGGTCTTTAAACGTAATTTAGTAATTCATTGTTTTCATTAACCCTTTATTAACTGGGCCAAGCTAAGACTAAAATTCTGTGTCTTCAGGAGGACAAAGAATTGAGACATGATGTGAAATAGTTAGACAAGTCTGGTTGATATTATTTACCGAGGACAAATAGCTGTAGGTAGACTAGATCACCCACAAGGTGTTTTCTCTCTGGTAGTGACTGATTAAGCAATCAGAAGAAGTAAAAAGCGGAATAAATGCAGTTTTAAAAAGGGCTTAACATGCTTGCCACTGCAGTAGGAGCTCTGTAGTGAAAAAGATGGAGAGAGATCTTGGGTATGCTGGGAAAAGAAGTAAGTAATGCCAGTGGGGCTGGTTTGTGTGGATACAGTAGTTTTCCCTTCTACACCAGAGTCCTTACAGTGCTTTATGTCACCAGGCAAATATGAATAGGCCTGTTCTGGAAATGACAGAACAAACTTGGTAAGCCACCAGGAGAAGGCTTATGACTTCTTGGAACTCTTTGAAAGAAGTACGGTGGGAAATGAAGGTGTGGAAGCAAGTGATAATCTGGGAACGGGAGACTGAACTGTTGTAAAAATGTAGTGTGACTGGTATTACCAGAAAGCAAGTATTGCATGGTCCACCCCTCATGGTGAGCACATAAATGTTGAAGGCATTGCATGGCCTGTGGATCTATGATGTGACCTCTAGTAGGAAGTATATCTGGTTTTACATTATGTAGAATATGTAATTTTCTGAAGAAGTGATACTGTCAATAATAGGAGTTTAAATTGCATCATCCTTTAGAAACTGGCTGGTAAAGCTGCCAGGTTATGAAAATAGACCTGTTAAAAATTTTTAAAGTGAACAATATGTAAGACAGTGCTGGCCACATCCACATTACTTACTGTACAGCTGGATGATGATTGTGTATGACGATTGTGTACGACAGATCTGCCAGCCAGATCTGCTTCAGTTGCATGCTATAATCCTGGCATTTTCTATATACTGGTGTTTAAAAGTTGTAGTTTCTTCCACATAAATACAAGGTTGCATTTCTTGGCATTGTAATGGAGAGAGCTGGGGCAGAAGCCAGAACAAACTTTCACAACCAACATATTGGTGTTTAAAGTTCTGTAAAAGATAGCTCTGGAGGCTTCAGGGTATACAACTGAGATCACGCAGAATTGTAAATTATATACTCTACACAAATAGCTCAGGGCCACATGATAATTAATAACTACTGTATTTAAGTAGTTGAAAACTCAGTTTCATTTATTATTAATTATAACTTTGTTTAGCAAATGTTCTCCATGGTAATTGTCTGTTTATCTTGTCTGTATATGATGTTAGCAGATAGCTTGGATGAACAAGCTTATTAGTAAGAGCCTTAATTGTATTACAGCAGTAGTCCCTATACTAGCAGGTAATAGAAAAGAAAGCTGTAAAGTAGATAAGAAAACTTATGTATTTCCGACACTGGCATGCATCATTGAATTGTCTGCTGAAGTAGTAAAGGTCAGGTCAAGTTTTGTGAGCGAGTAAGAGTAAAAGGCAGATTTGGAATAACTCAGTTCTTTTAAAACAAAACAAAACAACAAACAAACAAACTCAACAAAAATCCTTCCCCAAAACACCTCAACCCCCTGAAACTATAAATTACCCAGTGATCAGTGAACTGTGATTATGTAGGAGATGCAATACTGCATTTTTGTAATGTGGTCCTAGCAATAAATTATGATCATATCTATAAAGCCAGAAGGAACTATCCGAAAAAGGACAAACAAAAGAAATCACATTGATAAGCAATTATTTTCTGGTTTGCCATCTCTGCAAATGACTACATCTGTACTTACAGGTAAACTAGTTTCTTTCTGCATGGTGATGTTATAAAAGCTGGTTATATGAATAGAGGGAATACATTACAACTGTTTTGCAGCTGACCTGGAAAAATAAGAAGTTTTATAATCAGCTATCAAACATCCACTGCCTGGTGCAGGCTTAAAACACTGATAAAGAGCTGCAAGAGGATTTGGATAGTCATTAGTCAGCTCTGGATCAGGTCTGCTTTTTCCTACACAAAATCTCCTAAAATTGCATTTCCCACTGTCTAACCTTTACTGCCTTGGGGTTTTTCTTTTTTATCTGGGTAGGGAGATTTAAAAAAATAAATATTTGAAGGATAAAGAATAGAAATGGATGTACTATGTAGCTAGTCAACTCATAACCTCTAATTACTTCAAAACAGAAATAAAGACAACAGATTTGCCAGAAACTGCAACTCCTTGTGTGTGCAAATGTAATAATGTTGTTAAATGTGAAAAATATGGATTTGCCCTGGGATTCTTATAAATTGATATTATGGTGATTGACCTGAGAAATTTGGTTTGAGCAAAACCAACAAATGGACAGTAATCTGCATCACTAATGACTAAAAGCAGTCAGCTTTCTTTATTGTCCAAAACCATTGTCCAGTTACTTTCTTCAACATGCTCTAAGAGTGTATGTGGTGTTTTTTTTTCTCCTTTACTTTAAGTAGGTTTGTCCTTTTTGATGTTAATAATGGCATTGTACTTTCTTTTGAACACTTTTAATTGTCAGTGACAGCTATTTCTCTTGATCCCAATCCTGCAAAGACCTTAGACAACATATACCCGAATTTGCGTGGGTGATGAATCTGGGTGGCTTTGGGGACACTGTGCTGGATTAGCATAAACTTAAACTGAAAAAAAAAAATGAATGCTGTACTTGAATCAGTGTTCTGAGAACTCAGTCCACAAATGGGTACCTAACTACCAGTTTCAGCACCATATTTAGGCACCACAGGGGATCTCAAATCCTTTCCCTCAGCAGCTACCTAAACCTGTGAGCTGTCATTTTTTTAGTAGCTGTGCCAAGGTCTTGATATCACCATCAGTAGCTAATATTTAAAGCTTTGTGGGAGTCTTAAACTAGGCACCCCTTAGCTGCAGCTCTGAAGTAGCCCTCTGAAAGACTGGTTATGTGGCGCAGTGGGTAATAACAATATAAAAGGGAAGTGCTGGCGATGACAGTGCTACATGGCACTAGTGGCCCTCCACCTCTCATGGTGACCCAGGTTTCAGTTCTGGTTTAGAGCAATGACTTGAAACGGGCCCCACAAAAGCCAAGAGACTGTACTGCCCTGGGGCTGATAATCCAGAAACCAGGGCAGAAGGGGAAGGTGAGTGTACTTCTCTTTGAAGCTATGCCATTCTGCAGAAAGGAACAGAAAAAAGGAAAGAAAGATGGTAAGGCATTGATGGTGAAGGGAGAAGGATACTGTTGTACCTGTTCACAGAGGAATTTAAACTCGGAGAAATCAAGTAAGGCACATCTTGGAGTACCAATCACTGGATGACTGGGATATTGCTTTGGAGTGCAGGAGGTTGAGATCTGGGCGCTGCTATGAACCTGGTGGGCTTTGGTGGTTTCCCAGTGAGCTAGCTAGCTGGGGCACAGCACCATTGCTCTCCATGAGCTCCCTGGGGAACCTGGGTACAAATCTCAGGGCTCTGCATCCCCCTGGAGCAGGACATGTTCACTTTACAGCACCAGCTGTCCCCTTCAGGGAGTTTGTGCAAGTCAAAAAGTGATGGCATCATGGTTTGTGACAGATGTTGCTGGCTTTGAAAAGGGTGAGCTTTTATGTCCATAAAATTAAGATGGAGTCATAATCTTTCCCCAGCCCTTGTTCTGAGAAGTATTTTTCAGTTTTAATCTTCTTCCATAACCAAAAACCAATCCCCAAACCAAATTAAAACCACTGAAATTGACTGAATTTGAATTTGGATGTTGAGCTCAGAGCCTGTGGTCCAGGAAGAATTTGAGCCGAGATTTCTGGTTTGTCTGATGGCAAGATGAAGATGTCTGGGCCTGTAATTACAGTTCTGACCTGTGCAAGAATGAGTCTGAGCTGATTTACAGCCAAAACTAAGATTAAGAGATTTTTGTTGGTTGAATAAGGCTCAGTGTAGTTTATGCTTTCAGCATATTATCATGATTGGTCACAGCCGTTCAAGTCCCACAGAGCTGAACACTGTCAATCTAAACTGAAATACAGGCTAGCTGGAACACATGTGAAAAACTTCAAAATTTTCTTTTGCCTGTTCTCTCTAATTTTTCAATCTCTTTTGGTGAGCTTTCTACAGAGTAGCCATCAGAGCACTGGAGTGTATTTGAAGTGCATCATTATGATTTGATCTTCCCTCCTCTGCAGAACTGGCATATACATCTTGTTTCAGCAATTCTCATGGATCTCTGAATTTATGGGCTGGATGGCTGTAATGGTAAAAGAGCTTGAAGTCACATTGTGGCCTTGAATGTCTCTAACACTGCAGAGACAAAACTTGATTTTCAATCAGAGTTCAGCAGTGGCAGAAAAAAAGAAGGAAGCAGCATGGATGGAAGTCATGGAGGTATCTAAGAGCAATCAAACAGCATAATTCATCTTGTTGATTAGCAGAAAGTACGTGTACATTCTCCCCGAATGTCCATAAAGTTTGCATTTAGCAATTACGCAAATAATTCACTTTGTGTAGACTTCACAGTATTTTTATTTTTATTAGTCAGACTTTTGGCCACACCTCTTTCACATTCTCCTTTTATCTGCCCTCTACCAGAAGCTTCTATTAATTCTAGCAGAATCTAGAATGAACATGTTTTTTTGTATCTGGGACTAGCCCACTATAAGTTTTTCTGTATTTGTGCTACTTGAGGCATCAGTCATCACCTATATTGCTTTATTATTTCCCCCTGTGAACTTTAAGGAAGTAAAAAGGATTATGGCTCTTCTCCAGCGCAAGTTCAGGTGCTTTCTGCCTTGTCTGAGAAGAGAAACATTGAAGATGTCATACTTACTGTGTGAACACTGCACAAAACAACTATGTGAATTGGTGTTTCAGAAATCCTTGGTGTTTCAGAAGTCCTTGACACCTAATGAACCTATGGGCTGCTTTTTAAATCTTGAAAGAGCATCTGTTTGGTGGAAGAGCTGTTATCAGCTTTAAAAATGACCATAGAATGCTGGCAGAAGGAGAGGGACAGTTGTGTTCAAGGGACAACAGGATGGGTGAGATGTCAAGGCATCGAGTCTGGGTCACAGTGGAGAAAGTCGGTGAAACTCTGCTCAGAGCTCCTCCACATGTTCTGTGGTTCTGTGATGACCACTGCCCTTCAATTGGGTCTTATATTTGGGCTGAGACGCTTGATGAGCTTATAAGTCAGTGGGTAATGCAGCTTAAAGCTTTAAGTACTGGTGAGGCTTAAGCTGCGCAGAGGATATGTGGGAGTTGTGGTTCTGGTTGGCCAAAGCTGCTCTGTTTCTGTGTCTTGATCACATCTCCAGTTCCTAGCTACAGGAGGCTTAGCTTTGAGACACTGACTGAAACATTGATGTTGATTGCTGATTCACTTTCTCTCTCCGTAACTCCTCAAACAGACATAGATGAAAGCAAATGGAAGCATAGAAGTGAAAATCAGCTCTTCAGCTATGTCCAGTCATTTTCCAATTCAAGCAGTCAGCAAGATAAGGTTAAGTCCTTAAAACCACTGAAGTTTTACAGTAATTTCTGTTTTTAACATTTATATTACAGAATCATCTGGAGCCCTACCTAGCTTCATTTTGCTGAGAAATTTGAAAACAAATACCAGTGGGTATATCCTGATTTGGAGTATCTGCCAAGTCAGAAGTAATTTAACTAAGCGTATCTAAACACTAAGTGGCCAGGAAGAATAAGACATTTAAGCAGGCTTAATTTACTGAGTGGTGATTGATACTGTCAGTGGAATATTGGCACTATTAAGACACGGTTTGACTAAAGGTCCAGATAATAGGGACTTGTAGAATCTATTCCAGCTTATTGCAGATAATAACTCTTATAAACTTGAAGATTTTGCAGATCTTGAATAACAGTGAAAATAAACAAGTGGCAGGCCTTAATATTCCCACTTTGCACTTCTATTCTTTTTGTTTCTTTACTCCTGATGATTACTTGTGGGGGATGTGCAGTCGTATAACCACACAGGAGTTGAATTCACTGACCTTTGTTTTAACTGTGATTTAAAAAAAGCATTAATTTGAAAAAAAAGTAAATTTTTAAAGCAACATTAAAAAACCTCTTTCCAGAATCTCATATTTACAATTGGAAGGTTTATTATACCATAAAATTATAGTACTTGGGAAATGATGCTTCAGTTTCTGAAATAAAGTTTCAGGAGGCAAGCTTTGTGTAAAATAGCTGATTCCAATAATCAGTTCTGCCTGTCAGTAAGTACCACGGTTGTTACTGTATTTTTAATGTCTTTTGGAAAAGATCATATGCCAGACTTTTTACTTCTACAATTAGAAAGTTGTGGTTTAATTACACAAAGAAAATTTGCGTTTGTAATCTAAATGATATGGCAGTTTTCATTTGTCTGTAATAAAAATTTAGATTCCTTAAAATGTGCCTTTATGGACTCAAAACCTCACCCACTTTTTACATGGCTGATCTACTGGGTCTAATTTTTTTCTATCAGCAATCACTAGGAAAATCGTCATTGTCCTCTAATTTAATGCAAAAACAAGAAGCATTGTGACATGATGTAGCCTTTCATAAAGCCTGGGAAACACAGATGAATATTCTAAACATGCAACCTGCATCCTTTTCCGTGGTTTACTAGTACAGCCAGGGTCGGGGCTCACAGTATTGAAATGTTTAGCACCTCCTTGACAGTCCTGTTGTAATGACTAGGGAGCATAGGTAGATCACAGTGGATTTTACAAAGGTGTTATTTATTACGTTCAACATGTTGATGGTGTATGACTTAGGTTCCTAGAACTAGATTTGTAAATGTGCTTCTGTTGTCCTGGATGCAGTGATTTCCCTCTTGAAATAGGCCCTTCTGCAAGGCATCTGTTTAAGTTATGGCAGCAAGAGGCAGGGTGACTGACAGGATGTTTCTGCCCATCAGTTTCTAGGATGTTACTGATGCATGACACTGGAGCTTAAGAGACTAAATAGAACAATGTCATTTCAAGAATATTAAAATATAATCAAAAAGAACCAACAAAACCTTCTGTTTGCAATACTATGTTTTCCTTTCCTTGAGCAACTGTACGTGCAAGGACAAACCCTCTGGTTCATTCTGTGGAGAAGCATAGCTAACATCTATTTTATGCGTAGAATAAATAAAGGCAGATATCTGATTTTAAAAGTACACTTGTAAAGGAAATAAAATTGTGTTTGGAACTTCTGGTTTTCAGGATTTAAAAATATATTGTATAATAAAACCAAATTAAGTAATTTCATGCTATTCTGTAAAATGTTTCCTTTATCTGACTTCATGCGGGAATTGCATGATGCTTTGGGGAGAGGCAGGATAGTTAAGATTTGCTAGAGTGGAAGCAACAGTTGAATGATGTGAACAACCATGTAACATTAGACTATTTTACAACATCAAATATTCCGCTAAAAATATTATTTTCAAAAAAGAATTTTGAAATTATTTCAATTATTCTGAGAACCAGGTCGTGTAAAATGTAGACTTACATGTAGTAGGATTAAATTCTATTTGTTACTGGTTGATTTGAGATGGACACAAGATTAACTGTGCACTGATAGAAATCTCAAGTTGCATTGCAGCATATGACACTGGCTTCTGCTTGTGGTAAATCCTAAGGTATCAAGTCTTGTATTCCCAACTGTGCTATACATGTAAGACAGGGATGTCGAACTCTGCTACATTTATACAGTCCTAAAATTACATTCAGCCCTTTGAAGGCAACCACGAGGCTGATGTGTGCCCCCCCCGCCCCCGGCCTCCACCCACCCTGGTGAAAATGAGTTTGACACCTCTGATGTAGGAGTAAGGATGACAGTTCACTCTTGCTTGGCATTTTTGCCTTTTAAGTAGCATACGTATTTTTCTAGCCTACATTTGTTGTTTCTATCACTTCATTCAGCAAAGCACTCAGGTACTTGAGTATTTTTAGAACTTGCTGGAATATTATACCTAAAACCATCAACACAATGTGATTTAAGACACATGAGCACATACCTAAGTAACTTGCTGAATACATGATGAGAAGGTAGATAAATCAACTTCTGTAGAAATTGATGTTTGTGGAACATTCACAAGGCGAAGAACAAAAGAAAATTCACATTCATCCCTGTAATTTATCCCCAGTACCAAATTCAGGGAACATAGGGGGTGATTACGATAGATACAGTAGGGTTAAGTTCTTTGCTACGAGTTCTGCTTTTTTTGTAGCTTCAGAACCACCCATCTTGTATCAAGAGCCTCTTCTCCTTATTCCTTTAGGTCATCTGAACAAAAGAAAGAAAAAAAATAAAGACTAGCCAAAACCAAATAGACAACAGTGGCAAATAATTGAGACATTAAAACTACTGGGCCCATTGCTAATGTTCTAATAAAATATCTGCAAATAAAAAGAAATTTAAAATGTTCAACGCCAGTTTCAGTGTTTTATGGCATAATAAATGCCTTATGATGTCACTAATGTCAGTAGGCTTTTACCTCCAGAAGAGGGAAAAGAAAGGGTGTGAACTCTGACCAAAGACTGTGTCAGAGTAAGTGTACGAGAAGCAGGAGCACTGACTGAGCAGCAGCAGGTTTATGCATAAACCAATGACTCCAAGTCTTACCTGCAGTTATCATGCTTTGAAACTATTTTCTTATTTTTCTGACATTTATCTGTAACTCTCAAACTTCCATAACTTCTCTGCTTTCAGAGTCAGGAAGTACCTCCATGATTCACCACAAACGATGATATTTTCCGTCCCTTGCTACTCCAGGCTTCAAGGCTTTCCCTATACAGCCTCACAGGTCATCCAGACATTTCTGAGGCCTCATCCAAAATAACATCTTTTGGGAAGCAGCAGCAATCTTGTTTCAAACTCCAAGTTTTTCAAAAGCCCAAAATATAATTTAACTAGTATCTGAAATGTCCTCAAGTTGCTTTAAAAAGAAATAGATCTAATTGTAAATAAGTTTTTGGTTCTTTTTATTTGCTTTTTTTTTTTTTTTTTTTCTTTTTTAATGTGTGTGGAAACTGCCAGGATTCTGTTTTGCAGTTGTTCTTTGCAACCTATCAGAGATGGAAACTTTATTAATTTTAAACTTAAATAAAATCGAGGAAGCTGACAGTATGATAACAACCGTTCACTGAACTAACCTTTTCTCAACAGGACATAATGTGGAAAAGAGACAGGGATAACTGATATTAAGTTAATGCCATCTTGTTAATCCAGCATGTATTGTTAATTGAATGTGCAGTTTAGACCTAGAGAAATCAGTTTCAGAAAGTGGATCTGTGTATCAGAAACCAACACACAGAACTGTGGCCACAACAACAATAAGACAAGTTCTTTAGATATGGCTGGTCCTCATGCGTACTTCACTTTTCGGATACCTAATATGAGACCTCTTTGTCCAGAAATTCTTACATTCTTTTGGAAAATAGGTATGGTATTTAAGATGAACATGAAAAAATCAATAAAACTGTTTTTTAACAATTGAAAATTTTATTTATTACAGATAATGATTATAAATACTGGGACAGCAATAAATGTGTAATTCTCAAAATTTCTAGAAACTGTTTTTAGGGATTGATTTGTAATTTAATTTTCCATTTGCATGTGGATACTTTTTAGACCTTTAGTTATGTGATCATGATAAATATCCCTGGCTCTAGATAGCTTGTACAGTTCTTGCCAAGCTCCCATCTTCTCTTCCAGCCAGCTTCCTGGTCTGCTTGGAACACTCTGCAATGTACAATGAAGCTACATAATCCTCATTTGGTTCTCTCTAAGTACTGTTTATAGAGGGACATTTGTTTACTCTATAAAAACACAGTCATATTTTTACCTTGTTCGAGGACCAGCTTCTACCTTTCAAACTCTAATATTTAGAAATTCCAGTCAGCTCTAGAGAGCACCTCATTACAGTGTGTTTGGCTGGAAAATGACAATCAAGAAGCACTTTCCCGGAGACTTCACACTGCAGAGAATGCACTGCTTATTTATAAGTTTCTGTTGACTCAGGATGGGGGCATTTACTGTGACAAACATGAAAACTGTCACTTGAGTCTTGTTATCAAGACACCTGTCAGTGTTAATTCTAAAGTATAAACTTTTTTGGACTGTTCAACGAATGAAAGCGCCACCAGTCCTATGTGGATGATCTGCACGATACTTGAGTCTTGCAGAACCAATAGAAATGACTGTAGATGCGCTGGGTTCCATCTGGTAGCTCTATAGGACAGCTCCGAAGAACTGCTACCAGCCAATAGGTTACTTTGTTTTATTCAAGCTGGGGAGGTTAATGCTCTTCAAACTTAAAATCTGAGGTTCAAATCCTTCTCATGGACTGATCATGGTCTATTACACTGTCTTCAGGGAAATGTTATCTGCTGATGATAGCCAGGTATAAGGAACCCCAGCAAATGGCACCAGGGTTAAATTCTACTGAGCAGGAGCCATAAGTATGTAAGGTTTTCAGTCACCTCTTTCAAGACTATGTTTAAATGAACTGTTGATTGAAATATTTTGGTTCTTGTCTGATTAGTTGCCATGCTCTGGGTTTTATTTCCCTGAAGCTGATAGTTACAGCCTCAATGATTTTTACAAGGTGTAATCTGCAGAGATTGGGCAAAGAATGTGATAGCTTCAGTTCAAGACAAAAAACGACATGGAAAATTTGGGAACAGCAATGTTATCAGAGATGACTGAAAATTTTGGGAGAACCTTTTTCAGTAAACAGAGCCTTTTTCCTATTGACCCTTGAATATTAAAGCTTCCTCCAGCACAAGAACATGTTGATCATAACTCTGATCTCCCTAAAAATGACATACCACAGCCACCAGATGTACTCTTAAGAACTTCTCTTTTTACTGAAATAGTATGAAATATTCCAGGATAAGGGCCTATTTTCTCTTCTAAGCAGGTCTTTTCCAGAAGAACAGCAAATGCTTCATCCCACTGGTATCTCCAGATCTGGACTAAGCAAACCCCGAGGTGTTTTGAACAAAACCAATATGGTGAGTATCTAAACCCCAACATCCAGGAGAAACAGTCATGGTAGAATTGGTAGGATTCTTTTTTTCTTTTTTTTTTTTTTTTTTTTCCCCACTTGAAATATAATTCACAAACACTACTAAAATATTTGTCTTCTTTGCTTTCCATATTTGGAAGGATACTCATGGTCCATATCTCTAATTAGTATTTAAGCACTTGAATGTCACTGGTTTCTCTGGGAATTAGCTGCCTATGACAATTTACAGTTTGACTTGATAATTTTCAAGTTCTTTTCAAACCTAAATGATTCTATGATTCAGAATGTGCATTTTTGTTTCAACAAACAAAATGGAATAAGAACTACTTGTACTGTTTTTCTAACAGCATCTGCCTCCATGGTCCATGTCTCCTTCTGGGTGGAAATGGCAGGCATCTAAGGAAAAAATTCTTGTCTTTGGAAATAATAAGCACTGAAAAAAGACTATAAAGTATTTCCCAATTCACAAATGAATGCCTCTTTCCACATAGCTTTTCATCTTCTTGTGACAGATGGCCCAGTTATGGGAATCAATTAATACACTTTTTAACTCCATTAATGGGCTTCCTGTTCAGGGAGTTTTCAAGTGCATGCTTGGTATTACACATGTTCTTGCAGCAAGAAAGGTGTTTTCTGGAAAGAAAGCCAATGGACAGACATTGGGCTTTGCCTAGACACGAAGTAGAAATATTAAGTGCATATTAAAATAGGTTTCTAAAAATCTATTATCCTATAAGCAAAAAGAAAAAAGTTCCTTCCTGAAGGTAGGACTTTATATTTTTCATCTTTCTGACTTCTCTCCTGTCACTAGGTTAATTAATCATCCAAATTTTCTTGGATTTTTTTCTAAGTCATAATTCTGAAATCATTTACTTAAAGGAACCAAGTCAAAGCATTAAAGTGGAATGACAACACTCTCAGAAATAGAAGCATTTATAGCAAAATAAGCATAGCTAAAGCTTGTTTCGTGGGTAATGTGTTTAGGTTTAGAACTATGCTATATTAAAAAGCCAGGGAAGAAAAAAATAAAGCTAAAAATAGTGGAAATAGAGGCCATGACTTTTGGAAATAAATGTAGCCATGACTTTTGCTCCCAACAGAATGTTAACAGAGCATGAAGGTCATAAAAATTCACCTTTGATGTATATTTTAATTGCTTGCCAATTTTAATAAAGCATGATAATTAAGTTAATCAGGTAAAAATATTTGTCGATGTGTGGATAGATGATGTTTTGTTGGACTATTTAGTGCTCACTAATGGAAACTATTAATAGTTATATATATGCAATTTAACCTGAAATTATCAGATGCTCTTTACATGAGTTAGAGATGCAAATTTACTTCAGTTTTAATTGTTGGGGTTGCTGTTGATGGTTGAGGTGTAGTGTTCTGTTCAGTTTTATTTTCTTGCTGGATCATCTCTGGCTTTATTGTACACCCTAATAAATTCCAGACTGGAAGGTCTAAAAAAGAAAAGAATACTTTGAGAAAACTCCAAAAGTACTACTGAAACATTTATTAATGCTGCTTCTGAAAAGCTGCCAATAATTTCCTCTGTATTTTTTCAAATCATAATTGTTTACGAGTTTTTTTCTCAAGAGGAATACTTTGTGTTATGTGTTATCATGCATTTTTTCCTGGGATGCATAAAAAATTACAAGCCAAAGAGCAGCAATCTGGAGCATTACACAGTAATTCTCATGAGCTGTTTCATGTTCTTCACCAGACTTTCCAGTTCGGATGCTGTGGGTCTTGTGCTGCTACTCCATCATAGGAAGTATGACAAGTTGAGGGTAATTAAGTGTGTGCCTATTTTTATTTTTTTTTTTTTTAGGTGTACCTAATTAATTAACAAAAATACTAGCTTAGGCTAAGATGATTATGTGGTCATAGGTCTCTAAATACTACATGGAGATAGAAATAAAATGACATGACATGCAGTACAGGAAATAAAGACATAGCAACCTTTAGTGGAGGGAACTTGGAGACGGAAAAACTCAGACCTGAATTGTCCTGCTTCAAATAAAAATTAATGCCCTGTGACATGTCAACACTTCAGACACTTTCTTCCTCAGAGAGTGCAAAAAATCTTCAACCTTCTTCCTCCTCTTCTGATAACTGCTGCTTGTCGCTATATGTTCCCTGCTTTTCTGTAATTGTAGTCTGACTTCTGTAGAAATAATTTTGTAGTACATAAGACAGCATTATTGTAGCAGTAAGGGAACTAACGGACAGTTTCTCTGGCTTATGATCTGCTAAGCATCTTTTTGTTTTAAGCATAAACAGGAACAGAAGATGGAGTTTGTTTATACACAGAGGGAAATCATCAAACTGTTATGTTCTTCACAGTGGATGATCCATTAGGACACAGGAGGGTTACTACTCAGTTTACAGTTTTTGCCTGCAAGTTACGTTTTGAAGATGTAGGGATCAGGATACTGCACCAGATATCCATCCTGATGTCTTTTTTTTTTTTTCCTTCCCATTTCCTCTCACTACTTGGGCTTAGTTGTAACTCTTAAGCATTGTTACTTGTTATTAAGCATGAGTTTTGCAGCCCTCTCTGTGCAGGTAGTTGTCCTACTTTCTGGAAGCCCACTGACTCCTTTCTAAATTCAAACCATGGAGGCAAGCCTAATCACTAAAATTTTTATGTAGAGTATGAGTGAGGACAGGGCACAGGTGCTGGAAAAATGTGTTGGGTGGAGTAACAGACAGCTGTCAGCCTAAATCATCTTTCACACAGTTTACCCAGGAAAGTTAGAGGGGTAAGAAAAATGGAGCCAACAAGCCAGAACAGAGACACAAAGTCATTCATAGAGCCAAAACTTAGAGCACGTACTAACTTCTGAAAATCAGAAGGGAATTATGATAGAAAATTGATATTCTCTGGATTGTGTATAGCTTGGCATGAGTTTTCAGCAGGCTGTTCTCACAACACTCAGTACTGAAATCCCTCTGTTAAAACCCTTGTAGGATAAGCTTGAAGTCATCAGAGATTTATGCCCATTCACGTTCTAAGTACTTTAAATAAGAATGTTGAAGAAATCAGAGTGCTGAATTCCAATCATGTTAAATACTTTGTTTATAAAGTAAGAATCTACAGAAATCAATATATTTTCAATTATAAATTTATTATAGTCTAAAAATTCTGGTGGCATTAAAATTTAAACTTTAGCATTCATTTTAAGTTGCTCTACTAATCTCTTTCAATTCTAAAGAACAGAAAACAAAATATAAACAAAATAATTATTGTATCTCACAATATAAAAGTAAAATTAAGAAATTATATCAAATGATACATTTACAGTCAGTCATTGCAGTCTTCCTTTTGAGTTTACATTCTGTATATTATTTGTTACTATGTCCTGTTGCTTTAATTTCACTGGCATTAAGACTTGGCTGAATAAAGATATAACCTACCTCAAACTGTACGTATTTTAATATGTCAAGTTTTTGCTGCTATTAAGATAAAAACTTTCACTGAAACTCTTAAAACTTTTGCTGAAACTCACTTCCCTATAGCATTTTTTTTCTGAAAGACATCATTGTGCCATATCTAATACTTTTCACTGAATAGCTCCAAACAATCCGACTTTGCCTTGGTGCAAAGATGGATGAAGTAATCTCTCAAGATCCTCTTTATATTTCTGAAAATTGCTTTTGTGTTACTTGGGGGGACGGACCACAAGAATCTGTTCCCAAAATTATACTCTGTGATACCAGTGCACAACACCTGTTGTAAAGATCCCATGGTATTGCTTTCTAAAGGCATCCTTCTTCTAGTAAAACAAGAATTGTGAAAAGAAATAAATGGACTCGGGATAGTTCCCTTTATGAAAGCACTAATGTGAAACTCTGGGCTCATTTCAGCTGAGCCAACTCTTATGCTCAGCTGTTGTTGAAAGAAATAAATATATTTCAGCAGGTCTTTACTCCAGTTAAAATCAAGTTTGTGGGTCTAGACAGCTGAAAGGATTGAGAAAAGGATCTGGAAGATTTTGCTGTGACCTTGTTAGCTGAAATGGGTCCCATGGTGACAGCAGCAAAAAAAATTACCTTTGTTACTCATTTGGCTCTGTGAAGTTAATTGGTGGTCTCAGTAATGGCAAGTATTGTTGTAAACAACAACAATAACAACAAAAAAATTTAAAAAATCAGATTGGACACCGATCATCTTGTCAGATAGCTGTTTTATGTATACAGAAATTTGGAGTATGAATTTTATTTTGTACATCAGAAAATCCAAATATTTTGCTTCTGACACATGGTTGCAGGGTGGCTAGAGCAGTTAGGGACAAGGGTGTAAGAAGCAGAATCCTGTTAGTGATGAGAATGACAGTGCTAACAAAATGATGCTGCTAAATGTAAATACATGCCAGCAGGTGTTTAAACCTTGGTGGTGCCTGCTGTGGAGGCTGGGAAGCTCCTGAGAAATGGCCAGTGCAACCATGCTCAGCATTATGCTCTTGGTTGCCGCAGGGTTTGGGGCATTTCCATTGATGCCAAAGGGGCCTGGCTGGTCTGAGCCAGGTGGTGTTTCTTAGGTAGTGAGACTCCTGCTCCATTGCTGGTGCTGACACCTGGGGCAGCACTGTGAGCCACACTGAACTGCCGAAATCAGGATTTCGCTGGAGGGGACTCAAAAGGAGGCAGGAAGAGGCATTGGGATGGAAGGAATGGGGCTGGCAAGTCCAGAGCTGTGCTTTCTATAAGTCTCCCCTGCAATTATAAAGGAAAAGCCTGAGGTATTTTGAAACTGTGCCACTTCTAGTGAGGTCATGCTGCTCTTGCAGGTACATCCCTGTTGCCTGAAGTCAGATGACAAAGCACAGAGGGTGTTTTGCAGCAATACTGTAGTGCTCAGCTGCCTGTGCTGCTGTGCCCAGAGGAGCTGCTCCCAGTGAGCATGGGGAGCATGAGCAGACTTTTTAACATGATTTTTTTCTTCAGGAACAGTGAAATGAAGATAAAGTATCACAATGTGCAGTTTATGGAGGAACATGCATGGATATAAAAATAAATTATTGTTTGGGGATTTAAAAAATAAAAAGGCATATGTATATTCACCATATTGTTTTATTTTCCCCATCAGGAATGAAAACAAGCAACTTTACAATAAAAGATGAAACACAGACCTGAGCACTGAACTCAGAGTCATCAGCTTTTCAAGGCAGGAAAAGCTGTGCATTTGTGCTATATCTGTCACAGAGAAACCCTACTCTACAGTGAGCATTACCTTATAGTACATAATGTAGATAATAAGAGAGAATAATGATAGAAGTTATGAATCCTCTTGGCTTCAGGAGTCCACAATGCTCTTTAAAAATATGGATAAGGAAAAAGAACATTTTAAAATGGATTTTCTGAACTTCCCAACCTTTTTGATGTCCTGTTATTTTTCTTACAAATTTCCAAACTAGAAAAGAATCAAAGCCCCATGTAGTAAAGACTCTTCTCTGTTTTAAAAAGACCCATTTCATTGTCTGGCTAACATGTCAGCCTATTCTGTTAGTGATTTATATGCTCAGTCTTTGAACAGAAAATGTTGTGAATCAGCTATTTTGGGTATCTAATTTGCCACCAAAGGTGTTTGTCAAAAAATTAGTGGTAACAAAATATCAGGGAAAAAACACATTTTTATTCATGGACAAATTTTGCATGGAAAGGAAGCTCAGCTTCATTCTTGGTATGTAGCACTTTTCTTTACCATTACTGTGAGCAAAAAAATGCTTTGTGACTGGTTCACCTTTGTGGCTTTTAAAAGTACTGGATTATACAGACAGAAAACTAATTGATTTATATATTTTGTTTCTAAAATTTTAATACATGCTCTCTGGACCTTACTTGAGGTCAAGGCGATTTAATTGATAAGTTATCCTTTCAACAGTCCTTAATGCACCAGGTGAGATATTAATATATTTTACATTCCTTTAAAGAGTATCTCTATTTTCTCAGAAAGGCCAAACCCCTTCTTCTAAGGGTACAGTAACCCAGATCTAATTCGATTGTATCTGCTTCTAGTCATCTCTAAAATTGTATCTTAATATTATAAAAATGATCATCTAGGTAATAGCTTGTATCTGTCCCATTCCTGCTAAATCACAGCACTGACAAGGCAAGGTCCACTAAGACTTCATTTTGTCTCTGAGAAACTGACTTCAGACCGCATTGTGAATTAACCCAGGACTCCAATATTCAAGTCTATCTTCTGTCAAATTTTACTGGCCAAAAAGTTTCTTCAAAACCAGTCACAGCAAAATGAAAACCCCAGACGACTGAATCTTCCCAATTCCTAACATTTATAGGTTTAAGGAAAAAAGTGTAGAGGAAGGGGGGCTGCATGAGTAAAGTTTGAAAGCAGCTGAAATCCAACAAAAGCAAAAAAAAAATCTGTCTTCTGTTACTGTCTCCTGTTTCCATGGAAACTGAAGCTGGATTGGCAAAAATGGGTTAAGTGCTTTACAGTGACAGAAGGTAATCACTGTTATTTTATAACATTACTATTGCCAGGGTAAGAGAGGGCTGCATTCTAAGGAGAGGTAGGTTTGCAATGAGTCTACTCCTTGCTGAAACTGTCAGACAAACATGTGGCATGAGAAATTTTGATTAAATATACAGTAAATCAATACAGAAGACATAAGAACTTGAGAAATACTGTGTATGAGAGAACACTTAATCCTAAAGCCAATGAATAGCAAAATCCAGCCATACTTGACTTTTCTAAATATTGAGAAAACACTCAATTACTTGGTAAATACAGGAAAATTATCTATCTATCCTCTTATCCAATGTGCACATTATCCTCAGGGGAGTTTCCTCAGAGAGTCTGCAGCAGCAAAAGTTCTCAGCCTGCATCATTATCTTGAAAATATGTTTTATTGCTCACAGTTGAAAATCTAGGCTTTCACAGGATGGAAAAGTTCAGCCTCAGTGTTAATTTTCCAGAGCTTTACTTATGGCAGTAAAACACTTTTAGCACTTATTTTCTTCTGAGCAAGATAGCTCACAGGAAAAAAATAAAACTCATTTCCCTCAGAAATATTGTTTTCTGAAGCAAGAAACATCCTCAGGTTTTAGGTGGATATTCACAACTGGTAAGAAAAAAATCAGTGAGCAGCATTAGTGGCTTAGAATGGGTGCTCATCAAATGGAAAACAAATGGTTTGTCTTATGGGAACATAGCAAAATATTAATTGTTCAAAATCCTGTTTAAAATTGTTGATGATCATGCCAGAAATGTTTTACTCTGAGAGTCTCACTGTGGATATCATCCCATAGTTAAAGTTACTTGTTACTCCTACTCAAGTACTCTTGAGAGCAGTTCATTTTCCTGAAACATTCCACACACAGCATGCCAACTTATGTTCCTAAGGACAGCCCTCAAGCACCATCAGACTCTTTTCCAGCCCCTTTGCAACGCTGTAGATACCTGGAGGCCCTGGCCCCAAGGTTTTGTGGGTGAGCCCATCCTGACTGGGGTTCCCAAACCATCCCCTGCCCGGGGCTGTCTCACACCACTCTGAGCCTGGCTTGCCTGCGGGATTTAGCGCTACATGAGGGAGCATGAACAGTGCAGGATGGATGAGACTAGTTGAATTTCAGGCAAAAAGCCCAGGGACTGGCAGACCATTCAGAAAATCCCTGTGTGAGTTTTCCTCTAAGTTATTATGGGTATCTGGAACTGTATTTACCTCCACTAAAAAAAAAAATAAAAAAAATTAGGCTGCAGGACACTCAATGGTGGGGTGGCCCCTTTGAAGTTGTTCACGGTGGTGAAAATGCTTACCTGCTTCTGGGGCTGGAGTGAGAGGACCCTCTATTCCAGCAGGAATCACCACCAGACCTGGGCTCCCAGTGCTGGGTTGCAGTGCTGAAGACGGGGAAGGGGGAACGACCACCTTTTCTGCAAGGCTCGAGACAGCAGATTCCTCTGAGAACATGTCTTAAATCAAGTGATATAGAGACAGACATGAAGAGTCTGTGGCTTCCTCTGGGGCTCAGGGATTAGTAAAATAAACGTTAACTTTTCATTCAGCCTCAAGTTCAACAATCTCAGGAGAATCTTTAGAGCTCTGCTTAAAAAAGCCCGAAGTAGAACAAATCCCCTTTTTCTCCTCCGTGTCAGTTGTCAATTCACAATTCTGTGAACTTGAATGACTTAAGCACCTTTTTTCATAATAAAATAGAAGGATATATCAAAATACCATTTCATCTTATATTGAACTCCATATGCCTAATGCACCTGTTAGAAGTTAATTCACAAGATACTTTAACTTGAATTATTTATATTTAAATAACAGTGAAAAATTTTTTCACATCGCACCTAGTTGATTAAAATACTTTAAGAGGTGATGCAAGAATAAAGATGTTAAAAGTTGATATTAGAATTTGTGGCTTTGAAACTGATATATGAAGGCAAAATCTTCTGAAGAAAGGACAGAGAATGGAAGTGAAAGAGTGTGAAGCAAAGTTTGTGAAAACAACCATTAGTAGATTCAGTAAGAGACATAGGCCAGGACTACATAATTGGGTGAAAAGAGGTCAAAAGTAAAGCATGTCAAGAAGGATTTGAAGGGTGAGGTGGAGGGCAACTTTGACTTTATCCCCTGTTTTAGTTCAGCACTAATGCAAAAGTAAAGTGACATGTGGAGCAGAGGAGAGACATGGTCAGGCATTGTTAGGGTAAGGAAAGCATAAGAGGAAAGGAACAGTCAAATCAAATTGAAAGCAAAGATAATTGAAAAAAAAAGAAAGAAACAGTATTGCAACTCTGGACACTGAAGAAAAAGATAGGAGAGTCAGGACCCCAAAATCATGGTTCTTGGAAATGACATTTGTTGTGGGAATGAACACAAGAGATAGAAGTACAATAAAATGAGCTGAAATAGTGATATGGTATGCAGAGTAAATAAGGAGAAAGCAGACAAAAATGGTAAAAGTGAATAACAGGAAAATAAGTCAAAGGGAAAGCATTTGAGAAAAAGAATGAGATTTTCTTTAGAGAATTTCTAGGTGGTTGTCTGAGAATAGAAATAATCCCAAAATGATAAAATTGTCAGTATAAGAGAAATGAGAAAACATAGACTCTGTCAACTCGAAGTTGAAGAGGAAGGATTTATTTTCTGGGGCTGAGGGGTAAAGTAGTAAATTATCTGGTCAAACTAGGTCAAACTGATGAAGGATTGAGATGCCACCTGCCTGTGTGGTTCTGGACAGGTTGTGGTTTGCCTAGAGCAGGCATCCTCCAGCAGCCAGACTGCTGTCTGACCACCATCCACCTGCCTGTCATCCCTCTGATGTTCCTGTCTGCCCCACAGCTGGATGTGGGTGAAGGGCTCCACAGAAAACACCCCGGCACATAGTCCTACCCCCATGGAGGGGCCTGGCTCAGCCATCACTGCCCAACCCTTTCCAAGAAACCTCTCAGGTCAGCACCTCCATAGCATTTCTCAGGCACAAGCAAACACAGTCAACTTCTGCTTTCACTGTCAGTGGTCTTTTCTCTTTGGATTTTAAACCACTTAGTGGATTATATCACTAATTACTCGTTCCTTTCCCTTTCCAGCATGCTTTCAATCCTTGTATCTTCAGTGATCCAGCTGTGTATATCACACTGTAATCAATTCATAGAGACTCTGTTTGTGTGACAAGTTATACAAGGGTGGCTTTACTGGAAAATAAATTTAAAAAAAAAGCTGTTTAGCAGTCTGTCCTAGAGGAGGTAGATTATCTAAGGTTAATCCCAAAAGCATTAACTATGAGGTTTGAAATACTGAGTCCATTTATATGCATTTCTTTCTGTTCAGTTGTATGCTCAATTGGACTCAGGTACCTGTTCCTCTGCAATTTTCACTTTTTAAATCCGTTGTGTGTTGGATCATTAACTCAAGGTGAGACTTGCTTTGCAGTCATTTCCTCTAACCTCACTGCATAAACTGGTCTCCTGGGCAACAGGGCTCATGAACATCCCCGGTTTTAGGGCAGACTTTGTATTGCTCTCCACCTGTGTAGTCATTTACACTGGCACAATGTGAAATACACATATGGCTTTAAATTAAGCCTCATGTAAATGAGAATACAGACTAATGGAGAATGAATGTTTTTTGCCAAGTTTTTTGTTCCTTTGTCACCTGTGTGAGCAAAGCCATCAACAGGCAATATTGTTAGCAGTCTCAATTTTGACCCACACTGAAAAAATGGTGAGAGGAAGAAACGGGAAAAATATGACAGAAGCAAACCTTGAAAATAAACAAACAAAATGTGAACAAACCAGTATTAACAGATACAAGAAAACTTGTAATTGATATTGTATTCTTCTACAGTCAGGATAACTAAAGCACTTTCATGAGATGTTCTTTCACACTTGTGAAAGTTCTATTAGGAACATGAAATACAAGAACTCCCAAGACACACCTATAAACAGATGATGCAGAAACTGAGCTGAGAGGCACCTTTATGGAAGTTAACTTTTCTCATCAGCTCAAGGAATGATATTCAGGTTGAGCACTTTTTGTTAACAGAAATTTCCAGGTGATATCAAGCCAAGGTAATCCATACAGACTTTCAAATGCACTGCAGATGCTGCATAAATAAATATGTGGAAGCTTGTGTTTGGTGGATGGCTAAGCTGGTAGCTGGCACTGGACTACATGTTCGTTTACACACATGGAGGGGTGGCTCTAGCAGAGTTAAAAAGAGACACCACACTCAGATTAACACTTCCCAGGGCATCACATGCAGCCTTTCATGTAATATGGCTCAGCCACAGCACAAGAGGGGATCCTTCCTTCCCTGGCTGGCACTGGGATCAGGGATGCTTCCATCCATGACTGAACAACCTCCCCAGACCTATCCAACTTGGAAATAGAAATTTCACAGCTTTGTTGGGTTTTATTGTACCAAATGTGGAGGTGAATTATTTTCTAGAGATTAAGCGCCAGTACTTCGGCCAGGATAAACTGGCTCATTGACTTCAATGGATCTCAGATGATTGATGCAGGTGTTGGGACCCTGTTTGGTCAAACCTCATTCTGATCATTTCATCTGAATGAATGCAGACTGGAAGGAAGGGCTAGGTAGCATTTTAAATGCAGGAACAGTTAAATTGTCCTGTGTAAGATCCTGTGTGGACCAGCTTCCCACAGGTTGTTTGTGGTTCCCAAAATCTGTGACCTTCCAGGAAAATGTCTTACTGTAGTTTCTGAGTAAATTTACAGAGGGAATTTCCTGAAAGTAAACAAGCTAGGATAAATGCTGCATTCCCAATATTTTCAAAAAGTAGAATGTGGTATACAAATTACACAAATTTTATATAAGTAACTAACTACTTTTTGGATAAAATCATTCTCAGAAGGCCCAGTAAAGACTAAACTCCCACGGAAGGAGATGTCAGTTACCATATCCCACTGCGTATATGGAAGGGTTGATTTCTAATTTGGGTTTGTTTTGATTTGTTTTTTTGTTTGTTTGCTTTTGATGATGAGTGTATAAAATAATTTAAATTAATTAAAAGCACACTAACTGGTTGTTACCTGCAGAAACATTAACTGAAGTCTAACAAATACAATTAAAATGTGGATTGCACAGGTACTGCATGTTGGGACTAAGCAAAAAGTGCTTTTAGAGCTCTGTTTCAGGTTATTTTCTGATGCAGGAAGAGCACAGAATCCATTACCCTAAAAGTGTTGTTTTCATAGTAAGAAAGAAAAAATAATGCTAAAGACTCAACGGTTTAAATGTACACAGGTTCACCGACATTCAAGATGCTTCAATAATTGAGAAGAATGGGAAATCTTGGTTCCTCACCTGTTCTTTCTAAATGAATTTCTGCCTCCTAAATTGAGGGAAAACAATATATTTTGAAGCATCTGCTGTATCACCCTGGATAATTCTGCCCCCTTTGTTAGTTATCATATTTGTACTATATAACAAGTTTTTAAACCTGTAGCAGTAGCTGACATTTTTAAAAGTTGCTACATTTCTCTCTTGCCATTGTAAAATGAAGAAGATCACAAAGGTAAATCTGAAGTGATGTCTAAAAGCAGTCACAGTCACACTGGTATCATAAGGAACTGGTGTTTTGCAAAACCTGAATAATCCCATGATAACACAACTGATTCCTGTTGTAAATGTCTTGGTATATTTTGAACTGATATTAGGATAGTATGGAAGAGTAAATAAAAGTAAAATAGCTTTTGACTATAAAATTAAAGTGTTTTTTTTTTCTTTAAATTCTATTCTTTTATTTTTTTCTCCTGTGGAAGGACTTAATTTTTTTTCTTTTTTTTTTTTTTTTGGTCTGAGTTTTTAATTGTTGTGATATATGTAATTATGATGCACAGGGTTCTGATATTATTTCATGTCTGCTTTATGCTCCTTCCCTTGTGTTGACTTCTAATAATTGTGGAATAGAACTAGTACAAAATATTGTTAAGGGGGATAATTATTGTCTCTAATTTTGCTTTCCATGACTGAGTACAATTTCTGTGATTATTACTTTTGATCAGAGTAGTATCATTATTTAATTAAAAAGCCACTGCATTTTTTAAAAGGCAAACATTCTGTCTGGTGTACTGTGAAAGATTCTTAGTGTTGCAAGAAAAAACTGTACCTGAAAATAACAAAAGTGGCCCTTTTCCTCTTTTTCTCTAAATACCTATTGAAAAAGAACTGGAATCCACTAAGCCATCAAGATTATATAAAATTTGGTGAGGAAGACACCCTTCCACAGCATTTTATTGCTTCTACTCTTACGGGAAAATTGTTAGTAGTATTCTTTATCGGTTTGGATACAGGAAGGATTTCTGACATTTAAAAAACACGAATTACAGTTTTCTCAGTTGTAGCAAAGCATTCAGATTCTACGACAGTGAAGTAGTACTACTAACTGATCTGAATCTAAAAAAAAAAAGAAAAAAAATATGTTTGTTTTTTAATTGTTCTTATGCTTTCCTAATATTATTCCTGTAGGTGATCTGCCTGGCAGGATAAGAGATTGTACTTCTTTTGTAACTGGGCTACCAACTGGGGTAGAATACAGCTGTGATGAATGAGAAAAGTTGTGGGTTCTTTCCCAGCTGGCAGGACAGGTGGAACCACTGTGACATGCAGGACTGTGGGCAATTTATGCCCCGTGTGCCCTTTCCAATAACATTTCCAGGTTTCTGCATTCACATATTTAATTCATAAACATTGAACAGAGTGTGGCAGGCTGGATTGTGACTTGCATTTTGCACTTCTGCAAAGGAAAGGGAAGAAATAAGAATTCTTGTTGTGCCCCTGGAGATGATGTTGGGGTGAGTTGGCATAAATAAATGCTGTGAACTTGCTTATTTGTCCTCCCTCAGTGCACAGGGATAGGAGCGGGAAGACAAGGGCAGATCAATACACAAAGTAAAGCAGCTGAGTCAGGCAAGAAATATTGATATTTACTGTTGGTTTGGGCCTGCAACAAACAACCATTCCTTTCCTTGAAGCCTGAAAAATAGGGAAGGACTCATGCTGTGGAGGTATGTTGTCTCTTGGGATTGCTGTAGGAATGATGTAATTTATGCAGTCTTAAAGGTTAGAGTTTCCTGAAACTTTTTGCTCGTGTTGAATAACACTGTCCTCCACAAGCTGCTGTGGTGACCTGGAAGGATTACCTGGAGGCACTCTCCCAAGGTAAGTCTTTTTTTTAAAAAGGGCTTGGAGGATGTTCCTCACCCTCTCAGAGTAGGTCAGGACTTACATATTTCTTTAGTGCAGGAGCTTCTTCATGTAAAGTGACTTGCTGCTTCCTTGGAGCGGGGAATGGCAAAGCTGACCAGGGAAAGCTTGGTGCACAGCTGAAAACAGCAACAATCCTGAAAAAAAAAAAAAGGCACACCCAATAACATGCAGCTGGAAATATTTTTTTCTGGCACAAGAAGATAGGATGTTGTTTAAGAGGCTAGGTCGTTTAGACATCTCTGGATCTAGGGGAACAATTGAGGTTTGTGCACAGGTGTGGTTAAACATGCAAAAACCACTCTCTGGATTTTACTTCAACAGCTAACCTGAAAAAGACTAGTTTCCTTGTCTGGAGAAAAGGGATTATGTCAACTTCCCCTTCCTGTTGATTGCAACTGCTCCTAAAAATAAGCATTCCAGTTGTTTTCACTATATTTACAAACATCTTTGTGCAGTTAATGAAAGAGTATGAAGGGGAGTCTGAAAGTGTATGGAATGACGTATAAGTAGCAGCAATAGATATATTTTAAATATCTAGGTCTTTGGAGGCTTATGTGGCCAAACTTTCCCTACTCTTAGAGGTTAACCCATAATTTCTATGTATGTTATAGTAAATTAACCATGATCTAAATTTGCTCCCATGAAATCAGTGGGAGTTTTTCCACCAATTTTAGTGGGAACAGGACCGAGCTCTGTAACTATTATTTAATGCCACTGCCTATAGGAAAACTGAACACATTTATTTTGGTTGGAAACAACGTTATATAATAATTCCACCAAATTCTGAGGTTAGCTGGCTGGTAGAAAATACAGTTCTTTGGGGAAAAAGTTGTTCCAACAGCTGTCATTTGCAATATATCACAATGTAAATATTAAAGGAAACTGTCTAGAATAATTTGAGATGCAAAGAATTGCATTTAATCAAATGGGAACTTAAGCACAACATTATGATATACCAACAGGCTTATGTCAAAAAAACTGGCTTGCCAGGGAGTTGTTCACATTAGGCTGTATCATGCCATGGGTAATGCTCAAATTGAAGACTATGGTGGAAGCACCCAAAACACTGAGCCTCAGAAAAGAGCTTGTCCTCATTGCTCACAGTAGGAACAGGAAGTAATTTGTGACACTTTGCTTCCGTGGTGAAGCATCCGTTCCTCTCGCAACGCATGAGCTTTCATTTCTTTCACCAGGGAATGCTGGCGGTGGAGGAGGGCCCACGAGTTCTTCATTGACTCTCATGCGGGCTGGTCCAGGGGCAAACCCTGCTGCTGTGCTGGAACAGGCTCTGTGGCCTCCTTTTGAAACCTGGACATATCTTTCTCCCTCGTGATCTCTAACATAGATGCAAAATGTGAACATGTCACTTAGAGCACCTTGAACATATCTTCAGAGCAAGTACACACCTTACACACAATAAGTAAAAATGATTCCACAAAAAGTTATCTAAGACTATTCAAAAATGTGCAGGCAGCAGATACTTATTATAAAGCAGTGTGCATCACATTTTTGGCTAAAGTTGAAATAATATATATAAAATTGGGACAAATGCACAGAGGTACATGTGCAAAATTTCTCTTTGTGTCCAGAGATAAGTATCTGACTGAAAGCTGTCAAAATTTCAAGAGTGCTCAGTCACAGACATAATAATACTGTGCTTAGCTGTGTGATGAAAATTGAGGTCGGGGGTCTGATAAATCTCAGTAGATGTTATCCAGGGTAATAACCTTGACGAACCAACTTGTTTTTAACATGGTGCATTCATATCTAGATGTGGTGTATCCAGGATATCATTTGGACTATATGAAGAAATAAAAGTACAGTCTGCTCAAATACTATTTATCTCCTGACAGATTCATAGGCAATGATCTAGAGAAGGCTGGTGGTACACAAAACAGATCTAAACATCTAAGTCTCTGCTGTTTTTCTTCTTTCTGACTGTGTTTGTGACATAAGACCAGTTTCCCACCAAGGCACAGAGCTGTCATGAGTGGGCTGACCTGGGTGCAGGGCAGCAGTGGGACTCCTTGGCCCCTGGGTGAAACCACAGGCATGGAGCTCCTGGAGTGGTGGGAGAGAGAGGTCAAGGAGTCCAGCCCACCCTATCTCCAATGAGGCTCCGTGTCAGTGGATCAATGCTGAAGGAGGAATCTTGTCCTCTGCTATCATATTTATCTCCCCTTGCACGCTGTGCTAAAAAGCTGTTTTCATGGCAATCTTATGATACACTTACCTTGGTGAATCACTATCTCAAGTGTTCCAAATTATATATTTGAAAGTGGTGGAAACTAAAATACTTTGCTTCTGTGCACTCTGTGTTCCTCTACCAGGTACCAGAAATTCTGACCTGTACCATTTAAAGGCAGAAGTATTTTTCACTCTGTACAAAAAGGACTAATACTTGGAAATTTTGCTCTACAGTTGCCCACATGACAAAGTAGGTAGCTCTGCTGAAACACTTTGTTTAAATTAATCATATAACAATGATAATCCAAAAAAAAAAAACTTTAGAAAATTCATATATGACAATTTATATCTATGTTTATATTAATAATCTTCAGTCTCCCTCTTGTAAGAGGAGACTTACATTTCTAAACGAGCCTGGAAGAGTTTGCTTTGAAAAATAAATATTCATGTTTCAACACAGTTTTTGTTGCACATCTGGACAAGATATTTTGCACACACACGTGAGTAGCCATGCCATCTGCTCTCCATCATGGTACTTATCCCAACCTGAGGCAGATTATCAGAAGAATAGCGCCAAGGCTGGGCTGAGATTCTGACAGAAGATGAAGCCCTACATGCCACCATCCTCCTATGAAACTGCTGTATATGTGTGTGTATGAAACATCCCCATTTATAATATACCTCCTCTGCTGATCTGCAAGGGCTTTACTCAGTGAAGGAAGAAAGACGTTGTGTGGAGTGACTGGTGCCTAAGGAAGGGACAGTAAGGCAAATGATCACTATGGTCTTCCTTGCCAACATGGGAGAATAGCTGCCATTGAGCCACCCGTGTTTGTTGTGGCAGTGAGAGGGATCCTAGACAAATCCAACCTTGCACAGACTTCTGCTCTGCTACTGCTATGACAACTGTTCATCCAGGGCTATCCAGGAAGCAGAAGGCCTTAAAGACTTGGTTACCTCCAAGGTTTTCCTCTTCTTTCCTCCGAGGCCAGAAAAGCTTATCTTCTGTAGCCAGCAGATTTGATAGGAAAAAACGAATATTTACATTCACATCTGAATACTTTCATTTCCACATGAATATCAGTATTTCTAGGAGGGACAGCACCTCCACAATACCAATGATATCTGAAAACTACCTGCATGAATAATAGCAGAGAGATGATCAAGACAGAGACATAATCATGCCAAACTGATACGTAAGGAAGAACATACGGAAGTATTTGTAAATTACTCTTTTCCTTATATAGCCTAGCTGCACAACATTTCTGTCATACGTTTACTATTTATAAAGCTTTGTAGAGGATTCCAGTCTGTGTTATACTGTCTCCCTGTAGTTTGAGAAATTATATATAAGAGCATAAATACAGACTATATTTTAAGAAAGAGGCAAAGAGCCAGAGGAAAGGTTGAGCCTTCAGCCTGACTTCTGCATTTAATGATGTCTGAGAACTTGATTTATCAACCTTAATGTTACATTAACAAAAGCACATAATTTCCTAGGATGTTCTTATCAAATTTGAGAGAAAAAAAAAAAAAGAAAAAAGAAATGAAGAAGGTCTGAGTGTAACAGCATTGTGAATTCTTTCTTCTGTTATCTTGCATTGCTTCTACAAAGGCAGCCAGATTGTGCTTTGTAGCTTCATTGTCCTATGAGCTTGGAAGGAAGATCCTCTGTTCAGCAAAAAGCAGTTGTTGCCCTGGAGTCAGAAGAACATAATGGTTTTCTCCTTAGTGTGTTGTGCCATTTGCAAGGAATGAAGAAAAGATCAATCTCTGATTGCTACCCATGCTCCAACCAGTTAACCAGAGGAGGTAGACAGGCACTTAGGAGTAAGGATTCTGGGTATAGTGTGTGACAAGCTTTAATGTATCAAGGGTGCACATGAACCTCCTCAGTCAGACAGGCTTTCTCTTAACTGTAGTGACAAGTGTTTGCACATTAGTAACTCTTACCACTACTGTGGCTTCTAACATGGGGTCAAAGTTTCCCTCAAAACATAGATTCATCAGTGTTGTAACCCTTTGTGATTTTGTTTTGATTTTATCAAATTCCTCCCTCAGGATAAAACAAAATCACTAAATACAATGACAAAAATATATTAAAAAATAATCGTGCTCAATTCTGAGATTTCCTAGATTTTAATTTCTCTGTGCAAATGACCTTTTTCTTTTGAGGTTTACTTTGTGTTTAAAATAATAATGTTTGAAAATCAGTTAACTATCAAACTGGCATATTTTCCTCCACAATTTCCTCCACAATCATGGTAGCTTGTAGCTAATCTACTGATCTTCCTGAAGAAGCAACTGAACATTTTACTCCCTGAGATAAATGGGATTCCAGAAGGTTAAATGCCCCACAGGAGACTCCACGTTCAGTTCAAATTTTAGCTAGTAAACATCAAGCAGAAAAAAAAAAAACAAAAAACAAAAAACAAAAAACAAACTTGCCAACTTTGGTGCGAGATTAATCCACTTATCTCCTAGTTATTTCACAGCCATTTCTTGCTTCCTCCCTATTGATTCACTGCATGTTTGAGTTTTCCCTATGCTTTCTTGGAGTCTGAATGCTCTGAAGAAGGGAAGCCAGGAATTTCTGATAAGTACTCAGGTCCCTGATTACAGACTCTACAAAGCACATCTGTCTATTTTACATTTGCTATGTATAATTTAGCTTATAAATAGCATACTTGTTTATATGCTGGACTTCTTAATAATGGTTCAGGGGAAGCTTCTTTATGTTTTAAGCTGGATGCACTTTTATAAGCCAGCGAATATGAAAGCAAAAAGATATTGCATTTCTGTTTCATCATGTATGTATTTCATCCATATTTTTCTCTTTCAAAATATTTTTTGTCATTAAACACCAACTCCTCCGTAGCAGTACTAGATACTGATTATAAACGTGACATGCTCTGCCAGCTACAGGAAAAGCCCTCTACAAATCCCCCTGAACTCAGCAATGGTAAACTGAGGTCAGCTATGCAAAACTTCTGCCTGAGACAAGCTGAGGTAACCATGAAGTTCTGTTGCACTTCTTTACTCTTGGAAATGGCTGTTTTTCTTGACATCTGCACAACTGCAGACCAAAGTAAATATGCTACTGTGAGCTTTAAAACCTGATTAGCTCTATGTCCGATTTGCCACTGTCAAGGCAGACCACCTGTGTGGGCAGAAGAAGTATGTTGCCGGCAAGAACTGGTTTAGTTTTAGTGGGAAAGTATTGATTAAGCTACAAATAGTGGTAGACATTGATTTGGTCCCCAAATCAAAGATAACTATGAATATGTACACATTTTCCCTCTCTCCCAGTAGATTTTCTGCAAACATGTCAGTACCTTTAAGGAGTGTTTAAAATACCAGAAAGTGTGTGTTGCGATTACACATTCTGGAATATTTCTACAGCCACTCTACCTCCTTTAGTAACCACTTCCTTAAATCCTGCCAGCATTCCTCAATATAACCCCCAAAATATTTCTCACCTTGTCCACTCTGAATGTACATAATTTTCCAACGTGCTGTACTAATTCTGATGAAATAAAGAAGAATTTTCTTACCTTTTATTGAAGAAGGAGCAGGCATTTTCTTGCATGAGGCATGTTCTCAACGATATGGATAAGCAGGGACAATGGATGTTATTACTATTGTCTTGAGGAGATAAACACTTGAATTCCATCACTAACACCACAGTGTTACTCTCCCATTTTACATATCATCCTTCCAGCTGCTGTCCTATCTATAAACTCTTCACCTGCTGTCTTCTGCTTTGCTAGATTGAGAAAATATTACAATATCTTCAACAGAACGTCACAGGCTGACTCTCACTTCTGTTTTTATTGAGCTGTACTGTAAGGTCTTTGTGAGATGTGGATTGAAGGTGCAAGAGGAAGGGATGGAGCAGGGGGGAGGTTAGGAAGTACAGTTCCCACTGCTGCTGTGTCTGCAATAATTAAAGGGTTAAAAATTGTAGCCCCTTAATTTCATTTTAGTGGGATTGCGATGGTGTGCAAATAAACTTGTTTGCCTGGCAAAAAGCTGAAGTCCATGTTGTGTTATCACAACATTCTTTTCAGGAATCGAGCCAAAAAGATTTTGATCAGATGCTTCCCAAAAATGCAATGCAAATGTAAAGGGCTGACTTTACACCTGTACTCATTAAGTCTATACATTTGTTGTAGGCTTTTCCTGTTTTCTGCTGTAGCACCTTGCTCCTTTCAAGCTCAGCTATCAGACACTCTGCTCTGTGTTAACCTGTATTTTCACATCCATTTTAGAATACATAGGCCAGAAACTTCCTTTCCGGAAAACAGAACTAAAATTCAGCATCATAGAAGTACAAAGGTCAATGCCATTATCAACAGATTCCTGTGAACTTTCGCAACTCATTTTGGGATGCACGGCAACTCCAAGTGACCCTCTCTTCATAAAGCTAGTGCGAAATTATGACCTTCTGAAACTTCCTCTACCCTTGCATGCAGGAAAGCTATTAACTTGTGCAGAAAACAAGTATTTATATCCACAGTTGAGGATTTAATGTAACAGGTCTGTTATTTCAGAGGTGAATTAAACTACTTGATTTTAAATTGAAAGCAGCAGTATTATGTAATGCTTATTAGCCTTCAAATTTGTGTTGGAAAGAGGTATTCATGAGAGCTATCACCTTTTTCACTGCTCTGATTTATTCTAACATTGGCGTCTCTGGAATTAGCAGTAAATATGTCCTTGGCAGTTAAATTGTATGAGTTGCTGAGCACTACGGGAAAGAGTCAGAACACCTTCTGCTTCCCTTGTCTCTAGTGCAAATTGACAATGATGTGTCACCCCTTGCATAGCTCCCTGGGTTGCAGGGCTGGGCTTATAGTGAATTCACAGGGCTTTTATGATGCCTTGATCCAGATCATCAATAAAAAGATGCTAAAATTTGGTGAGAGGTAAGAAAAAGAGACAACAATACCACAGGCTAAATCCTGAGCTTGTGTGAGTTAGCAAGGCACAGCTGATTCCAGTGAGGTTGTATCAATCTATCCCTGCTAAGGTTCTGCTTTGAAAATTTTAATGGCTATCAATTCAGATGAAATACTTCAGATATATTGCTAAATAATGGCTTAGATGCCACATAAAGAAACAATATCATGCCACTTATTATTCCATTTAAAAACCATATAAGCCATGTGTGAGAAATTAAATCTGTCACCCTGGGAAAGAGTTCAGACTGTCAAAATGGTAATAGAAATGAAATTCAATTACCTGTTTTCTATGCTACCCATGGTAATTCCCTGGAAAATATTAAAGGAAATTTAAGAGGAGATTATATTGTAAAGTGTTTTCATAATATAATTATTGTTTTAATTACTTTAAGGAAAATGTGTGCAATTCTGCAGAAAAACAGCTGAAAGTGATAAGAACTGCAGTTGTTTGTCAGGCTAAGATTAACTGACATTGACCATGGCCATCATTGCTGTGACAGCAGCCACATGCTCTCTTCTGCAGATTTTCCTCAGCCTCATCCTTGCTATGATTGATAGTCTGGGAGACTGAAGGCAGGGATGAGACTTATTCTAGGTTTTCAGTTGCTCTGTAGAAGAAGTAAGCCAGCAGGGAGGTATCTTTAGGCCATTCTTCTCTGAGCAGACCCATTCAGCTCTGCACCCTTTCCCTGCCAGAGCTGGCCCAGTTCCACCCTAAGTGTCAAGGTCCCTAAGGTGACAAACACTCATTGAAGGCCCAGCCTGGTAGGAGCAGGCCTTCATTTTCCTGTGCGACCTTTCCAGCTATGCAGAATGGATGTCAGAGCCTCTCCTTGGCTCAATTTTATCACATCATGAGGGGTGGAATAATTCAATAGGAGGTAATGTGAGAGATCATTTCACAATGTAGCTGCAGAGTAAGCTGTAGCCCACAGGTTAACACTGCAACCAGGGATCACAAAGAACTGAACCTCAATGTGTTTGCTAATCATCGAGCTATTTCATAAGGGGAAAGAGAGGCTCAATATAAGATGTGAAATGGACAGTTGTCTAGGATTTAGTGTCCTTTGTAGACTTAGCTCTAAAATAGATAAATATTCTGTAAGTAAAAGTCAAGGAGAAAACGTGGTTATTCTACAAAGAAATTAGAATTCCTCAAGGCAGAAACATTTAGAAGTGAATGATGGTGTAAGGTGTTTGTGTCACGGAAGAGCTAATACATTTTTCCAGATCAAGTTTATACAAGTGGAAAAAAAAGACAAGACAACCAAAAGGAAAAATGAGATCAAAAAGAGGCCTTTACATGCTGGTGCTCTCAAAGACTGATGGTATTTCCTATCCTATCACAACTAAAAAAGTTTAAACCAGCACTGAAAACTTCTTATATTCCACATGTTAAGAAAAATACCAAGAACAATGAATGCTTCACTAAGTGTGGGATAAAACATGCTGGTGTGAGTTTGTGGTTATATATTCACAATCTCCTTAATGAACCGCAAGATTTTCTTTTTCCTTCCCAGATCCTAAGTGGGAACAAATTGGAAGTTGTGGTAGAGATTTTAAGGGGACATTGTGAGTTGTGTGTGCAGTCTACCTGGTGGAGAGACAGCGTTGGGTGGCTCCTTGCTCTCTGGAGTCTGATCTTTGAGGCATAACCTCAACTGAAGGCTACAGAGCAGCACACAGGGAGGCCAAGTAGCCCATGTACCTGAACCTGGTTTGCCTTTGCACCACATCCTGCTAGAGGACCTGACCTCTGAGTGAGCCCATGCTGAGATCTGCAGGACTTGGCAAGGCTTTTTCTGATACTTCAGCTAAACTGTTTCCAGCTTGCTTGTAATTTCTCTGCTCCTCTAAAGCCTGCAGCATAGTGGTACTATAATTATTAATTGCCTTCTCATCACCATCAAGAGTCTTGGTGGTACTTGGAATAAACGGATAATGTTCAGGGAACCTGCGTCCTCCTCAAAACTAGCTGTGAATGACAGGAGGATTCTGTACCGTGAAATGAAGCCGGATGCATCCTTTATCCAACCTGAACAGGCTAGTGTGGTATCAGGAGCAGTCCAGCCACAGCACAGTGTCTTAGATAACTAGCCTGGCAGACAGGCTATGCTAATAAGCCTGAGCATAGCTCTGACAAAGCTGATTTCAGTTTCACAGCTAGTATTGCTGAGCTCTGCCACACAGTGCTGTGAAGATGTATTGTTTGCCCGGGGCTAGCTTGGGGCAATACACATGAGACTGCACTGTGCTAGGCAAGTACACTTCTCCCTCTCTTTGTGAAAGTTGCTGAACTTCTCTGTATCTCAGCTGCTTCATGGGTGAGATGAAGGGTCTTGGAAAAGGGTCTAATTTTATGTTTTTTGGCTCTTTCTCTAAGTGTGGTTTGCATTTCCCTGTTACCCGGTCTCATGAGAACTCAGAGCACAAGCACTATTCAGGGCTGAGTTAAAGTGGTCAGTTCGGATAAAGAAACTTTCACTCTGATAATATACCTATAAAGTAGTATTTATATAGAGCTAGATCATGTCCTCAAGGCATAAACTTGTATCCAGAAGAGTTTTTCTGACACAAATTGAATGTACTCTGATACTTGGCATACAGATTGACATGGAAAGTGCCTCAAAGGCTGCTGCATCTTGCCTCTGGCTGCACCCTCCCTCCTCAGACCACCCTGCTTCCCAGTAGAGCAATTTTGATGCAGTCCTTGGTTTTCCCCAAGAACTTGGGCTACAAGCCCATTCAACTCATGTGCTACATGGGAAAGCTCCTTTTTCCTTCCCTTTTTGCTGTGATCAGGTGGACAAATCAAGGCAGAACTAGTCCTGTGTGATCAAACAGTAGAGCTATACTGAAAAGGTCCAGAGAAAAGAACAAAGTACATTAATTTCCTTTCCAAAATGAGAAGCAAACTCAAGATCTTACTGCTGAACTGCATTACATAAATAAAGCTGCATGGTTGTAGCTCCCTTGTTGTCTAAGCCCTCATATCAATGAAGTGTTCTAAGAAATTAAACAGGAGAAAAACAAGGACTGCAACCAAGTAAATCTAAAGCAAATCCTCACATCTGACAAGATGTGATCCTCACAATACAGTAAATGTGCCTTCAGCTTGGCTATTAAAAATATCTTTATGTATTTTGCAATTTGGAAAAATAATAGCAGCAAGGCTCTTCAAAGACCTCTAGCAAGGTTTTAAGTACGGCCAAGGAACTCGCTCTTTGTAAAGCAGGAGTCAGCAGTACTGAAGACTGATTCTCTTTTCTTAATATAAAGTTAGTGCAGCTTTACGTCTCCAGCTCCAAGTGAGTGAACAGTGCTGAAGACAGTTATTTAATGGACCAAGAATTATGAGAAGAGGAGTCAGAATAACCTCAGCTATCATAAAGGAACAGAAACAGAGAAACACATTAATTAGAAGTTAAAATACATCTAAGTTCATATTCTAGTTTATATTTCAATATTGAATTTCACACAAGAGTTTTACTATTTTCATTTTGGGACTTTTCTTATGACCTTGGAAGGTCTTTGGAATTATCCAAGTTTAAATTAGATTTAAAAACCTTTTCATTTCAGAAACTCTCTAGCATGACACATTTGGGTGATATTATGCATTGAATGTGCTCTTCATGGTTGTATCTGTTTCAGGTGTTTTTGATCATGTTTTATGAAAGATTTCCTGGGTGTAGTTGTATTTCTTACAAGCCTAGCCCTTAGATACTATTGTGGGAATGCTATATGATTTCTTTTTAAGAGCATTTCAAGATGAGATTTTAACTGTCTCTTTTTTCAAGACATAATTACACTATGAAAACTACCAGGACATTGTAGTATGTGTCAAGCAGGCAGACTTCTATGAATTCATAACAAGTACCTTTACATCTTACACATCCAAATGATAAAAAGTGCCAGCAAAGTGGCATCATGGTTTACTTGTATAGAATATTCAAAGCAAGAAAATTGGCAATATACTTCCATTTCCCAAGATTTTGTCAGGCCACTTCTGGCTGATCTCAAATTTGTTTTCTAGTGTTGATGCAAATTTGTGAAGTGATGGCATGCCCATCAGACTACATATGAAAGAAAACATGACAGCCAGCACAATAAACTCTGTAGAAGGTTAATGACCTGTACTATAAAAATATGGACATTTTCTTTGCTTGAGATAGTTAAAGTCACTCTTGCATTAACACTTTTTACCCCTGCAGTTAGCTGAGACCTCCCAGTCTATAGATTAATGGTGTTCTTTGTCATTTTATTATTACTAGGTTATTCCAACTATCTGAGCCCTTTGATAATACGCATGACTTCATTAGTCCATCTTTTTATTCATCACTTTAATTATTACTTTAGTTAAAAGTTCATGGAAATTCATGGAAACACATATACACGTGAGCAATTCAAGAAGTGAATGCCTTCCACTATGAAGAAGTTATTAAATCAAGTTCCAGAACTTTCAACTTATGAAAGACAGAGAAAAGAGAGAAGGTAGAAATTGGTAAAGAAGAATTTCTGGGAAGATGCCACCTTAACAATGTCTTGGTGAAGTAACAGATTTTGAAGACTCAGATCATGGAAAATGCATCAGAAGTAGCAGACAGGCATGATCAAAGGCATGATTTTGGGAGAGGAAAAGGACAACATTAGTTGTCTATGAAATCCTGTCTCACAATCAATGCAAAATACCCCACTAAAATGCCATTTCTAGTTTTTGTTGCTTAAATATTCTGCCAACTCTAAAAGGTAAGGCTAACACTGAGTTTCCTATCAGTCAATGATCTGCAATATATAGAGTTAAAAAAAAGAAGAAAGGGAAGTAATGGATGTTAAATCTGCAAGTGAGCTTTCCCATCTGTAACCCAGCCAGATCTTCTGCCCTACTGCTTGTCATTGTACAAAACCGTACATGCAGTGTAAGTGCAACTAGGGCTTTACTGATATTTATTAAAGATAGATCTGTGTTTTGTGCTTTGCACAGATACAGACTTTCAACTGAAATGACTTGTCAAAGTTGAAATTATATTATAAATTAATTCTAAATGAGAGAAATGTGCTTGCAAGCAGAAATAGTTCATCTGTGTTCCCTGTTTTGTTTCAAGTTGCTATGAAAATGTGTTTGTTTCTTGATTCACATTGGTAAACAGCAGGTGAAATAATCCACAAAGAGTAATTTACTTAATGAATTCTGCCAGTCTTTTCTCTGTTGCCTGTGAATTGCCACAATTATATGAATTCTAAAAATCGTTCATGATTTTAAACTATTTACATTTTTCAACAGTTTACTTAAATAATTCTTGCTCTGTATGCCAGTAAAACCAAAATGGCAATACGGATTACAACTGCACCTGTAAAGAGGAGTTCATTAAAATGTATAGGATGACTCTTTTTTTTTGAACACTTGTGTGTTTTTTCCTAGGGTATATTTGTATCTTGGATACGCTTTAGTGAAAAATATTAAATGCAGTCCATTCAACCTGAAACTACCTCAGATATTGCTCTGACGGTGTGGCTGTCATGAAACCAATGTCAACAAAGGCCAACAGCCCAAATGTCTGCAGAGACATCCAGGCAAGATTTCTGAGCTTTATCATCTTGCCCTTGGCAGTCAGCCTAGCCAGGGTAAGGCTGGTTCAGATAAACAAGACATACACTTTGTGTGCACCAGTTCACATAAAGTCACTCTGAGCTAAATCTAAGCTCAAGCAAAAATGAAGAAATACGCTGAATTGCTCTGTCCCAGAAGTAACCCTGTGTCTAAGTCTCAGAAGAGCTGGAGACTAGACTGAGCTTTCTTTTTTGTGCTAGGCTTGTCTTAGTTAAATCAAAACTATTAAACTATTACTGAAAATCATAGGCCTTCTTAGAAAGAAATCAGGAAGTGTAGTTAATATTTTTGTTGTTAAAACTGCTATTTCCTCTTACACAGCCTGGCAAAAGCAGGGTAGCGCAGCATCTGGAAGCATCCCAGGGGAATGCGCTCTGAAGAGCCACCTCCTTGAACATGGTTTCTATACCTCTTGTTTAACTACTTCACATACTTGTTTTCCAGTCATCATAGTCACATTAGTTCATAAATTAAAACACTGGCAACACAGAAGACTTTTATCATACTTGTGCAGACAGTTATTAGCATATTTACCATGGCCAAATTGTTTCACTTGATTTATTTTAAAGTCAGAAACAGTTTCAGCAAATACATCAGAATTCCAGCTCAACAAAATAAAAATTTATAATATTCTGAATACATTATGTGTATCTATCCATCCATTCACCTAGAACCCAGTTCTCCGAGGCTGAGCGATGCTTTAGGTTTGAATTTCCCTGTTTGCATTTCTCCAAAGGTAAAAAAGATCTTTAAAAAAGCTCTGTGAGTCAAAAGGGTCTATTTTCATCCAGCGTTGAGAAGGGAATGCTGATTCCCTTAAGTACGGAAATTTGTATATATTAATTTACCACTTAGATCTGTGTCTCAAGCTTTTCTTGCAGATACTCCAGCACCTATTTCAGTATTAGTCTTACCACTTGTGTTTTGCCCTCTAGGCCTCCTACTACTTTGCTTTTACAACTCTTCCTATTTTTCATGTTAACATTAGGAATTTCTACTGCCTTGAAGTGCATTCAAAGCTCTGGGTTTTATTTCACTAGTGAGCCCTTCTTGAGAGAGGGATATTATTCAATTTTTAGCTCTGTCTATTGTAGGGAGATATGGTATTCTATTTTTCACCCATGTACGTATATACAGTGATGAGGGATTTTTTGCTTTTTGAATGAATATAGTTTACTGGACCTTTTGGTCTTCTATTACACTTCATCACAGAAAAGCAAATCAGCAGGTGAAAATAAGGAAGTGGTTGGGGAAAAAAGGCAACCCACAGGGCAGTCAATATCTTGATGGAAAGATTAGGGGCAGACAGAAGGAGTGAAAACAAAAGGGATAAAAGAGAGGGGCCTGGGACCAAAAACAATAATAATAAAAAAAACAACCAAAAAACGTCTCTGCAAGGTGAGATAGTTGCTTTACCAGCAACCATGACTGGTCTTCTTACCACCTTCAACATATTCTCCATAGCATCAACAGAGAGCTCATGCATTAGGGACACATTCAACTTTAGTCCCTGTTCAGACTGGGAACTTTTCTTGTGTTTTTAGAGGCTTTTCTAATGTGGTTGAAACTAAGCAAATGCACAATAGCTGGTTGCTTTGACGCCTGAATTCTGAAAGGACCAGAGTTCTTTCTTTATATGCAAGTAGGCTTAAAAAGTTAGGACATAGGTCAGGTACAGAGACAAAGTGCTGAAGTGCTTGAACTCTTTAACGCCACTGCAAGAAGTCCTTGAGGGGCACTGTTAGGTGGAAAATCGTATGGGCTCCATGGCTACAGTGCAGATAAATACCTGTAGCCCCATGTCTCTTACTTTTTAATCCTTCCTTCCTTCCTTCCTTCCTTCCTTCCTTCCTTCCTTCCTTCCTTCCTTCCTTCCTTCCTTCCTTCCTTCCTTCCTTCCTTCCTTCCTTCCTTCCTTCCTTCCTTCCTTCCTTCCTTCCTTCCTTCTTCCCTCCCTCCCTCCCTAAATTTTCTACATGGGAGTTTGTCTTTTCTTCATGCTTCATGTGTTTACACTGTGCTTTGGAAGCCAAAAGTGCATGTGGGTGGCAGAGACAGCTGTAGGATAGTCTTCTCCATCCAATCCATGTGACGGACAGTGCATCCCACCAAGTTGCCTATGTGTGCAGCATGGGTAGGTGGTGAGCAGGGCTTGGATGTGGGCTTGGATCACTCAAATGGGTAGTACAGGGAAAATCAGAAAGGCCAGTGAACTTGCTCAAAGTCATGAGGAGAGCTGGAGGTGGAGGAGGAATAGAGCAAGTATCTACCAGGGTATCTGTTACGCTTGGATTGTCCTTCCTTACTGTGACAGGAAAAGCACCAGGGTCTGGGACTCAGTGAGACAGAGAAGGCATTCAGAAAGTTGGGACTTGAATAGTGTATATGTGTGTGTGTTTGTGTGTGTATGCATAAACATATCTTTCAAAAATTACAGAAGTAAGCACATATAAATTCCAATCTTCTGGTAAGAACTTTTTTCTCATAGAAGGACACATAAATTTAAAACTTCAATTTTCTGAAGCTAAATGTAGGCAAGCTGAAATGTAACCAAGCTGCAACAAATAATGCATTAGTAAACGAATACAGTTTTCATGCAATTGCAGTCATGATGAAGAATAATGCACTCTGATCCTGTTGTGGCCTATTTCTGTAATAAATTATAGAAACTGGTTTTCCATCTTTATTTTTTTCCTAGACTTTGGAGTTTTTTAAATCTTTAGAAACATTGTACATATAACTAGTAATGTGTAAAATATATCTACATTTACCCACATAACTTTGGAAAGCTTTGTTTTTCATTCTTAAACAATACTGAATCTGGTCATTTATAGAAATTCATGAACATGTAGTTCTTGTAGACTGGGTGAGTAATGCTCCTGAGATGCTTATGAATTATATTGCCACTCTCTCATAGCTGTCCTAAAATTCTTTACTGTCTTACTTCACTGTGCTCTGGTCTGCAAATCGTAGCCAACCTCAGATTTTATAGGTATATGTTTTTATATTTAATGGTAGTTTTATTGTTATGTTTATTTTATTGTTGCCCTATATTAAATCTCATTGTATTTAATTTTTCAAATGCTGTTGAAGCTCATCAGAAGCATCTCATACAATTACTCTTCTTATTTGATCAGGGACTCCTATTATTAGTAGTCAGACAAACGGAGAGATGTCAGCCTCCTTCCTTCTATGGTTATTCATGCAGTCCTTTTTCATTCTGTGAAGGAAGAGAAAGTATCTACCCACTGCAGATGGAATAGAGAAATCCTAAAATCTCAGAATTAAAAAAAACAAAAAACAAACCTCAAAACTTTGAAAAATAAAATGAGGCATATGCTAAACTTAAATGTCCTAGTGAGCCTAGTAAACTTACATTCAGCATCTTGAGCAAATGGCCTCTCTGGACTGCTAATGGCATTTCTGGAGCCAGTTTGAAAAAAACAGGAAATTTCCAAAGCAAAGGAGAAGCCTATTTTCTTTTTTTTCTTTTTTTTTTTTTTTTTAATTTATTTTTATTTTTTTTTTTATTTAAGGGAGAAAGGATATTAGCAAATATAAAGAAGTGTTTATCTTTTGCAAAATAATGAACTACTTTGTAAATGCCTTTCCATACCTGCCTCACTCTACAAAAGCCCTACTAAAATTTGAGGAACTACTGACTGTAAGATATAGTTAAAGCAAAAGAGAGTAGAAAATTATTACAAGAAATGAGGTGTTAATGCTAAACAGTTTTAAATTCAAGAAAATGAATTATCACAGGTAGTAGCAATGGAAGATTTATCTATTTATCCATGCATTCGTTTAGCTTCCTTTTGAACCTTGAAGCTAAGACTGAATGATTTATGAGACTGAAAAGGCAGAATATTTCTTTCTGAAACCTGTAAATTCTGAGCATGCAACAATTTGTATGTGCAAAGCTATAGGGTCTTGCACACAAGTACAAGTGTGCAAAACAAGCACTGGCATCTGCCATATTCTGTTTCTATTAACATGTGCTCAAAAGTCCAGCCTGGGAGGCCTTTGAAGATTCAGACTGTCCAAATGGCAAATAATTAAGAAGTGTGACAGTAAACACAGAATCACAGAATGTTAGGGATTGGAAGGGACCTCAAAAGATCATCTAGTCCAATCCCCCTGCCGGAGCAGGAACACCCAGATGAGGTTACACAGGAATGTGCCCAGGCAGGTTTTGAATGTCTCCAGAGAAGGAGACTCCACAAACCCCCTGGGCAGCCTGTTCCAGTGCCCCATCACCCTCACTGAGAAGAAGTTTCTTCTCAAATTTAAGTGGAACCTTTTGTGTTCCAGTCTGTACCCATCACCCCTTGTCCTATCATTGGTTGTCACCGAGAAGAGCCTGGCTCCATCCTCATGACACTCACCCTTTGCATATTTATAAACATTAATGAGGTTACCCCTCAGTCTCCTCTTCTCCAAGCTAAAGAGAAATTTCTAGGAACATATTAATACAAAGCTTTCCCCTGCCTCATCCCTTTCCAAAACACAATTAAAAGACTTCCAAGGCTTTAAAATGCTTGTTTTTAAAATGTCAGAGAAACTGGACTGTTGCATCTATCAGATACTTCATACCAATAGGGTGTGAATTCTTATTTATGCATAAAGGAATATAATCAGAGGAGAGTAGTTTTATGTGATTCTACATATACATAAACCAGATCTCTTAGAAACTAGCCTTGCAAGCTTCTTTCATTCTCTCCAGACACCTCCTCTAGTTTCCCTGTCTTTGTTTGGAATAGCCTCACATCCCAGCTGTCCTTCATCAGGTCTCTCTCCTTCCCTGATAAAAACATATCAACAAAAGCTTTCTCTTGCCCTTCAAACTTCTGTCTTTGCCCAAGACAGAATGACCATTAGCCAAGAAGTGAGGACACAGCATGTGGCCCAGTACATCACAGCATACCATTGCCTTATAAAAAGCCCCTCTGCAATAATCACTCTTTTGCTATTTAAAAATTCAAAGCAATGATATACCTATGTGAAAGGCGACATATATAGTACCTATGTGTGGAATTACTCAAAATCTTAGTTTATTTTGTCTTTGCTTGTCAAACATCAATTCTGTTTCTCCTCTCTGCTGCCCCACACACCAAAGAGGCATCCTGACTCGCGACAGTTGTATGTCTATCCACTAGTGCAGAAGCTGCAAATAGCTCAGAAATGAGCTCGCCTGTGGGGAGGAAGGAGCAGCTGGTAAAAAGGAAGTGCAGTTTGAATCATAGCTCTCCGTTTTGCTTGATAAAACATCACAGGATATGAGGCTAACAAATAAATGACTCTTTCTTTGAATAGTAAGCATACAAGGTTGTGCTAGTCAGGTTCATCTGTTTCCCATTTGTCACCCTTTAATCGCAGTGTTGGGGCTCAGAATTGTTACCTATCTTTAAAACAAACTTTAAGCATCAAGCTGGGGACATTCAAACCTGACTCAAAAATCAGGGCCATTCTCCTACTGACTACGTTTTCTTCCCCCTCTCTCCCCTGAAGCAGGCAGATGCTCACTGCTGCTCTCTCATCCCGCTTTTGCTCTCAGCCCCCAGCAGCATTCATTGGGCACCCTGCATGGGGAGCAGTGTCCCCACAGGTGTCCCTGGCTGTCCTGCTGCCACTGCTCAGCATGTTTGGGAAACTGCTTCCAGGTACATGGCTTCTGACAGCTAATTCTCATTATGCCTCACCACTAATCTACTGCTTGATCTATTTATTTGTCCATTTGCTGACTCATCTCTCTTCCCATTGATACCTGACATAATAAATAACTTGGCTAAGTGTTTCATTGATATGCTGCTGTCTGCTACTTATCTGCTAAATCAATTCATTACTACTTGCTTTTTTGTTCCTCTATGCAGCTGACTTAGATGGTAACTTAACTGATTCCCTTCCTTTTAAACAGATGTTTTTGCCAACTCCACTTCCTCAGTTAATCATTTAATTTAACCTGTTAGTTCCTTTTTGTCAGCTGCTAAACTGTGCTCTGGGCTGCTTTAGTACCACCCTGCAAACTCACTACCCTGTCCATTTGCTCTCCTGGCATCATCCCTGTAACAGCTTTCCTTTCTGTTACTCTTTCCTCCTTCTCATTGGTCCTTCCTTTGCCACACTTTCTTCCATGACATCTGTCATTTGTACTGTCTTCTCACTTTCTCCCTTTGACTACCCATAGTATATCAAGCCCTTGATACTATTGTGTCACCCAAAGCAGTCCTTTCCCTCATTTTATTATCCCATTATTTGTCACCATATATAAAGATAATGCATTTACATAAATGATACTTGTAATTAAACTTTAAATATGGGGGGTTTTGATACTTGTAACTGTCACCAGTCCACAAGCTGGAAAGTTTGCAATGTGACCAGCAGCATCTGTACAATACAGCTTAATTATTAAACCTGGATTGGAATAGCATTTATACGAAACAGAAGAGATGGAGGATAATAAGAAGTCAACAAAAGTATGTGAATCCCTAGTAATAATATACAGAAAAGCAAAGCAAAAGCTATTTGCTACAGCTGATGAATAGATCATTTTAAACTTGTCAAAATACCTTTTTGCACTTGGGCTGAAAAACAAGGAGCTTTTGCACTAAAATAGAAAATAGAAAGCAATGATATTTTGCCTCCCCCCTGTTTTTTCCATTTTGAATTTTCTTTTGTCACTGAATGTAAATAGGGGAATGATTTCTTCATCTCTTTCATCCTCTGTACAATATTGCAAGATGCTGATAAGTTTTAAAAGTTACCCAGAGGAAAAATAAAGTGGGGAATCTCTGACTGTGTAACTTTTCCAAAAGTTGTGGAAAACTTTCAGTTATAAAACCCAAGGGTCTGAGAGATTCTAAAGAACACAAAATTATTTGTGAAAATGGATTATTTTAACATAAATTCACCATCTTAAATAAGAAAAAAAGTCAAAACCAAAATACATTCTCCTTTTGAAATTATTGCTCCTTTTATTTATTTGATTCTTGACTGAAATGCAGTATTTAGAAAACTGAAGTCAAACACCCTACTCCAGATTTGTTATAAAATGTTAATTTCTAGATATTTAGAAACAGACAAGATTTTCCCTTTTCTGGCACCAAGCCAAATTACGAAATCTCAGTAATCTTTTCATAATACATTCCTTTTACAGATCTAGTGATGCATACACTTTACAGGTCATCATTTTTGCCTTCCCTTTTTCCAATGCAAGTTTATTTTATCTGAAATAAATTACTTAACATTCTACGCAGATTTAAAGTTTGTTATTTTCTATACTTTCTGAAATTGTAAAGAAGAACAAAAATAGTTGAAGACAGTCCTGAATAGTGTGATTTTTTATTTGGTTACCCAGTTAATGTATAAATGTGACATTAATTTGGTGGGACTGTTAAACTACTCACTGTCTCTCCGAATTTCGTCTCTTTTTACTCTCACTCCATAGACTTTTTTCTTGATAATTCAGGTTTATTGTCATGATAATTTTGCTGGATGCCATAGCTAAAAAAACTTGGAGGAAAAATGGGTTTGATATTTACTTCCTAATTATTTTTGAGACTGACAAAAGTGTCTGATGGCTGAGGGAACCTGAATTCCCAGGGAACCAGTATTTTCCCACAGAAACAATAGCATTTTAACACAATATTAATATTACTTATTCATTGAAAACATATTGACAAAGATCAGCTTTTCTAAATATTTCATTCTGTCATTCTTTTGTTGTGGCTTGTTTGGGTTCTGTAAAAAGGCCCACTCTTAAATAACCATGAAAATATGGAAACACTCAAGGAAAACATTTTCTTTTATTTCCCACTCAATTTCAGAATGCTTAATGATGGCTTTGAAAAACACATAAATGTCTGGCTTGGCATTTATTTTATATGTAAACGTAAATCCAAGAAAAGCTGATGTAGTGTGAAGACACCCAGCAGAGTAGCCATTAATGCAGATAAGGAAGTCTACTGTTGCACAAGGGTAAACCAAAGAAATGTGTGGCTAACATATAAATAAAAACATCTGAGTCATAATTAGTGAGATAAAGTTAATTCTCATAATACATTTCTGTCTATATGTATTGCAGCTTGGTCCAAGATGCCTGCCTCCAGGATACTAAGTCCTGATTCACTTATACTAGATCCATATCAGCTAACTCTACAGATATAAAAAGAGGTTTTCCTGAATTGCTCTTGAGAGGGAGAGTTTGAAAACACTTGCTTTATGCATAAAACTCTTGAATAACAAGCCAGTTCCACAAAGGAAGCTGGACACTTTTAGTGATAAACCATAGAAGGTAACATACGTTCTTATAGTTTGTAATCAATACTTTATAGGGTGTGATACAATGTTTCTAGATGTGTCTTCCAGCTGGATGTTAAGGAAGTTCTATGTGTTTAGCTTAATACAGAGAAGGTTAAGTAAGAAAATTTGATTTCATTCCATCAGTACCCTTAAATCAAGACAGGAGGTCTTCTCCAAAAGAGAATTTTTGTTCATCCAAAGCATATGATCTCAGTGGAAGAACTTCTTGAGGCAATTTTGTGTCCCGTGTTACAGAGATCAGACTGAAAAGGTAAATATAAAAAGGAACAGATATAACCCCATTTTTGCACCCTTTAATGGCACCAAGTATTATATGTATATTCAGTACTATTGGTGAAACAGATGTGCAGCACTCCTGCATTCCTGAATCCTTGTTGGTCTTGCATACTGGTTTCTCGCTACATTTTTGTGATTCTTTAGAAAAAGAACCTTTTTCTGATGCTTTCCCATTATTTCTGTATTAATTAAAAAAATCAGAAGGATGTTCAAGTGAGGAATGTGAACGCTGCCACATCTATGAATGAGACTGTTGCAGAGTCCCTGATTCTGGGAACCTACTCTGTAATTCTTTTGCTGTTAAAACTGATTCCTACGCCAAGCTAAGTCAGGAGTCATGGCATGACTCAGCCAGACACTGAGTTTCAAGTCACTGTATAGTAATGCCTGTAACTCAAGCACAGCTTTTTGTTTTCAGCTCTTTTAGTCAATAGAAGTGAGGTAGACCTGAAAGCTGGCCAACTATTGTTTTCTACATTTTTTTTCCCATTGGGAGTATAGAAAACTAGGGAAAACATTTACATACACTGATACTCTTCTTTCTCTCTAATGTGGTATATGCTTAAGTGCAACAGGCCTCTTCTGATAGATGGGTCACCTATTTAATACCATCATTTCAGGCTTTCAGGCTATGTTTCTTATCACAGATAACATAAACCTGTTCTCTGCCTCATAGGGTGAATGGCCTGGCACAGCTACCACCTACGGACCTAATCTATTTTATCTCCTAAAATACTCAAAAAGACTTCACCGTACAGCCCGCTGGCAATGGTCCTGCTGCATACAACTGCCTGAATAGTTTCTGGCTACTGTCTGGACAACCGGCAGGTGACAGCTTGCAGCGAACAGGTAAGCAATTACGCAGTATGAATAGTCGTGCTTCAGTATTGCAGCCCGTGCCTTGGGCTATCAGAGTAAGGTTGTAATCTCTGTGTCGTTTGAGCTTAGATATGCAGAGAAGCTTTAGTTACTAAGCTGTAGTTACTAAGAGAAAGAAGGGAAAGACCCACTATGGTCTGGTCTATACCTTCAAAGCAGGAAGGAAATGTATTATTTCAGCATGAACATGTGTTTGAAGAACTGAAATAAACAAGTATAAGGGTTTCTTGCATCCCTACTGTATGGTATCTTGAGCTTGGACTTTGGGCCATGCCCACCTCTGAGTTCATTAAAAATTGTTCAGGTTCGTTAAATGTAAAAGCACAAGCTACCCAGCTGAACAGGAGGCAAAATAAAAAAAACTGAGAGAAAGAAAAAAAACTACTTTTTCCATCCCGGTCCTGTGGGCTTTAATTATAAATTCTCCTACTGGCTTCCATTTTCAGCTTCTCATTTGTCCCTGTGGTATACTATAGTCATATCAAACTTACGGGGCTACATGGATCTACTGCTGATTATCAAGACATTGCAGCTGCCTTTTCTTATTAGGAGAGGTTTATAATGTTCCCTCAGAATCAGCATGATGGTATCACTGAGTGTGCCCCTGGGTAAGCGGGGTCTCATGTCCTGGTGTGCCTGCTGTGTGATAAAAGCTGCAATGATGTGGGCCTGATGCCATTTTGACAGTATTTTTTTCAGGACATGTTTTAGTACTCTTGGAGCTGTTAGAGTGTGATTTGCCAGGGATGTGAGTAGCAGCTGTATGTAGGGCTGCATGGTGTCTCAACACTTCTCCTAGGCCAGGATAGTACGGACAGTCAGAGGTGTGCTGTCAGGGATGTCTGTGGCTGAGCTGTAATAACTGCTATCAATGATGCTTTGAGATCTTCTGATGAGAAATACTGCCAAAAAGCTAGACATTATTACTAGTTTTAGCTCTGTGAAGACACGTGCACTGTCAAACTGTGATGGTGTGATTGTAGTTGTTCTACATTTTGAACACTGGATTCTGTCAGCACACACATCCTCCAAATGCCTCTGTTTACTTCTTTCTACAGTTCTCTGGCATGCTTGTAGGTAGTTGTGTAGCAAAACACACACATTGTTCCCCAAGTACTATAAGTTCTCAAAGTGGATTGGAAAAAAAAGAGCTGAAGATTTATTTTGCCACTGTCTTTAAGAGCATTTTCCCAGTGAAATTTTCTGAACATAGGCTTCATGTTTTCCCTTCTAGTCATCACTGGAAACATTTCATGTGTCTATTGTACAAAAGTGGGCATTTCACTTTTGCATTTTTTGTGTCTCAGTTAGGATATTTTTGTTTTTTCTCAGCTTTTTGCTGCTTTGCAACCCTATCTTTAGTGTTGCAGTTACTGGAAGGATATATTTTCTTATGCACTGAAAGAAAATCTTTAGGACGTGATTTTCAAAAACATTTGACATTTACTTAAGGCTGCCTTCTCTGATGTTTATCGCAAAGAAGACTTTTACCACTGATGAACACTAGTAAATATTCCTCCCCCTGGACTCATTTTGAACTGTGCTTGTTCGATGCCACTGCAAGTAAGACCTTGCAATTTATTTATTTTCTTTTTCCAAGATTACTTCACCTGAAACAAAGGAGAGCATTCAGTAATGAAATAATCAAATCCCACATTCTCATTCACTGTGTCTATATGGGTCAAGATATTGTGAGAATACTTAAAGTCACATGTGCTGGCTACTTGCAACTTGGAACTCCAAGTATGCCTTCAGGAGCAAGATGATGTTATTCCAGCTCATGTATCATGCAGTCAGACGTCAGTCACAGCCATACTACAGCACCCAGCCTGCTTGCACGTAGCCAAAAAGAGATGATGCTCACTTGGGAATCACTCTTCTAACAGTAATCCACATTTACCTGTACCAGAAGGTGCCATGTTTACCTGAACTTATTCTAGAAGGACATTCAAGACAATCCCTGTCAGTACACTCTCCTGCCATGTCCCAACACCAAGAAGCTACTATACTCAGTGCATATTTCACAAATGTTATGTCTAAGTCAACATACCCAGCATTGTTTTTACTAAACTTCCATGTACCACAATTGCAGCCTGGTGCCTCTGAAAGGGTACTCCTACACCACTATATAATAGTATAAGTGTAAGGCACTCAATATACATCCAAGAGTGCCACAGAAACGTGTTTACTGAGACAACTGCAAGTGGAGAGACACTCAGATGGACCACATACAACATCCACCTGCAGAAGGTGACATCTTTCTGCAAAGCACTATGCATCTTTACATACCCACCTCTGTTTTGAATGTTCCATGAGAATTCCTGGTCAGATGTCACTGGGCTGGTAGGTGCTTTTGTAGGAGCTCCTGAGACAGATGGAGGCAGGTAAGTAATGATCACAAGCTGAATATAGAGTACACATCTCTTTTTAACTCTGGCAGGAGCTTCACCACAAATTCATTACCATACTGCTGCACATGCAGTGAGCTGGACAATAGCTTGACTAAGGCATCCAAGGAAATTGATCAACTGAACCATCTCCAGGGTGGCTAAGGTGCAAACACAGTAAAGAAGAGAAACTTTAGTTTCACAGTTTTCCTAGCCCACCCTTCTTCTGCCCCAGAAACTGTTTTCTCCCTTTATTTCTCAAGGTGTGTGTTAGAAAGTTTTGAAGGATTTGTTTTACAAGCTCCCTATCAAACTCCCAGGCTCTGGGATGCCTGAACGTTCCTGACAGTTGTTTCATCTGTCTCCAAAGGGAGCCCTGCCTCATCCCCATTGCCTTGCACTTTATTTGGCCAATACAGGAAGAAGACTAAAATTTGACCTTGTCAGGAGAGGAAGACAGGAGACAATAATTTCAAAGAAATATGCAAGAGAGATTATAAGGCAGACAGTAGACCTTGTTGTATTTTTTATTCTTTGCAAATCTTCATGTGGGACTTAATGATTCCCAGCCAACATTTAGTCTTCAGATACAGGATCAGGACTCAGACAGGAGATGGCAGAAAAAAGTTGAGGTCACTCCTACAGTATCTATCATTTATTTGAATGCAAATATTAATTCTACAACATAGTTTTCTCTGGATTTTTGGAAGTGTGGCAGACTAACGAGTAACTGAAAGGTAAATCCTGATTTCCTACTTGACCAAACCACAGTCTGTTGAGAATTGTGAAGTTCTGCTTTCACAGGGTCAGGTACAGATGGCACAGAAGAATACATGCCCGAGGTTTCATTTTAAGAAACACAACTGCAATGGGTTTTATTGCCGTTCTTGGCTCAGTAAGCAGACAGTTTTGATCTGGGGTTAACTGACTGTTGCAGAGTGTGCTGCAGTGCCCCAGAAAATAAATTCCTCTATGCAAAAGGCATTGGTGTTTTTTTTTTGTCCAGGGGTTAACTGACTGTTGCAGAGTGTGCCGCAGTGCCCCAGAAAATAAATTCCTCTATTCAAAAGGCATTGGTGTTTTTCTAGAACTGAGGCTGTGAGACTGTGAGGGTACTGTCCTTACTGTGACTGTGGCAGAGGATCCTCATTCATGTGGCCTTTCCTGGGGAAAGGCTAAAGGAGATTTGGGCTGAACTACATTAAAAAGAGAATCAGATTTCCTTCATTTGATGATAAGTTTTGCCAAAAGGGGCTAGACTCTTCATTTCTACTTTGCACCCTCCTAAGCCCCATAGAAAAGCTGAGCAGTCTGAGGACTTGATGTAAGTGCAACCATTTCCTACCCTTCAGCTTTCCATGCAAGCACAGGCCTGCCCTGCCGAGCAGAAAACACAAGTAACTTGAGCTGTTAGACAAGGACCAGAAATAGCATAAACTGGAGGGCTGGCAGCTGTGACCAGTAAGCCTGGCTGGAGCTCATTGGGAAGCTGGGCAGATAGCAAGGCACAGTGATATCTAAGGTGTGACAGCAAGAAACATAACTTCAGGTAGTGTCACTGTTGGTGTATCACTGCCAGGCTCCATACTGGGTTTAGGGCTTTCAGGACATGTGTACACTTCAACTGAATCTCCTTCCTGCAGTCTCTACCTGGTGACTTGTAGCTGGTTAACATATACTCAGGCGATGAGATAATAATGCATGCTCAGGACCAGATGGTGAGGCAAGTGTGACCATTAATATGGATGAGTAGGTACAGTGCATGGGAGCCTGGTGGAGTGAGTTTCTCTATAGCCTTGGATGGCCTGTATGATCATGGTATCCCTTAAGTGCTAGAGAAAGTGTGAGCATGAGCAGGTTCTCCTAGAGCAGTTTTAAGTTCTGGGGGTGTAGGTACAGACAAGGCACTGCAGTGTCTCAGGGCAGACCTTCAATACCAGAGAAATGGTAAAACAAAAGGCAATGACCACAGGTTGCAGCTTGCAAGACTCAGTCTGGAAAGAAGGAAAAGCATTCTTGCAAGTGCAAGGTACAGCTTTGGGCCACATCACCAGGGGAGTCATAGACTCTCCATCCGTGGGTGTTTTCTTTCACAGCTAGGAAAAGCCTATGCAACTTCGTCTCTTCAAGTCCTAGAAATCTTGTTCAAAGTTCTGACTAGACAAGCTCCAGAGCTCTCTTACAGCCATTCATAGAATCTCTTATTTTGGAAAGGCCATGCAAAAAGGTACCATGAATCCACTTCACCTGAAGTATTATGAAGTGTTAATTTACTGTTAATTTGTGGTTCATCTTCACCAACAGTTAATGGAAAACCCACAATATTGAACATCGCCAAAACTTGTAACTCTCATGTCTTTCACTCTGAAAGGTCTACCTGGAGTCTGCAACACGTATTTTACTATATATGTAGTCTAAGTATTGCTCTCATTGCTCCATGTTTCCAGATTCCCCAGAATTTTCAGCTTCATATGACCCATATTTTCTCTCTCCACATATGTAATTTATTGAAGAATCTGAGGCAGCATTCAAAAAAGAGCTGGAAAGCATCATGTCACCTTTCTCTTTGAACAACTTTGAATTACTTTTCTGTAATCATTACTGCAGATTAATGCCATCAAAGAGCAGTTCTGCAGCAGATAAAATGAACAGCTTCTGATAAATTTATCATTATAGCAAATCACACCAAGTAGAATTTCTCTCCTCAGCTTGCAGAACGTACAAATTATTTCTTTTCCTTTAAATTTTAAAGGTTTCCTTAGCAGGCAAGGGCAACCTCAAAGTCAGGATGGAAGTCCTGATGGCATAGTATTCTGGCCATGCTGGGGGGGAACATAATAAAATATATTTGTCCTAAAATTTGGACTGTTGTACTGTATCACTGTGTTGAAAAGGAAATCATCATAAGTTTAGCCTTCTTTAGAGAAAACTTTAGTACGTAAATGATTATAAGTTTGGGAGCAAATACCATTAGTAAATTCTGTCAATTTTTGCTTTTTTTTTGCTTCATCCTAAGTCATCATCACTTGCATTAAGTAGGATTTAGCCAGCTTCCTGGTTGCACTGTGAAAAAAAGCAGAGACACAGTGAGGGTCACCAGGTTTCTCTGCAGAGCAAAATCTGCTGCAGATGCTTCCCTGTCTTTTATCTCTTACCCGTGCCTCTAGCCATCAAACATTAACAACTATTGAGTGACTCATAAGAAGGGCAGGGGGCACTTCTGGAAGAAGTTCAAGTACTCTATTGATGAGAGCAGTACTAACCTGAATAGCACAGAAGATATGCCAAGATGCACATCCAGTCATATTTCTCATTCTATGGAGTAACAGAAAAAATAATATTAATGATAAATAAATGAGAAGGAGTGATTGTTTAGGCTGAGGCAAATGCACAATGCAATCAATGGGATTGCACTACTAAACACTATGGATCTAGCATGTAGCACTGTAAAGACAAAAGAAAAGTACCATGGGTCTGAAATTGGAATGGAAGAAGAACTACTGAAATAGTTCTTGTGCTTGCTTCTTTACAAACTCAGTTGTATGATATGTCTGTTGGTGACTGTGGAGAAGTCATCCTCACCCTGGGGCTGCCTCTTGCAGCTCATGCTCCAGCTGTCCCATCCGAAACACACAGCAGCTCCCCTTGCCTACCATCTTGCTGTGTTAGACCTTTCTTCATGACTGCTTTCTTTTTTCCTGATAGGATAGACAGGCCCGTAGCATGCTGAAAGGTCATTAATCTATATGTCTGCCAAGTGATAAAATTATTATTACAACTTATGTACAGAGTCGTATGCTATGTTGCTGTATAGTAACATTAAAGAGGCAATAATTAAGCAGTATTTAACACCTTATTATATCATCGTAGTTTTACATTTTCATTCCAAGATTCCTTTTCCCGTTAAGTTTAACTCAGAATAGTTCTCTTTAGGTCTGACATTGGTTTAGTTCTATCTGTCTATGACATAATTGAATTGGATAATTCTGTCAAAAATCTCTTAGCCATTTTTTGATCTATGCTCAAACATGGTTAATCAAAGCGTGCTTCACTGGCCTCAGAGAAATAACCAAAAAACTGCAGATTTTGTGATTAGAACATTCAAATTCCTTTCATGGTTGGAAGGTATATTGTCTTCAAAGAGTGTACCTTACTTTTATGTGTTAGAAGACAGTTGAGTTGCAAGGAGCTGAGGGAGGAAAATATTTCACGTGCATTCTGGTTGCTGCACTACATGTATCTTCAGGAGAGGTACTGGGAAGCAATGGGACTGAAGAAAGTATCTTGGTGTTGAAAGACCCTGCTTTCTAAATGCTGGGTTTAGCTCCGACTCAGTACACAGCCAAGAACAAATTATTTTACCCTTTGATCTTCATTTCCTCTCTGTAAAACAAGGATAATAGTATTTCCAACCCTTGCCTGACTCTTTCACTGGAATCCTGGGGATCTTAATGAAAAAAAACTATAGGAAGATGCTGTACTGTGAACAACTAAGACATTGTAACAATGACATGAGATTATCTCAGAAAAGAAGCACACCAGTTTCCACAACAGACAACACCTTCCTAAAGATCACATTTTTTTATTAGCTCTGTTTATACAGATGGACACTTTGAAAACATGAGGGTAAAGAGGTGAAAGCATGAGAGTGAAAGCAGACAGGAACTTTTCAGCTCCAGGAGTGATGCCAGCTTGTCCGTCATCCTCAAACCAGAGTTTCAGATGATCACACAAAAATTTGAAATTATGCTCTCCACCTTTGTTGTATTTCTCCATTGCCCAGCAATGTAAGACAAAGAAATCTGGCAGAATAAAAAAGGGGTTTGCGATTACTGTGTTTGATTCAATTAATTTTAAGTTTATTTTTGTTTAGCTAATCTCTTGGCATGTTCATATCCTAAATGTACTTATCTCACAAGCGATGGCCCAACTTCATCCAAAATTACCCATTACTAGTCAGAGTTGTACAAGTTCCTAGGCAAAGAATGCTGAATTCATATTCTGCAAGTGTCTGGGCTCAAAGCTTCAGCATGTTTTTCAAATATGAGAAATGAGAAATATGAGATGTCTCTTTGTACCTAGCCAACCCTACCGATGCGCATATTTACCTCAGTAGCTACAACAAGTCTCAGTATTGCTGGTTTCTGCTTTGCTGTCATGTGTCTCTGTTTTGTCTCCTTCCTCTTAGTCCTTGACACTGACACTTGTCCTGGTTTTGTTAAAAAACAAGTTTCTCTTTTAGTTAATTTGCCTGTCAGCTAAAGCCTTCATATTAGCTGCATTTTCCTGGAGATCCAGATACTTGTTTTGGTAAACATAGCAATGGAATGCAAAATTATTGATAAGCATGGATGGACATCTCGCGAGAGGGACAACGAGAAACAAGTGACCAAGAAACTGACCAACTGTGTATAACATTCCATTCACGTGAATACTTCCTATAAAAGTGGGAGATCACGAGGATCTCATCCTTTTTGCCTTCTTTTTTCCTTCTTTTTCATCCCTTCTGCTTATGGCCGACATTAGGAGAGGATCTTGCTAGTCGTCCCTGCGAACTGAGGCCTAGTGAGAGACTGAATCCATCTCCGGTTGGCTGCAGAGTCCAACCCAGGACTTCGGGTGCCAGCTCTGCAGTTGCTGAGACTTTCAAGATTGGTTTTGTATATTTTGTATTATTTTCTCTATTCTTATTAGTATTTAGTATTAGTATTTATTTTTTCCAACTCTCTTCTCTCTGTCCTTCTTTCCCTCCCAATCGCCTGTCCTTAGTGGGAAGGGGGGAGAGGGAGGGCCAAAAGGGGGAAGCAGGGGAAAGAGGAGGTTAACAATACATCTGCCAGGGTTTTATTGTCACCCTGCAATCTAAACCCTCGACAACACTGAAACCTAAACAGGTCTCAGGCAAACTGTTGCTCAAGTAGTCTGGGAAGTCCTGGGAGGGGTGTTTTGACAGAAGAAGAGTTTGCAGTGTTGGAGACTAGAGAATCAGGAAAGAAATCCCTGTCCAGATGGTGAGATGAACTATTTTTCCAGATATTTTTATTGCTCTTGTGCACTATTCTATCCCAGTATAGTGTCTCACATGAAATTAGGGCCAGACCACACTCTATGACATGACCTGGTCTGCCATGGTATCTTTCATTCACTCCTGTCTTCTATTAATGTCCTTTGCCTCTTATCTTCCTTTAAAAGTAATTTAACAGAAGAAAAACTGAAAATGAACCATGTTTTCCCAGTAAGGGGAGTATGAAGCAGCCTTACAGGGATGAGTATAAACCTGCTTTTGGAACAGGCCATTGCATAAACAGATCTCAGAAAAGTGTACCAGCATTTTTTTCAGTCTAGAAAGCCACAACTGCAGATAAGCCTGGGTCAAATTTTTTGGTTATATCAGGCTTTTCCTCAACATCTCAGGAAAACCACAGGAATGAAACATTATCCCCTTCATGATTACACAGCAGGCTAAACATGACATATCATAGTCCAATGGCAAATAAATGCAGATAACAGAGGAAAAAGATTGAGGGGGACAATATGTGTGTTTCTTCTTATGAGAGACAATGGTCTGATGTAGGTAAAGTATTGAGAATGGGTTTCTGCATTCCTAATAGCTCTTATGCAGAAGGTTTTGTGGTAATGGAATAAAATGTTCCTGGGTGGTCTTTATCATACAGGTATCATAAGGAAGTCAGTGATTCACCGAGCACTGGAAGTTTCCCTGTTGAGGGCTGTTTGATCATCTGCTTCTAAATGTCAGGACAGGACAGCTATCATATTTTATAAGTACTCTTGGAATACATATATGTATTAGTCATTGCCAGAAGCTGCTCTTTCAATGTTGGAGCTACTAGTTTTTGGACTGATTAATGGGGAGTATTTCTTATACTATTTTTTAGCTACTGCCTTAATGATGGCCTTCATTCAGAAAAGCATTATGCGAGAGTGTACTTTTTGCAGGTTCAATATGAATTATAAAGAAATAATGCAGTTGTTCTTTCTACATCCACCCACAGGTCACTGACAATCTATCTCAAAATCAAGCTGAATCTCAGATGAGTTTTGCTGTTGTTTGTCATATGTGTGGGTACAAAGTATTTACCTCATCTCTCATTTCTAGAGGTGTTTTTCTTCTATCCACATTTGTCTCTGGCAGAAGTTAGAAATGTTTCCATTTTCTGTTCATAAGGGAGACTGTGAAAGGAAAGCTTGGTCATTTTCCCACTGAATAGCTTTGCACGGAGGGAAGAGGAAGGCAGAAGGAGACACAGAGAAATGCTTGTTGACTTGAAGCAGTGAAATTTGCCCTCTGGTTACATGCTTCTAAACTATTTCAGATCGCTTGTCTGTTCAGATGTGGATGGCTGTGGGCACCCCACTGAGTAGTTCAGAGGGCAGTGGTACAATGGAGGCAGGAAGGGAAGAGGATCTGCCAGATCCTCCTTTGGTTCTGGAAGTCACCAACTTGTGCAGTGTTTTGTTACCTTACTCTGGGATCTAGCCAGTTTCACAGAGCTTGTAATACCATTGGTGTACATATTGGTTTTCTCCTGTTCCTTCAATTTTTGTTCTCGTGTTTTTTGTTTTTTTTTTTTTTTTTTTCTTCTGTCAAGATGAGCCTTTAAGCTTGTTTAAATATGGGACTAAATAGTAGCAAAACCTGAGCTCTGTTCCCAGCCAACTCCTTTTCTTTGGCCTTACAACAAGCAACTGAATTCTCACCATTAACACCCCCATCCATCACGGTGCCATGGAGACCAGTGGTTCCCCAGGACCACAGTGATGGACACCTGGCTTGTCAGACTCAGACAGAAGTAGGTCAGCTTGGGGGTGCTGGGCATCAGGCACCTCCCTGGGGACCTCAGTGGGTCATGGGCCTGTGGGTGAAACCCAGCTCAGCAGGGCCCATGACCAGGGAAGGTAGAGCTATGGGGAGCTGGAGACCAGCCATGTTGCAGCATCACTGGGGCAGGGGCTGATGGCTCTACAGAGGGTTGAGGTGGGGTGCTGGGCTGTGAACAGGTTAGAAATGCCACCAGGAGTCCTGGGGTTCAGTCTGGTAAAGTCACGAGCTGTGCCTGGCCAGAGAGGAGGGGGAAACGTTGTTTGGGGTCACCCCCAAGATCCTGACACTGAGCGAAGGTGAAGCACTGCTCCTCATCCCCATCCCCATGCACACCCAATGCAGCGGCAGACCCTGCTCCGGGGACTGGGGAAAGGTGTCGGGGGTCTTTGCCTGCCTTCCTGAATGGAAACCTGCTCTTTGTTCACACCTTCAGTCACGTGAATGATGGAGCACTGTTTGCTCAGTGAGAATAAATATTTTGCCAGTAAGTCACAAAGTCACTTCTCCGCTGTTTACAGCTTCTTTTCGCAGGGGCAGTGTAGTTACAGGAAAGCTTACTGTGGAGAAACAGGCTGTGCATACTGACATGAATAACATTGTGAGGTGCACTTATGGTTAAGCTAGAAAACAATCACCTTATTATTAACATAAAATAGTCATTGTGCTGGTAAACATGCTTATATGGAAATTCTGAACGCAAATAAGGATTTGCCTCCAGTTATTATGATTCAGCCCTCCAAACTGGAAGCAGAAATAATGCCATGCCATTTAGGTAGCTAATTATCAGTCTTCAATTTTGAATAACAAATAGCCACTGTGAATTCTTTAAGAACAAATCACAGCATAAAATTTGTCTTCACAGTGTATTTGTAAAAAAATAAGAAATAATGAATATAAACCAAACTCATTATGCAAGACCACTAACTGAAAAAACATGCTTAATTCATGTCATAAGTTTTTTGACAATGAAAAATTTGAACTGCAATTCACACTGGTCTGTGGTTGCCTTTCCATGGGCCTGTATCACTGAAGGGACTATGACTTCATTCGCCATAAAGTTGATCACAGGTGAAAGCTTTGGGAGGCTTGGTAAGAACTAATATACTTGAGCATCACATCACAATAATAATAATAATAAATAAGACACAAAACAGTAGTTATTATGGTGAGATGAGGTCTGGTGACCTGGAGGAAAGGAAGAAAAAAAGAAATAATTCAAGGACAGTTTATTTATTAACCATTTCCCTTTCTGCAGTTTGACACCTTGATCTGTTTCCCTCTCTTTTCTCTTATTTTCTTCTTCTTCTTTTTTTTTTTTTTTTTTTTTTTTTTCCCCTTCCTCACTGCAATATGAAGTTTTCCATACCATAGTAAGGTACTGAGAAGCTATATTGCTGGTTTGTTCGTGGCTGAGGATGCTTGGAATGGGATTCAGTCAGCCCAAAGCGATTGTGGGGCCATAATGGCTGTTGAGCAATAACAGCAAATCCATCAGGGAGCCACCGCCAGCACTGGGACACAGAGTAATGCCAGACTGGCTCAGACTGTTCTGCCTCGACTCTGACAGTGGCCAGTATCAGATGTCCTGGGTCAAGATGTCCACGATGCAAGGACAGCCTACCTATGGGAAAACTAACTCAGAATCCATAATGACTAACACCATGAGCCTGGCAGTTTCTAATCCTCTAGTTTAGCTTAACTTTTATAACTGTTGATGTTCTTGTATGCCTGAACCTTTTTCAGTTCTGCAAAGGTCTGGGAATTAAGGCATGGGGAGGTTTCCTGCCTGAATCTGAGCTTTGCCTCAAGTCACTGCTTTGAAAAGTTATCAAGCAACCTCCTGTTCTTATGACAGAGTTTTTCACTTTCTTTTTTTTTTAGTAAGATTACATATCCTGAGTATGTTGTTTGTTATTTGAGTTTTCTTTACAATCTTAGTTGCTGCTAATGTTATCTACAAATAATGCAGGTTGCACTATTGGGGAGGAAAAATGCAGAAATACGGTGATCATATAAATGTTTTCTCCTTTAAAATTATCCTTATCTGGGTGATGTCTTTGAATTGGTTAGCTGAGCTACTCAGAAGATGCTTGTGTGGATATGTGTGAAAGATTATGAGTTTATTCGACATCATGATCTTCTGTGAAATACTGGAAAGGAGACATGCAACTGACCTTGTCTCTTACTGATTAACTGCAAACATATTATTTTTATTAGCTTGTTAGAACACTGGGACTCAGCTAATAGTTTTCTAGTTAAAGAGAGCAAGTGTAGTATATTAATATCCCACTTGTCTACAACAAATTAATGGCCTGGAGACTGTAAAAGCTTTATGATAGATCTGGGCTGTACAGTGCAATTTAAAGCTCCCTTCACTTCCATCTTTGGTGTGGGCGCCTTGGCTTTCAGAGTGACTGAGGAGCCTGAAGTACCCAGAACATATAAACCCCTAAGTGAGGAGGATTTATTGTAGTTAAGGAACGTATGGTTGTGCTGAAATGTGTGATCCTGAAAAAAAACTGGAGAAGAGCCGTATTAAAGGCAATTTTCCTTGTGAAAGATGTGCAAGTTCATATAGTCCTGCAATCATTGAAATGAGGTGTTTCAGCATCTCTATGAAAATTCACTTTTCAAGATCACAGTAAGTCTTAGACGAGGTTCTTCATGTTCTGCTGTGAGGTCATATATCACTGAGTTTTAAGTTTTTTGTTTGTTTGTTTTGTTTTTTAAGTATGTGCCTCTCAAATGAGAAATGAAATGTTTAGAAATGAGAATATGGTCATTTGAAGGCAAAGGCAGAGACATAAAAGTTAAATGTTAGGAAAATAGAACAGTTTCACACAGTTTTTAATACTCCCTTGCCTTCCACTATCCTTTTCCCATAATACTGTTAATACTCAAACAATTTTCCTTCAGTGAAGCAGCAGCAGACTGGCTATCACCATGCACCACTATGCTGCCTGGATCACCTGAATCCAGGTCCTTTGTATGAAGAGGAGAGGTTAACTGAGGACAATATTATCCTAGTAGCCAAAGTCATGGCATTAATTGGTAAAATAATAACTCAGTGTTGTGCAAGACAGAATAGTAAGGTCCTAAGTTTTGAGCCAGCTCCACCAGTCATGATTTCTTTACATTTGTTTCAAGTCAGTTTAAATCGGGGTGATTTGTGTCCCCAGTAAAACATGTAATTGCACCTTGTTTTAACTTAGTAAGTCTGGGGGAAACTACAATGAAAAATCTACACTACTAAATCAAAGGGATGAAGCCATCTGTGTTGTCTGAATGTGACACTAAAAAGAGAATATAAATCTGCTATGACCATAAATTCCTCTGCTGTGGTTCCTTATTTTTACATTTTTCTCGTTTGAAAATTTTTGGTTACTCCATGCTTTTGTGGATGGTAAGACAGGTCCAGATGCACATAGAAGATTTTAGAAATAAGAAATAGATTCTCTGCCTTGAAACCCAGCTGTATGTGTTCTGGATTCCTCCTACCCTTCTTCTGTTACTTATTGTGTGTCTTACTGATTTATAAGAAGCAGAAATAAAACAAAGCTGCCATAGAGAGGTCTCATGTCTGCATGTGGCAGGGGTACTTTCATATGCCACCATCCTTGTTTTTCATTCCAGAAGTGTGTGCTCTAGAGCAGGGATGTCAAACACATTTTCATGGGGGGGCACATCAGCCTCAGAGTTGCCTTCAAAGGACCAAGTGAAGTTTTAGGACTGTATAAATGTAACTACTCCTACATCCTGGTCAAAATGAGTTTGACATGCCTGCTCTAGAGAGATGGAGGAAATGGATCACTGAGGATAAAACTATTCTATAGTTGTAAATCAGCATCCTTTCTTGTTAACAATGAGGTGGTGGAAACTGACCTTTTCCTATTGTTTTCCATGAGAAGTTGTTTTACTATTCTTTTAATGAAATATTACAGCTATTATTCATGTTGAGAAGAATCTGTCTTTTTGGTGTCTTTACTGAAAGACAGCTGTCGCTACCTGTATTGCTGCATACTCTTCAGTAATTTGCCCCCCATGTCCCTATAATGAGATTCATGACCCTTCCCACCCGTTTTATGATGTTATTCCTCCTACTGCCTGTTACTTCTTAAAAAATTCTGTCTTTTCTCTTGCGGAAGTTGAGGCTGCAAGCTCCTTATGCACGTGCCTGAGCACGTAGATGCACTCACCCCACCTGCAATGTAGGGATATCAAGATAAAACAGCAAAAACATGAAATTGTTGAAATACATGATGACTAGACTTGTGAAGACTACAGCAATGGAACATGGGTTGTCACTGAAAAGGCAGTGAAAGGGCAGGCAGGGTGCACAGAAAGTCCTAAGTCAATGCTAGTGCTGTGATTGCTGTGTGAGGTCAGAGAAAGCTGGGTTGTTCTGAGCCTCAGTTTCCCCATCTGTAACATGTGGCTGAGTCTGGTAAGTAAAAATGAGATAAACATTTTTGGATATGCTTTGACAAACAACAGTAAAAGTTATTTATATATATATTGTAGAAATATTTTTTCTTCTTTTCTTTTTTTTTTTTTTAAGCATCTTTTTACATATCAATAATACAAACATAGAATAGAAAATACAAGACCTTGTTTTCCACCATGATACAGAAACTATAATGTATATATCAATTTATTATAATTTCAGGTGGCTCCAAAATGGGATTTTGTTTATTGAAGTAATTTGCATGAATTACAATTTGTGTTGTGTATTAGCTCATCATCTGTTTACACAGAGTTAAACATTATATTTTACAGTTCAGCTGGCCACACAATTTAAACAGAAATAAAGTAAAACTGATCACATAAGTCTTTTTTTTCTGGGACTCAAAATGCTTTACATATATTTTGATACTCTCTAATGGTTGTCTTTGGCATTCATTTATATTAGCACTCTTCTGTATGGGAATCCCATATTGCAAACAGTATTTCAAAAAGGTTATTCCGACAATGATCCTGGAGAACAAATCAATTAAATATTTTCAAGATTTTTTTCTTTAAAGTTAAAATTAGATACGTTAACTGTATCTCTTAGAATTAAGGGAACATGTTGTGCTTTTAAAATACTAGATGGAAAGTCAAATTTTAAAAAAGAAATTTCAATATGTCCTTGGTCATCCTTTGACTAACTTTTATCACATTTATTTATTTACATGTAGATAAAATATACGTATATACACACAGAGGATCCATAGTGACAGAGGCAAACACAAAAGGATTTAAAAATTACATGTTCTGAGTATTTTTGTTGCTCTTGCCTGATAAGTTATTCAGGTATGATTTCTAAATTGTCAATCCTATGGTGCTCATTCTCTATCACTTCTGCTTCCTAGGATGAAGATAGTATGAGATGACCTAGGTATGCACACTGTTTGGATATAGAACATATTATCCAGTCCTTATTTACTTCTATACTTGCTGATTCTTTGTTTGCTACTTCCTTACCTGCTGCTAAACACTACTCACCTGATCTTCTTTTCCTTTTTGTGATGGAAGGAATATTTATATACGTCTCAGCAGAAAATTTGAAATGATGCATAAAACCAACTGGATTTTGAATACTGCACTAATATTATCTGTATTTCCCATGTGCAAAGACATTTAGCAGACTAATGACTTCTCTACAAAGCTATATAAGATCTCTGAGCATTTGTACAGAATAAATGCAGAGTTGTGACACTTATTTATCTAGAAGTTGTGTATTCAAAGGCACTTTTTGAAACATTTGAATTAATAATCCAGTCTTGAAATAAAGAATAAAACCACATGAGAGTGACTCATTGAATCACTGCAAAATATCACATGGTATCTCTGTGGGGATTATCTGAGAGAGAAACAGAAAGGTATAAAAAAATCTTATTTTGGAAACTGGTTAAATTTGAGGCCGTGACAGAGTCACTCAACTCCATTTAAGTCCACAGGTAAGCACAGAAACTTCAAGTACTCTGCTCAGCTTTAAAAAATAGTGCAATCTGAAAAAGATTCATAAAACTAGATGATTTGGTCTCAGGTGAGCTTGTCTATGACTGTACATTCTGGAATAGATAGCTGTTTAATACACAGTCAGTATTCAAGTCCTACCAAGGGAACAGTCCTCTGATAGCACTTGAGGGCTGGGCTTTGTGTTTCTATAAGGATGTTATCCAAATATTAATACATATGGAGACAGCATATCATCCTATGTAAATTAAATTGGTTCAGTGTATAAAATATGGAATACTTCGGTTTGGCAGCCAAGCATTGCTTAGCTACTTAACAAATGTATGTCCACACTAGCCTTAAAAATACAGTATGACTTGCCTTGAAACAAAGCATGGTAGTTAAATTTCTAAGTGTGTCCTTAAAAAAATAGGTATGTGTGACTGAAATCATCCTTCACATTTGGAAAATTTCAATGAGAAAGGTCTCTTTCATGTGGCCATCTGGGTCCACAAAGTTCTTATCAGTTGCAGCAGGCTCTTGAAAGCAGAGTAAATTAAGTGAAGTTCTCTTAGGGAATGAATCCACAAATAAAGGACTGTAATTTCTAGGGTTCCTGAAGAGAATGGCGGTAATTTTCCTTCCCAGACAGGGAAATTTCCCTCCCAGGACAGAAACTGCCATGTACTCCTGCGGTGGTGGTATAACAAGAGCTACATGGCCATCATAGGGAAGTACCACTATGTGCTTGCTCTGCTCTTTTACTCTTCCCTGGGCCACCACTGATGGTGTCTGTTGGAGATGAACTGGTGGGCCGAGGGCACCTTTGGTCTCACCAAATTTTCAGTGCTCCTAAAATAAATCCACAGTCTTGGCAGGAGCACTTGGAGTCTCAAACTGTTCTTGCTACAGAGCTCCAACGCAGGAAGCAGCTGGGTTATATACACAGCGCTGAGGCATAAGCCATAAACATTGGACTGTCATTAGTCCGTATCTGAGGGGCCATTGGGACTGCAGGCCTGACAACACTGCCTGATTGGCCCTGTTTGTTATGTTCATTGTCATGCAGAGCTATTGTCAGTACAAGATAAATTCTCCTCGCAACAGTGCCCATCATGATAGATTTCGTGCCAGACTCCAGTGCTTTCTCTTCCTGTGCCTTAAAACACTCAGAGTGAGTCTTCATTCATCTTTATGGTAAACGATGAATCCAGTGATTTTATGTTGAAACTTTGCTGCCTGTCTGTTTAAAATTTCAGAAATTGTGCATGAGTATTTGAAATGTGTCAAAAGCAAGGCAAACTCAGACTGTTAAACAGTCACATCCTTGTACCAGCCCGATATATTCCTAAAATAAGGCTTTGCAGCTGGGTCTGGTGAATCTTGAGCTGTACCATTAGCCTGGTCTGGAGGGACAAACAGACTGCTCTAAAGATTATGCAGACATCCTCTAACTGGCTTTGTTTTCACCTCTTACTAGTGACAATAAGTCACAATATTACAAGAATGAGAGAAATTCAATGAAACAAAGTATTTTCTAGATGTAGTTTCAATCTTCTGATTGTAACTAGAAAAAAATGGCTGAATAACTTCAGGATGGGAGAAAATAGCAGTATGCTCCTAAAGGAGGAGCTCTTCTTCAGCAGTCCTAGGGAACAAACAACACCCTATTGTCTGCTTTTCCTTGCCCAATAGTTACAGCATGATACATACGATTTAATACTTTCCTGAATATAAGTCTAGTACAAAACAAGTAAACACATGTTTCATTTGCTTTGGATTAACTATGTTCCCTTGCTGTGTACATACTTGCACCTAACAGCACACATCTAAACTTCTTGTTAAGAAATGTGTGGTGACTGTGCAAGATCCAGACTGCAATGTGTTAAATGAAACGTAAACTGTCATAGCCAACAACTACCAAATATCACAGTACTAATCCCTAAGAGCCTGTGATTAGATAGAAAAGAATTTAATGAAAAAAAATGCTGTGAGGTACTTGTTTTTATTACACCATGTTAGTTATGAGCTTAAAAAAAATCCTTTTAATTATTTTTTTAATCTGTTCAGTATTTATGACAGATTGATTTGGTGGGAATTTGTTTGTTTGTTTGTTTGTTTTTCACCATAACAATCACTGGAAAAATTGGTGGCATTTAAAAAATATTAACATTTATCTGTATGTAATGGTTTATTTGGAAGCCATAACTATACGGAGAAAAAAAGAAGATAAAAATATTTACTTATTAATTTCAATTTCTCTGGATTTTTTCTTTTTTTATTATTATTTTTTTTAAACTTGATAAGTGTATTAATATGTCAAAGTCTCAGCTAGTTCTTCACTTATGCCCGGGTAGCTGAAGCTCTGTGTGCATTATTTTGTTTACTGCATTGTGAACACTGTTTTCATCTCTCCTACTTTATTAGACCGAATTAACATAATATATGAACATCTGCTATCAACCCAATATGAAGTTTGGATCTAGATTCCGACGTGAACTTCTCCCAAGGATGTAACTTCTTCTAATAAAAACTGAACAGATTATAAGCAAGAATAAATCAACATGGCTCTCTTGTTATACCCCTAATGAATCTTGCCTAGGGGTTCAGGAAAATCAGACCAATTTTCTGGTTTTCTCATTTTATATCTTGCTGACAAATTCTGCCCCAGAGTGTCTGCATCTCATCGTCCATTTTTCTTCACTTTAAGGCATCCCTTGTGCCGTATGTGTTGCGTGATTTAATGAATGAGCTTATGGACGAAATACAAAGAATGCGAATCATATTTTCAAATGACACAAAGCAAGGAGAGATTGCAAATTCATGGGAGAATGAGAATAAAATACAGTTTAATCATCATACATTGGAGAAATGGTCTGAAATCTATTAAACTGGATTAATTAAGGACACTGGCAAAGTAACTCACACAGGAAATAACAATCAGAACAAAAATAATGAGATTAAATACAACATGGAAACTTTTAGGTTCAAAAATAAGGAGAAAAATGTGGACTAAATCCTGAACACCGTGTAATGGTTTCTTTGGATTTCATCCAGTTACTACAAGAAAAAATCAAGTGGTGGAGATTTCTAAGGGAAGTTGTAGACCCCCCAGCATTGTCTAATACTATTTAAAATATGAAAGCACTTTTAGTTTTTAATCAGAATGAAAATATGTTTAGAGTCCTTTCCATTCTTTCTCTCTTATGAATCCTTTCAATAAACCCTTTTACATTCGAAGACACATAATTAAATAGAAGCTAACCCAAAATGTCTGCCTTTCCTCCCAAAAGACACTTTATAACTGGGAAACACAAAGCCTAATTCTGTACTGTGTCAGCATATTACAAGTAGCATTCTTCTTTCATCATTCACAGCCGCACAGGGCTCCCTGTCAGTCCCGTATTATAGTTCTTTCTCACTGGAATTATATCTATGAATTAATTGCATTGGAGGTCCCAATTAAGCTTTCTTGTACCACAAATACTAACTGGAGTGGTATAAATAGAGAATGCTTTATGCACATTAAAAAATCGTCATTAGAGCACTGAAATGTGTTGTGGGAGCAGATTTGCCTCAGGGGAGAGGCAGAGGGAAGGGTAATAGGGGATTTAGACTTTCCATTACCACGGCTATGTGTATCCCACGTACCACAGGTCACACAGTGGAGTAAGAGTTGTGCAAATGCTTAATATCCCTCTCTTTTTTCCTCTCATCATTTCAGGTTATGACTGATTCCAGCCCTCCATTTCTTCTAGTGTTTTGAACATTATAAAAGATATAGAGGGCAGGAAGTGGGGCAAACCCAGCCATCAATTGTCTGAAAAGAAGCCATTCTCTCAGAGAATCCACTTGGAAAACTGAACAAGAAATTCTAATAATAAAATATTTAATTTAAAGTTCTAAAAAATTAATTAAGGTGGGTGCTTCCTTTAATTATTTATTAGATCACCTCAAATATACTTCCAGGTTCTTATGGCAGAAGGCCTATTGCCAAATCTAGCTGGAGAAGGCTGGAAAGTATAATATAGTGCTATTATAGAGCACTAATTACTTTTTTTGGAAGTTATTGTACAGTACATTTGCATTCACTTGTTATGTGAGAGCACAACACCTACTGCTGTAAGGCCAAGATCACTAATCATGGCATTTGGACATATTGCAGCAAAACCATCCTTAGATGTTCTGTCATAACTTTTTAAGGAGACCTTACTCTGTCTATTTGATGTATGGGTGAGCCTTTCAGAAAAGGTTTTCCACAAAGGGGCACCAGGCAATGCCAAACATGCTGGAGAACAGGCCAGGTATCTCTGAAGTCCAGCTCCATTTCAGGTTGAAATTTTCTTTCTCAAGGTCAGGAAGAAGTGCCTTTGAGGATCCAGGATTCAGAGCACTAAACCTTCTCCTAAAGCTATGCCATACGTCTTTAAAATATTGAGTAAGAACAGCTGGGAACATCTGGTTTGCACTGCTGTCAGGTGCTGGTGGGTACACTTAGCCCGAAAGGTACTATATAAAACTAATCTGCATTTGGTTTATGTCCTTTTTTCTTTTTTTCTCAGTCTCTCCCTCAGGATGTGTAACATGCACAGGAAAAGACATGATTTCTGAAGATCAGTGATTCAAAACTGAAGTTTCTATGATTTTCACACAAGGATTCTTCAGGGGAGACCCTCGTGAAAGTAGTGGTGTTAACTGAAACTAACGAGGGCTTAGAATTTAGAAGGTACTGCTGCAAACATAATCAAGAAGTGTGGATAAATAATGATATTATGCCACTGAAGGTAGAATTCCTCCATTTGCCTTGGCAAGTAAAGTAGAGGCAGAGCAGAGGCACTGATTCACTGAGTTATGGCTACAGGTGCTACGGTCTTGGGCAATGAAACATTTGGCTCTGAGATGACATTGTTTACAAACAGAAGGTCCTACTGGCAGAAACTATGGCACTTGCTGTGTTTGGTAGGATTCCTCTCCAAGCTTATCTTCAGTCAGTTTTTATGCCTTGTAGAAACTGGCCTATCATCTTGTTAGTGAGTGTTATTGCTCTCTTACCAGATGGGAGTGAGTATAAGCATGCTTCTGAACCAGCCTACGGATCTATTTTTAATTATAATTGCAGGTTGCTTTCTGTGCAGGGCATCCAGACACAAGGTTACAGAATTATGACCCTAGCAACAGAGCTAGATTAACCTGGAAAAATCAACCAAATTTCTAGAGCTGAGGAAAGAAATGGATGAGACTTCTTCAAAAGGGAATTACATTCAACAGCAATGAACTGGGTTTCCTTTCTTCTCCAGGACAAAACCATCAAAATTTTTCTCACAACCTACAAAAGTTCAGCTGAATGACTAAGGCGCGTGCAGAAATAGGATGCACCAATTAGTATAATTGGCCATGCACTATCAATCACCATTTCTCCCTAAGCAGAGAAACTGGGTTTCATGAGGGTATTTCTGCATTAAGGTGCTACTCAGGGTGATGTTGACACTTCGTTGTGTTCTGAAGCAAAAGAAGCCTAAGGAAAAAGGAGTGAAGAAAATATTTTTAAAGTGAAGAGATGTAAGGTACTGCTACGACTGAAATGAATGACTCTATTTTCTTTGATTTTGTTCGAGTATGGATTTGCATTACATGTCCTGGTGTGTTTTTTTTTTTTTTCTTGTTTGTTTGTTTTTTGTTTCTTTGTTTTTGTTGTTGTTTTTTGTTTGGTTGGTTAGTTGGTTGGGTTTTTTTTAGATGTTGCTTATTATACTTATCTGTCTTGTCTCATTCTCTTTTCAAGTCTTCCACATGCTTTTTTGTTGGAAATGCACACTTCCCCAATGTTTTTAAACATGTGTAGTACTAAGCTGAACCAAATTACATTCAGCCTGGAGGCTGAAAGGATAGATGGGAGGAAGGTTAGTAATTTCCTTGGAAATGAGGTAGAAGATGAAGACAGGCAAAAAAATAAGTAAAATAAAAAGTAAATTATATTTGGGCAAAGTTATATGACTTTTAGTTGGCTTGTGGGAGGATTTATGCATTGACCAATCAGAGTGTGAAAGTCAGGCTTTAAAGCCAGCTTCAGAAGTTACTACATTTTTCCCCCTTTGGAAATATCTCCCAGTAAAGAAAATATCTTTCATCTTCTCTTTTATATTTCCTTAAGGAAAGTTTGATTTGTTTAGGGAGAAAAACTACAGCTGTAGAACTAAATTTTAACTCTCAGCAGACTACTGAGCAAGGCTCCATATGAAATCTGCCCTGAGAAGGACAAGCCTGTGATTCAGAATCCTTCTTGGCTCCTTTCCCCTCCTGAGAGTGATAGTAATTCACTGCTGACGGGTGCCCAAAGTCAGCCGGGGCATCCCCCTTGGCACTAGCCACCCCAGGTGCCGGGGGGACAGCTTTGCAACCCCATTCACCAGGCAACCCCACTGATCCATGCATGCCCCCAGCTCAGGGCATTGGCAGCATGGGAGCATGTTCAGTGCTTGGCAGAGGTTCTCCCTCTGCCCTTCTCCTTGCTTTCAGTCCCACTTTCCAAGTCACAAGCTGGACTTCACTAAGAGAGGCAGAGAGAAAAGAGAAAAAGAGAAGTTTTAAAGGGAAAGCAAAGGTGAGCAAAGTAAGGCAAAGTACAGATTTAGCAAACGAGTGTAATAAAAAGTACAGCTTCCACTAAACACCAGAAGGAAAGTAAAAGCACCTTCAAGTATGCTGCAGTTAGAAGACATAAAAGCAATTTAGTGGAACAAATCAAATCCCAGCAACTACTTACGCACCTGCAAAGGCAGTAACAGAATCAGCAGCACCTGAAGGATTGCCTTTATTGTTTGAGAAATTGTGTCTCTTGTTAAGGGATGTGCAGACAACAGGAATACATTACAGGGAAATAGTTAGCACAGTCAACAGAGAACAGCAAATATTCAGTTTCCTACAAAAATTTTCATAATCCGTTCAAGCCAGGCAAGTATTAAAAATACCTCTGTGGAAACATATTTCATGACAGTTATTAGCAAAGTAACTGGACTCTTCAGCATGTGATGGCTTTATGGACATAACAACTGAATTTGAAAGTATGTTCATAGAACTATGCAATTACTGAAAGTGGTAAACACATTTTTGAAGGCATCGTCTTTATTGTCTACTGAAAGCATGAATGCAATGCAAAGTAAAACACTGAAATAAAGAGGAACAACAGACAGGGCTAATAATTATGCTGTTGCAGTCTTCAATACATAATTAAAATGAAGCAGCTTCTGCAGAATTGAGTTAAGGTTTTTTATCCCATAAACCTTTTCCATTAACGTTCCATTGATGTAACACTTTTAACATTGGGTCACAGACCAAAGGTGAGTGTTTCTGCGAAAATCTGGCTATTTTTGTTTTGTTGAAAGTATTGTGTCCCCGGTTTGCTTTCCCAGAACTTGAACACAGCTTTTTTTAACACTTCAAAGTTGCTGTGCAGTTGATCTTCAATGAGGATGAGTACATGTGACACATTTGGAAAGATCCACACTGGAAATGAGAATGTGAGGCATGTATAAATTTGTTAACCTTTAAAGCTGCATCCCCTCACAGCAATGGATAAGATGTGCCAAGTGTTCTTGAAGGTTATAATACTTGCCAGTTTTATTCTTTATGCTTATCAGTTCATCTGCTGATCTCTACATCAATTTTACCTACAGGCTAAAAGGGGATCTTGCCATTTGTTATGCTTTATCTTCTACAGGAAAGGCTGAGCTGTGTTTTTTGATCATACTGAAGTCTGCTCTTTTTGACATTACAAATGTGTCAATTCATGCTGGTAAAAATATAAGTCAGAGAAAAGCATGGTTCAACTGTCTGCTTCAGAAAAAAAGTAGTCAGTCCGAGAAAGATGTGATTTGGAGCATCTAGTAGATGAGGTAGGAATTTTCTGGTTATGCCTTTTTGTCTGAATATGGTGATTCACTGATATCAAAGTAGTTGATGTCAAAAGATTATTTCAGTTCATCTTCACCTATTAAAAATGAAAATAAAAAGAAATTGATAAATCTAATATTTTCTACATGAAAATTTCTCACTCAGCTGTAATTACCACTTTTGTTCTTAATTAGGTGTGACATGATAAAGAATTTATCAAATATTAGGCTCTTGGACTGTAATGGAAGAATAGTAGATGAAACCACACAGACCTTTGTACCTCTCTGTAACTGTCTCTCTAGCTGTCTAGTTATCTCAGTTTGGAACTCAGAACCTGAGAACAGATTTTTAATGCTGGACCTCATATTAAGAAACCAAAACAGATATTCCAGGTAACTTAGAAAGGAGATGATCTTTAGGGTAAAAACTCCAAGGCAAATAATAAGTAATTTGGACTTTTATAAAATTTCATCCGTGCACTAGCCCATTTCCGTTATTCAGGATGCTTCAGCACTTTTTCATAAGGTACAAAAGATGCAAAGGTATTGATCTCTCTGCTACGGCTGCCAATGTAACTATCAGCTATGGCTCCCTGTGGATTTCCCTCTTCTCTAAAGTCTCACTTTCAGTACTCCAAGTGCCATTTGCCCAGTTCTGTCCCAATTTCCAAAGGCCCTCGGCCCCCATAGCTCCACATCTTGTCACTATATGCCCATATTCCTCCCAAAACTCACCCCTGTTAGAAACCCCAGCCCCTGCCTGCTCAGGTCCCCACATCTCCCACCTGCCAGCCAGCACTGGGGGGTACACAATGGGGCTGGGCCTGTACAGCCGGGGGGGTTCCAGCTGCCACGGGAAGATGAGGTGTCCCCATGTTCCTTTCACTTTGGACACCAGCAGTGTGATCTGCTCAGGCTTCAGCAGCTCTTCCAGGTCCTGCCAAAACTGCCAAAGTATTTGTGGGTGAAGGCAATGGGAAGTGAGTGAAGATGCCTCAGTGGTGAGATTGTTTGTGATTCCTTCCTTTTGCTAAACATGAGTCTCACTCCTCTTTGTATGCAACAAAAGACTTCCTTCATTGGGCAGGGAGGGAGATCCCCTTCATACAGTTTTCTCTGAGACTGGAAGAGCAGTTCTCCTTTGTTTTCTTAGACATCCCATGTTTCTTTGCCATGCTTACATGCTTGCTGGCTGTGGCTGCACCACAGGGGGCTCTTGCCAGTGCTCACCCACCCCATAGCTGCTTCCCATTATCTCACTGCTTCTGGGCAAAGAACATGCTCAGTACTTTAGTGCATCCGCCAGGGGATCCTATCTTCTTCTCCCACCCACAGGAAGGGCCTGAGACCGAGGTGTCTGCACAAGCCCTGGCTTGTGTGTCTGCCTCACAGCATTCCTCCATCCAGGGCAGAGTTACACAAGTTTGTTGGCATGCAGCTGTCAGAAAAATCTGAATCTGCAAGTCTTTGTCTGCAAGGCTTGGGAGCTGCAGGCATCCCATCATTTTTGATCAGCCAGAGTTGTTTATTTATTCCTTTCTTACAGGGGTTATGTCTACGTGGCACTTCTCAAGTAGATGTGAGCTACATTTGCTCACTCTCCAAGCTGACTTGCAGCATGCAGATATGGCTGGTGGCATGCCTGACCCAAATGAGAAGCTGGGTCATGGCCGCCATGAAGACTCCTCAATAGGCCTCTCCAGGTCACCCTCAGTACCTTGTTCCTGCCTGTCCTCTCAGCCTGGAGCATGGTCAGAGGTCACTCTGTCAGCCCTCACATTACCCTCATGGTTGGCTACCTTTCAGCAGTGCGAAGTGGTGGTGAGCTGCAGCCTGGGCACTTGGAACAGCTGGAGACAGCTCCAGTCAGTGGCTTAGTCTGGACTTGGGAAGTTGGTTTCGATAGTCTGTCTGGGCTCCTTATGTACAGGTGCTCTGCATCCATGGAAAAATATTTGAAAATCAGAATACATTACCGACATCTGGACGCAATTCTGAGTTGATACCACAGTGTCTAGCACAATCACGGTGGCTTTCAGGAGCCTCAGGTCCCTATTTTAGCTTTATAATCACAGTCTGGTCATTGCAGAATCCCTCATGCCTGGATTTTGGGCCTGAGTCATCTTCAGATCCAAACTTCTTCAAAGTTTGATCTGTTTCTCTTCATGTTCTTCTCATTAACATGACTCACTGGACACGTATAATTTCTGCAGTCGTCACTATGCTCTTTTAAAAAAATAACAAACTCCGAACACTCTATGCTGAATAATGCCTTCTTTTATGCTACACTACTTGGAGGTTTAAACTTGTCTGAAATGGTTTAAAGCTTTGATACATTGTGTTATCTAGAAAGAGAAGGAAATTGACAGTTATTCATGATTTAGTCTAGTCCTTTTACCTATGTTTTTTTTTCCATTTGACGATTGGATAACATAGTTGAAAAAAAAAATAAAAATCTTTACTGGAATGCTCACTCCTTTTAAAGAATTTTGCTGTTCCAAGTAATAAAACTTCCACAAACTGTAATAAATTTCAGTTCCTCATAGTAAGTGGCACTGTATAGAGTATAGTGTTAAAAAATGCAAATTAAACAAATATTCAGCTAGCTAATAGTGCAGAAACTCTGACTTTAAGAGCAGCAGTAGAAGAAGCACTCATTTGCACTGATCCAGGCTAAAATGATCCTTTGTTTTTTAACATTATTTTTTTTTCACTAACAATCAAAAATCTTCTGACATCCTAGAAGTCTGAAATGTTTTCTCTCCTTAATATGACATAAAGGGTATCTTCTAAAGGTCAGAAATTATCATTTTATGGATAAGAATTCACTTTCTGCATGTCTTCATAATCTGATTTCATAGTGCTAGCATATCCACTTCATTACATACCTTCACCTGAGCTTTGTAGTTATTCTTCAGCTATGCCTTTTGAATGAGGTCTCAGGAGAAGAATAGGCATAGCCTTCTGTTAAGAACTCCTCACCACCCCATGAGACTTCTAGCTGCTTCTTTTATTTGAGAGAGCAAGTCTTACAATAGTGACAACTGAAATGTTCAATTACTTGGTGATCTGTTTGCTTAATTTCTGACCTGCTTAATGCTGTTGAAGGAGAGCCAGGAAATTCTAAGGCAAATTTCAAAAATGATGAAAACTGAAAGCCTAACAGGCCATGGGAAATGTATCATGTACACTGTCTAGAATCACTGAGGGTCTGGCTCATTTCAAGTCCGAAAAACCTTTTTCGTGGGCATACCTGAGCATATCAGGAAACTCCCGAGGAGGTTCTCTTTAAAACTCAGACCCAGTCAGAGCTGTGCCTGGGATGTGTTGCCTAAGGTTCAGCTGGAAGGCACACAAGAAGACTGTATGTTTGATTCAAAGAAAATCCCTGCTGGTTTCAGCCCGTCATCAATATCATTAGGCATTTGAGAGTCCCACCTCCCTGCCTGAGCTGTCCCCTTCTCAGCTCCTTTGCCTTAGGGACCAGGACATGGGGAAAGAGGAGTGTGGTGCTGCTGGACATGGCATTTCAGATCATTCTTGAAATGACAGTTCAGATATAGTATTTGAAACTATGCGCAACTCTAAGATAACCTCATCGTTGTGAATTTAGAAGGAATACCAAAAGCAGGATGCATTAGCAGCTCAAGTTTAGTTAATATCTTTCTCATATAAATGTAGGCAGGCTACTGAAGTTCATTGTATCTGTGCTTCCACTTTCTACCGATGTATTCAGAGAAAACTTTTGACTTTATTGCAGAATAAATGTAACTATTGGGAAGAAAGTGTGTTACTATACTGGTTAAGGCTTAGTATCCAGTCCATATATTGCCAGAATAAAATACTTTTTATATTTGCTTTCTACAGAAATTCCAGAGGCAGGTGATGAACATGGGAATATCTTGTAATTAGCAGAGTAATTAGGCATATAGGACTTATGAAAATCATATAAAGTATAAGCATACAAGAACATTAGAACGAGACTAATTGAGATGTTCTTGAAGGATACAGATGAGGGCTGTTGAGATACCTAGCAGAGAGCAAGTTCCCCATTTAAACATACATAAACAGTCAAATAATTCTACATTTCTGGATAAAGATCCCTCTTCTCTCCTTGTCTTTGGTTAATCTGAATTTCCATTCTCCTGCAGTGCAACAGTGCAGTTACAGCACTATTCTACATGTGGTACCAGGGTCTGACTCAAACACTCTCCTATCCAACCTGCTCCAGCTGCTGACCACAACACCAAAACATCATCCCACTCAGCCACATTGCTCTGGTTTTCCTTGCCCCTCAAGCTGATTAAAAGTATTCTTCAATACTTGCTCATCAAAATGCCCATGGGTTCTAACTGGTGCTTTCTGTTTATACACAGTTTGAGGTCATGCCACAGAGCTGCAGCATCCTGAAACACTATTAACAGAGAACCTTAATTGCTGTTAGACTTCTCGAAGTATGACAATAAGTTGTCAAGCAAAATGGCCCATAATCAATCATTTTATAAGGGGAGGGAGAGGACAGGAATTTTGTAGCTTAGTGATTACAGTTAGAATCTAAATAATTAAAATTGCAAAGTCTCCCCCTCATTCTTTTGAAGTACCACAGCTGTGCCCCTTTTCTCTTCCATACACTTCTTTACTTTGCCAGAAAAGGTAACAAAGTCAACACTTTGTAGCTTTTTAGTACTCAAATGAGAAAAGATAGAATTCAGGATCCCTTATTTTTGCCTGATGCAATTCAGAAGTTGACATTGCATGCGAAGGTGCTGTGAGAAAGCCAAGGAACATAGCGAAACTATGGGCAGCCACAGTTTACAGTATTTCTAGTGGCTTTCTGATGTGTCTAGTCATGTGAAATTCTTTCATAACTGTGTGCTGACTCTCTGAGGAATATTTGGACAGTAGTGCCTATCAGGTAGGGAATAAGAGAGTGTGAATATTTTTGAATGCTTGGAAAGATTGTTAAAAATTTGTTCAGATGCCATAGCATTAATTAGGCTTCCTGGCAATACCTGTAGTATTTGTGAATTTCTGAATTCTTAACTGTGGCCTGTGTAATTTGTTCAAAAACACCTAAACCAAACCAATCTGATGTAGAAAATTCGTTTTTTTTCACATAGCATACACCCAGGAGAAAGACTGAGCATAAAATATCACTGTCAGGTACTTCATGTGTTTGCTTGTAACATTCTTACTACTAATGAATTTGGTTCCTGAGGATGTATTAAAAAGAAAGAAGGAAGGGAGAATATTGTATATGGTGGATGCATGTTAAAACAAAATCCCATTAAATAAAAATGGCTATATCTGAGTGTAACCATGACACAGGACCTTGAGAATGCTGTGTGATGTTGTACAGCTCTGACTCTGGAGATGCCAAGCAGCCATTGAAGAGCAATCCTATTACAAGGATATAGCACCCAATCTCTCCCTGGGTAGCTCTATGTATGACCAAGGGGAAACTGGAAGAGACAATAATGACTTTTCCAGTGCATTTGTTTTCCTGAGGGGAGGATGGAAATGCTGCAAGAAAGGTTATTTCTTGTATGCTAGTCACGTGGAGTGGGGAAATGGCACCCAGCTGGACACTTGCAGACACTGTGAGCTCCGTTCTTCAGCTGAAACATTGCCATATTTACCTTGCCCACAGTAACAGTACAGCAGTGTAAACCATGTGGGAATGTAGCCCAGAATTATTGTTCCATTTCAGAGGTTTAAACCCTGGCTCTTTTAGTGGGCTTTCGTCACAAGAAATTTAGCAGAAAACTTCAGTCCAAAACATTGTATTCAAATGTAGATGAGGGAAATGTATGCGTGTGCAATCAAGATTATTCATAGCTTATTAAAGGTAATAATTTCTTTCTTTTAAAATAGCAAACTTCATTAAAACCTGGGTGTGAATCCCATAAGAACTAGGTGACCAACCACATTAATAGTCTCTAGAGACAGCTTCAGAGTAGAGCATAGCTGGAGATGTATTTGTCCAGAATATTCTACACCCATGTCTGCAAATCAAAAAACACATTTTCAATAATTATTTGAAAAAGGGATAAAATCTCTATGATTATTTATTTGTAACTTGAAATTAAATTTGCTGTAGATGGTATTCATTTAACATGGATGAAAGTATTGATTTAAATATCAAGGAAAAAATGATCAAGTCGGACGAACTGCTTTATTGCTCTGGAGGAGAGAAAGGTGAAGATGAATATCGTTAAAGTGATTTTCTTTTTTAAGATGCTTTATAGCCTACCCTAGATGCTCTCTAGGTTCTGTTCATGGGTAATCACTTTACAGTTGGGAGATTGGACTAGGTGATCTTTTGATGTCCCTTCCAATCCCTAACATTCTGTGATTCTGTGATCTGCAGAGCAAAATGTATCTGAGCCGGGGAGTAGCCTGCTCTTGGCATGGGGAGCTCTGGGGCTCCCAGGTCCCAGGCTGATGCTCACAGAGGGGCACATGGCCAGAAGCGGTTCTGCAGCCACTGTGTCATTATTTGTCAGTAATTTATGTAAGGAACACTCAAGATTAAAATCTACGGGCCACCCAGAAAGGCCCTGTGGGCCACCAGCGACCTGATTGCAGAGCTGTCTGATATACAACATATCTCTT